>NC_079137.1:71510649-72150371 GCF_945859705.1 Episyrphus balteatus
TATGTATTTAGATTAAAAACTATTTTTTAAGATTAAGAAAACCTACACTTTTGTTTTAGAAAATATTGAGAAAGTTGAAAAAAAAAACTATTTTTAAGATTGATTTTTCCGTAAAAGACAGTAATATTGGCGAGAAATAATTTTCCATAGAAACCAAATTATACTTTTCTAATGGCCTTTAACCTTCTTATTTTGAATCTAGCATTAGAATAGCTCTTACGTGAAAAGTTTTTGAGATATTGTATTTTGAACGTCCAAAACACTATTTTTGTGATGTTTTGGCATGGTAATATGTCAAAAATGTGAAGTGATAGATTTTTTTTTTGACTTCGGATTCGAGCTCAGCGCACAAAAAACATTAAACAAATATACTTTGATTTCTATAAAAAAAAACTGTTTGACTAGTGAACTCGAACAAGGCATTCGATTATTTCTGCCCGTTCGATTTCGCCAGTCAAAAAGTTTTTTTTTTATAGAAATCAAAGTATATTTTTTTAATGGTTTTTTGTGTGCTGATCTCGAATCCGAAGTCAGAAAAAATCTATCTATCTTAAACAAAAAGCAATAATAATTGCTTCTGCACATTTTAACATATGAACAAAAATATTTCTTCATTTCTTTACATAATATAAAGCAAAAACTTTAAGTTAAAAAAATAGACGTTTCAACCTTCACTTAAAAACCGTTATAACCTTCCTAAGAGTTTTAATTTTATTTAGAATACCTACAATAAGCGGGTCTTCAGTTTATTAGAATTTAAAGTTTTTCCCTAAAAATATGCAGCGTTGTTCATCACATCAATAGCAGACCCAAAACATAAAAAAAAACTTGCACATACCTACATATTTCCAGAATTAAAAATTTTAAATTCAGTTCAACTGAAAACCCTATGAAACTACCTACCTATGTGTGTTTATAACATTATAAATGTAGGTTCCTATTTCATAACATTTTTGCCTCTAAAGAACGTACATGGTACTTACCTTACTAGAGGTCTGAGGCCGACTAAAGAAAAAACATTTCAAGGCGTAGTGCGTAGATATAGATACTAACTAATTGTAATAGTATATGTATTATTTTCATCAAAGCAGACCGTTGTGGGCGGAGTCAAATTTAAAGTCAACGCATACACACTCGATTATTTCTATGAAAATAGAAAATCAATGTGTGATTTTTTTGTATTTAGTATAATGTAGGTACACATTTTTATGTAGGTATTTGGTTTGTTTTTATAATATAAAAATAAGTCGCAAATCGCAATAATCTGATTGGATGAATAGTAGGTACATAAATTGAGTTGAGGTCTTAGGTCGTTAGTGTTGTAGTAAATGAAATGCATCTCTCCAAAACTAGGGCTATAGAGATAAATTTAAAGATGGAAAAAAATTGGGGGTATTTTCAAAAGATGTCTAAGGGTTTTTCTAGGATATTGAAGAAGTTACCTATATAGTAAATATGTTTAAAATAGGAAGATGCAAAAATACGTTAAATTCAATTTATTTTTATATATTGAAATTGAGGAACCTAACTTCTGGGAAAAATAGAACAAAAAAGCTGTTGGCAATATAGGAATTGAATGGGTAGCAGTACCTAACACTTATTAAACTAAGAATTGAGGAGCATCCATAAAAATCAAGTTGGAGTGTTGAATTTTACTTTGCGTTTTATTGAAGGGAGTAAAGTAGGTTGAAGGTAGGTCCAGCCTTTAAAGGTTTTTAAATATGAAAGGGTAATGATAGGTATGTATGTATATCCAAATATTGGAAATGACGTAGCCTTTAAAGAGCATTGAATTACCTGCAGCTAGTTGGTTTAAGTGCGTTATGTTCTGTTTTTGGAAGTTTTTAACAGTATTTTAAGGTAGTTTTTACATCAAATTAAAGATTTGAGCATTAATCTGCAAAGAGTATTAAATCTATGCATTGTTAACTTTGTATCATAAAGTTTCAAAATCATGCATCTGTTTCAGCCAATTTAAAGGTCAAATCGTGGAGCAACAAATTCGAGATTAGGGTAACAAATTAGCAACAAAATAGCTTAAGATTCCTGCGTACTTAGATTTTAAAATTTGTGTTTTATCGTACCCAGCTTGATGGATGACGTCATCGAAAAATTAGTTTATCTCCTGTAAGATGGGATTGGGTGGTGATAGAAAATTTAAAAATAACTTTTTGCAGAGCAACAAATTCTGTCTATAATTTGGCATTTTTAGTTTTTTGAAAAAGCGTATAGATAAAAAGTCTCCACAAAATTGCATCTGTTGCAGTCGATTTGAAGGTCAAATCGTGGAGCAACAAATTCAAGATTGGGGTAACAAATTAGCAACAAATTAGCAACAAATTCCTGCATACTCAGATTTTCAAATTTGCGTTGTGGCGTACCCAGCTTGACGTCAAGCTGGGTACGCCACAGATTTAAGGGGTAAGGGGGGGAGCAACAAATTCGGGATTGGGGTAACAAATTAGCAACAAATTAGCAACAAATTACTGCATACTTATTTTTTTGAAATTTTGAGTATTACGATTTTTTGCGTTGTTGGATGACGTCATCGAAAAATTATTTTTCCTCCTGTAAGATGGGATTAATTAATGATAGAAAATTTAAAAATAGCTTTTTGCAGAGCAACAAATTCTGTCAAAAATTTGGCGTTTTTAGTTTTTTGAAAAAGCGTATAGATAAAAAGTCTCCACAAAATTGCATCTGTTGCAGTCGATTTGAAGGTCAAATCGTGGAGCAACAAATTCAAGATTGGGGTAACAAATTAGCAACAAATTAGCAACAAATTCCTGCATACTTAGATTTTCAAATTTGCGTTGTGGCGTACCCAGCTTGACGTCAAGCTGGGTACGCCACAGATTTAAGGGGTAAGGGGGGGGAGCAACAAATTCGGGATTGGGGTAACAAATTAGCAACAAATTAGCAACAAATTACTGCATACTTATTTTTTTGAAATTTTGAGTATTACGTGTTTTTGCGTTTTTTCGTTTCATCCACATATGTTCCACAAATGCATTCAAGCTCCACAAGGCATTTTGGACATGAAGGGATTGGAATAAAAACTTGATATGGACCTTTTTGAAAAGGTTTCAAGGACCTCTTTCTATTGATACCACTTTTTTGACTGTGCGATCATTTTTGGGCGATTTAGCTTTTTTGCATAATCTGTTAATGTGCATTTGAAGGGCAAAACGTGGAGCAACAAATTCGAAATTAGGGTAACAAATTAGCAACAAATTAGCAACAAATTCCTGCATACTTACATTTTTGAAATTTTGAATTTTAATTTGTGGCGTACCCAGCTTGACGTCAAGCTGGGCACGCCACAGATTTAAGGGGTAAGGGCAGGAGCAACAAATTCGGGATTGGGGTAACAAATTAGCAACAAATTAGCAACAAATTCCTGCATACTCAGATTTTGGATTTTCGGTTGTGGCGTACCCAGCTTGACGGACCTAGACAGATAGATATTACAGAATGTAAATAATAGTTTTTATTGCTTTGTTTCTAGTTCTGATTTCCTGCTGAATAAGAGAGCTTAAAGATTTCAAGTGAAGAACTCACAAAAACATCTTTATAATTTTGAAATTTTTAGTGAAATGAAGTTAACCTTGAAAATTAACAAAATTTAAGCGGATTCCACTTATTTTAAGCGGAAATCATTTATTGTTTTAAGAGAGTGGGATTTTTTTTTCTCCGGGTAGCTTTAATTTCACGTTAAAAACACCTATTGTAAACATCAAAGCAACGTGGCCCCCAAGATTATTATTATAAAACTTTAGTCCTTAAGATTCCTTTCTATCGTCAAATAAATCGAACTTTGAACGTAACATGTTCAAAAGTTGTCCCTTGTCCATAGATGTATTTTTCTATAACATAACCAATACCAACTAAAACTAAACTGTTGTTTATGTGTGTTTAATAGTATAAAAAGTCGATTATAAATACCCTATCTGCATATTGTGTGTATATTTACACCTAATATTTGATTCAAAGAAAATTTAATTAGAATTCCACGCGAACACTTCGTTAACAGAATTACATTTATAATAGACTTCATGAAAATACAAAAACTTACACTAGTATAAGAAGAAGAAGGTGTTACACTCTGTTTCACTCTCTTATACGCATATGAATGAACAAAGTTAGACGGTATTATGTTTTGTGTTAGGTTTTGGTATATGATAAGGAAAATGACGTGTTTTTGTCTGGTTCAACTCGTAACAATAAACCACGTGTAAACCAAACTTACATTTTGTGGTGTTCTTGGGTGTTTTTTTTTTAATTTTTTTTTATTTTTGTGTTGGTGTAGTTTTAGTTTGGCGTGCTCCTTAGTTTAAGGAATAATTAAGTGAGTGATGTCCTCCTACAGTACGCTTTTTACTCCTACCGCCCGCCCTCCGCTGTACTAACTAAAAAGCTATAAACCATCAAGGTAAGATTTTAAGATACCGGTAACGTGATGAAAAGACAAGAATTGTTGCTGATTGACACGAAGGTCTACAAAGAGAGTATAATGTGTCGCAGTTAGGAAAAGTGTACTAAGTGATTGAAGCCGATAATCATGCTTTTTTTGTCGCCTATTTACATCGATTTTTTCGATTCAAGGTTAGAAAATTTAAATGAAATTAAGTTCTTGAAAGACTTAAAGGACCCGAGTATAAACAGAAATTGAGTTTTTAAAGAAAAAAACTTTTAAAAAATCTGCACCACATCCGCACAATCTAATTTTAAATGAAAAATTCGGTGCACCACCGCTGCACCACGACTGCACCGCGTCCGCACCATTTTATTTTTTATGAAAAACTCGCTGCACCATGATACATAGTTTTGGATTATTGAAAATAAAAAAAAAAAACTACCGACGAGAAGGAGATTTCAACCCGATTATTCAGAGCACTTTCAATTAGAAATCCAACGCCTTAACAACTTGACCACTAAGTCATGTTTGTACGAACTGGAAATTTGTTGCTTAAGTCAAAATAACTTTGAAGATGACTTAAACATTTGTATAAGTACGAGAAAAGAATTTTTGATCATGGTGCAGACGTGGTACAGCGGTGGTGCTACGAAATTTTTCATACAAAATGAAACGGTAAGGACGTGGTGCAGTCGTGATGCGGCGTTTTAGAAATTTTTAAAATGGTGCGGACGTAGTGCAGTGGTGTGTGGCAGAATTCCATTTTTACTCGAGGACTCCAACTCCTTCCTTCTTAAATTTTATGAATTTTTGACAAAATTTTTCTTCGAGAAAATCCTGATAAATGATTTCAAAAAACAAAAGTTCCAAATGCGGAATCTAAATATTAAAAATGTCAAGTACCTATGCACATGATGCAAAAAAGGTACTTAACCCGGAAATTTCTCAAAACCTGTCACGTTTTTGCATCCCTCCAAGAAAAAAAAAAAAAAAAAAACGAAAACAAACAAAAAACAACCTTTTCTTTTATTTAATATTTTTATGATTCCATATTCCATGGCATAAAAATGAACTCCTCAAAAAAAAAGTCTTATTAATATTAAATCACCTCGCTGCTGCTCATACAATTTAAAAACCGCTATACCCAAAATGGCACTGCCATTATATCCTGAGATTTTTGGCATTTGAGCGCGAGGTCGGTTTAGGTAGGTAGAAGAGGAAGGTATACACCAGATGAAGTCAACGATTCCGCTGAATTCCGTCAACGTGTCATATTTCTTTCGAAATCTTCTTCTGTCATACACAAGTAACCGTTAAGAGGGGGGGGGCGGAGGGGGGATGATTGTGTAGGAATAAAAATAAGACGTAAGGCTCTTTTAACGAAACCACTATGCGACACTTTTTGACATCTGTTCGACCGTCATTTATAATGTAGAGGGACTTTCTTTTCCGACTGCGTTTGTTTTTTTTTTCGTCATCTTCACCCCTATTTACCTCCCTTGCATGTCAAATAAGGGGGCCCTTATGTTATTTTTATACCTTGGTATCTTTTGAGAAATGTGAATCTCCCAGGGGGAATGGAGGCGATGAGAACACATCTACCTACCTAACATACGGAAAAGGAGCCTTAAATAGGGATATCATCGCTATTTTTTGCAAAAAAAAAAAATGGGGGGGGGGAGTTTTTATGTTTGTTCATTTTTTTTCAACGACTCTTTTTTTCTTTTTTTTTAAGGAAAAAAGAATGATTTGGTAATTTTTTTGATTCTCTAATCAAGCTTTGAATAAAAGCGAGTCCTTTCCATTTTTTCACATTCACATATTTGGATCCTTAGAAAGAAATTACCCCCAAATTTCACAGAGAAAGGATTTTTTTCTTCTAAATTTTTACACAAAGATATAAAAAAAACACACATAAAGGCATTCTTTATGCAGAAGAAGCTCATATTTTTCTAAATTGACACCAATTTAGCTAAGTACTCCCTTGTGTGTTTGTTCAAACAAAAAAAAAAAACTCACAAAAAAAAAGGAAAAATATAATTCCTTACTGACAGCTCACCTCTCTCACACACAAAAAAAAAAAACACAGTAGGATATCATCATCATACATGTGCGAAAGAGCGGACGAAATGACGGCTCTTAAGGGCATAACAGGAGTGACAAAATGCGGAATCCTTCAGGACAAAAGAAAAAACAAAAAAAAAAATACAACGCACTGGCGATGACAGTGGGTAATAATATCAAAGCACCAGAACCCAGCACCATAGCACCACCATTTCACCATATGAGCAGAAAATTAAAGTATAGAATTGCAAATTAGGGGAGGATTTGACGAACAATGCCATTTTTATGTTTTAAAAGAGGAGGAGTGGGCCGGTCGAGTGTGTTATAGAAAGCATAAAAGGGTATTTGACAGGACTATTTTTGTTTTTTCATTTTTTTGTAGTAGTTTAAATATATAATAAAGAGTTTAGGTTAAATGGTGGATGGATGTCAAGAACATTATTAAATTGTTTAATAAGCTGGTATACGAGACAGGCTAATCCAGTAGAAGTAGTTGTTGTCCACTTTTGAACTCGTTGAGCTCTAGCATTCAGGGTGACTTTGCACAAATGAGATGGGAGAAAAATAGGAATTTTAAATTGACAATACGATTTTACTTGGTTGCTACTTTTAAGCGAGGGTGTAGAAAATAACATTTTTAGTTAGAGCAATTTCGTAAAAAAAAAAAGTTACGCATACGCCACAGTGACCCTAAGAGATAATACCTACACCGAAAAAATTTGATAATAACAGCTATCAAATTAACATTTTTCAGTGACAAAAGTCGTCCAACAATTAAAATATCCATTTTGATATTTTATCATATCATTTTGACATTTTTTAATTTCAGATGGGATAGTGAAAATTTCACTTTGACAATTAAAATGTAAAATGTTGACTAGATTTTACGTTTTAGTTTATTATAATGAAACCTATTTCTTACTTTTTCTTTTTTATTATTTTTATTATTTTTATTATTTTAAGTATTTTCTTTCTTTTTTCAAAACATTACTAAAAGTGATTATTCTTTACACAATGGTGGTGATATCATTTTTTCTACTATAGGTGATTATAATTGTTTTGTTATTTTCTCCCGAACTATGTGAAGTAAAATCTTATTGCCGAACAAATTTTCTCAGTAAATCATACATTTTACTTCGAAAAAACACAAAGCGCCTTTAAATTAGTACACATTAAGAATTTTTCATTTAATATTTTTCAATAATTTGGAATGAGAAATTGATATGAAATAAATTGCACGACTGGGGTCGCACGTACTTGCTCTTATGCTTAAAGTTACTATAATGTTAAAGCTTTTTATTCAAGAAATTTAAAATTTGATATTTTGAAGAAATTTCATAAGTAGTATAAAAAAATTAAATCTGTTTTTATAATTAATAAAACTCCGTTTTAAAATACCTTAAAAAAAAAACAAATATGCCATTTTATTTCTCGTATAAAAAGGTATTTTTAGAAAAAAAATTTTGAAAATTGTAGGAGCCGTTTTTTAAAAAAATAATTTTTTATATATAAAATTTTTTTAACATTTTTCAAAAAAAAAGTTGGTATGCCATTTTGAAGAAATAATTAATTTACACATAAAAACTAAATTTCAAAATTTTTCATTGATCCGTTTTCAAAAAATTGATTTTTCAAAAAAAAATTTTGAAATATTTTTTAAAAAACCAAAAATGCGTTTTTTGAAAATTTTCTAAAATTTTAATATTATCTTTACTTACACACTTTTGTATAAAAATTTTCATTTAAATCGGGTTAATTTTGTACGAGATATTCAGAAACGAAAAAAACCGTTCTATGACAGGTACCGTTAATAACGGTACACAAAATATTTTTTTATTTAAAAAGTTGGCCCTTATGTGTAGTACTACACACAAAAATTTTAATCAAAATCGTTAGAGCCGTTTTTGAAAAAAATTACCTTTTCTATTTCCGTTATATGGCAGGTACCGTTAGTTTTGGTCATAAAAAAAAAATTTCAATTTCCCCTCTAGGGAATCACCAAAAACTGCTAACTACCAAGTTTGAAGAAAATCACTTCACTCGTTTAGGCTGCAGCTCCAGATGGAGACAGACACACAGACAGACAGACAGACAGACAGAATTGCATTCTCCATCATCGTAATGTCATGTAAAATTGTTATCTCGAGTTCGATTTTTTTTACGAATCCTAAACTTGCCCTATAGTACCTATATCGCAAGTAAAAATGATAATAAAATATCAAAAAATATTTCCAAAATGTGACATTTAAATATCATCCTGATAATAAAAATGTTGTTTTAACATTTTAAAAAGGTATCATAAAACACATTTTATAGAGCATTTTTGGCTGATATTTAAAAAAATGTTAATTTGATATTTAAAAAATGTTAGATTGATATGGTTTTTTTTTTCGGTGTACATAATGAAACAAACAGGCACGACGTGACACAACACGACACAATGAAACATAATGTTACTCAATGTGACAAAATGTGACAAAATATTACAAAAAGGGACAGAATGTGACAAAATGTGGAACAATGTGACACAAATAGACACAAATTGACTTATTGTGACAAAATGTCACAAAATGTGACTAAATGTGACAAAATGTGACAAAATGTGAAACAATGTGACACAATAAGAGACAAATTGACATTTCGACATAAAGCGATAAACGAGAATCAAAGTGATACGACCGCGATGCGTTGAACTTTTCATCACAATTATCAAAAATGTGCACGTTGCACACACACACATCCCAGAATGTAACCCTTGTTTCTTTAAAAAAACTCTAAATTACCTCACTTTTTCAAAATAAAGTAAAAATAGTGAAACAATTTCCACTAATATTTTATCCAGCTATTATTGTTGCTATTTTTGTGTTCCTTTTAAATTTAATCCTGCTGAATGTGCAAAATATTTCCTTAGAAATAACCCCCGATGAGAAAAGAATAACTGACAGTCCCCAAAAAAAAAAAAAAAGCAGAAAAAAAGCATACCTAAATAAATATAATACCAGCAAGCTTGTCGTTTGTTTTATGGGATCAAATTGTTTAATTCCCCCGGCGAATTAGCAGTAAAGTGGAAGGGTTATATTTCTTTCAAGACAACACAAAAAAAATAAAGAATAATTTCGGTATAAGATTTCATTGAAATTGATACAAAAGAAGTCCCAAGTTATATAAATGTACAAAAAAAAAAAAAAAAAAAAGTTGTCGTTATCCTAAATAAACTAATCTCTGCATCAGGTAAGAAATTGTCTGATATCCTGTTTCGTTTTTCTTTTGTAAATCACTCTACCGCCTTAAACCTTCTCATGCAAGAAAAACACAATAAATAAAAAACAAAAAGAAAATAAAAATATCAGGATTTTTTTTTGATGTCCTGATGGAGATTCCGAAATAGAAAATTACCCACAAAAATGTCACCAGGATACAAATGGAAGCAATTTGAATGGAACGCTGTCGCCGTTTCTCTTGTTTTTTTTTTCATCGTTTTGTTTGAAGGGGGAGGGGGATTCAGGACAAGAACAAAAAAAAGTTTGCTTGACATGTTTTTCCTTTGGTGTCAACGGTCTATGGTACTTAGGTCCGTTCTCTCATTCGGAGAAGAGAAAAAACCGAAAAAAACATTTTTTGGGAAACAAAAATGATTTATGTAGTCCTTCGCATTCTACCTTCCTTAAAGGAACGTGCTTTTGGGGAATTTTTGTTTCCTTCCTTCTGGACAGTGATGATACGGGGGCGATTTGGCCTTCCCTTTGCCAGAAAATGCCAGTCAATTTTCGTCCATTTTATATTACTTGTGTTTTTTTTTTTGTGGGCTTATCCCATCATCCAAAAAAGAAAACAAGAAAAACCGAGAAAAAAAGTTAGAAATCGTCGTCGTTTGAAATTAAATTCGTTTCCCGTTGAGATGGAAGGTTATGTCAGAAACTGATGGATTTCAACTGGGTGAATTATGATTTTTTGGTAAAAGAATGACAAGCTTGCTGCTGTAGTAGATTTGGGTCATTTGAATATGGAAGGTTATTTATTAAGTGAATTTTTTCTTCTTCTGATGAAGTACAAATGTTTTTGTGATGAAAATTTAAACATAACAACTTTCATAAATTTAAAAGGAAATGATGCGGTATTTCTGTGTACCTACCTACTTCTGATGGAAAAAGAGGCAAGAAGGCTTGTGTTTATAAAGCATGAAAGTTCATTCATACTTAATTATACTTTCTGTCACCGACATGAATATAAAACAAGGTTTGTGGTATTTTGAGATTTCTATTGACGAGTACAATTTATACTTTACATCCCAATTCATACATTTCGAAATTGTTAGCTATTATTTCGTATAATTTAATCTTTGAAGGATGGTGTGATCTGAACCTTGAGGGATTAAATCATCAGACTTCCACGTTTTTCCCTGACCACCGAAACATCGCCAAGATACTGGCACAATACCATCACAACACCGCTACAACACCGCCAAACACCACCACAACACATCCACAACAACGCCACAACACCGCCACACCACAACACCATCACAACACTGCAACAATATCACTAAAACACAGCTACAACACCGCCACAACACAACCAATATACCGCCACCACAACACCACCACAACAATACCATAACACCTCCACAACACCTCTACAATACCGCAACAACACCACCACAACACCGCCACAATACCGCTACAGCATCACCATAATACCGCCACAACACCATCAAAACAGCGCCACAACACCTCCACAGCACCGCCACAACACCTCCACAGCACCACCACAACACCTTCATAACACCAACACAAGAACACCTCAACAACACCACCACAACACTTGATAAAAAATTTTGTAGAAAATACAATATGTTGCCAAGTGTTCTGGCGGTGTTGCGGCGCGGCGGCGATGCAGCTGCGATCTTGCGGTGGTGTTTCGCCACTGGATAGTATTCATATTTCTGCATAAATGCAAATTTTAGTATTCATTTCTGCTCCACGCTAAACCAAAAATCAATTAAGCGGTTCTTCAATAGCAAGACTGTGAACGCTGCCTAATATAAGTAAATTTATATGTAGGTGAATGTTTTTGCTCTTCCTTTGTTAAAATTTGATATCCTGTGTTTCTACCGATCTTCATTCAATCATTATTATCTCATAGAAAATTAAAATAAATGCCCAATTATGACAAGCCCAAGCCCTTATCAAAAACCATTGAGTCTAAACGCACTATATTGTTAAACAAAATGTTAATAGTGTGAATAACAATGTAAGGCATCAAGCCGTGAAAAAGCCAGTTTTCTTCCTTCCTTTGTGTTATCGAGGAAGTCGAATAATAAGAAGGAAAACGTTTTTTTTCTATCCAGGCTACCACCAAGTCATCATCAATCAATAAGATGCCAACATACAACCGAAACAGACAAAGAGTGAGATGGAGAGAATAATAGCCAGAAGGCTGTGTAGAGGACGTTTTCGATGTTTAGTATTATTGCATGGGTAAGTACGCAATATAAATTGGTGTATACCTACCCTACATATGGAAAGCAGGGTTATCCTTTTTTTTGTAGATTTTCCTAAGCCTTTGCAATATGTTTGCTCGATGTGTTTTCTCTTATTGTAGACATAAATTGAATGTACATTATTTTTTTTGGCAAAAAACAGGAAGAGGTCTATCGACAAAATATTCGATAGACCGCTTAAGAGGCAATTTTATAAAATAATTCCTGCTGCCTCTAGCATTTAGAGTTTATTTTATGGATATAAACTCAAAAATGGTTTTTGACATTCTTATGGATTTAGTTAGATATATATGCTGAAAAGCAAATTTTTATAAAATATTCTTATGAGGAGTGATTTAAAGTAATTGTTGTGTCATCTTTAAGTGCGATTTTTATACAAATCAAACATATTTTAAGGACGTCTTTATTGATATTCGGATACACTAGCTTTTAAGGATTAAATATCAAGCTTCGCAAGGGTCAAGAGATCAATAATAATTGTACCTATCAGCAAAGAACAATGGTTCTTTGTATGTATCATTTTAGCTCCTTTCAAAAGAATGCATTTCTAAGCAACATGTTGACAAATAAAAGTGTTCTAAAAACTGTGTTTGAAACATCAATCACGTCAAAAAGAGAGCTACGAATTCCATACAGAATGTGAACCTTTAAAATCTTAGCAACATGTTGTGAAAACAAAATTTTCAAAATCCAAAAGCAATAGTGGCTCGTAAGTCAAGTTACTAAAATAAATGAACTGGAAGTTACCTAGAGAAATTTAAAAATTATAAAATAATGTGTTATCAACTTCGTAGCTTTAACTGCACTGCTACTTACATAATATAAATATGTGTATTCTAGAAGGTTCTATAGAAACATAGGGTAAAATGTTGCATCAACATATTAACATAGAATTGGAAATTACACACTAAATGCTCAAAATCAGATCCCACATACATATTTTCTCGCATCATGTTGCAGAACAAAATTTTATTCGATAAAAAAGATTACGAGTGGATAGGAATCCATACTAGTTTAGTGTTTAGCAACATGTTTCTGAAAGTAATTAAAGTACCTGGCTTATTTTAATTGAAAGCATGTAAAATTCTGAAATAAAGGAGCAAAAGCTTTATCCGAAAAAGTTGCAGACTTCATAAGTGACCTAGTGACATGTTGCAGCAACAAATTCAAATTTGAATATTATTCAAAATCAAGCTCGTTTGCTCGTTTCTCAGACCTCTAAAATTGTCATCAATAAAAATTCATTGATTTTTTCTTACTGTTGAAAGCCTCTTGAATAATGTATGAGAGGATTCTATCCACTTTAATGGTTACAACACCATAAAAAAAGAAATTAATTTCACAAGGCAAAACTATTAACCTCTAATGCAAATTTCAAATGGAATTATATATACAAAATTGCTAACCGCAAATTGAATTATTTGTCGATTCTTAGTGGTGATTGGTGAACCAGTTTGTCTCGTTCAAAAATAACGAATAATAATGCATTTTCAGGATTAAAAAAAAAAAATTAGAAAATCAATATCTCTTCATTAGGTACCTGCAATTTGCAATATTATATTAAACATCACTATTACGACAATAATTGCTGACATTTTTAAATATTCATGACAAATCCATTCTGGAAACTCTCTAATGGTGTCAATTTTGTGTTATTCAAAATAAATCCTGGTAATTGTGGTCGGTGCTCAATGCTATATTCATAACTATGCAAATGTATTATTTGCTTTCCTATATTTTTCTATGACAAAAATAAATGTATGTCTATTTTTGTCAAAGTTTTGTGAATAGAATTTATATTTTAATTTAGTATTTTATCAAATTGTGAAAAATAAGATAGTACCTAATTAATTTTTGGAAAGTAGAGATTTTATGAATTAAAAGGATCAAGGATCTAATTTCTTGAATAAAAAAATTAAACAAATAGAATTTAGATTTAAAAGTTTCAAGAAAACGTCACATATATATAATAAAGATACACTAAGGGAATTAATCTTCCTTTAACACATTTAACAGTTTTTTGTATTTTCAGTTTTCTAATGGCAACTTGCACGAAACTCACAAAAAAAAATACCTACACAAAGAAATAAACGATTTTTTTTTTAATTAACCACGTGGAAATATTCCTTCTTCCTTATAAATAACACACTGATACATTCTCTGTCATGCCAAATACACACATACCACTCCCACATTTTGAGTGTTAAAATCTTAATGGAAGGATATTTCATATCACCGGTATAATAATTGCATTGCAATCAGTTGGAATGGACTCGATATGTGATATCCTTAAAATTTTATGATAATTGAATTATGGGATTCGTTTTTTGGTGTTGTTGTTATTTTTTAATTAATTGGTGAAAATAATAAAAATGCTGAAAAATGGCAAGTTGCCACGAGATCGTTAATATAATATGCCAGAAGGGAGGATTAAACTTCAATGACAGTGATTTTTAAATAAAGCTACAAATTAATATGAAATAGGTATTGATATTTTGGTATTGAGTTCTTAAATATGAGGAAATCGCGTGTAAGTAGTGGTTGTAATTTGCTACTTATATCAAGTTGAAATAGCTTATTCAATTTTTTTTTTTATATTTAAAATTAACCATTTGAAAAGGGAAAATGAGCTGAATACAAATCTAAAAGCACAATGTTGCACAGGAAAATTTAAATGAGAAACCTTTTTTTAAGGCTAGATATACATATGTATGCAATTTTCTATAAGATATCATAACAAGAAAGTTAAAAAAAAAATTTTTTCGACTAAATATAAATATAAAAAAAAAAAATATTAAATATTGACATAGGTACCTATTAAAAATATAATAGAACAAATTGCAAATATTGAAAATATAGAAAAAATTTAAAGTATTGAAAAGATTGCGAACATTGAAAAAAGTATTGAAAATATTAAAAATAAAGAAAATAATGAAAATATTGAAAAATAATGAAAAAATATGAAAAAAAAAACATAAAATGTATGTGTTAGTTAACTTAATTTTTTCTTTTAAAATCAATAGTTTCATTATTCAATATTTGCAAAACCTGCAATAGTTACAATAGTTTTCAATTCATTTTTTCAATATTTTTCAATATTTGCAATATTTTCAATATTTTCAATAGGTATTATTAATATTTTCATTATTTTCAATATTTTCAATACTTTCAGAATTTTCAATATTTTCAGAATTTTTGATATTTTCAGAATTTTCAATATTTTCAGAATTTTTAATATTTTCAATATTTTTGATATTTTCAATATTTTAAATATTTCCAATATTTTCAATGTTTCCAATATTTCCAATATTTTCAATAGGTATTTTTAAATATTTTCATAATTTTTAATATTTTCAATATTTTAAATAGGTATATAAAATATTTCAAATATTTTCAATATTTTCAGTTTTTTCAATATTTTCAATATTGTCAATATTTTCAAAATTTCTTGTATTTTCAATATTATTAATATTTTCAATATATTCAATATTTTTAAAATTTTTAGTTTTTTCAATATTTTTAATGATTTCAATATTTTCATAATTTTCTATATTTTCAGTATAAACATTTTTAATATATTCAATATTTTTAATATTTTCAATATTTTTAATATTTTCAATATTTTTAATATTTTCAATATTTTTAATATTTTCAATATTTTTAATATTTTCAATATTTGTAATATTTTTAATATTTTCAACATTTTCAATATTTTTAATATTTTCAATATTTTTTCTATTCTTTTTGCTCATATTTTTTTTTTTAAAGAATAAATGCATTTTATTCCTAGAATCCTCTTATAGCCTCCAAGCTTTTTTGACTTGAGCTTTTAAGCAAATTCAAGTATCTAGGCTATATGGACAATGTTTAAAAAGCATCTCCACTCTCTCCCACCTAAAATGGAGTTTCTAGCAACTACTATTGTACACCTTTTCATCCATCCCCAAATGCGTTCAACTGTGACCTGAATTCAAGAATCAAAAAGCCCAATACCTGTATGCTATGCACCACACAGACACACACATATTCACACGCTCACACGTTGACACCAAGCCAGCAGCAGGTTATTTTGTTACCTAAGCAAGCACCAGCACGGTACAGCAGAGTTTACCTATATGCTAAAATGACCCATTTCTGTTGTCAGGATAATGTATTGACGTGTTTTTCATTCATATTTAATCAACGTTAAAGAGCCTCTTGAAAGGCTAGAAGAGTAGATAAGACTCAGAGTAAAGGTAATTTCCTTTGACAACAGTGTCGAAATGAGCTACAGGTTGTTGACACATGGGAATAGGAAATAATTCATGAGTCAAGTGTGTCCTTTACAAGCTAAGAAATTCATTAGATTTTTTAATGCACATATCACACACTCAAAAACACGCTGATTATGATGGTTATGTGGTAAATGACGATGATGATGGGTGCGTGTGAGGGGGTCGTTTACAGTCTGAATTTTATATCGACTTAATATGACATAAATGTAGCCTACCGGAGCGCGGTTTCAATAAATATTTAAAATTCTTAAACGTTTCTAATGAAAAGGACTCGCACTCTGAATCCTGCAAAAATTATTGAAATAAATTATAGTCTAAATCAGAAATTATTGTTTCTGATAAAGCTACACAGAGGACGCTCATTTAAATATTTTTTTCAAAACTTAAACAAAAAATTTGAATTTTTTTATCTCGAAAAGTTAACTCAGGGAACTTTTCCTAAATTAGATCTTATTATCATTTTAATGCTAAACAATTCCATTCTCACCTCCACACTCTCACACTCGACCTCATTTAAAGGACTTACTCTGTGGCTATTTGGCATTTGTGTCCTTGAATTGAGAACGAACAACAATCATTTTTATCGTATACGCCTCTCGTCGTCCTTTAATGGTCTTCTATTGTTATTACTCTGTTTTATTTGAATAATAGCAAAATATTTATTTTCTTGTTTTTTTTTCCTATTTTTGACAATATAATTTTAAAAACACCAAAAACAACAAGATAACGATCCCAAGGTTTTTTTTCAGAGGAGTGATATAAACGAGCGGGCAGGATGTATGTATTATGTTTGGACAATTTTGTTGATAACAATTTTGTGTTGCTTATCCCTCACATCCTCCCTAGGTTTCTCCAAAAAAATGGAGACAAAAAAAATATATGTAAAACATTTTTTGAATCTTATTTCGATTTAATTGTAATTTATGTAAAATTGTGTAAATATTTTTATGACCACTTAAATTTTGTTTTTCAGTTTTCTTGTTATTCTTTGTGTTTTTCATGATGTATTTTTTTTTCTTTTTTTACTCTGTGTAATAGATATTTTTTTTTTTTGAAAACTTTATTAAAATAATGAAGAAATAAGGCTTTAAGCTCATAACTCTAGTGGACAAAATTATGGCGTTGTTAAGTTTACACTGTAAACTGTTTTAATTAATACCTAGCTTACTATAAAAAAAAAGTAAAAATTTACTCTGCAACTCGTATTTCATCATTTTCAAATAGAAAAACTCTGAAATCATTCTCAAAAACATCATTATTAACTCTCCTTCACAAAAATTTAATAACTCCATGACACTGTCTATGTCTAATAATAAGTTCCATAGGAGTAAAAAAAAAAATCATGTGTGCAATTAACACGTGGTTGAAGTGAAACCTTAAAAATCATTTTTTTTGCAAAAAAAAAAATCGAAAAAATATAACTTTTTTTTATCCATCACTTTTCTTATATGACAACCTACAATAAATTTTATACCATCTGAAAGCTTATTGTTTCAGTTCAAAATATTTATATCGACCATGTCTATACAACATCTACAAAAAAAGCCAGAGTTTTTCCAACCCAATTAGTTTTCATAAAAAAAGCAAAACAATCAATCTCTTTTCTCTTCTAACGCCATTAAATCCATTTTTTAAATGACAACCTTTAAAAAATTTTATATCATTATTATTTCACCTTTTATATGACGCTTCAATCATATTTCTACCATGTAAACAAAAAAAGTAAGAATTTTTCAAGCCAACCATGTCGAAATTTCAAACTAAGATTACGGCACTTCCCACTTTTTAGTTAAAGATTATATAACTTGTAGAGCACGTACCATTATGTGTGATATATCAAATGAAAGGGAATGTTATCAGCATGCGTATTAAAGTTAAATAAATTTGTTATGTGCTCTAGATCAAAAGATATTACGTGTTTAGAAAAAGAACATCTTTTCACCGTTATCTCAGAATTATGAATGTGAAATTAATTCAAATTTTGTACAATTATAATTTATTTAATTACCTATCTCCTGTATAAATTTCATTCATCTAATTATTAAAACAAAAAAGTTATCATCAATTAATTTTTCGTGTCGCTTTTTCGTTTCATCTTGTTTCAAATCACTACGATACTAAAGAAGTTTTCACTTCAAAAAAACTTTCCTGAAACACATTGAAAAAAATTTAACTAACAATTTTTGGGACAGAATTTTAAACCGAAAAACGTTATAGATTAACTTATAACGTTCCTATACAACTAACGGTTAGGTGATTCTTCTTTAGAGTTCTTTACAGTGTTTTTGTAGGCGCAGTGAAAAATATTTAACTACTTTAAAGATACTACAATGTTGTTAAGAAGTGTTTGCTTCTATAGGAATCCCGAAAAAATCCTAAAAATCTTTTCACCCAACTAATAACATCGCTTCCATAATGTTTTACTTATGATAACAAATACAGCTTGTGTAAGTCCTTATAAAAGCAATTATGTTCAACAATAGCAGGGAAAAAGCGTCGCTTTTTTAATCTCTTGAGTACTGTACTCGTGTAAAATAAATCTTGACAAGAAGCTTCTCAGCATCGTTATAGAAGCAAAATTCCTAATAAAATAAAATAAAATAAAATAAAATAAAATAAAATAAAATAAAATAAAATAAAATAAAATAAAATAAAATAAAATAAAATAAAATAAAATAAAATAAAATAAAATATAATATAATAAAATAAAATAAAATAAAATAAAATAAAATAAAATAAAATAAAATAAAATAAAATAAAATAAAATAAAATAAAATAAAAGAAAATAAAAGAAAAGAAAATAAAAGAAAATAAAATAAAATAAAATAAAATAAAATAAAATAAAATAAAATAAAAGAAAATAAAAGAAAATAAAAGAAAATAAAATAAAACAAAAGAAAATAAAATAAAATAAAATAAAATAAAATAAAATAAAATAAAATAAAATAAAATAAAATAAAATAAAATAAAATAAACAAAAATAAAATAAAATAAAATAAAAGTGATTTTAAGGTAGTTTTAGAATTGTTAAAAAAAAACTGTTATTTAATAATAATACAAATAGTATTTGTATGTTTTTGAAAAGTTTGAAAGTAGTTTTGAAATTTTTTGGCTACAGAGTGATTTAAAAGCTTAAAGAATGATTTAATGGTTTAGCAGTGATTTTGGTTTGAAAATTGTTTTAATGTGATTTGTGATGTAGGTATTGTAATAATTGTAGGATCGCTACATTTAGTACACACAAAAAACATCCTAAATTAAAGCCAAACATTTGGGCAATTACACTATTTTTTTCATTTCAAATAATTCCAAATAATTCCATCTTTATGTAAAGAAATTCGTCAAGATTTAATGTATAAAAAGGCAGAATAAAGTAAATGTAAATTATTCGGTAAAAGAATTGTGCAAAGAAAAGAAAAGAAAAGCGAAGTAAAGTAAAGTCAAATTAAAGTCAAGTTAAATTCAAAGCAAAGATCTATTTGTTTAATTCAATTATTTCATACTAAATCTCTAAATTTAATAAATAATTAAACTTTTAAAACCCTAATTCTAATTATACAATTTATAAATATTTTATCAGTGAATTAAAACTATTTAAACTAAGTCTCTGTCATGTTTTTCCTTTAAATCCTTTCCCTCCCCCTACATAATTTATTGGTTTTAAATTTTCTTTAATTTTATTTCAAATTTATAAAAAAGTAACCTTTTTTAGTGCTTACATATAATATATTTCTATCGGTGTTTAGTAATTAAACTTGGTTAATTTTTTTTATAACACAGCCAAATGAATTCAAAACGGTGACAATGATGATAGTAGGTACACAAATTCCAGTTCAATTAATAAATTCAAATGAAATAGTAAGAAATAAAGCGTAGGTTGTTTGTTTTTGGAATAATCATTTTATCAAGTTCCTTTTGTAATTGTAATTGGAAACTTTTCTTTGATAAAAAAACAGTTCTTTGAAGTTTGAATTTAGAATAAATTTTGATGATGAATCACCTCAAGAATTTGAATTTATTTTCTCCGAAAGTGATGTTATCAACAAGGTAATTTTGCAAACAATAAATATCCAACAACAAATCTTCAAGATGTGGATATTCCTCGGAATTATATTCGGTAACGTCTAATAATAATAAACTCAGCTAAATTCAAAGTAATTTACCAGTTAAACACCTTAAATTAAAGAAAAGGAAGCCTTAGGTGTTTTTTTAGCTTTTCAATCAAATTAAAAAACACTTTTTTTCGGAATGAAATTAGTTTTCAAAATGAGTTAGAGAAAATGCTTAAATTAAATAAGGACATATATAAAATTGCAGTTTGCAAATATCCAATTAATATACCTAAATATTCTCTTTAAAATGAATAAGCCCTAAATCATTTATAAAATGAAATTTCATTGTTTATTTATTTTTGACTCACTTGCAACTTGCAAGAGGATAATGAATATAAGATACGTAAAATATTTTTTGTAGAAGAGTTTTCTGAGTAGCCATCTGCTGTTTTGTGTGAAATATTTCAACAGAAATATGATGAATTACTTCCCTTTCATTTTGAGGTTTTGGGTAAAATGTGGTTTTCTGATAAAACATAATAGCTTCAAGAGTTTACTTGCATTATATAAATTAAATATTTTATTTTGAGTATAAGCTTTTTCTTAAATTTGGTAATTGCAAATATTTGTTTCAACAAAAATATGTCAAGAATAATGTATGGACCCACATAAGTTTGAAAAAGGTAGGTACTTTAGGTCAAGTTAAGGAAATTTTAAGAATGCATTTCTTTGTGCAAAGGGTTAAATCTTGGATTTTTTTCGAAATTCGAAAAAGAAAATAGATTTTTAATTTCATTCATTAATAAGGCTTAAAGGGACCATATTTTGATGTCTCCTTTGGTGGATTTGGGGGAGAGTTTAAAAAAAAAACCTTGCATATTTTTCGAAATTCCAAAACCAAAATAGATTTTAAGTTTCTTTTATGAATAAAGCTTCAAGAGATCTTTCTTTTGATATCACACTTGATTGATTCGAAGGAAATTTTTAAAAATATGAATTTTTTATTTTGAATTTTTTCGAAATTCGAAAAACAGAATGAATTAATAAATGATTTAATTTCATTCATGCAAAATACTTAAAGAGACCTTTTTTATGTCTCGACGGATTGCGAGGAAATAAAAACAAAAAAATGAATTTATTTCACCAAAGGGTTAAACTTGAATTTTTTTGAAGTTCGAAAAAAAAAACCATTTATGAATAAGGCTTTTTTATGTCTTTTTCGAAAGGATTGCGAGAAAATTTAAAAAAAAATTAATTTTTTTTCGGCAAATTGTTAACCTTGCTTTCTTTCGAAATTCGAAAAAAAATAAATAGATTTTTAAATTAATTAATGAGTAAAGCTTAAAAAGATCTTTATTTTAATGTCTCACTTGATGGAATTTTAATTAATGCATTTATTTTGGCAAGAGGTTAACCATAAATTTTTTCTCGAAATTCAAAAAAAAAAATGGATTTTTAATTTTATTCATGAGTAGTGCTTAAAAAGATCTTTATTTTAATGTCTCACTTGATTGATTTGAAGGACATTTTTTTAAAAATGCATTTTTTCGGCAAGGGATTAACCTTTATTCTTTTTTTTGAAATTCGAGAACCAAAATAGTTTCCTAATTGCATTCATGAAAAAGATTCAAAGAGAGAATTGCGAGGAAATTTTTAAAAATTCATTTTTTCGGTATGGAGTTGACCTTCAATTTTTCAAAATTCGGAAAAGAAAGAAAAAAGAAATTTGATTTAATTCATGAATCTTTTTCGCGTTAGTTCTTGTGTCGAAACTTTGGTAGAAAGATATTTCGAATATCTTGCTTCAATTAATAACGATTTTATTAAACTTAATTCTCACATTAATTTCATTACATAATTATTGATTCGAAATTCATATAATATTCCTATAGAATATCCTCCAAAAACACGCACAAAATGTAGGTACAATATACAATACAAGTTCTTAAGTTATTCTCCAAAGTATTTTTACCAATAATTTAAGATAGAAATGGTCTAAACTCCAGAACAATTGCGAACGCTCCCAAAACAGCATTCAAAGGTCGCATAAAACATACTTTAGCCATTAATGTGAATGCGATTTGTGTTCGACAAAATAATCTCTTGCGAATTGTTTTGCCCCCAGGAATAAATCATTATTCCATGTATAGCTTTGGTTCTATAATGCTGGGTCCTGGAATTCTATATTCTCCACATTAATATCTATGTTCATTGCTTCGAGTTTGATGCTGCTATCTATAAATATCTATTTTAACAATTATTCTGCATTGAGTTAAGACACATGGGAATTGTTTTCGTTAATATTAAGTTAACAAACACGATGCTGGCACTGGACGGGATATGTTTTGGGTGTTTAAAAGTCATGCACTGGACTTTAAGAAAAATAAAAAAAAATAAGTCTTATTTCAAAAGCTGTGTTTTCGAGATATATCATTTAAAAAACCACGAAATATCTTGTTTATGTCACAAAGGACCCCGCACATTTTGTATGGGAAGTGGCCCTCGGTGAAATTGTCTGAAATTTTGGTATGTTCTAAGGAAGCCCTTGATCAAAAGTTAATATGGACAGAAAGTCAAAAAATGGACAGTTTTTAAAATAACGGGTTTTTTCCGATGACTATCTCAAACCTTTTAAAAGGGATAGTAAATCTCTATATTGTGTTTATTTTTAATTTAAACCATAGGTTTTTAGGGTCGCTGAAACCAAATCCGAAGTCCCTAAAAACCTATGGATTCCACTAAAAAATAGCCCAAAAAATCTCGTTTTGCCAAACTTTGTCTGTTCTGTGAAGACACACCACAAATAAATTCAAACAAAAAATGCAAATGAAATATCTAAATAATAAACCGCTTTTGACATTATAATTTACTATTAGGACTTTATTCAATAATTGACAAACGATTTGTATTTGCTCTCTTCCTCTGCACAAATCTATCCTACGACTAAAAATGTATAATAGTCAATATGGCTCAAGCTCAATTTGCCTTGAAGATTTATAGACTATATCATTAAAAATAATAATGTGACTGTTTATATCATTGGGCATTTTATTTTATTTTTATTTTTTTTTTGTATTCATGTATTGTTACGCTTCACTCTATTCACACAAAATTATCTGGTTGAATGGAAAAAATTATGCGTTGCTCTGGTTATGTCAAATTGGTTAGCAGACAACATAAATTTTATTGAAAAAAGCAATTTGCCAATTTATCGATTCGAATTAAATGCTAATGGACTGAAATATTGTGGCATGAAATAATTTTATTTTTTCTTCAAATCTGTAGACTAAATTCATTTTAAATTAAAAATATATAAGGATTTTTGAAAAAAAAAATGAACACCTTGTTTGTGATTGTGACAACATTTTGTTAAGCAAAAAAATGTGTTTACCTGTAATGACTATGAAAATGTTCAATTTCAAAGAGAAATAGTTAATAAAATAAAAAAAAAAGTCTGGGACGCACGAACTTGCTTAAAGTTGCTAGAATTTTTAGGACTTTTTATATAGAAATTTAGTATATGTTATTATTATTGTAGTAATATAAAAACGAGCAAAAAAAATTAAAAAAAACACATAAAAATCGTTTTTCAAAGGAATAAAACAACATCTGAAATCAAATTTCCCTGCAAAACAAGTATGCAAATCAATTTGTTTTTTGGTAAGATGCTTTTTTTAGAAAAAAAAAAAATTAAATCGTTAAAGCCGTTTAAAAAAAAATAATTTTTTCGAAAATTTGATTTTTCAAAATCTTATTTTTGGCTTACCTATAAAAATTCTTTTTTACAAAAAGTTTCGTTGAAATCGAATTAGTAGAAAATCGGATCTTAAAAAATGGTTCTATTTCAGGTACCGTTAATAATGATTTTCAAAAAATAGACCTTATCTAAAAACTTACCTTTGAATTTTTTAACAAAATTGTTGGAGCCGTTTTTGAGAAATTTCAACGTAAATAAAATCGGTATATGACAAGTACCGTTATTTGTGGTAAAAAAAAATGTATTCCAAAAAACCCCTCTGGAGAGTTGTTAAATAACGTTACATACCAAGCTTCGAAATATGTCTAATTGTTAAAAACAATTAGGTAGGTATTTTTTCTAAGAATTTTTGTCAGCATCAGCGTCCAATGTCTTCTCTCTGAACAATTAAATAAACTTTTTCAACTTTCAATTAAAAAAACATCTTAAAACAAAAGGAAAAGAAAAAAAAACAACTTCTAGTTTTCTCTCCCAACTTTTGATTTTTGGTCCTTGAAAAATATTTCATTCTCTTTATTATTTATTCATTCGAGTTTATCCTTAAGAGAATTTTTTAACTTCAAACAAATAAACCAGACAATAGTTTAATATTCAATATTTTTTTTTTTTAATTGTTAGACTTTTTGAATGGTTTAGTATCCCGAGGGGATAAAAACTTTTGCAACTTATTTTGAAAAAGAGACACAAATGTGAGAGTTAGAATATTAGAGATGTGTGTCCTTCCGTTTTAATTTTAATAATATTATTGTTTTTTATTTTTTTTAGTGAGGAAGCAATATTTCTGAAATTAAATTTCCTTGCTTTAATCCATAAAGTTTATAAAAGTTGAATGAACAAAAATGCATCCAAAGGTATTAGAAAGATCCTTGGGAGTTCTTAAAATAAATATCAAGTACCTATATTTTTAAAGGACATCTTTTGAATATCTTAAAAAAACATAGTATTTCTCAAGAAATAAAGTTGACAGTAAAGCTACGTGCAACATAAACAAAACATAACTTCTTTTTTTGTTCTATTAAAGTAATTTTTTTATTTTAAATATAAAAAAAAAAAAAAAATAAAAGTTAAAGCATAAATTATATTCCCCTAACACCAGCATGTGCATAGTCTTTTGGGATATAATTTTAGTATTTTTCTTTTACGTGGCTTTCTCACAGTTTTAACTGCCACAGAGAATGATGATAATGACGATGAAAGAAATTATTTTTTTTATTTTGCTGATGGCATTTTTGCTATAATTTTGTATGAATTAAAGTGTAGAATTAAGTTTTAATATTTTCGTTTCCTCATTAAAACAAAATATGTGTGTGTGAGAAATTCTAAAGCTGTTTTTTATTCAAACTTTTAGCTGATTGGCAATATCACGCTTTGTAAAATAACCTCGTATATATTATGGGAAAAAGGATATATGATAACGGTTACAGTTATCTGATATTCTTGTTTAAAAAAAAATAATATGCCTATGTTCATGCCTGGACCGAAATCATTATATTGAACATAGATTTGTGAAAATCAGACTATTATCTTAGGATTTATGCTGGAACATACATGACTCAGAAATTTAAAAAAAATATTGAATTCAGCTTAAAATTGCAATTTTAGCTATTTTCTTAATTTACTTTTCTCGAATTTTTGCTACAGTGGATATCTTTCCCTCAGATTTTTAGATTTAATTTTGCAGAAGCTTAACCAATTTAGAGACCTTTCTTTCATCTTATATGGTTGTCATAGCTCTTAAATGCTTGCCATTAAATACAAAAGTTTCATCATTAAGCTCAGAAGTCTCTGAACTAATCTTATTAAATTGAATAATTTTCTTGTGTATTTTTTTGTATTTTGTAAATAATGACAACACGTTTGAACACATTAAAACCACTTCTAGATGCTTATTGTATTCAGAGTAGAGAGGCTTTATTCTTACCCATATTATCAACATGTGCCTTTGTCATAGTAAACAAAAGCATATAACACTTGTGTAATCATGTTCATCACCCTTTTTTTCTCTGTTTTGTTTCAGCATGGTAATAAAGTATCGTTTTTATGGAGGTCGTGAATCGTGATGTTTTAGTATTCCAAGGAATATACACTCAAGTGTTATCCTATAGCCTATTATCATACAACACTCTTATGTATGTGTCTGCTGTGAAGTGTTTTGATAAATTGGAAGCTTTTGCGGACAGAACGTTTGAGAGAGGCATATATAATTTTGTTTTGGTTTTTGCGGTTATGCAATCAAAAGATTTTTCCAGTAGAAATATTTTTCTGAGAAATTAAGAGAAATAATTTTATGCTGAAAAAAGGAGTCGATTTCTACTTTTTCTACTGACTGAAAACTTAATTGTTGTTTAGAAATAAATTCTAAGAATAGTCTTAAAGCATCTCCTTATTGTGGTTATTTCAATAAAATTTTACAATTTTAAACATAAAAAGAATTTGCTACACAATAAAACATATAACAATCATATTACAAAGCGTTACAACACTTTACAATACATTACAATACACATAATACAACACATAATAATACACATTTACTTAAAAATACTTACAAAAAAAAAAAAAAACATTAAATTATATTAAAATACATAACAACACATTACAACACATTACATTAGATTAACTTACAAAACAGAACATTAAACAGTTAACAATACCTAACAACACATTTACACACATTACAACACAACACAACACAACACAACACAACACAACACAACACAACACAACACAACACAACACAACACAACACAACACAACACAACACAACAAAACACAACACAACACAACACAACAAAACACAAAACAACACAGCACAACACAACACAACACAACACATAATCAATTTCACACTCTGTTATATTTTCGAAAACAAAGTTTCATTTCAAATAGACTCTGCGGTAGAAAAGTTTTAATTTGTCCTTCTCACAGATAACCTACTCTACTTCTATAATTCGATTTGAAGTTAACTAGTTTACAAGTTATTTCATGGTCAATTAACCAAAACAATGTGAAATCGATTTGTTTGGCCTTGCATCTTGCACACACATGCAGTAATTTTATACATAAAACTTTTAATTGCTGAACATACAAAAACCACCATAAAAAACAAACCTGAATCAAAGTTACACCAAAAACACTGACTGGTTTTTGCGAATTGTGGTTAAGGTACATTGAAATGTTTTCAAATTAACTTCGATTGGAATCACATGGTAAAAGAACCTTCAACTTAAAAAAGAAATCAAAATCAGGTTGCTTTATATGAATTTTAAGATTCATCTACAATTTTTAATTTTATTGTAGTAGTTGAAGAATTTCTTTTAAGTTTCCTAACAAAGAATAATTTTATTCCTTCAATTTCAAATTTACTCAAGGGTATTCCCATTCTTATCTAATATTTCTTACAACTTCTTCTTACCTTTTCACACAACAAAAAAAAATACAAAAACGGATTCAATGTATTAAATTGTAAGGATTCATATTTTACAAAAAAATATTCCTTAAATTTTGTTGAATGAAAATACTTTCAAATTTATAGTAATTGATGAAAAGGATTTTTAAAAAGGTACCCGATTCTATGGAACTAAGGAAATTTGTGCTTTTGTATCATCGGAAGTATGTTTAATGGGGAATTATGAAACCCGGAAATAAAGCGTTATACCCTTTTACCATAACAAATCAAATAGAATAGGATAAAAAGGGATGATTTAGCTAAACGCAAAGGTAAGTAAGGAGGTGGGTTCTGTTGAAATGGAAATTGAGTTATGACTCAAACAAAAAGGATTTTTTTTTTATTGATCAATAAAGGACTACAGTTTTAATCATACCAATTCTAAGTTGAATACCAAAAAACATGCAGTAACTTAAAACTAAAAAGAATATAAACTCAAATTTTTTCATTCACATTTTTATAACAAATAACTCCCAAATTGATTGAACTGTTATTTAGAATTACTATATCAATCCACTAATAATACAAGAAAAAAAAAAATCAAAATCCATCAAATAAAAATAAATGGAGAGCCAATAAAAAAATGGTTTCGTGTCAACAACAATATATTTCCTTTTATTATTTACTTTGTCAAAAAATGATTGCAATTTAATCCCTTATACATGCCACATTGTTGTCTCTGTCATAAATAACAATTTCATGTTAACTGACAGTAGTTCTTATAAAACGAAAAAAAAAATTGAGGGTAATTGATGATAATTTACTATTTAATTATATATTATAGTTATGTGAAGTTATTACAAAGGAATGGTTTCTATAAAAGATTTTTATATGATGACTGTAATTTAATAAAACAATTTGTTAGACATTTTGCATGAAAACAATAGTGAATATTTAATTGAAATGCAAAAAACAAAAATATTTTAGCCATCATGTACCTACTACTTTGTCCTTTAGAGTGAACTGTCTTCTGTTAAGTGCATTTTTTTTATCCTCTTGCAAAAAAAGCTACTTATATTAAAAAGAAAAATATTATAATGCTTTAATAACTAACAGGACATTGTGGACATTTTGGACATGCTTTTAACCAGAGACAATGTTTTTCTTACTCGACATCATAAGCGACTTAAGGTAATTGTTTCCCTCTTTGTACTTTGAAATAAAATGCACGACTGGGGTCTCACGTACTTGCTCTTATGCTTTAAGTTACTCTAATGTTAAAGCTTTTTATTCAAGAAAATTAAGAAAATTTAAAATTTGATATTTTCAAGAAATTAAAAAAAATAAAATCTGTTTTTTATAATTAATTAAATATAGTTTTAAATGATTTTTCAAAAAAAACTAAGTATGCCAGTTTACTTCTTGTATAAAAGTGAATTTTTATAAAAAAATTTTCGAAAATCGTTAGAGCCGTTTTTTAAAAAAATAATTTTTTATATATAAAAATTTTCTGACATTTTTCAAAAAAAAAGTTGGTATGCCATTTTGAAGTAATAATTTATTTACGCATAAAAACGAAATTTCAAAATTTTTCATAAACACGTTTTCAAAAAACTGATTTTTCAAAAAAAAATTTTGAAATATTTTTTAAAAATCCAAAAATGAGTTTTTTGAAAATTTTCTAAATTTTTAACATTACCTTTACCTAAAACATTTTGTATAAAAATTTTCGTTGAAATCGGGGTATTCTTGAACGAGATATTCATAAATAAAAAAAAACGTTATATGACAGGTACCGTTAATAACTGTAAAAAAAATATTTTTTTTATTTAGAAAGTTGGCTCTTATGTGTACTGCTACAATCAAAAATTTTAATGAAAATCGTTAGAGCCGTTTTTGAAAAAAATTAACTTTTCTATTTCCGTTATATGACAGGTACCGTTAGTTTTGGTATTAAAAAAAAAATTTTAATTTGTCCTCTAGGGAATCACCCAAAACTCTTAACTACCAAGTTTGAACAAAATCACTCTAATAGTTTAGGCTGTAGCTCGAGGTACATACAGACAGACAGACAGACAGACGGACAGACAGACAGAATTGCCGGACCCACTTTTTTGGCATTCTCCATCATCGTAATGTCATGTAAAATTGTTATCTCGAGTTCGATTTTTTTTACGAATCCTAAACTTGCCCTATAGTACCTATATCGCAAGTAAAAAAGGTTGTGACTACAACAAAAATATAAAACAGAAACTGTAATAGGAATAAATATGGTAGATATACCATTGGTTAGTTAAATGTGGCCAAAAAATATGTTTCAAAAATTATATTGGAAGGCACAGGGACATAGCTCCATAGTAGATATAGCTATGTATACAAAACATCTATAATGGATTTATATCAAATCATTGTTGGACGCCATCAGCCGCGCGGTCACCCAACATAAAAATGCCCCTCGAGGGGCATCTGGAAAACAGGTTTGTAAAAGTCATTTTATTTTTAATGCATTTGCTCTCTTTTCCAAATTAAAAAAAAAATATTTATTGCAAATAAAAAAAAAATTGCATTGAAAAAAAATATTTATTGCAAAAAAAAAAATTTTTTTTTGCAATAAATATTTTTTTTCAATGCAATTTTTTTTTTTTTTTATTTGCAATAATTTTTTTTTGCAACTGAAAAATGTTTGCATTGAAAACAAAATTTTTATTGCAAATAAAAATATTTTGCATTGGAGAGAAAATTTTGTTGCAAAAAAGAAAAACATTTTCTGCTTTGAAAAAAAAAAAAAAAAAAATTTCTGCTAGGTATGAAAAAAAAATCAATGAAAAATGTTTGTATTAAATATTTTTTTTTTTTGTAATACTCGTTGAATTTCTTACAAATGTGATTTTTTGACCTAATATAATCTTCAGTATATTATAATCTTACAAACTTTACGTATGGTCAAATTGCCAAAATTGTAAGAAATTCGAAGAGTATTAAAAGAACAAATATTTAATGCACACATTTTGCATCAATTTTTTTTTTTTTTATGCAGAAAATTTTGTATTTGCAATAAAATTTTCTTTCCAATGCAAAATATTTTTATTTGCAATAAAAATTTTATTTTCAAAGCAAATTTTTTTCATTTGCAATAATTTTTTTTTTTGTGCAAAATATTTTTAGTTGCAATAAATATTTTTTTTTTTTAAATGCCAATATTTTTCAGTTGCAATACAAAATTTTTTTTCTTTCAATCTCAAATTCCTTTTTTTTTTTGTTTAAATTGATATTTTTACAACCCTGCTGGAAATGCCCCCGATGTGTGAATGTTTGTTTATTTTATGGAACTCACACTTTACCCAAAGACATGTGTCAATAAAATCTTATGATTTTCAGTTTTTCTGTATTTTTGTTTATATGTATAGTATGTAATTATTTCTAATTTATTTAAAAACCACAAACACAACAAAAGATTTAAATATTTGAATCCTCATTAAAATTAAATTAGAAAATTTATGTAAACACAAAATAAAACACACGTGTTTGCTTCTTCTTAATTTCGAATGGCACGTCTGCCAGCTTAAATCAATAAGACATGATAAAATATCACAAATAAATTGAAAGATGGTTTGTTTGGGGAGGGGGATGTAGTTAAAATTGAATAATACCTCAATTATGTCAAACATAAAAGTTCACACGTTGTATTTAAATAGTGGATAATTTATGTTGACATCTGTATAAATGATTGTTTCTTTGACACATGCATCTAATTATGTCTTCATTTGTCAATATAATCGAATTTTTTTTTGCCGAAGACTTTAAGGAACCAAAAGAATTTAAATTTCTTGGAAATATTTTTTTTTATCAAACCTGGATCAAATTTTTGAAAATTGGCTTCTTTAACCCTCTTTAATCCTTCTTTCAACTTAAAAACAAAAATAGTTAAAACAAGTCTAGTTTACCACCTAATCTTTTTTCTATTATCAACAGCTTTTAAATCAAAAATTGACGATTCATAAAATGGCAATAAAATTAGGTTATTCTTCAAACAAAAACAACAACAACATCAAAAACCTTCAATAGAAAATGTTGGTTTACTTTAAAATAAGTTAATAGAACTCCCCATCGGCCTACAAATAAGACGACAGAGGCAATTTATTGTTGGTTCAGAAAACGTGACACAGACGATTTTACTCAAGGGGCTTCTAAAATCCCTTTTATAACCATTAAAAGCCACCTTGTACTAGGTTATAGAGTTATAATAGCTAGATAGAGTTTTTGGGTGAATTGAAATCGATGGATTTCCTACAACAAGAGTATACATGGGTGTATTGTGTAGAGTGTAGTATATGTATGAGATTAAGAAAGGCTGGACAAGGACATATATTTTATAACATTAGAAAGAACTAGATGGGCTGGCAAAACAGGATGTTAATGGGGCGGGATAATGGCATAGTGACCTAGTTTTTGTTTTTAGTGATTAAAAGGACATTTTTTTTTCTTTTGCAAAAAAAAAAAGAGAGCTGGAAATGAATATTTTTGTAATTTGTAAACATATGAATAGCTTTGAACTTTTTATAGTAAAAGTAAATGCCTTCTATTTTGGTAATACCTAGGTGCATGGTTTAAATAAAATCGGTTGAAAATTGACAATGCTAGAAATTTAGTGACGATATACCCGATGACTATTGAGTAAAGATATTTCCAGAATTTTTACCTCCAACTTTGTAATTCTTATCTAAGATTTTTTATGATTTGTTTCTTTTTTATTTTTTTCCACACCACCTTACCTAGTAGAAAAAAATAGATTTTTTTATTACCTATAAAAACATCTTTTTCAGTGGCTAAAATCTTCAAACGCTATATGCTATTTAATTTTATAAAAAAGAGGTTGTCTGTAATTTTACGTGATAACTTTGTCAAAAAACATTTTGTGTGCTTTCTTATTTTACTTATTTCAAACAATCATAATTTACAAGAAAAAGCTAAAAGAAAATATGTAGTAACCTTTTTTTATTTTCTCATTATATTAATTTTTTTTTATTTTAAAAGCTTACAAAAAAAATTATACAATTCAAAAGCCAAGTATTTCTTCTCAAGAATAAAACCATTTTTAAATTTTTATGCGCAAAAAGTATAAAAATAATTTATTGAAAACAATCATTTTCGTCAAAAAAAGCAAAAAAACATGAATTTTTATCTTCTCACGTCATTAATTCCATTTTTTCCCTAACAACCTATAAAAAATTGTATGCCATCTGAAAGCTTATTTTCTTAGCTCAAAATATATATACCGATTAGGTCTATGAGACATCTACAAAAAGAGCTAGAATTTTTTAAACTCGATCAAATTTCATTAAAAAAAGCAAAAAAAAAAAAAACATTTATTTTTATGTTCTCACGCTATGGAATCAATTTTTTTGTTTGACAGCCTATAATAAATTTTATACCATGTGAAAGCTTATTATTTCAGTTTTCGTATCAATCTCATTTCAAAGATGCTTACAAGAGAAGTCGAATTTCCAGAATGAGATTACGGTACTTGTTTTGTCTTCGACTTAAGTCGCCGATTTTAGTCACCGACTTGAGTCGTTGACTTTTGTCTTCGACTTTAGTCGTCGACTTTTGTCTACGACTTTGGTCGTCGACTTTTGTCGTCGACTTTTGTCTTCGACTTTTGTCGCCGACTTTTGTCTTTGACTTTTGTCTTCGACTTTTGTCTTCGACTTTTGTCGTCGACTTTTGTCATCGACTTTTGTCGTCGACTTTTGTCTTCGACTGTTATCGCCGACTTTTGTCGTCGACTTTTGTCGTCGACTTTTGTCGTCGACTTTTGTCTTCGACTTTAGTCGTCGACTTTTGTCTTCGACTTTAGTCGCCGACTTTAGTCACCGACTTGAGTCGTCGACTTTTGTCTTCGACTTTTATCGCCGACTTTTGTCGTCGACTTTTGTCATCGACTTTTGTCTTCGACTTTTGTCGTCGACTTTTGTCTCCGACTTTTGTCGTCGAATTTTGTCGTCGACTTTTGTCGTCGACTTTTGTCGTCGACTTTTGTCGTCGACTTTTGTCGTCGACTTTTGTCGTCGACTTTTGTCGTCGACTTTTGTCGTCGACTTTTGTCGTCGACTTTTGTCTTCGACTTTTGTCGCCGATTTTAGTCACCGACTTTTGTCTTCGACTTTTGTCGTCGACTTTTGTCTTCGACTTTAGTCTTCGACTTTTGTCGTCGACTTTTGTCGTCGACTTTTGTCGTCGACTTTTGTCGTCGACTTTTGTCTTCGACTTTTGTCGCCGATTTTAGTCACCGACTTTTGTCGTCGACTTTTGTCTTCGACTTTTGTCGCCGATTTTAGTCACCGACTTTTGTCTTCGACTTTTGTCGTCGACTTTTGTCTTCGACTTTTGTCGTCGACTTTTGTCTTCGACTTTTGTCGTCGACTTTTGTCTTCGACTTTTGTCTTCGACTTTTGTCTTCGACTTTTGTCTTCGACTTTTGTCGTCGACTTTTGTCTTCGACTTTTGTCGTCGACTTTTGTCTTCGACTTTTGTCGTCGACTTTTGTCTTCGACTTTTGTCGTCGACTTTTGTCTTCGACTTTTGTCGTCGACTTTTGTCTTCGACTTTTGTCGTCGACTTTTGTCGTCGACTTTTGTCTTCGACTTTTGTCGCCGATTTTAGTCACCGACTTTTGTCTTCGACTTTTGTCGTCGACTTTTGTCGTCGACTTTTGTCTTCGACTTTTGTCGTCGACTTTTGTCTTCGACTTTTGTCTTCCACTTTTGTCGCCGATTTGAGTCACCGACTTTTGTCGTCGACTTTTGTCGTCGACTTTTGTCTTCGACTTTTGTCGTCGACTTTTGTCTTCGACTTTTGTCGTCGACTTTTGTCTTCGACTTAAGTCGTCGACTTTTGTCTTCGACTTTAGTCGTCGACTTTTGTCTTCGACTTTAGTCGTCGACTTTTGTCTTCGACTTTTGTCTTCGACTTTTGTCGTCGACTTTTGTCTTCGACTTTAGTCGTCGACTTTTGTCTTCGACTTTAGTCGTCGACTTTTGTCTTCGAATTTAGTCGTCGACTTTTGTCTTCGACTTGAGTCGTCGACTTTTGTCTTCGACTTTAGTCGTCGACTTTTGTCTTCGACTTTTGTCGTCGACTTTTGTCGTCGACTTTTGTCGCCGATTTGAGTCACCGACTTTTGTCGTCGACTTTTGTCGTCGACTTTTGTCTTCGACTTTTGTCGTCGACTTTTGTCTTCGACTTTAGTCGTCGACTTTTGTCTTCGACTTTAGTCGTCGACTTTTGTCTTCGACTTGAGTCGTCGACTTTTGTCTTCGACTTTTGTCTTCGACTTTTGTCGTCGACTTTTGTCTTCGACTTTAGTCGTCGACTTTTGTCTTCGACTTTTGTCGTCGACTTTTGTCTTCGAATTTAGTCGTCGAATTTAGTCGTCGACTTTTGTCTTCGACTTGAGTCGTCGACTTTTGTCTTCGACTTTAGTCGTCGACTTTTGTCTTCGACTTTTGTCGTCGACTTTTGTCGTCGACTTAAGTCGTCGACTTTTGTCGTCGACTTTTGTCGTCGACTTTTGTCTTCGACTTTTGTCGTCGACTTTTGTCTTCGACTTTTGTCGTCGACTTTTGTCTTCGACTTTTGTCGTCGACTTTTGTCGTCGACTTTTGTCTTCGACTTTTGTCGTCGACTTTTGTCTTCGACTTGAGTCGTCGACTTTTGTCTTCGACTTTTGTCGTCGACTTTTGTCTTCGACTTTTGTCGTCGACTTTTGTCGTCGACTTTTGTCGTCGACTTTTGTCGTTGACTTTTGTCGTCGACTTTTGTCGTCGACTTTTGTCGTCGACTTTTGTCGTCGACTTTTGTCGTCGACTTTTGTCTTCGACTTTTGTCTTCGACTTTTGTCGTCGACTTTTGTCTTCGACTTTTGTAGTCGACTTTTGTCGTCGACTTTTGTCGTCGACTTTCGTCGTCGACTTTTGTCTTCGACTTTTGTCTTCGACTTTTGTCTTCGACTTTTGTCGCCGATTTTAGTCACCGACTTTTGTCGTCGACTTTTGTCTTCGACTTTTGTCGTCGACTTTTGTCTTCGACTTTAGTCGTCGACTTTTGTCTTCGAATTTAGTCGTCGACTTTTGTCTTCGACTTTTGTCGTCAACTTTTGTCGTCGACTTTTGTCGTCGACTTTTGTCACCGACTTTTGTCGTCGACTTTTGTCGTCGACTTTTGTCGTCGAATTTTGTCTTCGACTTTAGTCGTCGACTTTTGTCTTCGACTTTAGTCGTCGACTTTTGTCTTCGACTTTAGTCGTCGACTTTTGTCTTCGACTTTTGTCTTCGACTTTTGTCGTCGACTTTTGTCTTCGACTTTAGTCGTCGACTTTTGTCTTCGAATTTAGTCGTCGACTTTTGTCTTCGACTTGAGTCGTCGACTTTTTTCGTCGACTTTTGTCTTCGACTTTTGTCGCTGACTTTTGTCGCTGGCTTAAGTCGTCGACTTTTGTCTTCGACTTTTGTCGTCGACTTTTGTCTTCGACTTTTGTCGTCGACTTTTGTCTTCGACTTTTGTCGTCGACTTTTGTCTTCGACTTTAGTCGTCGACTTTTGTCTTCGACTTTTGTCGCTGACTTTTGTCGCTGGCTTAAGTCGTCGACTTTTGTCTTCGACTTTTGTCGTTGACTTTTGTCTTCGACTTTTGTCGTCGACTTTTGTCGTCGACTTTTGTCGTCGACTTTTGTCTTTGACTTTTGTCGTCGACTTTTGTCGTCGACTTTTGTCTTCGACTTTTGTCTTCGACTTTTGTCTTCGACTTTTGTCGTCGACTTTTGTCGTCGACTTTTGTCGTCGACTTTTGTCGTCGACTTTTGTCGTCGACTTTTGTCTTCGACTTTTGTCGCCGATTTTAGTCACCGACTTTTGTCTTCGACTTTTGTCGTCGACTTTTGTCTTCGACTTTTGTCGTCGACTTTTGTCTTCGACTTTAGTCGTCGACTTTTGTCTTCGAATTTAGTCGTCGACTTTTGTCTTCGACTTTAGTCGTCGACTTTTGTCTTCGACTTTTGTCTTCGACTTTTGTCGTCGACTTTTGTCTTCGACTTTAGTCGTCGACTTTTGTCTTCGAATTTAGTCGTCGACTTTTGTCTTCGACTTAAGTCGTCGACTTTTGTCTTCGACTTTTGTCTTCGACTTTTGTCGTCGACTTTTGTCTTCGACTTTAGTCGTCGACTTTTGTCTTCGACTTTAGTCGTCGACTTTTGTCTTCGAATAAAGTCGTCGACTTTTGTTTTCGACTTGAGTCGTCGACTTTTGTCTTCGACTTTTGTCGCCGATTTTAGTCACCGACTTTTGTCGTCGACTTTTGTCGTCGACTTTTGTCTTCGACTTTTGTCTTCGACTTTAGTCTTCGACTTTAGTCGTCGACTTTTGTCTTCGACTTTTGTCTTCGACTTTTGTCGTCGACTTTTGTCTTCGACTTTAGTCGTCGACTTTTGTCTTCGACTTTAGTCGTCGACTTTTGTCTTCGAATTTAGTCGTCGACTTTTGTTTTCGACTTGAGTCGTCGACTTTTGTCTTCGACTTTTGTCGCCGATTTTAGTCACCGACTTTTGTCGTCGACTTTTGTCGTCGACTTTTGTCTTCGACTTTTGTCGTCGACTTTTGTCTTCGACTTTTGTCGTCGACTTTTGTCTTCGACTTTAGTCGTCGACTTTTGTCTTCGACTTTAGTCGTCGAATTTTGTCTTCGACTTTAGTCGTCGACTTTTGTCTTCGACTTTTGTCTTCGACTTTTGTCTTCGACTTTTGTCGTCGACTTTTGTCTTCGACTTTAGTCGTCGACTTTTGTCTTCGACTTAAGTCGTCGACTTTTGTCTTCGAATTTAGTCGTCGACTTTTGTCATCGACTTGAGTCGTCGACTTTTGTCGTCGACTTTTGTCACCGACTTTTGTCGCCGACTTTTGTCGTCGACTTTTGTCGTTGACTTTTGTCGCTGATTTTTGTCGCTGGCTTAAGTCGTCGACTTTTGTCTTTGACTTTTGTCTTCGACTTTTGTCTTCGACTTTTGTCGTCGACTTTTGTCATCGACTTTTGTCGTCGACTTTTGTCTTCGACTTGAGTCGTCGACTTTTGTCGTCGACTTTTGTCGTCGACTTTTGTCGTCAACTTGAGTCGTCGACTTTTGTCATCGACTTTTGTCGTCGACTTTTGTCTTCGACTTGAGTCGTCGACTTTTGTCGTCGACTTTTGTCTTCGACTTTTGTCGCCGATTTTAGTCACCGACTTTTGTCGTCGACTTTTGTCTTCGACTTTTGTCATCGACTTTTGTCGTCGACTTTTGTCTTCGACTTGAGTCGTCGACTTTTGCCGTCGACTTTTGTCGTCGACTTTTGTCGTCAACTTGAGTCGTCGACTTTTGTCTTCGACTTTAGTCGCCGACTTTAGTCACCGACTTGAGTCGTCGACTTTTGTCTTCGACTTTTATCGCTGACTTTTGTCGTCGACTTTTGTCATCGACTTTTGTCGTCGACTTTTGTCGTCGACTTTTGTCTTCGACTTTTGTCGTCGACTTTTGTCTTCGACTTTTGTCGTCGACTTTTGTCGTCGACTTTTGTCGCTGACTTTTGTCGTCGACTTTTGTCGTCGACTTTTGTCTTCGACTTTTGTCGCCGATTTTAGTCACCGACTTTTGTCTTCGACTTTTATCGCTGACTTTTGTCGTCGACTTTTGTCATCGACTTTTGTCGTCGACTTTTGTCGTCGACTTTTGTCTTCGACTTTTGTCGTCGACTTTTGTCTTCGACTTTTGTCGTCGACTTTTGTCGTCGACTTTTGTCGTCGACTTTTGTCGTCGACTTTAATCGTCGACTTTTGTCTTCGACTTTTGTCGGCGACTTTTGTCGTCGACTTTTGTTTTCGACTTGAGTCGTCGACTTTTGTCTTCGACTTTTGTCGCCGATTTTAGTCACCGACTTTTGTCGTCGACTTTTGTCTTCGACTTTTGTCGTCGACTTTTGTCTTCGACTTTTGTCGTCGACTTTTGTCTTCGACTTTTGTCGTCGACTTTTGTCTTCGACTTTAGTCGTCGACTTTTGTCTTCGACTTTAGTCGTCGACTTTTGTCGTCGACTTTTGTCTTCGACTTTAGTCGTCGACTTATGTCTTCGACTTTAGTCGTCGACTTTTGTCTTCGAATTTAGTCGTCGACTTTTGTCTTCGACTTGAGTCGTCGACTTTTGTCGTCGACTTTTATCGTCGACTTTTGTCACCGACTTTTGTCGCCGACTTTTGTCGTCGACTTTTGTCGTTGACTTTTGTCGTCGACTTTTGTCGCTGACTTTTGTCGCTCTCTTAAGTCGTCGACTTTTGTCTTCGACTTTAGTCGCCGACTTTTGTTTTCGACTTTAGTCGTCGACTTTTGTCTTCGACTTGAGTCGTCGACTTTTGTCTTCGACTTTTGTCTTCGACTTTAGTCGCCGACTTTTGTCTTCGAACGAAAACGTATTGTCGGGACAAAATCGGGACATTTTGTAAATCGGGACAGGTTCCAAATGTCGGGACTGTCTCGCCGAAATCGGGACGTCTGGCAGCCCTGGGTACTTCCCACACTGGTGGCTGTTCAGGGGGCTGGTTTGAGGTTTTTCGCAAGTTTCTTGATTTAACATTGTGTAGCTTGTATTTAGTCTACCGTTATGTGTGATATACCAAATGAAAGATAATTGTATCAGGATGTTCATAAAATAAAAAAAATTTCTATCTGCTTTTGGTCAAAAGTTATAACCTGTTGAATTGAAACTTCGCACACATTTAGTCGTAGTCATGGTCTATCATAATTCACAAAATTTTTTTCCTATATCTATTCAAGAAAAAAAGATAAAAACAAAAAACGATGAAAATCAGTAAAAAATGGTCAAAAACGTGTTTTTGAAAAACTTGTTTCTTCCGTTATTCAGTCAAAACTCACTAAACGATATGAATTTTTAGCACATTTATGCATAAGGCCAAAACCTATAAGTTTGAGATTTTTTGAACACTCCAAAAAAAAGCTAAAAATCAAAAACTACCCAAAAATACACTTAAAAAAAAGGTGTTTTTTTAAAATTCATATTTCGAAATGCAGAGTGTTGGAAAAAAATCCGTATTAGACGCCTAATTTTTGTTTCCCTCATCTTTTACCTGGCACCTTTAGAATTGTCAAAACAAAATTTCCCTACCCAAAATCATCATTTTGTCATAGCCCCAACACTTGTACAACGTTCAAACAAAACGTTATAGCTTAGTTTCAAAATTTTTTAGATTTTTTTCTGAAATACAGTTATTATAAAATTAGTCTCATCTATCTATAGCAAAAAAATCAACTCTCTACAACTACTTTGCGTTAAGATTTTAGCCCAAATTTCATCTTTCCGTTTTACCATTGTTTACCCTATTAAATGACGGAATTTTTAAAAATCCTTCATTTGAATTATCTTCCAAATAAGCTATAGAAGATTTTTGTATCTCTAATAGTTTATTTTTAATTTTTTTGTGGTGGATGCCATGGTTCATCGATTTATAAGACGTTATCACGTCAAAAAATTAATTTTTAGAAGAAATAATTTGAACCGTTGAAGCGTTGTTTCAAAGTTTTTAAATGTATGTGTACAAGATTGTCAAAAGTTCTCCGAAATAAAAAAACTAGATACTTATTGACAAAAAAAATTTATGTTTAAAAAATACCTAAAAAAATTATAAATTTTTTTTTTTTTAATTTTTCTTAATTTTTATATTAGGGCAAATTAAACGATTCTGTAAAAAAATAAAAAAAAAATGTTGAAATCAGTTAAGTCGTTAACAAGAAAGTCAGAAATCTGGCAAATGGTGATTGCGATTGTACAAATCATTTTTTTTTTTGAGGTGATAACCTCTAAAAAATGTAAATACTTACATGAACTGTTTGGACTTTTCAATTTTGAAGAAGGCTTGCTATAGTATTTCTTAAGGCTGAATTGGGTTAACAAAAAAAGTTGGACCAATATTTGTGATTTGGAATGGCATCTTTTGAATGTTTTCTATTAGTATGATAAAAAAATTTACTTTCACTCCACCTAAATCGACATCCAAGGGCAATAATCAATGTATGTTTACATAACATTTTTTACAGTCTGTGTATTTACCTTAATATTCAAATATAAGTAAAAAAATGAAACAAATTTTTTTCATCCATAAAAGTTTAATTTTATATGAAAAACACAAAAAACGCCCAAACAAAAAAATCACCAATGAAACTATCTATAGCGTCAAAAAAAAAAATTTTAAACTAAAGTTCGGATACAGACAAATCGATTAAAATTTATTTTCACTCGCAGCCTTGACATCTTTACACTCTTTTTCACTGCATCGTTTTTGTTTGGTGCTGAAAATGTTTTCCTATCAAATAATTGCATGTGTCAGATCCAATTCTATCACACACACATCAACATCAAAATCCACACTTTCGACTCTCTGCATGGTTCCTGGCTGGGATTGTAGGTGTTCAGCACTTTAACGTGCTAACTGAGTGATTGAATAAAAATAATAAAAAATTGTGAAAAAAATCGAATAAATTATGCAAACTTGCACGCCACCGGTTTCACACGTTCAAGCCACATTCAATTTTTAAACTTGCAATATCAAATTTACCTACAACACACATAGTGATTGGTTATGAGTCGTCCTTTCTTCCATGCAAAATATATAGGTACAATTTTCTTTTTTGTATAGGCATAGGCTAGGCGTGTTGTCGAGTTTTGGAGAGTCGGTGAAGGTTGTCGGTTTTAGGACTGATGCACTAGTTTGTAGGTCTAGTTATTTTGAATTTCAAAAATATAACCCATCACTTAACATCACAACACAAAACACATCGAATGCACCTGAGAAACTAAAGTGTTGGTTCACATCATTGCATCGTGTCGGAAAAGGGTGTTCTACTGGATCGGGATGAGTCCTTGTTTTTTTTTCTGCACTATTTCATATATGCAGGTAAGTTATAGAAAGGTGCCATGTCAATGCACTCAAGAGGCCGTCTGGTGAATTTATATGTATAGTATATTTGAGTGATTTTAAGGATGAATATTTTTCAATAGAATTCTGCTTCAACATGCATGTAATCGAATTAAATAGAAATGGAAATATAATGAAAGCAAAATTCACCCGAGTCATTCTTTGGGAAATTTTCATATAATATAAATTCGACTAGACTTATACACATAAAACGAGCTTTATGTGAAAAAGCTGTACCAACCTACAACACATGTGTGGCAACATGTGGCAACTAGAAATTCAATTTCATAAATGTTTGTGTTTTTTCTTGTGAAAATGATGAGAGTGGAGAGTGTAGCCACAAAAAGTATTTGATCCAAATAAATTTCATATTAATTTAAAAATTTTATATACCTAAACTAGTTTTTAAATTAAAGCCTCAAAAATGCAGAGTAATTTTATAAAATTTTCTTGATATTCATTTCATCATGAGTTTTGTGCTGTTGAAGTTTTTCATGTGTTTTTTTAGTAATGTTATTAAATATTGTAACAAAAAAATAATGTGCACGAATGAATGTCATGTATTTGCACAAACAGAATAATGCCATACACATTAGGGTGGGTCAAAAAAAAATCGAAATTCTTTTTTTTGATTTGGTACTCCGAAAAATCGATTGCTAGACACCTCTAGAATATACACACCAAATATGAGCTCTTAATATTAATGGGAAGGTCCTCCGCTTCGCAATTTTCCATATTGAGAAAACGGCAACACTGGTCGGTTTTCAGTGTCCTTGATCTAGCTATTTTGAAAACTAAGAATAACTTTGAAATTTGAAGACGGTACGTTTGGTAACTTTGTACTAATAAAATAAGGTTGAGGTAAAATCCTTTGAAAAACTTTTTTGCTATGAACTTATTACTTTTTTGCAAAAGATAGCTGTCACTTTTTAATTAAAAGTACCTATAGGCAATTTTTTCGTATTCTTTATGAAAATATGTATCTTCTAGTCTAAGTGTACCAATTTTCATCAAATTTTCATCACGAAATGGCCACATGAATGATTTTTACGCCAAAAAAGATGACTGTGCTGCGGTGCTTCGGCGGGCGTATCGAAATTTGTTTCTAAATTTATTTTTGATGAAAAATAATTGTAATTTTCACACAATATTTTTTTGTGCTTAAAAATGTGGTTGAAATATTTTCAAAAAAATAATTTTCGGATTTAAAAAAAAAAATTATTTTTTTTTTAAATTCTTTTGGACCCTGGAGCATTGAAATTTTTTGAAACATTTTGAAAAAAAACTTTTGAAATTGTTTATAGAGTTAGGTGTGGAGTAATGCACCTGTATAAACTTAGCATAACAACTTTTAAGGAAGTTGCCGTTTTTTATGACGTGATGTCAAAAATATTTCCGCGCACTTAGTTTGGTCAAACGATTGTCACAAAGAATTGTCATGCTTACTTTATACAAAACTGACAACTTTTAATTTTTGATCAAAACCAAATTTTTTTTCGCTCATTATTAAATATTTTACAATTTAATTGCCGTAATCATGCCGTGAAATACAAAATTATATTCCTCTTTTGGTTTTCTAGACAAAAAAAATTAAATTAATTTTTGATATCATCATTATATATAAAGTAAGCATGACACACCCTGTACTTCTTAAATCACTGGTCAAAATTAATTTTGATTGACCAATTAACTGCCACATTGGGTTTACATGTAAACTGCAAACTCAAAAATATTGCCTCGGTTTTGGTTTAAAAAAAAAACATTGAGACCGTTTTTGACGTGTTTTTTTGAAAAAAAAGAGAGCTACAATTTTTTTACTTCACGCCATAAACAAAGCAATAACTGAGTAAAAAAAAAAAATAACTTTTTTAAAAGTTGTCATGCTAAGTTTAAAAGGGTAAGTTTTAGGGACGAGTTATAGGTAAAACATAAGACATCAAAAAACATTTGTACCAGATTTGTTCGATCCCTGACATTATTTCCATCCAATTTAAGAAAATCTAATAAAATTCGATTGTTAATCTTTAAGAAGTGCCTCTCTGAAGAAAACTCCCACAACTGGGTATGAAAGAACTTATTACATATTAAACATTTTTCAATTTGTAATATAACCATAAAAATGATAAACCTTATCTAAAAAGTCAAAAACTAATATCCTTATTCATAAAATTAATAAAACTTTGAGAATTAGTTTTTATTGCCCCAAAGTCATTTTTCCATATATAAAAAACCCAATCCAAATTTCTACTACCACTAGATACTCTTGGTTCCCCTCGATTTAACAAGGAGGGAGGCCAAGTCTACTATACACTTGTAGTGTTGTAGTCATAAAAAAAATTGTTAAATTCATTTTTTATCACACCTAGTTTTAACATTCATGTTTTATTTATTATTATTGCTCTTTTATTTGAATATCAGCAAAATATTTATATTTAGAGCAAAAAAAACTCAACAACAAAAAGCACGAGATAACATAGCCCTCGAGCTGTAAAACAGAAAAAACACTTAACTTTCAAAAATAAGCTGCGAAATCACCTTAGAAGAGTCGTAAATGAGCCAATTTGCTTATTCGTTGCTCGTGGAATAAAAAAAAGAAAATATCCTAAATTGGATGTTATTTCAATTTAATTGTAATTTATGTAAAATTTTGTATATTTTTATAGCGTCATTTAATTTTTTCTATGAGTAATCTAGAAAATTGGGGAGAGAGTCCTTTTGCTGTTGTTGTTGTTGATTTTTTTTTTTATTTTTATTTGCTTTTCTTGGCATGGCGAAAAAAGCTAATTTTTACTATTTCTTCATTTTATATTTTCTCATTTAAGATTTTAAATTTTTCTGCTGACTCGAAGGTTAAGGATCTTAATACAATATACACAATATTCCCCTAAAGAAGCAACGCAACACAAAAAAAAAATTAATAAAAACAAGAAGCAATATAAGTATCTATATAAAATAATAAAAAATAAAAAAATAAACTTGAAAAACTGGGGGTAACCATTTTTAATAGCAAGGTCCGTCTTCTTGGATGCCAATGCCACTGGGAAATATTAGAAAACCGTTGCTCTTCGGGTGTTTTTCATTTTTTTCCTTTTTAAATTGCAATAATTACTTCATCTTATCAGCATCCTGACAGACAAGGACTCGCGCGCGCAATGGCTAATTGTATTTTAATGCTGACGTACCGTTGATTTAGGAGGGTTCTCATTTACAGCTTACCTATACCCCACCACAACTTATACTATACCCTCCATCCAAATGGGGGATTTATTTTTTGCAAACGTTTACAATTTAACTGATGACCTTTCCATTGGCTTTATGTACGTTTTCTTAGGGATGATTTGACTTTATGGCAGGAAAAAGTTGTTAAATAAAAATTAAGCTATTAAGAAGGTTATATTATAACCTTTGAGGAGAAAAAAAAAACAACTGCTAAGTTCAAGATTTATTTCACAATTATTAGCTCTATGAATTATGAAAAACCGCTCAAAAGGGACAAGAATTCCTAAACCTAAAGTTTACAAAGTTCTTTGCTTATTTAAGTATTTGGGTTGGAATATTCCTTTTTAATTGCTCTAAGATGCATAAATATTTTGGGGTTCATTTCGCAAAACAAGAAAAGTCACTAATCGACATGTTGTATCAAGGAGTCATTTTTCAGCTGGAACTGCGAAGCGAATGCGAATGTAGGTACATTTGAAAATCAGGCAAATTTAGAATTCGTAAGGAAAAAATCTAACTCGGGATAACTTACCTACCACCAGAAAAATTTCATCAAAAAAATTTCAAATCATATTTTTTCAAAACGGAACGATACATTTTTGTAAAACCTTTTTTGTTAAGTGAAAATTAATACATAATTTCATTTGTACCTATTTTTTTTTTTTATTATAATTTTTATTCGTATTTAGGTTTTGTTATTACTTGTATAACAATGAATTTTTAGAAAAAAAAAATATGAAAGGCGAAAAAAAATTGAGCTAAAAAAAGATTTCTTTTATTTTCGTACATTTTTCAAAAAAAAAAAAATAATAATTTTAAATCGTTAGACCCATTATAAATATGCAATATATGCATAATTTTTTTGTTTCTGAATTCCTCTTACAAGACTAACCCGATTTCAACGACAATTTTTATACAAAAGCGTTAAAGTAATCGTAATATTAAAGTTTTATACAATTTTCAAAAAACATATTTTTGGATTTTTCAAAAATATTTCAAATTTTTTTTCGGAAAAACGAATTTTTTGAAAACAGGCTAGTGAAATATTTCAAAATTTTGTTTTTAAGTATAAACTAATTATATCTCAAAAACTTTTTTTTTAATTTTTACGTATAAAAAATTATTATTTTTTTAAAAAACTCTAACGATTTTTAATTTTTTTTTTCTAAACGTTTATAAATTATTCAATTTTTGAATTTTAAAAATAATTGTTAAAAATTGTAAGTTCAATCAATTGAGTCTTGAGAGTCCCATCATAAAGGTGGAATGGACAATAATTTAGAAAAAAAAAACTCATCTTTAACAAAAAAAAATGATAAAACAATATCGTAATATATGTACCTTTTTGTTAAGCTTAAAATTTATTATTTAATTTTTTTTTTAAATAAATTACTCGCAATTTGTTTTGAATGAAGTTTTTTTTCAAAATTTAAATATTTTGAATATAAAAAAGTGAAGCAATTTTGTTTCAACAGATTTTTTTTATAGAACATAAATGTATTTAATTAAATTGAAACAAAAAGAATGACAATACTCTCCACAATTATTAAAGCCCAAGTTCTTCATCTACAACCTGATAGTCTTAATAATAACATGCTTAAAGAATCAAAAATTAAAAGAAAAGAGAAAAAAATATTTTCCTAAGATAATTTTATTTGACGTTGATGGGTCTTATAAATTTAATCCACTACCAACAAACCTACAAAAAAATATTTTTTTCAAATCGGTCAGCGTAAGAGAATACAAAAGAGAACAAAAAAAAAAAAAATAACGAACAAGGAATATTTAAATAAAGAAAAATAAAATCTCCAAGGGACTAACGAAACGATCCAGTTCCGTTGGTTTTAATTTATTCTTTAATTTGATATTTTTACCTACAAAAGCTTCCCTTAAAAAAATAAGGTTTTCGCACTTTTATTATATATTTTCTTTCAGAAAAAAACATTTCAACAGATTTTCTATGCAAATAATAATTCACACCTTTTCTTTTTTTTTCCGGCAGCAAATAAATTCAGATATTATGTTTCTGTTTGCGTTTTATTTTTTTTTTTTTTATGATTTTTAGAATGGTAAAGCAATTAGAACTTTATTCATAATTTTATTCTTAATGCTTGGGTAAATTTTTGAGTAGAAAGGCAAAGCTAGAGGAGGTATATATTCAAATAGGGTGGTGGGGATTATTTTTTAAAAATAATTTTTATTAGAAATGTATTTACATTTATTTAGCTACCTTTGTTAAATTAAAAATTAAAAAAAAAATTGTTTTCTAAAAATATAAAAATAAAAAAATACAAAATTATATTTTAAATTATGAACATGATATTTTCTTAAGGTCATATCGCGACCCTATTTTAAGGACTAAAGCAATTTATTTTAAAAACCTTTTTTTTTCAGGATTCGTTTTTTTATTTAATTTGTTCTATTTGGCATTTAAGTAAGAAACTTCTGCAAATGAAGGACTCCATCAATAAATTCTAATATTTATTTTTATTTGTTTTCAGAAAAAAAGTGAAAAGAGTGAATTTTTTGTTTTGTTAAACCAAAATTATATTTCACCCCCCCCCCCCCCCCATATTGCTTCACTTTCTCATTCAAAACAAAAAAAAGGAAGGAATTCCACCTTGTTAAATTTCTTCACACATCCTTAAAGAGGCAATATTAAACCTCTTCTAGATACGAACCATATAATAAAAAAAAATGCTAAAAAAAATGGAAAGAAAAATCATAAGAATCCTGTTTATATTTTTCTAAATTGACACCAATTTAGCTGAGTACTCCCTCGTGTGTTTTTAAATGTCTTCACTGACAGCTCATCCCATATGAGAGTGCGATAGAGCAGAAATAACAAGAAACAAAAAAATATATCCCCATACAAACCCACATACATTTGTTTGTGTGTATATGTTTTTTACCTCGATTATATTAAGAAACAAAGGAAATGCAACCTCCATCAAGAAAGAAGATAAAAACGCAACGGGGTGTGAATTTGAATGCCATATGGGTGGAAAATTATAAAAGGGTAGAATTTCAAATTAGAAATAGAAACGTGAGTTGATAGAAATAACCCCTGCCTCCTTGGTGTGTTAATGTTGACAGCTGGGTGGGTGGCAAAGAATTAAATGCATGTCAGTTTATAAAGGTGCGGAAGTTCTCTTAACACATCATAATCAATGATTTTGAAATCTAATTCCAAGTGTTGCTGGATAGTGATTAAAATTGAAATTGACATTTGTAATTGTAGGTTTTGCTAAATAAGACCCGTTATAATATTTTAAAGCTGATATAAAGATATTGGTGGAGAATTTCAAATTTAATTCAATTCGAACTTAATTTTTGAAGGCGTACTCATTAGTTTGCATTTGACATGTGAAATATTCGGATTTTCAAAAAAAAAATGTGCATCTTAATAAAAAGTGCACAATTTTTTATCGTGTTTTGGGTCGAATAGTGGCCATTTAATGTTAAATATAGAATTTTAAGGTTTCCAGGGTCCATAAAATAAATTTTGAACTTCATACCCCTACTTACCTACATTCGGGAGCCGATATTTTCGGATCAAAGTTTCAAAACAAGTTTTGGTTTACAGAAACGAGTTCAAAATGAACAGAACAATTTATGGAAAAAAATTACAAATTTATTTTTTTTCGGATTTTCGACAGAAAATCAAAAATAAATTTTCAAAAATTTCCTGCAAATTCATCGAGAGATACATCAAAAGAAAGGTGTCTATTAGCTCTATTCAAAGCTAAAAAATAACAGTTTCTTCCAGTTTTGGTTGCTGAATTATTTGCAATTGATTTTTTTTTTTGTTAAACCTAGTGCAACGAAGCTTCACATTTCCAAATATTTCACTCAGTTAACCGACAACAGGAAATCCAAGACTATCTCGTGACCAACAACAGAAACACAAACACACCAAAAATAAAATGCACGACTAGGTCGGACGTACTTGCTCTTGTAGTTCAAAGTATCGTTATCTTAAATATCTATTGATAATAAATAATAAAAATAAGATTTTATTTAAACTAAAGTCGAGAAAAAAAATCAAAAACAAATTTTTAAGTTAAAATAATTAAATTAAAAATTTTTTTTTTTCAAAAACTTAAAAAAAAATTTTTTTCAAAAACTTTTAGTTTTCAAATTTTATTTTTCAAAATTATGTCTGTAAATTTTGAATAAAATTGACTTATGCTTTGATGAAATATATGAACTTAAAAAATATGTAAATTTTTTGAAAAACGGCAACGCCATATTTCCGCTCTCCGAATATTTTGAGAAGAAATAAAAATTCACGGCATATGGAAAAAAAACAAACAGATTTTGGGAGACCAATTTCTTTTTTATTTTTGCACTAACAGCTTTGAAAAAAAAATATTTTTTTAAATCTATTATACATATATTAAAGTTTGGTTTTGTGTACGTTCACTAACCGGCCACACCGACTGACTTATTTTCTTAATTTTTTTTTTTAAACCAAAGAGGCATAAGAGGAGAAGGTTTAAGGCAAAAAAAATTTAAGATTTTATAGGGTAAATAGGGGTAACAAGACATTGGAAAAAGAGGCTATTTTCTAAACGGTAAGTCGTAAAGAGTTGACTTTTTTTTTAAATGATAGACAACTTTATTCAATAGTTAAAAAAGGTATTGAAAAAATTCAAATTTCAAAACCAAGTTGTGAAGGTTTTTTTTGCAGTCATAGACCTTCGACAAAAGACTAATTACAGGTACGCAAAATTTTGCACAGAAATTTGAGTTACACCATGAGAAATATATTTAAAAAAAAATTAGGGGTCTAAAACGAAATTTTTTCATAAACCCTGTATTTTGAAATAAAAATTTTTGAAAAACAACCTAATTTTTAGATACATTTTTGAGGGGTTGGGGTCGAAATTCTGTATGTTGCAAAATTCTGTATTCAAAATACTGTATGCCAAAATACTGTATGTCAAAATTCTGTATGTGCAAAATGCTGTAGGAACAAAATTCTGAAAGTCAAAATTCTGTATAGTAAAATTCTGGTTGGTCAAAATACTGTATTTCAAAATTCTGTACATCAAAATTCTGTAAATCAAAATTCTGTAAAAATGCTGTAAAAAAATATCGTTTTGATAATGTAAAAAAGTGCGCGCGCACTTTTTTACATTATCAAAACGATATTTTTTTACAGCATTTTTACAGAATTTTGATATACAGTATTTTGCCGTACAGAATTTTACAAAACAGAATTTTGCATGTCAGTATTTTGTTCATACAGTATTTTGACGTACAGAATTTTGTATTTACAGTATAATGACGTACAGAATTATGGTATTACAGTATTTTGAATCCACAGAATTTTGTCGTACAGAATTTTGACAAGCAGAATTATGACCCGCCCCCATTTTTGAGTAGTCTTTTATTTTTTTGGAATTTTTAAAAGTCTGCAAAAAATCTCAAACTTATAGGAAATATAGGTTTTAATCATGCGCAATTCAATTCAATTTTGTTTTATTGAACATACTATATACAATTGACTTAAGCTTAACTTATTTCTAATAAGATACATTGATTGATATAAAATTTGTTGGCACATATGGGGCCTAACCTTATACAATGGATAAAAGATAAAATATATATAAATATAGTACATGAATAGGCTTAATTTTACAAGTCTGCTGACTAGGTTATCCTCGGGGTGTTCCGTCCCGGTTGTCCAGTTTTAATCATGCGCATGCATAAGTATTTTGCATAGGCTACTTTTGCTAAAAATTTAAAAGTTAACATTTTTAAACTCATTTTATGAACTTTTCAAGTTTTGATCATCTTTTTCATTTGCAAATTAACTAATTACAGAATTGAAAATGAGAAATAAATACAAGAAATGGCGGAACGAAGTCCGCCGGGTCAGCTAGTGTTATCATAAGAAGCTTTGGCCAGCTCTATAAACCACGCCAATTACTTAAATTGAATTATTATTTTTTTTTTTTTTTTGACTAGACAATCTCCAAACTATTGTTAATCCAGGGAACTTAAAAGTTTTGCACCCACCCTAAGAATAAACATAAACGGCCCACTGTGAACCGTACCAAAATAGATACGTTTTAATATGTTTTTTTTTTCATGTATACTTTTTTATAAAATTGATCTCAATTTATTTTTTTTTTTTTAAGATTTTACTTTTTAATTTATACAATTCACATTCAGTATTAACCGAAAAATTATATGTATAGTTCAGGTTTAATTTTCGATAAAAGCCGATCAATGTTAACCTGATTTTTGTACATTTCTGCTCCATCCGAGCTAAGTTTATTTTTTGCATCATCTCCTTTTAAGTTTTTTCCTATTTAAGAATCCATGACTTTAGTAATCTCCTTTGAATATTCTCCCTCATTTGTAGGAGGCATTTGCAAATACAATATTGAATATATTGTATTATTTTAATAAATAATAATTGGAAGAATTCGTTTATTTTATTTAAGTTGAGTTTTACTCTGCTTGTCTCAGCAAAGCCATTGTTTCTGGTGCGCACAGCTCAACCCCTAAAATTAACAATCAAATTCTGGAGCCAGAGAAGGAACCTTTAGAAGATGCCATCGAATTTTTACTGCCCAATTAGAAATATACTTCAATTATTTATCTTGCTAACTAACCCAACTTTCTCTGCCGTGGCATGCAAGAATTAGACGAGATAGCAGCAAACCAACCACTATCAAAAATAGGCAATCCCATCAAACAGCTGCACGCAGAAATAATAACGCCAGTGATAACTTTACTCCTGGTATTTTCAATCATATTATTGTGAAATATTCCAGAAAATATGTTAAATTTTTTCTTTGTGTGGGCTTCATTAACTTGATGACAATACTGAGCTGATTGGCATGCTTACCGCTCAAAATTTGGATACTACAGAAAACATAAAAGTCTTCCAACAAAGCCTAGGATAACATTTAAAAAAAAAATCTTGAACACACTCGTCCGCACAGAACTTATGTGAATACTGGGGAATCATCACAGAGGAAAAGATTGGCGCAGCAGTCTCCAACGAAACCAGTGACTTCGACGTGTCAAAGGTCAAAGGAAAAGGCATCCGTAGCAGTCAATACAAAGGGTCTGAAATTTGTTTTGACTAACATTCCCATTCCGTGCTCATCCATCTTTTGAGTGCCCAGCCTATAACTTTACAGCCAGACCGAGTTCAATCATCTTCGTTGCAATAGAAACCAACTGGTGCCTGCTAGACAGCTGCACTACTCCGCCTTTAGCATAGGTTAAAACATTCAATATTCCGCTAGGGCCGCTTCCTTCCAGATTTGTTCCGAAGCACTGCTTTGCTCTTCAAAGTTCTATCAAGTGAAAAATGTTTGCTCAAAATGTTCAAAACACTTTTTCCCTCATATCATCAATAAGAATTTAAAAAATTGAAAAGGGAAATCAGGAAGAAACGAGGATGGAGGGAAAACGCTAACTTGTATTTTTGTACCTCAGGCCTTAAGATAAAATAAAATCCAAATAAGGTCCTGTCAATAATTTTGGTTATGTAACCCCAAATTTTCGTGTTATTTGACTAATAAATCTCTCTTGGCAATGATTTCTCTAACAGATTTGTGTTTCCTTCTATATACCTATTAATTTCAACAAGATCAAGATCATTTATTTTAATGACTTGACCAATAAAATATTTTACAAAACATTTCACTCGCATAAGCTTTTTCAACCATAAAGCACAAAATCCTAAATAACCAACAACCCCAAAAATGCCCATCATTACACTTTCTGTAAGTCAACAAAAAAAAAAAAAAAAACAAGAACACAGAAGCACCAGAGTTATATTGTGTGGTGTCGTTAAAGCACTTTGTAGCACTTTGATTCAATTAGTGTAATTGTATCAACAAAACATTTCATCCACTTTTCCCCTCGTCCCTATCCCCTACTCACAGATCACCAACCTTTTTGGGATAAAATAGCGTATCACACACAAATCCTTTCGCATCCACTCAACACAAAATTTCTGAACTGATACGATAGCAATAGGAATAGTATAGAAGTTAGAAGCTGATATAAGAAGGATTTTGTTGTGAAAGTCTCCTCTCTCTTTGTCTTTTCGAACTACGTAGGTATAGAAGCATGGTTATAGTGTGTATTGGTTTGGTCTATTCATTTCAATTGGTGATTGTAATTGCTATACGAATGCCAGCAAATATCATTGATGATTGTTTTTCGGGTGAACGAAGGTTGATGATATACCAAGTTGATTACTCTGGGAAGAACAATATAAGGCAAACAACGTGATCTATTGCAATGAAAAGGGATTAGATTTTTATATGTACGTCGATGAGCAAGGTCAAACGTTAATGAAATATGTAATGAAGAATTCTGAATGACAAATTGTTACGGGAATTGTGATTTTGCTTTTTCTTGGGAAATGTTTTTTTGTATTTCTTTTTTCTCGGATAACCTTGAAGATATTAATGTTCTTGAATGTTTGTGAAAGTGTTTATAATCTCGATTATCATCAAAATTAATTCTTAAAATTCGGATTGGCTTGTTACATCTTCAGGGCGGGCGGGCGTTCCATTTAAGTTAGAAGCTTTTAAGAATTCTGTCAAAAAAGTTCTTAAAAAGGCAGTACCCCTGCAAACAATGACTTGGTAGTAGGGCTAAATTTGAACCCAATTTGGGCTGAAAAATACCGCCAAATTCAAATGAAAGAAATGAGCTGAACCAGATGTTATCTATAATTTCACAATAAAAGTGCTTCCAAAGAAGATTCTTGCGATTTATAATGGAAAACTGCTGTTAAAATTGTTTTTCTCTATAGACGTGGAAAAGGTGTGTCATTGCTGAAGAAAAGCACTAAAGTCGTAGTCTCAAACAAAAGTTTAAAATCCTTCCTCAACAGTATTAAAAACATTCTGGAAAAAGATATTTCAGGAGGATTAAGAATACCTAACTGTTCCGAAAATGCCATCATTTCTAAAAAGCAGTTTGGCTCATATTTAAAATTAGGTTTCTAAACATCAGTTCAGTCAATTTCTGACTCAAAACCATCAGAAGCGGATCAGGCGTAGGATAACACACAGCTTCATAGTTAAAAGATGCGCAGAATCAGTGGAATTACATCACCTAAGACTGTGCTTGAGCTTCTGGGAACTACTTGGTAATACAAATTAATTGCTTTAACTGTTAAGAAGATATTCGTATCCAAACCAATGCCCACTGATTTTAATAGTTTTCTTATGACAAGTACCTATGCATTGCGATTTGAATACGATTATCTTCTAAACGGTTAAAGCAATTAATTTGCTGCCAAGGAACTTTTTATAGAACGTTTAAGTCCCTACAAGAAAACATCTTGCTAATTTGAAAATATTGAATTTTCAGTGAATTAGAAAATTTTGAAAAGTAAAAAATGTTTTCATATTTTTTTATAACTTTGACCTCGAATATCTTTAGAATGGTTAGATTATTGAAAAAAATTATTAAGACCTTCCTTGTGAAATAATTTGTTTCCTTCAAGAATATGTCATGCGCGTTTGATTATTATAATTTTTCAATTTGTTACAAAATTAAGAACAAAAAACGAATTTTTAAAGATTTTCTCGATTTTTGGACCTCAAATTTCTACTAAACGGTTAGATAATTCAAAAAAGTGTATTTAACCTTTTTTGTAGAGCGTTCAATTTTCTACAAGAATATGTAAAAAAATTGGCTAAAAAGTCAATTAGTAAAAATGGAAAATTGAAAAGCGGAGGACCTTCCCATTAAGATAAAGAGCTCATATTTGGTGAGTATATTCTAGAGGTGTCTAGCAATCGAGTTTTCGAAGTACCAAATCAAAAAAACGAATTTCCATTTTTTTGACCCACCCTACTTGGTATACTATTTCTAACCAAACCCATAAGCAGTAGGTATTGGTTTCCTAGAGTAGTTAGATCTAAAATTTTTCCAAACGTTGTCTTGTCAGGAGAATAATACAATTAGCGTATTAGTGTTCATAACTCCTGAGGAAATTCAAAATTTACAGAAGTCAGTAGAAGAAACCAAGACGACCTTATCTAGTCTTGGTCTTGGTGGTACATCTCTCCAACTTTTAAAAAATTGTTTTCGTTTGTTTAATGGAATTGATACAAAAAAATTGATATTCCGAAAAAAGACCGTTTTCTTCCTCTGCATCTTTAGAAAAACACTGCGAAAACTTGTACTAAGAATATTTGAAAATATACAGTTTGATTTCAAATAGGAATACCAGAGGTGAATCAGCAGAATGATCCAATTTAGAACCTTTTTTTTAAGCACCTTCATCTTGGTCTGCCCACTCTAAAAATACAGTGAGATTGCTCTTTTCCGTCTCACATAAGAGCCAAAGTTTACAAACGATGCGTTTCCAAATTTTTTTGAGCACCAAATCTGGATATGTACCTAAATGAGGAAGGGCCATACATTTTAATAACGCCATAGTCAATTTGCCTAATAAAGTGTAGTGAGTAGTGAGAAAATAAAAGGGCTCAGTTACAGTACAAAGCTGGTTACTTAAATAATCATTTTTATCAACAAAAAAAAAACCAAAACCGACTTCCATGGATCAACTTTTATGGTTTTTCTCATAGTTTATATAGCCAGAACTGAAGGAAATTGAAATGGACCACACTGCACCAGCTTTCCAATACAGAAGGAATCATTAAAATTGGTTCACTCAGTCCAAAGTTATGAGTTAACAAACATAAAAAAAAAAAAAAAATACAGATGAATTGAATACCTCCTCCTTTTTGGAAGTCAGTAAAAAAAGAACTTTTAAGGTCTATCATCACCAAAAGCTCTCTCAATTCGGTACAATTCAAAGCAAGCAAAGAACCAAAGCACACACTTTTGGACTTTAAGTATATTTATCTGAACTCTCACAGCTGTGCAAAACAAGAATCTTTTAAGTATATTGCTGAAATCCGCTTACCGAAATTCAACAACGACATCATTGTTGATCATTAAAATCGTTTCTTTGAGCTAAAAACTTTGTCCTTTTTATATGGTAAAAAAAATGGCGCTCAACGTTCTTAAGAGATATTTAATATTTTCGGTGACGTTTAGAGAGCCAAATCTTTGACCAACTTCTTTAACCCTCTACGTTTAGTGGTTTTAACAGTTCTTTGCTGTGAGCATCGATTATTTTTTCTCAGTTTCAGTTGTACTTTACCATCTTTCCAATGATGGAATTTACAGGATGTTATTGTTATTTCTTATTTTTGATTTATCAGAATTGACAATGAATTAGAAGCTTTCCGCTGGGATTTAACAGTTTCGACTTTAATTTAGGTAAATGCTTTAGCAACAATTTGTATGTTTTGATTTTAAATAATCATTTCAGCTGCTAGGTTAATTGGTTTATATCATGTTGGGAATTAAAATTCCCTTAATTTTACAAGTTTCAAAAATCCTAACAGTGTTTTTTCCCTCAGGTTATAACAATGACATAACTTTGCGCAGTTTATCTGTAACTCAAACATCATTTAAAACTGTTTTGCTTAAATTTAATCTTAAATTTGTACCTATACAAAATTGATAAATAATAATAAACTTTTGCCAATATACACAAAAAGTTTAAAGTTAAACGTTTTTCCTTAAAATTTTCATTTCAAAACAGCAGCTATACAGTCTGTATCGAAAATATGCATGTGTTGTGTATAGTCTCTGTACTTTTATACCAAAGGTATAGGTAAATCATGAATATTAAAAAGATTCCTTATATTCCTTTGAGAAACAACTTTCGACACTTCTTCTTCGAATACTTGATAATGCTCCCTCCCCCTTTTTTGTTGAAAAATATAGAAGAAAATACACATACATAACGCACTTTATACCTCACTTCTCCTTATTCTGTTTCTCAAATTCTATGCGATATGGTGAATCGAAACGAAAATTCGAAATTCATGTTGAATAATATTATCGATATATATTGAATAATTCATGTGCCAAATGGATATCGAAATAAGAAGAGAAAACGAATCCGATATGTACTATGTACTACCTCGTCGTTAGATCACAAGCGAACACTTAACTGAATTATTCATGACCATATTACTGCATAACCAATTAATTATTCTTCCATTATCTACTCAAGAGTGTCAAATGCAGGCAGCATTCGAACTCGTCCTTAAACTCGTCGAAGATGTGAATGGAAAAAGCTGAGGGCGCTCGGTTGCGGGTATCATATCGGCACAATTTTGTTCCTATAAGAAAAATATAGGTCAATATTTTTTTCGCTTGGTTCATTTCGTGTTTATTTTATTTCTTTAAAAAATTTAATTTCGATCTTAAACGGTTTGACCAAAAAAAAAGTTCCAAGATAAGATTTGATTTAGGAGTTTACCAAATGATACTGATTTTTTAATAGCTGCTTTTAAGACAAATTACTTCTATAAATCACATTGTCAAGATAAGTATTTTTACTGTACTTACAAACAATCATAATATTCTCTAATCACTGTGCCTCTCAACTCAACAACTTTGGTTTAACCTGCCTGAAGTTTAATGACAACACGTTTAAACATTTAAGAAACCAGCGAAATTTGAGCATTCGAAGAACGTCTTGCACATATGTCAACAAAGTAAACAAACAACACACATGTACTTTGTATATAGCCATGAATATCATCACCCCTTTTTCTATGCTATGCCTAAAGACAATAAAGTGTCCTTATTAAAGGGCCCATACCTATTCTATGCTATACCTACTCCTTTACAATTGTATAGTATTTTTGTATGCGCGAAGCTGTTTAAGTATTCTGGACCATACTCAAGCAATCATCGTACGACACTTCTATAACAGCCCTTAAGGTGTCAGATAAATTGGAATTCATCTCTCTTATTCGAAATTGTGTTGATCCTAGAGAGGGTGTGTGTCCTTATGGTGGCGAAGTCATTTTTGGGAGATGTTTTCAAGGAACAATCAATTTTCTTTAGAAACTTTTTTTTTTTTGGTTGTTGTTGTTCCTTTTGTTGTTGTTGATGTTTTTATTTTTCGTTGTTTTGAAGAAGAAATCTTGGTAAGAATATTTAGAAGTTTGGTTTGCAAAACATAGACAAACATTTTTTGAATCATAAATAAAGGTTACCAGAAATAACAAAAACATAAAAAATGGATGTTGAATATCTAATAATTTTTTAACATTTTGGTAATATTTGTGAATTGTAAATTAAGCTCAACTTGGTAAAAATGTATCACTATTTTTATTTATTTTCAAGAATAAAATTTTTTTTTACATTACGAAAAGTTGAAAACAAAAAAAAAATAAGGAAACAAAATTTAAGGTCACTGTGGCGTATGTGTAACTTTTTTCACTGACGATTTTTAACGTTTAATGCAAATCGTTCTTTTCTTGAGAAATAAATCAAGACTCGTATGACTAATTTTTGAACTCATTTTATTGGTAACATGCAGAGAGCATTAAAAAAGTACTTTGAATTTGTATAGAAAAAGAAACGTAGTTTTTCCATCTATATACTTGAAGTCTTTTTAATTTCCTGCTTTTAATATGCAATTTTAAAAAAGGTTCAACTCTGTAAATTTGTAATACTAAAATTTGAAAGGAAACAGCTTAATTATTTCGACATTATTTTACTGTAATAGAAAAAGTCGGCTATGCCTGCGGTGACCATATTTTTGGAAGCCAAACCCGGGACAGATACAAAATTCATTGGATCGTTTTGAAAATATTGATTTTTCAAAAAAAGTTTCATTTTTTTTTTAATGAGTTTTCATAGTTTTTCGTTGATGTTAAACATGTCCTTGAAAGTTTTGAAACTATTCTGGGTTATTTCTCTTCCATATGTTGTTCTTTATTCAAATACATTTTTCCTGGTATAGCAACCAGACAAACAGAAGGAGTGTTCCCACCAAGGCACTCCCAACAATTGACGGTAGCGGAAGAATTCATTTATAGAATCAACGGTAGCGTCAGCAGTTCCAGTTAGGCCGAACTACTTGGTGAACCCCCTTATATGAGCTACTCCGACATATTCAGAGCACAGGTCTATAAGGTGCAAATCACATCTAGGCAAAATAACATCAAGGTGAGCCTAGCGACACACTCCAACATCTAAGAGCTTTCCATTAAGCGTGCATGCAATTCCTTGGGTTAGGCGACTGGAGATCACCGGCGTAGTAAAAGACGATCAAATTACACAAATAGGAGCATGCCAGTGTCGACAAAAATGCGATAACGTTTCGCGAAATTTTCGGAAAATTTCGAGCATTATGGACAATCTTGCTAATACGAGCAGCACTACCCCGCCAGGCAGTACAGATGCTTCGCACAATACTGATCCTGGACCGATTAGTAATAATCGGGTCAGAGCTATACGGATTCCGGGGGCTAGCAAAGTAATGCACGAGGTGAGAAGAAAATTAAGAGTCGCGAGTTGGAACGTGGGCAGTATGAACGGCCGAAGCTGTGAATTAGAAGAGATGATGAAGAGGAGGCGAGTGGACATCTTGTGCGTCCAAGAAACCAAGTGGCGAAACACTGGAAACAGAGCCCGTTTCTTAGACGTCAAGACAAAACAATACAAGATGTTCTACTACGGAACAGAGCAAGGTAGAAACGGAATCGGTGTCATCCTTGCGGAAAAACTTCTTGGAAGCGTTTTGGCCATTTCGAAGTCCAGTGACCGATTGATGTCTCTTAAACTGGTGATGGAAGGAAAGGTGTGGAATATAGTCAAATTGGGTGTGAGCAGGTGGAAAAAGATGCATTCTGGCTAGACTTCCACAACCTCATTAAAGACATCCCAAAGGAAGAGCTTTTGTTTGTGGGTGGAGATTTAAATGGACATGTGGGGAACGGCAACGAAGACTACGAGGACTGCCATGGTGGCCTTGGATTCGGAACTAGAAACCCTCCTGGTGAAGAAATTCTAAGCATGTGCAGGTCACATGGTCTTATAGTGTTGAATACCATGTTCCTTAAACAAAGCCGACACCTTATCACTTATAGCAGCGGTGAAAATGAAACACAGATCGACTACCATCTAGTATCTAGTTTCATGAAGCCGCTAGTGAAAGACTGCAAAGTGATATTAGGAGAAGCGATCGCCCAGCAACACCGTCTCCTACTGACAGAATTTTTTATGGAGACGAAGGCAGCAAACAAACAAAGAGAGGCTACCGGAGGAATCAAGTGGTAAAACCTGGACAAAGGAAAAGGCAATGCATTCATCTCTGTTATGAGAAACTATCTGTGCGGAACCATCAGCAGACTACAAAACGAAGAGTGCAGAGTACAAAATATGTGGGACTCTCTGCAACGAACTTGCTTGTCGAAGGCGAGGTCACTGCTAGGAACATCAAAAGGAAACTACCAACGGGAAAAAAAAACATGGTGGTGGAGCGATGAAGTCAAAGCAGTGATATCAAGGAAAAAGACCGCTTTCCAAGCTTGGTCCAAATGCCCCTCTCATAATAGAGATGAAAAAGCACGACTCGAAATGGACTACAAGCGCTACAAGAAGGAAGCCAAGAAGAAATGCGCCCAGCATAAAGCAGAGAGTACGGAAAGCATGTATCGCGAGCTTGGGGAAATATCTGATCCAGCTGCTGATGCAAACCAGGCTCTCCAGGAACTGCGACATGCCAAGATGAACAAGGGTGCAGCCATCTTCAAAATTGCCGCTCAAAGGAGAAGGAATGCTCAGGAAATACGTTCACCAAAGTTCATTAACGATGCTCAAGGCCTACTACTTGTGAATGACGACAAAATTCTCCACAGGTGGCGACAGTATTGTGATGAACTCCTAAATGAGCAATTTCCCAGGATATACTTTCCAACAGCCGAACCTAATTTAGACGAAGTACCCGACCTTACAGTCGAAGAAGTTAGCGTGGCGGTGAAAAACTCCAAGAAAGGAAAAGCTATTGGTCCAGACGAAATACCCTCTGAGTTCTGGAAGAAGATGGGAGACATTGGGTGTAAATGGCTCACGATTCTCATCTCCAAACTCATTAGCGGTGACCAAATGCCAAATCAGTGGAGAGAAAGTTTCCTTCTCCCAATCTACAAAGGAAAGGGGGACACACGAAACTGTGATAACTACCGATCGATTAAGCTGATGTCACACACGATGAAGATCGTTGAGCGGATTTTGGACGGCCGACTGCGAAAAATAATACGGCTGTCCGATGACCAGTGCGGGTTTGTCTCGGGTAAATCAACCACAGATGCCATACAGAGTTTAAGAATCCGAATGGAAAAACACCGTGATTCCTCAAGGGATTTGCATATTGTGCTGGTTGATTTCGAAAAGGCATTCGATAGACAACCACGAGATCTGATTTGGGTGTCCCTGAGACAGCGAGGGGTTCCGGAAATCTACGTACGGATGATCAAGGACATGTACGATGAAGTAAAAACGAAGGTAAAATGCCCCGCAGGAGTCACCGAAGAGTTCCCAATCAAAGTCGGTGTGCACCAGGGAAGCGTCCTGAGTCCTTTGCTCTTTATTACAGTCCTTGACTTTCTGCTTGAAGGAAAAGTGACGGATCCGAAAGTGAATCAGTTATTCTTTGCTGATGATGGAGCCATCATAAGTGAAGATCCAACATCCTTGCAACGAGCACTTGATGTGTGGGTGGATGTTTTGGAGGGAAGTGGGTACCGGATAAGCGCGAAAAAGACAGAATATCTCTGCTGTCCATTTTCTGATCCAGACGGCCCTATTCCGGACATTTACCTGAATGGAACAACACTTCCCAAGTGCGAAAAGTTCAAATATCTTGGATCTATGATCAACAACCAAGCTTCTTGTGATGACGACATCAACCACCGAATAAGTGTAGGGTGGATGAAGTGGCGCGAAAACTCTGCCATCTTCTGTGACCGAAAAATGCCCCCTAAACTGAAAGGAAAGCTCTATACTGCAGTTGTTCGCCCGGCACTTACATACGGTTCACAATGTTGGACAATGTACAGAACGTATGAGAGTAAACTGACAGCAGCTGAGATGAAGATGCTTTGTATGACAGCAGGAGTAACAAAGCTTGATCGAATCAGAAGCAAGAAAATCCGAGGAAGCCTTCACATCAAAAACACCATCTTGGATAAAATACAGCATGACCGTTTAAGCTGGTACTGTCATGTACAAAGACGAAACCCTGAGAACCCAGTTCAAAAGGCGATCGCTTACGACGTTCCAACGCAATCGAGGCAGGCCTAAGAATTCATGGAGAAGACAAATGCAACGACAACTGCATTCAGTTGGCCTTAGACATGGAACAATTCAAAATCGAGAAGCCTGCCGACGTTTCCTGAGGTCAACCCGGCGAACCCCACATGCGGAGCCGTAGTGTGAAGCAGTAAAGTGGGAGAGTTGTGACCCCATCCGAGATCATGACTATCGTCGATAATGGAAAAGAAGAAGAAGCAACCAGACAAACAGAAGCTGGAATTAAATAATTGACGAACATTTAAAAAACTATAGCCTAGTCTATCTAGAGGCGAAACGAAGATTTTTATACAAAACCAGCACAACGAAATCATAAACAAAAATTTTGCTTTTCGTTGCACATTACGCAGCTTAGGCAATACGCAGCTGTGCTAGAATATATGGAGAGTTTTCAATCGTTTTCTCCTCCATTTATTTGTGCAGGCAATTTTTCTTGCAGCAAAAGTTTTTTGACTTTGGAGACTTAGAAAAATTTTCGTTTTGCTTCAGCAGCGTACTAGGCTTAATGCTTTTTTCGAAAAATTAGAAAAATTTTAATTTCCAACCATTGTTTTCTTGTTTTCCGTACAAAGTATTTAAAATATTGAATACAAAAATCAGAGAATGCGCAAATACGGAACAATCACGGGACAAATTACAAAATACCGGACACTTATACGTTTCGGGTTTCTTATATAAAAACTCGGGACAAGCTGTAGAAATACGGGACAGTCCCGGATAAACGGGAAGGTTGGTCACCGTGCCGTTTGAAAAATATTAGTAACACTTTTTATTATCCTTTTCGACAGTTCTTTGATTTCTTGATGTTTTTTACTTGCTCAATAGGGCAAGTATTGGTTTCGTGTCAACAAAAAAATTCCAGGTTTTAATCAAAACTAACATTACGATGATGGAGAAGTCCGAAAAAGTGGTTTTGGTCATGACGTCCGTCGGTCTGTGCGTCGGTGCGTCGTCACAAAATTTCTTGAAATTTGGTACAGATGATTTTTTCGTAATTTCCAAGGTTGTTTTTGTTTTTTTTTGTTTTTTAATATCTCTCTTAGAACATATATCTCCCATACAAAGATTTCGAGGTATTGCGATTTTTTCGAAAACTGCTCTAACGATTTTGATTAAATTTGACACACGTAATACTGTACGTTAATCTAACAAAACTGCATTTTTAGTTTTTCTCAAAAAATACGGATAGTGAAAATATGATTAATCGCTGATGTCGGCTCTTCCCGTACAGCGTTAATGAGTTATAGCAATTTTTTCCAAAACGATTCTTATTAATTTTAACACACGTAGGGTAGGATGGTATAAGAGTGCGCGGTTGATAAGAGTGCGCAAGGCCATTTTCTACGGTTTGAAAGGGAATATAAGACTGAATGCACTTATTTTGGAAAGATCTAAATGAGTTTGGTCTGTTGTCAAAATTTCATGCAAATGTGTTTGTAAACAGAGGTGCTAGTTAAGTTTAAGTTTTTTAGCACTTTTTTTTTCCAATATTTCTTGCCAAACAAATTATATTTTCCACTTAACAACAAAAAATAACAATAAACAAAGTATGGGACATTAAAAAGTTGACAAAAAGAAACATTTGAGGAACACGTAAGACTGGTCATAAAGTGCATTGTGAAATATATATATATTCTTCGATTACATGTCTGAGCGTGTAAGAGTGCGCACCATGATGATGTATAAGAGTGCGCAGGTTATAAGAGCAGTAAATGCTATCCAAGGCTTCAAAATAACTGGCATTTGTCCATATACCAGCAAACAGCAGCTAGAAAAAGCAATTCCAACCAAAAAGAAACCAAATAAAATTTTTACAAAAAACAAGCGAATGAGAGTAACTAGGAAATATTGAAATTTTCTCGGAACCATTAATCGAAGACTAAATTGATTGTTCCTCATGCAAGGAGTGATGGGTTGAAAAATACTCTGTTTATTTAAAGATAGACAATTTTATTTGCGACTTTTGTGCGAACTTACACCTGTGCGCAGCTGCGCACTCTTACAAACTAAGCCGCGCACTCTTACACAATAGGATGTATAAGAGTGCGCAAATTTCCTAATGTGGTATTTTGTTTATAACTTTTGAATTAATACATTTTTGTTACCAGTTTTAAGTTTTTTTCGTTGCTTTGATTATAAACTAAAAACTATATATAAAAAAAGTAGTTAAATTCTTTTTGTTATTGTTTTATTTGGTATTTTGTCTAAAATGCGCACTCTTATACCACCTTACCCTAATATTGTACGTAAATCTAGCATAATTGTGTTTTAAGTTTTTCTCAAAAAATGCGGGTAGCGAAAATATGGCACAAGAAATTATAAAAAACTAAATTACATAGGTATTTTTGCATTTCTTATGAAATTCCTTAAAAAATCAAATTATAAGTAATTCAAAATATTTTTCCCAAAAAAGCTTTGACATAAAAGGTACTTTTATCATAAGAGCAAGTACGTGCGACCCCAGTCGTGCATTTTATTTTAATGACACTAGGAAGCAAAATACTGTTCAAATACTGCTTATAAGTCAATCCATTAATGCATAAGAGGTGCATTTAGAGAACCAAAGGAAAATTTAAGCTCATTCACTTAAAAAAAAAAATGGCTCCTGGAATTATGTCTGTCAGTCTGTGTGTCAGTCTCTATCTCAAGCTGCAGCTTAACCTACTGAAGCGATTTATTTAAAATTTGGTAATTTAGGGTTTCGGGTTATCCTTCAGGGGGGATATTTTTTTTTATTTTGGACCGAAATGAAAAAAGTTGATTAAAAAAAAAAAAATACACAACTGGCTCCCAAGAACTTGCTCTTACATTAAAAGTTGCTGGGAATAATATTAAAGCTGTTTAAAAATTATTTTTTTTTTTAATTGAAAACATTAAACTATAGCAATAATATAAAATTTATTTTAAAGTTACAAAAGAATATTTTTAAATGGTTTTGTATGCAATTTTATTTGTTGTTGGTATAACAAAGCATTTATAAAAAAAAAATTTCGGAAAACATTGGGGTCGTTTTTTTAAAGTTATATTTTATAAAAAAAAAAGCAAAAAATTATTTGATATGCCATTTAAAAGAAAATATTAAACCACATATAATTAAAAAGTTCTAATGAAATTCTTTTACCCGTTTGCAATAAATTTATTTTTCAAACTAATTTTTAAATCCAAAAAATTTTTCTAAACTTTTTCTTAATTTTTTTGTACAAAAATTTAAATTTAAATCATATTTATATATAAATACATACTATGTATTTGTTACTTTGAACTATTTTTTTTCTTTGACTTAATTAAATTTGGAATGCTGGGCAAACTGAGTTTCTAGACCTGCTTTACCATAAAAAAAACCCAAACCTGGAACTAACTGGGTAAGAATTTTTGTTTTCAGATCACAAAAGGGTTCTTTTTTTCTTGAAAGACGAATAAAAAAAATAAGTTTAATTAAACGACCTTTTTATAATAAAACAGCTTTTATGTTGTTGGTATATTCGCAAGTCATGAATTCTATTTTCTAGACACATTTGAATATTAATCTTCACATCCAATTACTCTTCAATATGTCATAATTTTTTTTGATGAAGACCTGACAAAAATATAATATTCTCCCTTATCCAAGCGAAAAAAAAAAAAACAATAAAATAAATACATATCAATATCAAACATCTTTATGATTAGCTATAAAAGAAGAAGAACCCCTCCCATCAAATATTTGCTACCAATTTAATATTAATTAAGTCAACAACAAAAAGGTTAACCGATATTATCATTCTCAATTTCCTCAAAAACTCCTTTTGAGTAGCGTCAAAGCTCTTCTAACCTAAACTCGTATAAATACCAGTCATATAACCTATCTTTATACAACCAAACATCTATCAATATCGTTAGCTTGGCCCAAAAGAATGTAATTGGCATTTAATTAATTCTTCCCTCAAACTAAAAGTTTTTTTTTTTTTGTTTTTTTTTTTTGTTTTGCCTTTGTAAAAGGACGAAAGATCAATAATAAGAGATATTGAAAGTGGCCCGAAACTATGCCGACAAACAAAAACCAAATTTACACCCTCGAAGAATAAATATTTGCTTAAAATTGATTAGGGTCATGTTTGCGTATATAACAGTTTTGATAGACCCAACAGTAGGACGTTTGTTCGTTCGATGATGAGAACTATACCGACGACAACGTCAAGGACAAGGACATGGCAATATTGTGATGGTGACTATGATGATGGTTGACGACGACGATGGTTGTCCGCCTCCGATTGAGCCATTTTCTAGAAGCGAAACAAACTTGTTTGCAGATCATTTCGGTGACATAAAAGTGTTACGAATATTTGTACAACATCAATACCTTTTGCCGGTAAATTTGATGGATGAGAAAAATGTCCTCGCTCGTTTTGCCTTCATCATCGTTGTCGTCCTTTCTAGAGCTTCTTCACCATCACTTTACTTCACGTAAGCAAACAGACAAACAAATTAATTATCCAATTCTAGCAGCAGCTAGATAGCTAGCCCCATAGTTGTTTGAAAATTATTTTTAACCATCAGTTAAAGACATTCTGATTAGAAGGAAGCAGGATTTGGAAGGATGTTTTTTTTTGTATTTTTTGTACTAACTTCACCCAAAGGAAGATACCATTTTGGCAGGAAATCTCATAGCACTGCGACGAAAAGCACATTTGTAGCTGCTTCTGCAGTTGTTTACATTGTAAGCATCCTACCAAGAAGCCATCCAAGAGCAATGTGCAACGACTTCTCAATAAATTGGAGAATTGGAGAGAAGGAAGTTAACATACACATTTCATACCTTTAGTTGGATTCAAGCTTGGTTATGGTATTTTTTTTTTTTTTTTTCTTCCCAATAAAACATGCAAGCATCCTCTGGTGGTTGGATTGCACCTTGTTGTTATGCACAGACATTTATTTGTGAAAAAGGAATTTCACAAGTCAAGGAGTTTTCGATTATTTTTTCATACTAACCCTTTACAGAATTTTATTTGTTGCCTACATTTAGTACTTCCAAAAATCAATTCAAACTCGATTCATAACTGCGTTTTTGTATTTTTTTTGTTAAAACACAGTGTGAATTATTACTCATAAAAAAAATCGTCTAAAATTAAAATTTATCAAAAATAGGCGCTAGTGCTGATCTTTTTTTTGTAAAATAAAGAGTGTTACGATTACTTAGGAGACAAATATAAGAGCTTTGAGTTCAGAAAGACGTTATGATAGTAAAAGGTTTTTCAAAATTTGGTACTTTCAACTTTTTAACCAAAAAAAAACCATCAAATTAAATTAGTTTCTAAAGAAATTCACCTTTGAAAAAATAAAAATATGTTCAAGACTATCCAAACAGGCAAACATGTTTCCCAGTTAGCATAACCTCTATATTGTTGCAATTTTGAGAATAAATCTGGGCGTCTATATTTGAAAGGAAGGAAATTACAAACAACACGAGAGGAACTACCAACTATTCTATACTTCTATGATATACATGAATATTTGTATAATATTTTCTTTTATTTTATTTTTTTTTAACGCCCTCCGAACTCGTGGTGCATCTTTCTGATGTTTATCCTTTTTTGTGGTGCAAATTGTTATTTCTATTTTCAACCTACAATTTTAAAGAAACACAATAAATGAGAATCATCCTGTTTCACACATACATATTTTCATTTTTTATTATTACTTTAGAATCACTGAATAAGGGTCAGTTATCTGTTTAGAGAATATAAAATTTAAACCAATACATATAATTACATTGGTTAGTATGATTGTTTTATGCAACGCAAAATTTAAACAAAAATTTCTCAAAAAATTAGTTTCTTATCAATTTTTCAAATCGATTTATTTCATGTCCAATAAATGATAGGCAAAAAATTGCAATACAATGCTAACCTCAAAAGGTTAAAATTTTAATCTCAAGGGTTTGGCCGTTTGTAATTACTGCTTGAGAAGAAAGAGGGCAGCAAAGTTACCAAAATGCGTTTTTGAGGGTATTGATGTAGATAAAAAATAATTTCTAGCCCCTTTTTATTTAATACCATAGACTTCAAGGAAATATGCAAAAAAAGTCCTTTTAAAAATGTTTGTAACATCAAAAGCTAATTTGAACGTACAAGCTATTCAAGCTTCTTTTGAAAAATGGCCTAAAAATTTCCCTTTCAAATTTTATTAAAAAAAAGTACTTTTTAAAAAATTAAATTAATGACTTGGTCGAATGTATACTTGATCTGATGATAAAATTTTCTTACAATATTATAAATTGAAAAATTCATAAATGAATATTTTTAACCCTTTCGGACCCAGCGTTACTCTCATGTAACATTTTTTTAAAAATTCGTAAAAAATATTAAATTAAACAATTTTTTAGGTAACGATGGCTTAATTGAAAGATAATAATGCCTAGTTACCGGATTATTACAAAAAGTTAGTCAAATATCATACCTTACATTTTTTTTTTATCGAGAAAGGTACTGAAATTCACATTTTTTTTTTTGCAAAAAAAAATTTTTTTTATATGTATATGGTTATAATTTTGAAAAAAAGATATAAAAAATGTTAATGCAGAAAGTGTTTTGTTTTTTTTTGCTTAGAAGAATTAGCATACATTATAGTTTCATAAAAAGTTATTTTCTCAGTTACCCGACTTTATTTGGTGGTCATAGGCAGTGCAGGTTACTTACATGCAAAATGAGAAAAACATATTAGTTTTGCTATTTATTAATTTGGAAAATAACTTTTTGCTATTCATATTTCTTAGTTGTGATGTTTTTGACCCGATAATACCGAAAAAACATTTTTTAATATTGATTTTCATAGCTTGGGTTCAAAAGGGTTAATATAATTTTATAAAAAATTTATTAAAACATTTAAAAAATTGTTTTAAATTAAAAAAAAAATATTTTTAAATGGTTTTGACAAAGTTTTGAAGCAAAGGGAAATACAAATATTATTTTACAATACAATACAATAGAGTTTTTTATAACTTTTAAAAATGTATCGAGAATAAAAAAAAACTTTTTAAAAGAAAAATATCACAAGAAATAAGTTTAAAAAATTCATTGACCTGTATTAAAATAATTGATTAACAAAAAAAATTGAATTTTTAATGAAATATGTGTGTAAAAATATTACTAAATCGTTTTCTTAAAAAAAAATTGGTGGGAGCGGGTCATAATTCTGCTTGTCAAAATTCTGTACGACAAAATTCTGCGGGGTCAAAATACTGTAATACCATAATTCTGTACGTCATTATACTGTAAATACAAAATTCTGTACGTCAAAATTCTGTATGAACAAAATACTGACATGCAAAATTCTGTTTTGTAAAATTCTGTACGGCAAAATACTGTATATCAAAATTCTGTAAAAATACTGTAAAAAAATATCGTTTTGATAATGTAAAAAAGTGCGCGCGCACGTTTTCTTAAAAAAAAATTGGTGGGAGCGGGTCATAATTCTGCTTGTCAAAATTCTGTACGACAAAATTCTGCGGGGTCAAAATACTGTAATACCATAATTCTGTACGTCATTATACTGTAAATACAAAATTCTGTACGTCAAAATTCTGTATGAACAAAATACTGACATGCAAAATTCTGTTTTGTAAAATTCTGTACGGCAAAATACTGTATATCAAAATTCTGTAAAAATACTGTAAAAAAATATCGTTTTGATAATGTAAAAAAGTGCGCGCGCACTTTTTTACATTATCAAAACGATATTTTTTTACAGTATTTTTACAGAATTTTGATTTACAGAATTTTGATGTACAGAATTTTGAAATACAGTATTTTGACCAACCAGAATTTTGCTATACAGAATTATGACTTTCAGAATTTTGTTCCTACAGCATTTTGCACATACAGAATTTTGACATACAGCATTTTGGCATACAGTATTTTGAATACAGAATTTTGCAACATACAGAATTTCGACCCCAACCCAAAATTGGTTCAAATTTTTACATCGTTTATGAGAAAGTCAGACATCAAGAAAACAAGATAACGGTTCTATGACAGGTACCAAAAAATATTTGTTTTTATTTCAAATGTATTCATTTATTTTTTTTAATCTAGACCGAGAGCCGACAGCATATTTTGGCAGTTTTGATATAACCGAAATTCGAGTGTGCACATATCTAGATATGCACCACAGTATGTCAACGGAACAAGTCTGGCAGTGATCTTTTTCAGCTTTCCCTTGCCAGACGCATCCAAAGTGCAGCAAAAAATCAATTTTTGGCGTTTTGGTATAACCGAATAAATGATACACCAAAAAATCATAAAAAATCCCCTGATTTCAAAAATGTGGGTACCGCAAGTTTCTTTTTCAGCTTTCCCCCCGCCAGACCGCTTTAAAGCATTTTTAAGTGCATTTTTCTAATAAAAAACCTAATAGCTTATTTTCTGTTGGGTATAACCGTATGATGGTAAAATTCTATGTCTATTCCTGGTTTAGAAAATATAAGTTTAAGCCAGATATTTTTCAGCCTTCCCTCTGCCAGACGCCCTTAAAGGTTTCCCAAACAGGTTTTTCCATAGAAAAAACACCTAGTTTCTGTTCTTTTCTTATAAAATTGAAATAATATTTTTTTGTTTAGGGTAACCATATGATGGCCAAATATTAACTTTCTCTGCCTTTTCCTGATTTAGAAAATGTAAGTTTAAGCCAGTTTTGTTTCAGCCTACCCTCTGAGAGACGCCCTAAAAGGTATCTCAATAGTACGGGAAAGTAAGATTTTGCTATATGGGGCATGGGGGTCTGGGAAAAAATCCGAAATGCATTTTGACTTCAGGGCTCGAAAGGCATAAAGACACGAGTCGTTAACCAAATTTTGTTCAATCGCACTAAGAGTCATTTGGCCGCCATTTTTTTTAAATACAAATTTTAGTTTTTCACATAACTCGCGTATTTTTGAACCTACAAAAAATACAATGTATGACAAACTTGAAATAATTTAATTTTCTACAATATATGTTAAATAACATTTTTCGATTATCCCTTTGGTTTAAAAGTTAGGGTGTTTTTTTTTTAAACACGTCAAAAAGTGATTTTCTTATTTTTGTCATATCTCTTTTACTTGATTGTTTTTTTTTAAATTTGTTCGTTGTAAAAGTTGTAGATCTTTTAATTACCTTCATTTGTTACAATATTGGTTTTTCGATTTGACAGACCGTTTTCAATCTGTAGGCAAAAAACTTCAAAAAATTGCAATTTTTTGTATAGGGACAAACAAAATGATTCTTGGTGCGGTTGTACAAAATGTGGTTTTAGACTCTTTTGATTCCTGGGTTTATGCTCTTTTAATCCCTGAAGACAAAATGCATTTCGGATTTTTTAACAGACCCCCATGCCCCATATAGCAAAACCTAACTTTCCCGTACTATTGAGATACCTTTTAGGGCGTCTGGCAGAGGGTAGGCTGAAACAAAACTGGCTTAAACTTACATTTTCTAAATCAGGAAAAGGCAGAGAAAGTTAATATTTGGCCATCATATGGTTACTTTAAACAAAAAAATATTATTTCAATTTTATAAGAAAAAAACAGAAACTAGGTGTTTTTTCTATGGAAAAACCTGTTTGGGAAACCTTTAAGGGCGTCTGGCAGAGGGAAAGCTGAGCAATATCTGGCTTAAACTTATATTTTCTAAACCAGGAATAGACATAGAATTTTACCATCATACGGTTATACCCAACAGAAAATAAGCTATTAGGTTTTTTATTAGAAAAATGCACTTAAAAATGCTTTAAAGCAGTCTGGCGGGGGGAAAGCTGAAAAAGAAACTTGCGGTACCCACATTTTTGAAATCAGGGGATTTTTTATGATTTTTTGGTGTATCATTTATTGGGGTAATACCTAGAAAAACGCCAAAAGTTGATTTTTGACTGCACTTTGGATGCGTCTGGCAGAGGGAAGGCTGAAAAATAGCTGGCTAAAACTTATATTTTCTAGACCTGGAATAGACATAGAATATTAATTTGTTACCATCATACGGTTATACCCAACAGAAAATAAGCTATTAGGTTTTTTATTAGAAAAATGCACTTAAAAATGCTTTAAAGCGGTCTGGCGGGGGGAAAGCTGAACAAGAAACTTGCGGTACCCACATTTTTGGAATCAGGGGATTTTTTATGATTTTTTGGTGTATCATTTATTCGGTTATACCAAAACGCCAAAAATTGATTTTTTGCTGCACTTTGGATGCGTCTGGCAAGGGAAAGCTGAAAAAGATCACTGCCAGACTTGTTCCGTTGACATACTGTGGTGCATATCTAGATATGTGCACACTCGAATTTCGGTTATATCAAAACTGCCAAAATATGCTGCCGGCTCTTAGACTATTAGAGTCGTTTTTGGAAAAAAAAAAACAATCTTTTCGATTTTGTTCCCTAAACTTGCCTTTGCTGAAATTAATTATTTTTACAAACTGTTCTTAAATAGCTATCTGATTTGTCTTCAATGTAAAACTTCGCATAAATACTGCATAGAATTTAGGATTCAAAGAATGGTCACCAAATGTAAACTTGTGTAATTGATACTAAAAACATTTATATTTTTCAATAAAAAGTACGCATACGCCACAGTGACCAATTATAATATAAAAACAGTTCGTCAGACTAAATTTGAAAAAAAAAATGGAGAAACTGGGTAAAGTTCTTGAACTTGAGGCACCATTTTTAATCTACACGACGTCGTATAGCCTATAACTAGCATATAAACAAGACGCTTCCAAACTTTATCTCATTTTGGAAATTATGATTAATTTGCTGCCAAGGAACTTTTTATAGTACGTTTAAGCCCCTACAAGAAAACATCTTGCTAATTTGAAAATATTGAATTTTCAGTGAATTAGAAAATTTTAAAAAGTAAAAAATGTTTTCATATTTTTTTTTTTTAACTTTGACCTCGAATATCTTTAGAATGGTTAGATTATAAAAAAAAAATTATTAAGACCTTTTCTGTTTCCTACAAGAATAATAAATGAAAAAAGTGTCCAAGGCCTTTTTTGTAGAGCGTTCAATTTCCTACAAGAATTTGTAGAGAAATTTGCTAAAAAGTCGATTTAAAAAAAATTATTTTTTTTTAGTAGAAGCTTGATGTAAAAATGGAAAATTGCAAAGCGGAGGACCTTCCCATTAATATAAAGAGCTCATATTTGGTGTGTATATTCTAGAGGTGTCTGTCTAGCAATCGATTTTTTGGAGTACCAAATCAAAAAAAATAAATTCGATTTTTTTGACCCACCCTAATGTATAGTATTGTAAGCATTTCTGGAACAAATGAATAAACGTACGTTGACCTAAATTATTATTGTTTACAATTTTTTGTTTTTGATTGTGAAAACATTAAAATTCAAGTTTTGTTGTTGCAATTTATTGCATATGTCTCTATATGCTATTAGAAAAATGACAAAACAATTTCTAAAGGGTCATCTAGTTGTTTTATGAAAAAAAAAAAAATTAAAGAATTTTAGTAAAAAAATAAAATAAAACTTTCAAGCAAGTCCTTACAACCATTTCGTCCACTTAATTGTTATTTTTCATAGCTAGTGTATCTCAACTTAAGTTCAAAGATGTAGAAGATTGTTCTATTGTTTTGTTTCTATCTTGTTTTTTTTCTTCTTTTTCGATGTGTTCAGTTGGTGTGGCTTAAATGGGATGCTCTTGCGAAATATAAATTAATGAAAAGGATTTTTATAACCAAACAAGAATAAGCAGAAGGCTAAAGCACAACAAAATCCATAGAAAACAACAAGAAGAAGTAAGGTTTTGTGTGCAGATGTAGGAGTAAATTTCGTATTTAATTCCCTAGAGAGAAAAAAAAAAAAGAGATTGTTCAATGGGTAGTTATGAAATCCGGAAAAAGAGTAAAATTACTTTTCCATATGTTAGACACATATAGACACTAATGGACGGTGGCGGCGGTGGTGGTGGCGTCGAGATAAACCGGGATTGTTTGGTTCAGAAAAAAAACTTTATTTTTTTTTTTTTTTTTGTAGGATTTGAACTTTGAGAAAAAGGTATATCTAGCAATAGTTTGAAGGAAAAATGGAGAAAGGATTCGAATACTAGTCGAATACGAAGAGTGTGTGGCAATAAGGGATTTACAAAGTTTATGGGCCTATTTTGTTTTGAAATTGAAGAGTTTTAGTTTTTTATTTTTTTTTTCGTTTGTTTGTTTTGTGTAGATTATTTTCGAAAGATGAAAAATTGCACTCTTTAGGTTATTTTAATCCTGCAATATGACAAGGATGTCTCACAAAATTTAACTTTTTTCCATAAAGTCATTTGGGAATCCCATTTGAAGGCTAAAGAAAAAAGATTGATTCAGTTACACGATGATGTGGTCAATTGAATTTCCTTCAATAAAAAAGGACCAAACACATAACAACAACAATTACTTAATCAACCATGAAGCTGATATCAATATACCCAAAAAGCCAATGATACCGATACCTTGTATATATTCCAATTTAAATGCTCAATTATTCCCGACACATCCAATCATTCGAATGAAGGCAGAATAAGTTGATAAACTGAAAAACAAATTTTTACAGCCCTTAAAAGTTTCAACAGATTCACTTAATGGTCCTTTATAGAAATGAGGGAATGAAATAAAAAATAAAAATAAAATAAACAGAAGGTAGCTTCACTTTGTGATTTATCGTTTTAAACTCCGTTCCTCTCTCCCTTTCTCTCTTTTTCATGATTGAGTAGACAAATTCTGATGATTTTTTTTCGTTGTATTTTATTCCTGGTGAATAGCTTAAAGGACTTTCAATTTAATAGTTTTTACGCCATATTGGAATTCATTAGATCCAACACGCATTATAACAGGAATTGATTTTTCGATTTCCAAAAATCACATGAGATCAAAATTTAAGTCGTGATTTGGAATATTTGAAGTTTCAAAGGAAGAATTCAAATTATTTGTTAAACAGCTTAGAGAGTAGTTTCAAAGTTTTTTTTTTTCTTTGGTTTTGACTCCTAAAGCCTCAAAGTTGATAAAACATTTGAATATAAGTAAGTAAGTAATTGTTTTGTTTTATTGAAATTCATGAGTAACAATTTTTGATTAAAAATATTTGAATATAAGGTTATCTTATCTTATTTGAAAATATATATATATTAATTAATTAAAGTAGTTTAACATAAAACATTTATTTTGCATCAATGACTCGGTTGAGTCGTCTGTTGCGATTAAATATCCATTAGATAGTTCTTTATGTTAGGGGGTATGATTGCTGCTGCTGATGTTGTTTTTGCAGGTGTTGTTGTTAGTTTTAGTGGTGATGTTGGTATTGTTGTTGGTGTTGGTGTTGATGTTGTTGTTGATGTTGGTGTTGGTGTTGTTGATGTTGGTGTAGGTGTAGGTGTAGGTGTTGATGTTGGTGTGGGTGTTGGTGTTGGTGTTGATGTCGGTGTTGGTGTTGGTGTTGGTGTTGATGTTGATGTTGATGTTGATGTTGTTGTTGGTGTTGGTGTTGGTGTTGTTGTTGATGTTGATGTTGATGTTGATGTTGATGTTGATGTTGATGTTGATGTTGATGTTGATGTTGATGTTGATGTTGATGTTGATGTTGATGTTGATGTTGATGTTGATGTTGATGTTGGTGTAGGTGTAGGTGTTGATGTGGGTGTTGGGGTTGGTGTGGATGTTGGTGTTGGTGTTGATGTTGGTGTTGATGTTGGTGTTGGTGTTGATATCGGTGTTGGTGTTGGTGTTGGTGTTGATGTCGGTGTTGGTGTTGGTGTTGTTGTTGATGTTGGTGTAGGTGTAGGTGTTGATGTTGGTGTGGGTGTTGGTGTTGTGTTGGGGTTGGTGTGGATGTTGGTGTTGGTGTTGATGTTGTAGGTGTTGATGTTGGTGTGGGTGTTGGTGTTGGAGTTGGTGTGGATGTTGGTGTTGGTGTTGATGTTGGTGTTGGTGTTGGTGTTGGTGTTGATGTCGGTGTTGGTGTTGGTGTGGATGTTGGTGTTGATGTTGGTGTTGATGTTGGTGTGGATGTTGGTGTTGGTGTTGATGTTGGTGTGGGTGTTGGTGTTGATGTTGGTGTTGGTGTTGATGTCGGTGTTGGTGTGGATGTTGGTGTTGGTGTTGATGTTGGTGTAGGTGTAGGTGTTGATGTTGATGTTGATGTTGGTGTGGGTGTTGGTGTTGGTGTTGGTGTTGATGTCGGTGTTGGTGTTTGTGTGGATGTTGGTGTTGATGTTGGTGTTGATGTTGGTGTTTATGTTGGTGTTTGTGTTGATGTTGGTGTGGGTGTTGGTGTTGGTGTTGGTGTTGGTGTTGGTGTTGGTGTTGATGTTGGTGTTGGTGTTGATGTCGGTGTTGGTGTGGATGTTGGTGTTGGTGTTGATGTTGGTGTTGATGTTGGTGTGGATGTTGGTGTTGGTGTTGATGTTGGTGTTGGTGTTGATGTTGGTGTTGGTGTTGGTGTTGATGTCGGTGTTGGTGTTGACGTTGATATTGATGTTGGTGTAGGTGTTGATGTTGGTGTGGGTGTTGGTGTTGGTGTTGATGACGGTGTCGGTGTTGGTGTTGGTATTGGTGTTGTCGATGATGTTGGTGTTGATGCTTGTGTTGATGTCGGTGCTGGTGTTGAAGTTGGTGTTGGGGTTGGTGTGGATGTTGGTGTTGATATTGGTGTTGACGATGATGTTGGTGTTGATGTCGGTATCGGTGTCGGTTCTGGTGTTGGGGTTGTTGTTGGGTTGATGTCGGTGTTGGTGTTGATGTCGGTGTTGGTGTTGGTATTGGTGTTGTTGATGATGTTGATGTTGAATTTTTGTGTTGATGTCGGTGTTGGTGTTTATGTTATTGCTGTTGTTGGAGTTGTTGTTTTTCTGTTGTTGTTCTAGCCATTGTATTCTCTTACTAATTCGGCGCGATATTTAATAGCTAGAGAGATGTACTTTATGAGTGAGTTCCAGTTTCCTTCGCCATTCAGAATATTCACCATGTTTTCCGTACTGAGTTCTCTTGCACCAAAGTATAATATGCGTAGTTCTTTCAATACAGGACACACTCCAAAAAAGTGGATAAATGTTTCGTCTTCTCGCATATTACATAAAGTACACTGAGTATTTCTGTTATTTGATGGAAATGTACCGTTCAAGTAAAATAGTCCCCCTCTTGCCTTAAAAATCCATCCTATTTTGGATGAGATATTTTCGTCCTGAATATATCTACTTCCTTCAGTGTAGTTAAGGATATTATACACTCCATGTGACGTTGACGCCTGCGCTCTTTGAAGTGCCACACTCCATTCTCTTTCCATTATTTGGTTGTCAGCCAAATCTATTACATTTTGGAATAGTCTACTATTTCCGACAACCTCCTGGATATGCCTTCCTTCTAATAAATTAGTCCATTGTGTGGCCCAGTATATGTTTTTAGACACTACTATATTAGCTAATATATGCGGGAGACGGTTCTCGTCGTATAGACAGAGAATTTTCTTAATGTAGCACATGTGACATTTCATTGTGTAAATGAAAAGAGGTTTTAACTTTAGTTCCAGTACGAGCATGTAGTTTGGGGTTGACGTTGGTACTTTCATTATTTTTTTTAAGAAATATCGTTGGACCTTTTCCATTTCGTCATACTCCTGATGTCCCCAGGCCTGTGCACCATATCCCAGAATTGACCTTGCTACTGCGTTGAAGAGTTCGAGTTTTGACGAATTACTAATATCCTTTTTCGAAACAAAAGATTGCCAAGTCAAGTTTAAGCTCGTTTTTGCCTGATGCGTTCTATCCTTGAAATGCTCGGTCATGCTCAACCCTGGTGTCAGCCATAGGCCCAAGTACTTATACTTGTTGACCACCTCTATTTCATCAGTTCCGAGGGTCCATCTTTCTAAGTTGCTTCTTCTGCCACCATTTTTTCTAAATATTATGATTTTAGACTTCTCGAGATTGATAATAAGATTCCAATCTTGGCAATACTCTTCAAGCTTGTTTATCATTATTTGCAGGTCCTTTGGTGTGTTCGCAAAAACTACAATGTCGTCCGCATACAACAACATTCGGATGACATGTTCATTTATTTGTATTCCACCACCTATACAATCGTGCATATCGTTGATAAAAAGAGCGAATAATAAAGGACTTAAGAGACAGCCCTGCTTCACACCCATTTTTGTATCGAACCACTCTGAAAGTTTGCTTCCATCCCATACTGCACTGGCTGTCCCTGCATACAGATCTTTTATAATATTAAGAAATTTTGTTGACAAACCCATTCTTTTTAGTTTGACAAACAGAGCATTCCGACTGATACTGTCAAACGCTGCCTTGAAGTCTACAAAGAAGCAGTATGTTTTTTTACCTTCATCCATTCTGATTCTAACTATGTTCAGTAGATTGAATATATTATCTGCTGTACTATATCCCTCTCTAAACCCAGCTTGATATTCGTTAAGAACCCTGTTTCTTTTTTCCCAATCCTGTAGCCGTTTGAGCAGTATGCCTGTGTAAATTTTCGCCATAGCATCCATAAAGGAGATCCCTCTGTAGTTTTGTGCTAGGTTTATATCACCCTTTTTGTAGATGGGGAAGATCAAGGACTTCTTAAAAGATGGTTCAACTCTTTCTGTTAGATGAATCCTATTATATATTCCTACAAGTCGGTCTAAGAGTATTTGTGGAGCATGAATAAAGAATTCGTACGGCACCCGGTCGTATCCGGCAGCTTTGTTTATCTTAGCTTTATTAAGAACTTGTAGGATTTCGGTATTCGTAATCTCATCATCAAGTTGTTCATCCCACAAGTACTGTTGCATGTCTTCCAATGTTACATTGTTTTGAAGTGGTGGATTCAAGAGCCGTTCAAAGTGGTCTTTAAAATCACTGCTTTTTATGTTAGGTCCTTTTCTGTGGCTCCTATTTCGTAATTTGTTTGCAATTTCCCACCAATCTTTTGTATTTTTTACGTTTTTAAGACTGGTACATAGAGATTGATAATATAGCTTTCTTTTCATCTTACATGTATGTTTGTATTTTCGACTAGCTTCAAGGTATGTTTTTCTTAGGATTTCAGACGGATCCCTTCTCCACCTATTGAGCCATTTGAAAGCATTTTTCCTGGCGGTCATACACGTTGCATCAAACCAGCTTTCCTTAAACTTTTTTTGAACAGTTAGATTTCTCTGCTCGCCCACAACGTCTTTGATAGTTGTTATCATCTCTTCTGCCGTCCAACTCTCTACTCCAAAATCACCTTCTTCTTTTGTTAATATGTTTTGTTGCATTCGTGTTTTGTAATTGTTTTCAGTATGTTTCAACCATATCAGTTTAGGAAGTAGACTCATTTCTTCCGACGACTGAAATCCAGATAATTGCAAAGTCAACACAATTGGCATATGGTCTGAATAGACCATCTCTTCTACTTGGAATTCTTTAACTTGGCTAAGAATATTATACGAGGCTCCACACACATCGTTAACTGAGCACCCTATTGTGCTTATGAAAGTGTGATTCCCTTCAAAATCGCCCGGTGTTCTTCCGTTTAATATTACGATGCCTGCATCGTCACACGTCTCAATGAATCGCTTTCCTTTATTGTTGAGTACCTTGTCCTTAGAGTTTCGTTTTGGTTTAAGCAATACATTGAGGCTTGCCGTTTGTTCTTCCATAAGAATTTGGCTTTCTCCTATTCGAACATTGAAGTCACCTATTACAATCACGTTATGTGTGTTAAGTTCTTGAAGAATTCTATTGTAGATTTGAAAGTCTTCTTCCCATTTATTGCAATTGAGATATGTAGGCAGCACATATAGCTCACAGTTAATTGACACGATGCGAATAACATCTCTCTCCAGCGATTTTGTACAATCTATTCTTAATTCCTTGTTCATATCTCGACTGATACCAACTAGTAGTCCACCACTCGCTCTTCCGAACTGCGCATGGCGCACTGCTGGTGTCCATATCAACTCAAACCCTGGGAAAAATTTTTCATATCTCTCGAATTGATCAACAAGAAAAGTTTCATACAATAAAAAAATATTAAATTTACATAAATAATTAAAAAAGTTTGGAACTATTAATTTATTAGATAGTCCTGATACATTGTAGGATACGATTTTTATTTCTGTTTTCTTATAATCTAAAATATTTTGTTTTTCATCGCAACAGCAATCTAACTGCTATTCCGAGGAAGTCTCAGCTTTGTTTGATTCCAGATGAAAGTCTATCTTTGAGAAATCCTTATTATAGAGTTCTCCTAGAACCACAGAAGCTGGTTTCCCGTCATTTTGCAGTTCATTCCCTACCACCGCAAAAATTCGTCCTTCAATTTCCAAGCGTCTGCCCTTGAATTTAATTGGCTTTGATTTATCCACTTTCCTTATTTCATTTCTTATTCTTAGCAAATAATTGTGGTGTTCTCTTTCTTTCTGCGTCATATCCCTTTGTATACTATACTTTGTTCCAGCTAATTTGGATGTATTTTGTAGGATAGTTTGTACTGCAGACTGTGTTTCAAACTCAACTAAAAAATTCTTCTTATCGCCTCTTCCTATTTTTAGAATTTTTATAATTTCTAGGCTCTCGTTTATTTTTAAGATACTTTTACAAAACATCCAGATATCAGTTTTTTCCAGTGTCTCCTTTTCAAATCCTTTAAATATAAGGTTATTCTTTCGAGTAAATTTATCAAACGTTTCGTTTTTCCTTAAACTCACTTCTTTACTCTCTTCTAACTGTTGGATTTTGTGTTTGAGTTCGGAGTTTTCTTTTTTTAATTCTTCGATTTCCTTCGTATGTACTTCAAGTGTATCTTTTGTACCTTTCAGTTCTTCTTGTAGCATTTTTCGAAATTGCATCATCATTGCACCCCAGGTGTTCACTTCTACTACGGTCTGATCTAATTTGGAAGTTTCTTCATCCGAACTTTCAGGCATTTTTGCAGAGTGTGGTTTTTTACTCGGTATTACAGGCAAATCCGGTGAAAGTTGTTTTCTTGATCTTTTACCTGTTTGATCCAGTTTGAGTTTTTTGTGTTGATACCTCAGTTTAGTTGTTAGCTCTAGGCAGTAGACTGGTACTCTAATTCACTATAAAACTTATAGTGGGTTCAGATCTGTGCTTTCACAGTAGTAGTCACCAATACCCTACTCAATCTACACAGACTGCGGGGTTTGGATTTTTCGTCCACTCGTTGCTTATTTTACAGTGCTTTTTTATCAGATATGACTCTACTTTTCTTAAATTATCCTAGAAAATATAAACTTTCAACTAAACTGTGGTTTATTTTTCTGCAAAATCAGCTTACATATGTATCACCCTGTATATTTTAACTTCACATTGATAGTGACGAAGTTGTCCTACCAACCACCAGATGTCGCTAGTGATAACAGAGAGATTTATCAAACAGCTGTGTAACCTGTCAGTTTTGATTGACACTTCTCGCTGTGATTTGGTTTGTTTTGTGTGCTCAAGTTATTTTCTCTTAAATTAGTTCTTTCTCGCAATATACGGTTTCCATTTACTTTTAGCAAAAAGATTTTGATTTTCTTGTAAACCAAACTTATTAAATAATAATATATTAATACCTGTTGCTGCTGAAAATCCCCAACACACCGCTATGCTGGACCTTCAAATACCACCTCCAACTTACTTCAGGTACTTTTATTCCTCCCTTATCGCTTGTATTCTTCGTTTCGCGCACCGACCAAAACCCTGCACTGCACTCAAAAAGACACACCACTACATTTGAATATATAGACAAAAGCGGTTATGTAGAAAGAGAGAGATAGAGAGAATATGTCACACAAAATTCAAAATCATTTTTTGAAGTAAACATGCATAGAGGCAAAAATGGATTTTGTGTTTGAAGAACACACACAGAGAAAAAGAAGATAAATAGATAAAAGTTTTGGCATAGCAATTCGTTTTTTGATTTAAATGGATAAAGTAGGTACTTTTCAGTCAGCATCAGCATATTTTTGAATATAGACTCTGTACTCCTACTCATATTCGAATTTTGAGGTATCTATGCAATGTGTATATAAAAATTTTGTGTGTTTTTTTTGAAAGTTAAAGAATGACAAGTTTTTGAATTTTTTATGACAAGTGCTCTTTCAAATTTTCTTCTTACATACCTATCAACTTTTTGATTTTGTTTTTTGGGATTTTTTTTTTTTTTTTGAAACGTAGACATTTTGAAGACACATGAAGGCATGTGTATCTACACAGGTAAGTGCTATGTCAATTGTAAGAAGATTTGCAGAAAGTAACATATACATTTAAAATTATATGGCGAAATGGATGTAAAAGAAGTGTTTCTTCTGACAGTTTTTTGATCTAAAATTTCATGTTCCTTTGAACTTTTTTTGAAATCCAAACTCGGAGGGTAGTTAAGGGAAGTTTTTTTTTTTTTTCATTTATAAGTTCTAAAAGAAGCCAAAGGTATTCTATAGTTGTCAAATAAAAGTTTATAGGATTTTGAAAAAATTCTTTAAAATGTAGGTTTAGGATAAAAAATAATATCCTCCTGGCACACTGAAAAATTAAGTTTGTAAGTTCAAACTACAAACTATCGCTTCATAGAAAAAGCAGTTATAGCTTAAATAGGTATTGCATATTAAGTAAAAAAAAATTCCATCGTAGGTAGGTAAGAGTCAGAGGCGTAGCCTCTTTGGGGCCCTGAATCCAAATTTTTCTAAGGGGACTTTATTTGGTCAAAGATACTTGCAGGGTTTGGAATGGAGTATATTCGCACTTTAGAGCTGATTTTTTTTCATACATAACTAATTTACTAGTTTACATCATTTTAAGTAAAATATCGGACTGGGCCGCAAAAACTTGGTCTTAGAGTTGCTTATATTATTTACTTATATTTACAGATTTAGTTAAATGTTAGCTAGTTAAATTTATTTTGTTAAAAACATAAAATTCGTCTTAAATTATTTTTTTTTTTTAAATTCTGAAATAAATAAATAAAAAGTATGAAATTTGATTTATTTTATTTTACATTTAATTGCATTTTTAGAAAAAAAAAAAAACATTTCAAAAAAATAATTTTTATTAATTATTAAAATTAAATAAATGCTAATATGCCAGTTTTAAGCATTAGTTATCAAAATCATAAAACTTAGTTTCAAGAATATTTAAGGTCCCATTTTCGAAAATTTTACTGTTAAAGTTATTTTTAATCCAAAAATTTCAAATTTCAGAATTTTATTTTTGATTAAAATAAAGGACTTAGGACTTGGACTGATTAATTACTCAAAAGCAGAACCATTTGCATTTTCGTAAAAACAAAAAAAGTACTCATACACCACAGTGTCCTGGTTATTTAAACATGATGCTAGATCTTAGAACTCTTAAATATTTCAAGTAAGAAAAACTGTGTGGATTGTATTCATTTACTTAAATCTTTATGATAAAACAAAATAGCACAATTTAGTCGAAATTTTGCGTATTGAAGAACTGATGTACAACGAACTACAGTATAAAATCGGGATCGGGTCAAAATTCTGGCTTCAAAGTTCTGCTTTTCAAAATTCTGCTTTTTTAACGAAAATTCTGCTTTTTTTCTATTCTGCTTTCCAAAATTCTGCTTTTTAAAATTCTGCTTTTCAAAATTCTGCAAGCATTATATTTGAACAAAAAAATTCTGCCAATTCTGTTTTTTTTGTATAGCATATGCACTGGCTAAAGAAAAATACACCTCATTTATGTAATTCAACATTGGTACTTTCCTAAATTTTTTTGTTTAAGTGTCGCAAATATTTTTTAAAATGCATAGACTAACTTTCTTTCAAATAAAATCTATAAATTATTGGAACCGATGTTGTTTGATACAAGATACCTATTCCTTTTCTTATTAAAATTTTTGAATATTCATCTTTATTTGACAAATTAAAAAATTTTAAATTATTTTCGGAAATGTTTAGTATTAAAAACCTTTTCTTAATATTTTCAAATTTATTCATTTATGAAACAAAAAATAATATGTGCATTCAAAGAATGACAAATTATTCAAAGTAACTAATCAAATAAGCAGATAAGTTTTCAAGAAGATGATTTTACAGAATTTTGCAAAAAATTAAAATTTTTTAATTTTTTGCAAAATTTTGAAAAACAGAATTATGAAAAGCAGAATTTTGGAAAACAGAATTTTGAAAAACAGAATTTTGACCCCGGCAGAATTTTGACCCCAACCCTATAAAATCAATGATTATCACTAATAAAAATAATTTGTGTGATTTTTTGATGTTTGCGAAAAATAAAATTGCGTCTAAGTGTGCCAAAGATTTCTTAATAAGTCTATGTGGATTCTTCTCTTTTTGTTATTAAAAGATTTTCTTAAAAAAAAAAGGAATTCACTTTAATTAATGTGCAAATCTGTTTATGTTTGCTGGTTACAATTTGAGCATGACAGCCAGTTGTGGTCAAAATTACAGAACGTAGGTGAAATTTATTTCAGACGTGTAATTTTAAAGTTTAGGTCATTTTATTTTTACCTCAAAACAGAAGCCAAGTAAATTTAATCGGACAAAAAGTGATTTAATAATTATCCACACACATAAATTAACCTGATTTGAAGTCTTAAAACAAAATGATATTCTTATTATGTCAAAATTATTCTTTAAAATTAAAAATGACAAAAATTAGGGAGATTTGCCCACAAATTCTAAGACGGTACCTAATCTTTTTGACAAAAACATGCGGAAATCCACTTAATTTAATACAGAACACTCTGAGGGAAACTTAACCTGCAGAGTTATAAAACTAAGCGTATTCATGTTAAATAATTATTTACATTTTATCTCCTTCATCCCTATAGTTATTACAAGTTTTTAGTTCGCTACTTAGATCCAAATATCTTAAAAGATTTTGCTAAAATAAAGTTACAATCCACATTTTTTATCACATGATTTCTTAACATCCCACAAAAAAATCCCCAATCTAAAATCTTTTTTAAATTAAATCTTTATATTCCAAGAAAAGTAACATATAAATATCAAATCATTTTCATTTTAGGTCAGCTTTTGTTCTCAAGGCTAACAAATAAACAATAAATAATCGTTTTGTGGTCTTATCTATAAATTTTATTTATTTTTTTGTATCCCCTTCATCGATATCTTAACTCTTTTGCTCTTTTACTTTGTTGCCTTTTCTTTAAAGGATAAAGTATCCAATTAAAGAAAATGTCAAAACCTTTTCAGAATCCATACAATATATACCCTCAGCCGAAGGCGGCAACACATAAAATTACCTCTTAAGCGGTTTATCGAATTATACTCTTTTATCAAGCCTGCCCTCTACAAATGGCTTTTCAAGACACAGCTAAACAAAAAAAAAACAAAAAAAATAAATAAAAAAAAAAATCGAATAAGAAGAAAGAAAAAAAAACGATCTCTGAAAAGAAAAACCATAAAGTAACATATTGAAAAGGATTCTCTCTCTCCTTCAAGAAAACATAAAATATAAAAAAAAAAAATGAGAAAAAAAGTCTAAGCAACATGTATTGCGTATGGAGGTACTTTTCAGTGTTCAATAATACTTAACATCGAAATTCCCTCTTCTTTTGCCCTCGAGTCATCAATTTATCATACCACATATGAACTGAGTCAAGTCTCAAGTCAGAAAAGTATCGGCCTCTTATTGATGGATGATGACTGCTCTGGCAGCGGTGTGGTGTGACTTTATGTGAAACCAACTTAAATACCTCCTTCCTGACCAAGAGTAAGAGCAAAGTACTTATCGTAATCCTTCGAGGGGTAGTTCAGTGAGGGGTTCAGGTTCACTACCCCTGCCTTCGCTCTTCCTAACCCAATCCCAAACCTCCATTCACAGGGATTTAATTTTCAAATGTGAAAGATATACTTTTTTCTCTACATTTTTTTTTGATAAGAAATCGACAAGGACCCATCAGAATTTTTGGTATGAGAGTTACCCGAAATAATGGTTTGGGTGCGTGTATTATATTTTGTTCTTCAATGATTGAGATAAATGAAGTTCCATCATGGCCCTAGACGAGACATTTAAAAAAAAGGAAATTGAAATTTTTAAAAATATAGGAAAGGTTAACAAAGTCGTCTTCACCAATATCGGCAAAGTCGTCGTCATCATAGGTAAAAATTTAAGGCAATTTTGTGTAAGTGTGTGTGTATTTGTTAAGCTTTGTAATTTTTTTTTCTTCCTCTTCTATTTAACTTGAAATCACTTAAAAAGTTAATCCCATACCTGGGGAGCACCTAGATATATGATGTGATTTGATTGGAGTGCCATTGATTCTTAACTGAGGTTTGAGACCTGTGGGAATGAGTTTCTATTTGTCAATTTGACAGATCAAGGATCTAGATTTATTTTTTCTGTATTTTTTTTTCTTTGTGTATCATAATGAAAGCTTTCAAAGGAGATTCCAGTCAATTCAATTTGAACACAAAAAAAAAAAAAATTGGGTTAGGGTAATATGTATGAAAAATCTTACTTTTATTTTAGGGGAAATTTGATGATGTGTAGAATATAGATTTTGAAAAATATTTTCCTAGAAAATTCTTTTATGGTGTAATTTATTTTTGGATCATTAAATTTAAAACCTAGGTTTCTTCCCTTAAAATCACATTTATGTCTAAAAAAAATTGTTCTTAGAATATTGAAAGTTCAACCAAAATTTGGTTTATTTAAAATGTTATTCTTTAAGTCAATACGTAATTTATTAGTTTATAAAGAACAGAAATACAAATATTTTTTCTTAACAATTTGAAGAATTTAAATTTAACGGTCACTGTGGTGGTGTATGTGGAACATTTTTGTATTGTCATAATTTTTAAACATTTAACAATATTTTTGTAATCTAAAAAAATAACTCACTTTCTAAAATGCACAACAACTGTCAACCGACTTAAAAATAAGAAAATATTTTCTATCACCTCAGTATAAAGACCAGTGCCGATGCCTTCAAAAACATTAAAAAGTACAAAAAAATCATAGTAGGATGAAACCCATTGGAAAAGGAGGTGAATATGATGAAAATTAAAGGAAAAATAAATTACGGGCGAGCCGAGTTCGGGAAGTGGGTGGGTTGAGTTTTTAATGGTAAAAAATGGTAGGGGGAAGTGGTCACCCTTCGTACAGTTTTTACTTATTTTTTTTTAGTTATTTATTTACTCACTCCAGCTTCGAGAAAATGGACTTTATTTGTAATATGTATATTATTACACTTTACAAAAAAATTTGACACTTCTAAGTCAAAGGCTTAAATAGTTATAGCCATTTTACTGGGATTAGATTTTTGTACGAATCCTCCCCACCCGTGGGGTACCTTCGTACAGCTCATAGGGTACATTCGTACAGGATATTTAAAACGTTAATTTGACTAACTTTTGTCAAATGCCAAATTTGAGTTTTAAAACATTTAATTACTTATTAATTTATTAATTAATTGAACTTGACTCAGAAAAAAACAAATAAAAAACTTAATTTTTCGCGATTCGACGATTCTGAAACAAATTATTATTTACATATATAAAAATACCAACCTTAATTTACTATAGAATGCGAAAAACTTATTATAGAGGTTTAAATTTCATTTCAATAAAACTGTAACTCCGTGTTTTGATTGTTATCTGTTCAAGAAAATTTACTGGCGGGCATACGTTTGCGTACGAATGTGCCCCATGTTTGACTGTACGAATGCTCCCCAAGCTGTACATAATGCAGAAAAATTGATTTTTGAAAAAATGTACTGAGATTTTGCAATATTTATAATTAAAACACAAATTTAACACTTTAATCAACAATTCTTCATTACTGTTTAGCCAAAAACATACTTAACTTAAACACAACATGACATCAAATGTACATAAAAAAATTACTCAGAGCACTAAAAAACACTAAAAGTCTTGTGGCGACCGAATTCGTTGCACTTAGGATTCAAAATTTATCTAGCAGCTCGGCGCCTACTATGTCTATGCACACTAGTAAGCACGTGTTTGAATACCGTTTAGTTTTTGTTTTAAGCTCACTGTACGAAGGTTGACCGTGTACGAAGGGTGACCACTTCCCCCTATATCTTGATTTCCGGCAAAACTACAAGTCCTATAGAAAAAAGTTGTATGACAAAGTTGTAGGTAAGAAAAAAATCTACAACTTTTGTATCAACAATTTTTCACATAACCTCAAAATTTATGTGAAAATTCAAAAAACCGAGTTTTTGGTTTTTTATTTTTATCTTTTTCAAAAACAAAAATTTTTCTACAAAATTATGTGAAAACTTACCTTATTATATCCCAAATACACTGTAATTTATTTGATTAAAAATATTAATTTGTTCACCTTATTTTGACTTAATACCAAAAAAACACCCTAATTTTCAATCGAAAATTCACGTGCCAAAATATCACCTATTTTCAAAAAGTCGATGATCATTTCGTTTGTTAAAATGTCTATTTTCTGATGGTGTAAAAAAAAATTTACATTAGTATACTATAGAACATGTTTTAGTAAAATGCAAAAAATGAAAAAAGCTGGAATTCGAAAAATTTTTTTTATCATTGTTTACAAATTTGGCGTATTTATTCAAATTTACACTTTAATTTCTCAAAAAACGTAGGATTTCATGTAATATTGATTAATGTTACGGTTTTTGAGTAATTTAAGTGTAAATTTTAATATATAGTCCAAAATTTTAAATAATGATAAAAAATTTTCGAATTCAAGCTTTTTGCTTTTATCGAGAACATGTACTATGGTATACTAATGTAAATTTTTGTTTACACTATTGGAAAGTAGAGATTTAAACGAACAAAATACCCACCGATTTTTTGAAAAAAGCTGATATTTTGACACGTGAATTTTCGATTGAAAATTAGGGTGTTTTTTTGGTATTAAGTCAAAAAAAAGGTTAAAAAATAAATATTTTAAATCAAATAAATGACAGTGTATTTGGGATATAATAAGGTAAGTTTTCACCAAATTTCGTAGAAAAATTTTTGTTTTTGAAAAAGATAAAAATAAAAAACCAAAAACTCGGTTTTTTGAATTTTTCACATAAATTTTGAGGTTATGTGAAAAAATTGTTGATACTAAAGTTGTAGATCTTTTTATTACTTACAACTTTGTTATACAACTTTTTTCTATAGGACTTGTAGTTTTGCCGGAAATCGAGATATACCATTTTTTACCATTAAAAACTCAACCCACCCACTTCCCCAACTTGGCTCGCCCGTAATTTATTTTTCCTTTAATTTTCATCATATTCACCTCCTTTTCCAATGGGTTTCATTCTACTATGATTTTTTTTGGTTTCAAAAATTATCGACCCTGGGTCTAATATGTACAGGATGTCTTACAAGATCCGTCTATACGACTTTTCTCATCAATGGCCAAAGCAAAAAATTTCCAGTGTTCTCCAATATATTGCTGAATTTAACTAAATGTACTAGAGTTGCAACCCAATATCCAGACAGATGTCAGAGTTGGCATGAGTTGAGAATTATAATTAAATAAATTTTATACACACAAAAAGGCTAGTATTTTTGAGAATATTTATTTTTCGTTCGAAAATGGTGTTTTTTTATATTTTTAGGTTATAATTATTAATATTCGTCGACTGGTTTTCACACAGTTAACAAACAATCATTAAAAACTGTCTTCTCTTGGTATCCCTATACAAATCTTGTTGTTTTCTCGCATCAACACCTTCACCGACTTTTTCCATTATCTAGCGCAACACCTGTGTGCTATAAAAACATGAAACCCATTTTTGCCCAAAACCTTAAATCATTAAAATTGCTAGGAAAACCTGTGGTTTAAAACTGTTTATGGGCTGTATCTTTTGATTTAAAATTTAAATAATTTTGTATGAATTTTAAACAATTCAAATTTAAAGTTTCTACAATATTGGCCACTTTTTGTAAAACTACAAAAGTAAAAATACCTTTTTTTGACGTGATAACGTCTTATAAATCGATGAACCATGGCAGCAACCACAAAAAAGTGACGCCATTTTCTAGCGTTCCACTCTCGCACTTTCGCAGTGCTGCAAAAATTTCAATTAAAAATTAAAAATAAACTATTAGAGGTACACAAATCTTCTAGATATAGCTTATTTGAAAGATAATAACCTATAGATAAATAAGTTTGAAGGATTTTAAAAAGTTCTATCTTTTAATAGGGTAAATAGGGGTAAAACAAAATTTCAAAAAATTGGCTATTTTCTAAACGCCATAATGTAAAGAGTTGAATGTTTTTTTTAATCAATAGATAAATTTATTGCAAAACTGACGATGGTATTGAAAAAATTCTAAAAAATTTCAAAACCAAGTCTCTCCGTTTCGAAATATGAATTTTTGGAAAACACCTACTTATTTTGGGGTATTTTTGGGTAAGCTTTTATTCTTTTAAATTTTTTGTAGCATTCAAAAAATCTCAAGCTTATAGAACATTTTGTCTTTGATTGTGTGCATACATGTGCTCAAAATTGGTATTTCAAAATGGTTTTTGACCGAACAACGGGAAAAACAAGTTTTTTTTGTCCCAAGTTTTTTTTTACCTTTTTTAACAGTTTTTTTTTTATTTTTTTCTTTACTTCTTCTACAGATAAATAAATAAATTTTTATTGTAGATAGATAATAGACAGGACTATATCTGTGCAAAATTGCAATCGATTTTGTTGTCACAATGTTGAGATAACGCTAAAATAAAGTTTTATTATTCAACAGGTTCTATTTTTTGATCTAAAGCAAATACAAATTTGATTTAACTTTATTGAGCATCCTGATGATGTTAGCTTTCATTTGGTATATCACACATAACTGTACATTGTACAAGCTACACAATGTTAAATTAAACAACTTGCGAAATACCTCAAAACACCTGTAGAGATCTGTTGATCATGAACAGCCACCAGTGTGGGAAGTACCGTAATCTCAGTTTGGAATTTCGACATGGTTGGCTTTAAAAAATTGTAACTTTTTTTCAAGGCATTGCAGAAATAAGATTTACACGTCATATGAAAGGTGAAATTATAAGCTTTTACATGATATAATTTTTTTTATAGGTTGTCTAAAAAAATTGATTCAATAGCGTGAGAACATAAAATTATATGTTTTTTTTTGCTTTTTTTGATGAAAATTGATCGAGTTCAAAAAATTCTAGTTTTTTTTGTAGATGCCTAATAGACATGATCGATATATATATTTAAAGCAATAAGCTTTTAGATGGTATAAAATTTATTATAGGTTGTTATATCAAAAAAAAATTAATTTTTGGGTGATGGAAATGATTTTTTCACTTTTTTCATAAGAAATGATTGTTTTTAATAAATTATTTTAATACTTTTTGCACATTGTAAAAACTTAAAAATGGTTTTATTATTAAGAAGAAATATTTGGCTTTTTAATGGTATAATTTTTTTGTAAGCTTTTAAAACAAAAAATTTAATATAATGAGAAAAGAAAACATTTTTTTAGCTTTTTCTTGTAAATTATGATTGTTTGAAATAAATAAACGCTTCAATTGACTCATTTTAAAAGCACTCAACCCGTTTTCTTACTATGTTATCAGTTATCACATACAATCATCGTCCGTAAACCGGCTTTACAAACAACCTCTTTTTTTTAGTAGTGCATTTGTGGTAAATTTGTGCAAATTCATTTTAAAATCATCACTTGTTCAAATTTTCCAGTTGGAAAAAATATTTTTAAAAATTAGTTTAAAAATGTTCACTTTTGTTCTTTTTTAACTTTCTGGTCAATAGACTTGAATCAAAATTTATTCTAATTAGTTTTTAAAGTTGAAAAAAAAAAAAAATGAAAATATAAAACATATTGAAATTTACTATACCTACTGCGACAGACGGCAGCAAGGCCATGTCCAAGCCAAAATTCACATAGTTTTATGTAAAGTTTTACATAAACTGCAGTGTACTGAGGCAACAAATAAATTGAAGCTGAAAAGTTTTTGTTTCAAAGATGAACTTCTTTGATTTATGTTGCTTAAAGATAAGACACCATAAAAATCAAAAGCAAAATCATTCCAAATAATAGTTAAATCATTGTGTTTTTCAATGATTTTAAGTTGTTTTATGGTGGCTTTTTCCTTAGAGTAGTGTATAAGTACCTATTAGGTATGAAGGTAATCACAAGTAAAGGAAGGCACCTATGCAATGCAAAGGAAAGTGTTGCTTTTAAATAGGAACTAATTAGGTATACCTGCTATAAATTGGCTCAAATATTTAGTATTTTTTATACTTTCATCCTTAATAATATTTCCGCTAAAGAAGTATGTGTATACGAACATACCTAAAGTAAAAGTAGATACATACCTACTTACCTGCATAGGTCTGTATTAACTTTACGAAAAAATAAGGTCTTCTTTATAAATAAAATCTTAACTAGAGCATCACGCCTTTCATAAATAAAAAAAGAATATAGGTATACTCACAGCCCCATTGGTTGATATTAAACGTAGATAGGAACCCTCAATATAAAGAAATACCCTACCTACATCTCTATACTTTTACCCTTTTTAAATTCTGAAAATATTTACTTATAAAAAAACACTATACCTATGGCATTTAGGTAGTAGATATGTACCTTATATGTATCTACTGTCCCACATTCAAAGAAGAGACATCCTCGATCTTAATAATAATTCCCATCATCATACAGTAAATCTACCCTTTGCTGTCAAAATATGAACAAAAAACTAACAAACAAAATATACAATCTCTTGTTTTTGTAAGGAAAAAATCCTCCTTCCCATACGCAAAAACAAAAAACAAAATTTCTAAAAAGAAAATAACACCCACCAAATGGGGTTAATGTTCACTTTATGACATCCACAAAAATATATAAAAATATAATAAGAACAAAAAAAAAAAAAGCTTTGAAAAAAAAAATAGAAAAACCACACATAAGAAAAATCTACTACTGCACTGCCATTGCCCATAAAACTCATGCAGTCAACTCTGCAATAAATTGACTCTACTAGTCAGCTAACTGCTCTCTTTCTATACCTAAACATATCTACTTCCCACAACCAACCAACCCAAACCATCATTTCCAATCCAGGATACTTTCTATATTTCTCACATCCTCTGTATTTTTTTCACTCATTCCTATATCCTTTCGCAAGTAGCACAAAACCAAACCAAACTAAAACCTATAGTACCTTAGTATAAAGGACATTCATTGCAGTATGCAAGAACAATAAACGACCCGTTTTATTTTTTTTTTCTCCCACTCAAGGAGAATGTTTGTTTGTTTTTCCATACACAACAGTTATTTGATGGTAAGAAAGTTTTTTTTTCTAGCTTTGTGTGTGTGTTTTTTTTTTTTTTTTGCACACCTTACGATACGAGTCCTGAAATACTTTGACATTAAACTGAAATCTCAACTCACCCACGCAATATACCTGCATCACCCAGGTCCGTTCGAAAAAAAAAATAAAGAAACCCCAGTTGAATATCGAAAAAAAAACGGTACCTACATTGCCAATAAGGATAACATTCAACCAATTTAAACCATCTACGAAGCGAAGGTTCGCCGCTGATTTTTTCAGTTGCTGTGTAGGTAGGTACAATTATTTTCCAATTTTCCACCTGAAACTTAAAAAAATATCCTACTACAAAAAAAAAAGGACTAAAGGACCCTACCTAAAGGTAATATTTTTATTTTTCTTATTCAAACTCCCACGAACCGCACAAAAAAGAGAGAGTGAAATTCCAAGAGCGAGAGAGAGAATTATTCGTTAAAAATAGAAATTCAGGACATTCAAGAAATTATACTGGGAAATTTATACATTTTATTGTCCTTTCACAAAAAAGTGTCTTTTCTAAAGAAGGCGCAACACGTGCAACATATTCAAAAATACACAGGACATGACCAACGACAATAGGATATTATGTTTTGTGTGAAAACTCACAAAACCAAAAAAATACTTAAAAAGAAGGAAAAATAAGCTCTCTGTAAAATTCCAGATTTTGCGCATCACAAATTTCCATAGAAAAAAGCTTTATTAATCTTGGAATTCCACAAGCTTCGTAAAAGGTGAATGGAATTGTGCCGCTATCTGGGCTAGCAGCAGTCATCGTGATACTTTTGCCGTGTAACAAGTAAACCACGGAATATTGTGCGGGTACATTTTTTTTAGTCCTATCAAAAAAGGATTTTATAGGTTTTCTATCAAAACAATACCGACAAAAATTGGTAAAAAAAAGTCCTGATATCCTTTTTACTATGAATTTTCTACAATACAACCGGAGGCAAATAAAAATCCAAAAAAAATTAAAATACAAACCGGGTATTCTCCGTTATAGAGAAGCACAGAAGAAGAAAATAAAAATTCAATCAACGCGCTTACCTACTTGAGATGAATAAAGGATTTCAAACAAAAAATAGAAAATCAAAATAGTCCTTTGAGATATGAATTTAGCATGATTACACAAGAATTCGTGTAGAATACTTTGGAGTTTCCTTAAAAAAAAACATACACATGAAAGGATAACACTACGTTTTTCCACTAAACTCAACGACTTGCAAGGTGCAATTATTGGATAAAAGCTAAAATAAACAAAAACACACAAAAAAAAGGTGTGGTGTCAGAATTTGAGAGTATAATAATTTTTGTTCTAAATTTAAGTTTTTTCGTCCTTTTTTTATTGTATATTTTGTATTTGTTTTGTTTTTTTTTTTTTTTTTTTTTTTTTTTTTTTGGGAAAAATTATGTGCTTTTGTTAGCATATCAGAGCGTGTGTGTGGTATAATAGTGTCTGCGTATTCTTACTACTTATACTTATATGTGCGTGTTTTTGTAACGGTGATATGTCATTGTACACAAAAAAGTAAAGAGAAAACAAAAATTTGTGTTCTTTTTTGCCCATCATCATCGTCGTGTCCATACATCTACGTCATTCATAACAAGGAGCAAAAATTAAGGATATCTACTACACATGGACATTTTTAGGATCCTTGTGAATTTCTTGAGAGGTAAGTTTTTGCAATTTTTTTTTATAAAGAAAATCCTTAAATATTTAAGCACATCCTTCTTACAAATTTTTTCCCCAAAAAAAAAGGTTTCATCACATCTGTTTACACTAAAATTGAGTCCTTTTTTTTTTTTTTGTATATTTTGGGGAAAACTTATTCAAGCTGTTTGTCTGGATACAAAAAAATCAAGAATGAAAAAAAGACATGACTTGCCCTAATTATTGAATTGTCAATGCTTTCATGGGGGCGTAAAGCTTAAGAATATAAATCGATTATGAATGAAAAAAAAAAATAAATAAATGTATTTATTTTTTTGAAGGGTTTTAATAAAGTGTTTATGTTAAGAGTTGAAAGAAGTGTGTTTACATAAATAGCTATGGAGGGTTTGTATTTTTTAAAGGATATTTGGGTATGTGAAATATTTGTTGTATATCCATACTCTATCCCCATCGCAGATAAAAGTTTTATACCCTCTCATCAAAGTTTTCAAATTAAATTTTAATTGCTAATCTCTCTCTCTCTCTATCTCCTTTCTCATGTTTACATTATTTGTAAATAATTAAATTTGTTTTTGTATATACAGTTTTTGTTTTTAAATTTAGGGAAAGTTTGATAAAAAGGTAGGTATAGTAAGGCCATGTTCCATTTAAAGACTGATTTAAGGATATGAAGTAAAATTTATTTATTTATTGTCTTAAATAAGAATTCGATATTTTTTTTGTATGTAAGAGAGGAAATACATTTTAAGGTATAAATAGATTTCAATTTCTAGGGCAGGAATTTGTGTTTGATTTTAAATCAATATTATATAAATGAGGAAACATTTTTAATTATGGAAATAGGGAATACAATAATGCTAGGTATTGGGTTTTGTGTAGGAGTTTATTGGCATTATTTTAAGCAATTTGCAAAAATTTGGGTAATGCTTTTACAAATACAAATGTACACTGTTTCCCTAAATAGGTAGGTATAAAAATTAGAAAAAGACCCATAGTCAAATTTCTCTTACAGCCACAGTCACAATGTATCTTAAATTCAAGTTGTTAGTATAAAAAGGTATGTATTCTCAGTTGAACAACAAACGATTTTTGAAGAAAGTTTAAGGATGCAGTTTTTTTTTAAATTCAATATAAATTGATTACACAGGCAGCATGACTGCAAGTATGAAAAGGACGAAAAAAAACCTTTTAATGAATTTATTTACATTTTTTGCGTTTATATTGTTTAAAATACAGTATATTTTTTTTGTTCAAACCTATACTCTTAAGTAGATTCCAATTTTGAAAAGTGGTTTAAGTTCCTAATAGATACTAGCTTAGTTGAAAATTTTAAAGTCTAATCAAAGTTCAAGATTATTTTCTATTTTTTTGCGTTAAAAAAAAAATTACACATACGCCACAGTGACCTCTACTGCTAATAATAAAATAAATTGTAACACAATGCTTCAAGTACTTACAGACAGACCAAAATACCATATTTTGTAATCAACAAAAATGTCACACAGACATATTTTGTAAATGTTTGTTTAGTTTAAAATAACTTTGCTGAAAAAATAACTTTGAATACTATAACTATATCTAGATTGTGATATACTTTGTATCAAATAATTATTTTTTCATTTCTGAATAAATTCTCCAATTTGTATAAACATAAAATAAAAAGTCTCTATCTTATTTGATTATCAAAACCTTGTTCTGCTACAATTTTTTATTTTGTAAATATTTTTTTCAGTGTAGAAGCATCCTTAAAATAACTTGAAGAAGAAGTTTTAACAAAAAAAGTGGCATCCTAAATTTTTCAATATTCAAAAATTTGTTTAATTACTTTTTGAAAATTGAAAATTAGATCATTTTAGTTTCTTATGACAAATTTCTGATGGACTTTATCCGTAATTATTCTGAACACAAAATTGGTATCAAAAATTACTCCATCAAATTTGATTGAAATTTGTGTATTCTATTAATACAGCTGCGTTTGCAAAATCGTTTAAATCCGGAGTTCTGTGAAAGAATCAAAGCGGTTCCGAAATTTTTTTAAGAATTTATAAATTTTTTTGTAGAAACCAGTAACAACTTTACTAGACATGACTTCACAAGTGCTTAGCCCTTTATGAGCTTAGACGAAATATATTTTAGTTTGTTTGATTTTTGAAAGCAGTGGTGTATTTCGTCCGAATAAAATTTTCATTTCCCTGTAAACAGATTTTTTTGTTAACCTTTAAAAATGTATATGAGAAAAGGAATAATCCGTATTAAGGGGAAAAGTAAAAAATGAAAGTTTTTCGTGTAGAAACTTGGTAACGTAGTTATCAGAAAAGTATCGAATACTTGATTCCCTGAATTTATAAATAAATCAATTCAGATTCCATGGCCAACAAATAAATTGAGAACAAGTTCGTTTTAAATGAAAAAAAAAAAAAATATTTTACATAATTTTTTGCACTAACTAAATTTATATCAAAATTCTCAAAGACTTGACAATCTTACATCAAAATAATCAACACCAATAAAATCAGTTTGTATGCGTGCTTAAAAGCCAATTATGCTTCAATATCAAATTTAATAGCTAAAGGCTCGCGAAAATTTGTCCAAATATAAATATGGGTCGATAGATTCCAGTGACCTATCATTAATATCTCCTGGGCGTATAACCGTATCAACATTGAAACAATAATCTCTCTGACAGTTGCCTACAGGTTAAAGTATATAATGATTATGATATGACTTTTCGAATAATATTATTATATATAAGGTAGAGGAATCAAATTCATATAACTAGATACAAAAGCTATTTAATAATGTTAGCTTTTATATATAGGGTTCATCGAATGTCAAGAAGTTACCTTTTTGAGGATAAGAACTTTTTTCAGCCAGAAGGGTTTAATCATAATTGAAGTTGAATTTAAAATTTCAGCTGAAATTTAATAAAAAAAAAAAGATTACGAATTTATTACCGATTTTTTTAAGTCTGAGGATAAGAACTTTGAAATTATGAATTTTTGAAAAACACCTACCTACTTCTTTAGGGGTATTTTGTTGTGGATTTTTATTTTTAGCAATTTTGAGTAAAAAAAATCTCAAACTTATTGAGCATACAGCTTATAGCCGTGCGCATTAGGGCGTTCGTTATTTAGGTTTTTTTTTTCGAGAATCAAGTTCCTAAGTATAAAAACTGTTTTAAATAATAAAAAAAAGTCCTTTAATTTTTATCTGATTTTTATTTTGACACTAGGTGGCGCCCCAAGAGGGTTAAAGTTTTTTATCATTTGAAATAGGTATGTGTTGACTTATAAGGCCATTTTTTTAGATATAGCCTTCAATCAAAATTTTTGGATGAGGTTCTTGTCTACATTAAACAACGTTTTCAAAAAGGTATAAACCATTTTTCTAGGACCAGGGGTTTAGTCATACCTTTATACCTTTTTGAAAACGTTGTTTAATGTAGACAAGAACCTCAACAAAAAATTTTGATTGACGCCCATGCATGCACAAAAAATTGATTTTTTATCGAATAACGGGAAAAACAAGTTTTTTGTTCCAAGTTTTTTGACCGTTTTTAACAATTTTTTATTTTTTGATAGTCAAAAAATAAATATACCCGTCCCGTAGCATACTTATGGGTCTTAAACGTAGTTTTAACGGTTTAATGTCATATTTGACTCTGTTTCAAAAATATTGACTTTTGTATTGGAAACAGGCTATTATACCGAAATCCAATATAAAAAAAGAAAAATTCGATTAAATCACTTATTCTGCCCGCCATTTTGTGCTGGTGCAATAGAGGTCATTCATTTTACTTATTTACGAGTTAATTAAGCGATAAATTACACAAAATACCTAATATGATTAGCTTAAAATACTCCAACAGTTGACAAGAACTCCAAAATAAGATGGAAAATTACATTTTTTTTTTCAAAGCACATGTCGTATTGTATCTATATCCCATATAATTACGAAAACAAAAGCCCAAATTCTCATAACATACAAAATTACATATTTTGTCACCAAATATTCTTTTCAAAAAGTATTTTAAGTACCAACATGATAAAAATCATTATCACCATCAATAGAAATTCCCCGGTCAAACCCTAAAAAAAAAAAACTGATAACTTCTGCCCCTTAACACCCATACAACAATACAACAGACAATATGAAATAAAAATTTATTTTAGCCCATTATATGTATATTTAAGAATCCCATATTCTTAATGTTTATTTGTTTGATATAAAAAAAAAAAAAAATAAATAAAAAAAAGAAAAATACCTACATACCTACAACCCTCCAACGCTATTAGCCCCCGAAAACCGTAACCAATCTATTATAACTGTTATACAACATTCGAAATAACATGCAATAAAAAATAAACCTAATCCTCCGCACCTTAGAAGAAATATATAATAAAAATATAACTCACCTTTTATCCACCCCTTTATTATTGTTTCTAATATCAATCTTTCTCTTTTTTACTCTCTACGTGGTAGCTCTCTCTTTCATTTTTTATGACCATAAAATATAAACTCCATTTATACGCACTTAGGCATAACAAAAATTGTATCACAAACCGAATACAAAACAAACTGAAGGACTCGTAAAAAATAAATCCCAATTCCACGCAAAAGCCCATTCATTGTGCAATTTACTTCGCATTTTTGTTTCTTTAATGTTTTTATTTTGTGTCGCTTTTTTTGGATATTTTATGTTATTTGCGAAACATCGAGCAATTTTGTGCAATTTTGTTACCAAAAAAATTCAACCAACCAAGTGTAAATCTAAAATGAAGAACACCGCACCGACTGACTGAAGTATACCTGGAGTAATATTTCACGCTTCGATTAAAGTAACTGTTTTTTTGTGTAGGGGGTTGCAAACCATCCCCAATCTGTGATCCAAAAAATTCCACAATATATTGGGTGAAAATAAAAATATAAAAATAAAAAAAGCCTCGAGAAAAACAAATAAACATCAGCAAACACACACAACAAATCTGATGGTCCGAATTCTGCAGGGGTTGGAGATGAAAGAAGTGGCTTTTTCAAGGCAACGCAGCTGCCGACGACGACGGTAGCCACCGGAGTGAAGGTCGGAGGACCTTAAAACAAGTATTTTTGTTCTCTTTTTTTGATTTTGTTTTATGACAGGGTTGAAGGTTTGTGATTGTTTTTTTTTTTGGATCAACATCATCATCTGCATCATCATCATGATGGGGGTGGTGTTTGGAGGGTGTTGTAGCCGTCAATCTCGACGTCTGATGTTCAACTAAAACCACACAATTTTTTTTCTGAACGAACCATTAAATACAGAACAAAATGGTCTGTGGGTATCGTCGGTGTTGGGGTGTGAGTAAGATGAGTAGCTTGCTTTTTTTCCCTGTCCTGGAATCAGTTCTGAGCCTGATCAACCCACTTTAGATTGTTTGGGATGATAAGCCAGTTCCCCGGTTGTTTTGTATTAATAAATAAATATCCAAGGGCAGCTTAGCATCATTTAACCTGAAATATTTCCAGGGAAATAAAAAACTCCATTGCACACACAATGGCAACCCTAACCGACACGATCCTGCAGTGGTATATCCAAAGAAGGAGTCAGCCAATGGGTTTTTATTTTTAATCCTTAATGAGATCGGTTTTTTAAAATTTTTTTTTTTTCTGCTTTTGATAGTTATTATTATTTTCTTTTGCCCAAGTAAGTACACACATTTCATTGATTATGAGCTTTGTGAGTCGTAAATAATGTAAGTAGGTTGCACAGCTTTGTTATGGCTTGGTAAGGTTTGATAGTTGGTTGGTGAGGAATCAGCAACAAATAAATATATATCTCTATATCATTTACCATCATCAACCAACTCATTCATCATTTTCAAACCAGAGAAGAGTATTGGGAAATTCTATTAGAAGAGATCTCTCTTCGACACTAATTGGATTTTATTTACTTCAATGACGATGCGAACAGGAAATCAAAAACAACAAAACACAAAAAAAAACCTAAAATAAACGAATATAACTTTTCTAATTTTTCACCTTTTTACAAATAATGAGTCATGGTTACAAGTCGAAAAAAAGAAAATTATTTTGAAGGCAAAAAAAAAAAGAATCTTTATAATGATATTTATAAAAATAAAATCAGCTTTGTCAAAGTCCCGAAAAAAAGATGACTTCCATAAAATTTATAACAAATTTTCGATATCTTTTAAAGGTGAAATGTTTTAACGAACCATTTTGAAAGGGCAAAGGTAGTACATACAACAGTCGGAAAAAGTATTTTGACAAAATGAACATTTTTCTAACTGATGAGATTAATCTGTAACGGTTAAACATAAAATTAGGAAGTTGACGGTTATTTATTAAGTATATTATGGTGAATCTCATGATGGTCAATGTCAGTCATATAGTTGGTATTATGCTTCGTGCTTCTTCGTGCTCATTGCGAAATGTAATTTTGTTAGCAAAGTTTTTGATGAAAGAATGGCATTTCCAAATTCATAATTTTTGGAGTCAATCCGCGATAAAGTGTATTCTTCAAAATGCTTAAATTTTGTTAAGTGCATTTTTTCATTTTTTGTCCATTTGTGGTAAATTTTGAATAGTATAATTATATTTTTGTGTTTGTATATTTGGAAATTTTTAGTTTCCCGCGATAAATTCAGTTCTCCACAATTTTTTTAACAGACACACAAAAATTATGACTTGCAACAGAAGATGCACTAATTTCAATGTTAAGTTCCGCCGTTTTGCCCAATTTTTTACAAAGCGGGACTTAACAAGTCTGTCAGTTGTATACGTGCTTGAAACACGTAAAATGCATTACCTTACCTTACCAATGTTGAAAAAGAACTTTTGTCAAAATACTTTTTTCCCTCAAAAATTAGTACTTTCTATACAAAAAATGCAGCCTCGAAGCATAATACCAACTATATGACTGACATTGACCATCATGAGATTCACCATAATATATACTTAATAAATAACCGTCAACTTCCTAATTTTATGTTTAACCGTTACAGATTAATCTCATCAGTTAGAAAAATGTTCATTTTGTCAAAATACTTTTTCCTACTGTTGTAAAAAAAAACACAAGAAATTTGAGAAACATCACAATTTTTTTCGCTTAAACCTGTTGTTTGTTGGTTTTTAATGAAATATTACGAACTTAAATTTGCAGTTTTCAGTTTGATGATTTGACATATGGCAATGCAGTCGTAATTGTATTTTAAAAGAGTTGAAAACAGTCAACCAAGCCTAATTTGTTTCATTTAAAGTTTAAACTTAAATGGACACTGCGGTGTATACGTAACTTTTTTTGTTAACCTTTTTTTTTATTTAAAAAAAAATCATGAAAATTCGTTTAGAATTATTCAAATTGTTGACTTGAATGTGAAATTATGTAATATTCTCCAGACAAAAATTTAAAAAAATTATAGATTTTTAATTTTTTACTAAATAACTGACAACTTTATTCAGATTGATTGTAAGAAATATTAAACTAAACAAATTTAATATTAAAATATTGTTTATTTGATTGACGGATCAAATAATTTTGTATTATTTTAGAAATCTTAAAAAAAAAAACATTTTTGAGCAAAACCGTAAAAAAAATATCATTTTGTGATCCTAATTTTTTATTTAAAAAAAAATTCTATTGTTATTGCAGTTTTTCAAAAAGTTTTCAAAATTGGAAAAAAAAACAAAGATTGCACTTTGATTTAACAGTATCCCAGTAAAAGCGTCGACCAAAAGGACCTTACCTTGCGAGACACTGTCTGTTTTTATTATTTCATGGATTAATGAGGGATTATGTAAAAAGCTTAAAAACAAATTTGCACCACTTGACTACTTTTATTAGTGGAGCTATGCAAAAAATTGATTTTTTGAAGTGAAAACTTCTTTAGTATCGTAGTGATTTGAAACAAGATGAAACGAAAACGGGATACGACTTCAACTTGTTATAACGTTTTTTTTTTAATAGATAGATAAATGAAATTTGTACTGTAGATAGGTAATTGAATAAAATATAATTGTACAAAATTTCAATTAATTTCATATTCAAAATTCGGAGATAACGGTAAAAAGATGTTCTTTTCCAACACACGTTATATCTTTTGATCTAGTGCACATACAAATTTGATTTAACTTTAATACGCATGCTAACATAACCTTTTATTTGATATATCACACATAACGTTACGTGCTCTACAAGTTACACAATCTTAAATTTTAAAATACCTCAAAACACCTGTGGAGATCTGTTAGCGATAACCAGCTACCAGTGTAGGAAGTACCGTAATCTCAGTCTGGAAATTCGACATGGTTGACTTTAAAAAATTCTAACTTCTCTTGTAGACATCTTTGAAATAAGATTTATACATCATTATAAAAGGTGAAACAACAAGCTTTCAGGTATAAAATTTTTTATAGGTTGTCAAACAAAAAAATTGATTTAATAGCATGAGAACATAAAAATAAATGTTTTTTTTTTGCTTTTTGGATGAAATTTCATCGAGTTTAAAAAATTCTAGCTCTTTTTGTAGATGTCTCGCACACCTGATCGATATATATATTTTGAGCTAAGACAATAAGCTTTCAGATTTTGTAAAAATTTGTATAGGTTGTTAGGGAAAAAAATTGATTAAATAGCGTGAGAAGATAAAAATACGTGTTTTTTCGCTTTTCTTGATGGAAATTGATCGAGTTCAAAAAATTCTAGCTCTTTTTGTAGATGTCTTATAGACCTGATCGATATATATAATTTGAGCGTGAAAAGATAAAATTACGTGTTTTTTCGCTTTTTTTTTATGAAAATGATTGTTTTCAATAAATTATTTTTATACATTTTACGCATTGTAAAAATTTTAGAATGGCTTTATTCTTTAGGAAAATTTTGTAAGCTTTTTAATGGTTTTAATTAAAAAAAAAAAAAAATGATTTTTTAAGGTTTCACTTCTACCACGTGTGAATGCACACATGATTTTTTTTTTTTTTTTAGACTTTGGACACTTTCCAGAAGGATTTTTGGATTTAATTTTTTAGAACCAAAAATATTGGATCACGAATTATTTGGACAAAATTAAAATGTTGGTGTGTAAACGAGGTTTTATATTTTAAAGGACCTGCCATAGGACCGTTTTTGAAATAAAATCAAAAATACAATTTTGAAAATAAAATAATTTTTGGATTTGAATTTTTTTTTTTTTTGAAAAATCTTATTTTGAAAAAACGGGAAATTGATTTTTTTTGAAATGTTGGTTTTAGATTTGGATAGATAATTGGTAAAAAATGGCATAGGTAGGTATACGAATTTTATGTAATTTTTCAAATTAATTTTTTAAATTTGTATAAAAGTTTTTAAAAATTTAAGTTACTTGAACTCCAAGCAAGTTAAAGCAACAAGTAGTGAATTTTATTTCAACTGATTATTTCAACTAATTTTGCAAAAAATCAAAAATACACTCTCTAGAAAAACACAACCAAGAATATTGATCAAACATGATTTAAGGTTAAAAAACCTTTGTCTAATAGAATCCGTTGAAAATTATTCCCATCTATGAATATGAAGTAGCATTCAAAAAACGTTTTCATTTGTAAGAAAAAAAAAACAAAACAAAAAAAAAAAAATAAAAAAAATTTCAAAACGAAAACAAAGAAACAATAAAAATCAACTTTAAACATACACCGAAAGAGCGCACGTTTTCTTCTATAAACAAAACAAGCAAGCTAAAGCAACACAAGAATGAGTCCAACCATTAGAATCATCAGAGTCAGAAAACATGTAGACAATGAATGAAGGTATATATATAGAAATTAAGCTACCTTTTCTAAAGAGAACTGTAAACTGTATCTATTCACCTGTAAGACTTCACTTGCCATCCGATTACACGTGTACTTTTCCTAATTGCAGCAACAGCAGCATCAAGCAACTGCAATTCCTTTTCAACCATCATGTTCTTCATTTGGATGTAAGTACTTTTTATACTCGCAAGCCAGTTGAGAGTATGTGTCTTGCATATCAATCAAAATAATCATCATCATCATCATCATTGTAGTCGTCGTCAACATTCCCAGAACTCAGCCAGAATTTCACCTACACAATTGTGAAATGAGCTAAAATTGTTGAGCCTTCTACCCAACCATCACTCTGCTTTCTGCTACTAGCTGCTATTGCCGCCAACAACACTACAACCAGCACTTATATGCCTCTCTCTCATGACCCATACAGCATAAACAACACTTTTCAAAAACCCTTAGTTTTCATCACAATTCTACCTACCACCCTCACACCACCTCGGCGAGCTCCTCTCGTCAAAGAGCAGAGCAATAACAATAGAAGGCAGCAGAATAACACAAGCAGCAACAACGTTCTCATGTTTTCGTTTCGTTTCTCGGTTTTTCGTTTCTATTGCCGCCGCCAATACTGCAGCGCCGCACAGTGGTGCCTTTTTTGCTTTTTGGCGTCAAAATTCATTTGCACGGCCATTTCTTGACGAAATGTCATGAAATTTGGTACAATGAAGGATATTGGTATGGAGAATACGAAAAAACTGCCAACTTTTTTTTATTCAAAATGGCGGCTCCAAAATGGCGGCCAGAATAAGTCTTTAAATTGAATATTCATTTTCAAAATAGTATATAAGCTAGAAATTTGGCTAAATTCATGTCAAAAAGGTGTTGGATATTAAATTTAGATATTAAATATTCATAGGTATTCCATAAAAAAAAAAAAAAAAAATTTAAAAACAAAGTCCAAAAAGTGTTAAATTAGTAAAACACAATTTTAGACCTCTTATTACGATATTTTATGAATTTATTCCTTAAATTAGCACAATTTTGACATCTCTTTCTCTTCTATTTGTGTATCATCAAAATTTAAAAAATTTAAAAATTGGGGTTATATGGTTGCCAACTATGTTTTTAAGTAAATATTTGAAAAAATTATATAGATAGTGAAAAATTTCAATGTTCAATAATACTGAAAATTTATTTTTTTAATTTTCTAATACATTTTAATGTTCGTAATTCAAATCTGAAGTCGAAAAATATCTATGACGTCACGTTTTGTGGATAAAAATTAATTTTGATCTACTTACTTTGTAGTTTTTTTTTTCGAATTTAGAACATTAAAATCTACTATTACACTGGTTAACAAAATTAAACTTTTTTTTTGTTGCCGAAACAAAAATATACTTTTCTGAAGGTTTTCGGTGTGCTGAACTCGAATCTGAAGTCAAAAAAAATTAATCAGCTCCCGTTTTTGAAATATTACCGTTAGAAAATGCAGTACTTCGGACCTTATTCTTTTATATAAGGAACATTTTTTGAGCATATTTAGTAACGGTTTTCATAAGTACTATTTACCACCTTTTCAAATCTGTTTAAATCTTGTTTGGTATATTTATAAATTTTATAACGTCATTATCTTCTTTATGATATATGAAGCCAAACAGACTTACTTCAGTTTGAGATATCTCGGGCAATATAAAAGATATTGAAAAGATTTAAACAGGTGTCGAAAGATGGAAAACAGTTCTTATAGGAACCGTTACTAAATATGCTCAAACAATTTTCTTTATACAAAAAAAGTAGGTCCGAAGAATTCAAAAAATCGTATTTTTGCATTTTCTAACGGTAATATCTCAAAAACGGGAGCAACGAGTTCAGCACACCAAAAACCTTCAGAAAAGTATATTTTTGTTTCGGCAACAAAACCCTTGTAAACCAGTGTTATCATTCAGTGTACCAAATTTCATGAATTTTTTTCCAGAAATGGCCATGCAAATGAATTTTGACGCCAAAAACGACAAATAGCTCCACTGTGCGCCGCTCCGCTAAGGATTAACAAATACTCGTAAAACTGTCGTGCATTTTGTCGTTTTTCTACAATTTTTTTTTTATTTTTTTGTTCGTTGTTGATTCTTCGTTGTAGTATAATTCACCCCCTCACATTTACCACCCCCGCTCCAACCAACCCCATCCTAACAGTGTGCTCGACTGCCGTTAGTACATTTACCTTTATGACAGATAATGGGTAATTAAGAGACACTTCTGGTTAAAGTGCTGACACACACCCTTGTGTTGACTATAAGGACTATGACGACAACGACGATAGCAATGAGAACGAAGTCAACGACGACGAAGACTATAAGACCATACCTACCACCACTTTGACAACAGAACGTTGCACAATGATATGACAAGAGGCAATTTAGAGAGGACTCACTATTATCCCCTTTCCATTGTCGCTGCTCCATGCCGCTCCACTCCACTGACAACCCCTTTATTTTTATGTGCTTTGTCCTTTATCCTTCCTAAGGATGTATATTTTATTTGATTAAATTTAAAGAGAATTCAGAATTCCTAGGTGTGTCTCTGAGTTATCTCAGGCTTCTCTCAGTAATAGGGTAAGGGAAAAAAAAAGGGGGTGGGGTTAAAGGGGATGATGGTTTTATAATCTTTTGCCTTTGTTTTTTTAAAGCTCACATAGCTTAAGCTTGAAGAAGAAGTTGAGAATGTTTTAATGAGACGAGAGAGAGAAAATACCATTATCATACCAAACCTTCACCCTCACCCCCTGCCCCCGCTATTTCCACCTTTCTTATACCTATGTATTATGTCGTCTTGTCTTCTTTCTAACTAAATGAATGTCAGGGGTATTTGCTTAATGCATTTAACTACTATTTTTTTTTTTTTCATTTAATTTTTTTTTGTGTCCTTTTCCATCATCGTCATCAAAAATGTTAATTATCTTTCTACTTCTTCCTTATTTTCTTCTTCGTCGTCGTTTTTTTTTTTTCAAAATGCGCTTCTTTCTACTACCTATCAAACTACTACCCAAGTCTCTTACCCATCAAGGATGTTTTAGAAAAAAAGGGAAAATTAGGATAACAATTATTAGAATAATGAATACCGTTAAATGAGATTTTTTCTGACTGGTTTATTGCGGGAATAGCAATTTCAAAATTAGGTAGAGTAAACACTATTAGAAGAGAGCAGGGGCGTACACTCCCTTGGGGCAAGCGAAGCGGCGCCCCGGTGCCCCCGACCGACCCCAGGGCCCCCACTGGAGATAATGCAGAGAAGGAAACTGTTAGCATAAATTGAGTTACGAAGTAAATTAAAATGTATTTGAATCACTTCGGATACAAGGGAGACAAATTGTGACATTCAGTGTAATGTATAATGCATTGGTAGCCACACAATATATATTGATTTAGTAAAAAGGTTACCCCAGGGGCCCCAAAAAAATAAATTGCTTTTTTAAAAAAATTATAATTTTACCTTAGGGCTCCAAAAAATATTACTTGAAAAATCTTTGCAACCATAAATAATATATTAAGGGCCCCAAAAAAGCAAAAAACTACTTCAGGTCAGGGGCCCCAAAAGCCTTTATTTCAGGGCGTCAAAAAAAATTAAATTAAAAATAATTAAATTACATTTGTTGATGCATTACTGTATATTACTTTAACAGCCCCAAAAAATATGACTTCGGGGCTCCAGAAATATTATATGAAGGCTCCCAAAAAATAATTTTTCAGGAACCCCGTTAGTTGAGAGGCAATCAAATATTAATTTGGGGGCCCCGAAATCTATTACTAAGGAGCCCAAAAATATTCATCAAATTTTCTGATGGCATGACAAATATTATTTGAAGATCCTCAAAAGCTATTACTTCAGGGGTTCAAAACAATCAAATGGAAAATTAAATACCAATTCAGGGGCCCCAACATAAATACATCAGGGCCCAAAATAAAAACATTACATTATTGGTGGCATTCCGAATATTACTTCAGAACAGAGGCACCAATACCTATTAATTCTTGGCTCCAAAAAAATTATATTATATTTTAGGGGCCTCTAAGCACTTAATTTTGAGGCCCCAAAAATAATTTTCAGTGGCCCCAAAAGAAATAAACTATGTTTGATGATGGAAAATCAAATGTGTATTACTTCAGAAAAGAGGCCCCAAGAACTATCAATTCTAAGCTAAAAAAAATTTTATTTTAGGGGTCTCTAAATATTTAATTTGGGGGGCCCCTAGTACAAGTATTTACTACTTTTATGATAGAAATATTAAGTATAAGTATAGCAAAGTGCATTACGAACATATTAAAACATTAAAATAAAGCTAAAAATAAAAAAGCCATACAAAAAAATGTATGTCGTATACGCACTTTTTTTTATATCTAAGGTTTCCCCAAATATCAAAGGGGCCCTAAAATTTAGTCTTGCCCCGGGGCCCCGGCGACTCAACGTACGCCACTGGAAGAGAGAGGACTTTATTGGGAAGAGGAAGGGAGAGATTGGGAAAAGGTATATTACCTAGCTACTGAAGAATATTTTCCAGGACATTAGTTTTTATTGAATTTTTGTTCTTGTTTTTGTGGTGTATACTCGTATAGTTGGTATAGTTTAGTTATAATTTCTATTAGCTTACTAATATTTTTGTTTGTTTGTCATTAAATTTGTTGTGATACCTGTGCCGTGCCTATATGAATTTAGGAAATTTGTTGATAGGGATCATTAGCAGGATGGATATTAATTTTAACCCTTTTTCATTATTATTATTATTGTTATTACTCTAAATGAGATTTATGTTTTGTCGATAAAGTCTTTTATATTAAGTGCTTGTAATTTAGATTCGTCCTCAAATAGTGTATTAACTTGGGTCCGAAAAACTGGAGAAAGGGGGACTCCTGATCAATATGGATTACTGCTTAAGAGACTGTGGATTTTTATTTTTCACGATCCTTAACCTGAAAATAAATGTATTCTAGCACGACGACTCCAAGTCTTGGGCCTTGTCCGAACGACTAAGCAGCAATTCGTTTCTTTATTACAACAATACTCATGAAGGCTTTGTTTATTTCTCGTAAGGGGCAGTACTTCTGAAAAAAATTGTCTTGGTAGTGCAGGCTGGATTTGAAACCAGAACGTGTTTCAGTGAATTGGAAAATTTTTAAAAGTAAAAAATTGTTTTTATAATTTTTTTTTTAACTTTGACCTCGAATATCTTTAGAATGTTTAGATTAATGAAAAAAGTTAATAAGACCTTTTTTGTGGAGCAATCTGTTTCCTACAAGAATATATCATGCGCATTTGATTATTATAAATTTTCAATTTGTTACAAAATTAAGAACAAAAAACGAATTTTAAAAGATTTTGTCGATTTTTGGACCTCAAATATCTACTAAACGGTTAGATAATTGAAAAAAGTGTATAAGGCCTTTTTTGTAGAGCGTTCAATTTCCTACAAGAATATGTAAAAAAAATTTGCTAAAAAGTCAATTAATAAAAAAATAATTGTTTTTTGATAGAATCTTGATGTTAAAATGGAAAATTGCGAAACGGAGGACCTTCAAATTAATATAAAAAGCTCATATTTGGTGTGTACGTAGATTTATGGTGGCTTTTCCCTCAGTGTATTTTCAAAGAAAAAATGGCATATATTTAACATTATCTTTGTAGTATGTATGATCAAATAAGACAATTTTTGAAATGCCAAACAAAAGCCTAAATAATTAAAAAAAAAAAAATAATAATAATAAAGTAATATAAGGAACATAGGCCTACAAATATGGCAACCCTATTCAAAACCCTATAACAAAAAAAAAAAAAAAAAAATAAAACCAAAAAATCTTTTTTGAACAACAGAGTTGGTACAATTTTGTATGCCCTAAAATGCTAAACTATACACCAATCTTTAGCTGACAAAAATACGGGCAATAACGCGGCAACCCTACTCAAATGCTAAGAAAAACTAAAAATATTATTTTTACAGCAAAAATGTGTGATATCATATGATTCATTCCATATTATGAAAACGTCCAATCGGAATTCCTACCTCATTTTAAATGAGTTCGATAAACTGCAAGTAAAGCTAAAAAGTGACTATAATTTTAAAATTTTTATTTTTCTTCGGTTTTTTTAAGATGAACATTCACATTCTAAAATAAGATGAAGTTCACATTAAATTTAACTGAGTTTAAGTGGAATCACCTTATTTTAAGCAGATATCACCTTATTTTAAGGTGGTGAAATTTAATGTCCACATCATCTTGTTTTAAGGTGACACTTTTTTCTCCGTGTAGGACTGTAAAGAAGTAAATCCATTGAGATTTAATTATAAGTTGCATCGCTTCCCCGCTATCCGCATTCGAACTTTTGGAAAACGTCATTTTTATGTTATAAAATTTTTGCTTTTTATTACTTTTCTCTTTTTGGACGTTTTCATATGAAATTACTCATTATGTTAACTTTCGGACTTTAACTCTATCAAATACCATACATTTTTGTTAAAAAAAAAATAGTTTATCTTTGTTTCTTCTGGCTTAATCACAAAACAAGCATTTTGTGAGTTATTTTGCAAGATACTTTTTAATGTAATGTCCATTTACATAAACCCAATTACTTTTGAATAGTTCTAGCATCTCTTGGAAAACTTAAAAACATCTTTCAGTTAACGTAAGAAACAAGTAATTTCTTGCTTATGACATTTCAATTTCAAGAAATCAGTGACAACAAACATCTCAAATTTCGTGTTTTCCATTATATAACTTCAAAAATTCTTAGTACACATTTCAAAATATTACTTCCAATATGTCAGTTCCATTCAAATATGGCAACTTTCAAACTTTTCGAAGCATAACTAAATTGCTTTTCCATAACTAGGTATAAGAAAACTATTCTATGAATGAAAATTGTATTTCTATGAATTCTACCAATCAGAATATAACCATCATCATTTCAACATTTCAAAATGTATGAAAGGTATTTAACATGATATTTTCTAAAGGTATTTCATTTTCTGAAAAAAAAAAAAAATTAAAAGAAACCCACATCTCATAGTTCTAAGTAATTGTTGCCTCGATTTGTTAAACTAATGATGTAACTTGATATTTGAATTGAATCTTCATCATAGGTCCTACCAAATATTTAGTGTCTAAAAACAAACCTCAGTTTTGTGGTCATTGGCATCATATCTTTTCCCATTAATTCCCTTCTGCCTTAAAATCAAAATCCATCCGAAACGTTAGTAGGTAGTTAATCAAAATATCGATGTTCTCTTCTTCGATTTATTACACAGAAACATACAATCCACAAATTGTATGTAACTCTCTTGGCACAAATACCCCAAATTAGACATCGAACGAATTTTGGATTAAAAACACAAACACACGCAACTGAGAAACCTTTTCCTCCGAAATAGGTATAAACCGTTCGTTGGGCAATTTTCGTTTCAAAACCATAACTCGAACGAATGGACAGGTAAAAACTAGAGAGAAATGATATCCCTTCAAGGGAATTACATAGACACAATTCAAGGATAAAGTGAATATACGAATTTTGTTTTTGTGAAATTGATCTGAAAAAGCTGATTTGAATGGTTGGAGTTCTTTCAAAATTCTCCTCTATTTTCGAGTTATGTTTCCTACAGAATCTGAGAAAATTAAAGTTTTGACGTGAATCTTAACCATCAAAAATTGTTTCAAACAGCATTCATTCACAGGAAGAAAATCCTTGAGAAATGTCCTAGGCTCTTGTTATCCATTCCAAATGGAATAACAATGAAAATTTTCAATTGCTTTATTGCTCATTTTACATCGTCAACTTTTTGAGAATTTACAAAAATGAGATTAGACAAAAAAATATAAAATTAAATAAAAATAAAAAAAAATATTTCAAATTCTCCATTAAAAATCCTTCAACGTTTTTCAATGAAAATCGAAAAAAAAAAATTTTTTTTCTCCCAAAAAATAATCAAAAAAATCATCAGATGCAAATAAAGTTTTTTTTTCTTGCACACAAACTCACTCTTCAAATACACTACTCTTGTACATGACCAAACCAAAAAATAAAGTTTATCTCTAAACTAAAAAAAAAGTAAAAAAAAATAAAACTAGAGTCCATCATTGTGGAAGCTTTCACTCACAACAAGTGCCAAACAAAAATGCAATTTCTCCTGCAGACATTTTCCAAAAAAATAGAGAAAAATAAAACTAAAATTCTGCCTGCTACCAACATTCTCTTTTCCCTTGGCCCACTTCAGAAAGTTTTGTTTTTTTTTTAATTATTTTTTTTTTTTGTTTTTCAAAAACTTTTACATTTTGTTTCAATTTTTTGCTAAATATTTTACCATAAAAAAAATATAAGCATTGAATATCAAGCTATGGACGGACACTCGCTCCCCTTTTTAACGAAAGCAACCGTGCATCGTTCGTTGTTGGTTGGTAGCGTAGCGCAGCATTTGTTGTCGTCAGTATTTTTCACCGCGGTGTAGTTTTAAATTTTCTTATTATTTTTTTTTTTTTTTTTATTTTTAATTTTTCATTAAAATAAACCAGGGGGAAAATAAAGTGAACTAAAAAGTTTTTCATTTATTTACCTACTTTGTGAAATAAAGTAGAGATTGAAGTGGACTTTATTTTGTCTGCTTAGGGGAGAGTGGGGCTAAAAGTAACAGGGGTAAGAATTAACAGCTAAAAAAACAATGTTCCTTTCAATATTAAGAAACGCGTAAAGGAGAAAAATGCTCAATTTTTCCATTTCTACCGGCACATTTTCTTCAGTTGAAGATAAGATGACAGGGTGAGAAGTTATACTAGTGGTGTCCAAAAAAAGCATGTTTGTAACTTTTTTTTTTTTTATTTTATTTTTGGTCTACCTCTTAACCCGAAAAAGATAGAGTGCTAAGTGTTTTTTTGTTATATGCATTTGTGTTTTGGCTTTGATTGCGTGTAAATGTTATATCTATATCAGTTTCACTTTTTATTTAAATTGATTTTGTGTGAAAAATTTCATGCTGGGGCTAGTTGTAACATTTTTCCGGGTCAAGTTGTAACATGCAAAAACCTACCTATAGGTTTGTTCACTTAGGTATTTATGATTGCAAAAAGTTTGACTCAGATAAAAACTCCTCTTATTATGTATTCATTCGACTTTTTTTACTTTTTACAAGTGAATTGTGATTTTTCGTTTATTTTATTTTTATTTATTTTGCATTACAACAAATGCTGTTTGTTATCAACTAATGTAAACTAATTTTTTGAATTAGTACCAGAGTTCAAATCTTTCTCGGTTTGGAGCATATTTATTCAACTTTCAGGGAAGAAAGATTTACTTTAACGTTCAACGTAACGATTTTTTTCGACTTACCTCACTTTTTTCTTACCTACATACGAATTTTTTACCTAGTATAACCAACGACCCTGGATATGAATGATTGTAAATGAATTTGTATTTATTTTGGAATTGCAAACACATTTTGAACCAACACTTGAATTTATAAAGCTTATAAAACAATTTATGAATTCAATTAATTTTAATTATTTAAGACTTTAGTCAAATCTTCTCCGAAAGCTTGGATTTAATCCCTTTTTTCAAATCTGCACCAAAATTTCATGACTGAGGTTTGTTTTTATTATTACTAATTAAAATAAATAAATATAAACAAATAAAGTTATTTTTTTCTTATTTTTAGTTCTTGGTACAACCTACCCCGGTATGTGTTACACTTTGCCCCGTATATGGGGTAGGTTGAAACAACACGATTTTTTTTTATCGTTAGGTTTTGAAAAAAATTTGTGATGGATCTTGCAGCTAAAATGTGGTTCTTTTATTTAAAAAAGGTTGGGCTGACTTATTTTTAAATTTGTAGTACCATCGGTTTTAGTAAAAAGTGTTACATTTGGCCTACCTCTCCCCTACATGCAACAGTGGATTGAATTATATTGATGGATTGAAAAAAGTGTAAGAAAACGAATTATAAAAAAATAAAGAGAGAACAAAAATAGTTTTAAGTACTGTGTAGTTCTCAGGAGAAGTGACAAAAAAGCTTTGGAAAACAAATTTGTTTTGAGGGATTTTCGTAAGAATTTTTTTCCTTGAGTTAAAAAAAACCATCGTTCAAAGTTTAGAATTTAATTCATGGAATTACATATAAACTATTATTATTTTTTTTTTTTTTTTTTGAAACTCTGTATTTACTAAATGAATTTATGATTTTTCTCGAAATTTTGTTTTATGGATAATTTTTTTTTTTTTTTAGAAAAATATAGTTAAATTTAAAAAATGATTTGTTTTAGAAAAAAAAAAGAAAAAAACAAATGGAATACCTACTTCGTTTGGGGGTTGAAACAATTTTAAAAGGTGTTTTCGTAATATTTCTTGTAAAATTAATACTGTACTTAAATTAAATTTATTCTAACTAATACTTTTATGAAAACTTTAAACTTAAAACTAAACAACTTTTTCCATAAGAGCAAGTTTGTGTAACCCAGCCGTGCATTTCATTTTATTTTCTTTTAGAGTTGGTTCATGCAGAATAAAAAAATGCATTGGAAATTAAAAAAAAAATCATTGCAAGTAAAAAATATTTGCTTAAAATCAAAGTATTTTTTTTTAGAACTTTTACTATTTGGTCTTATATTAAATTCAATATTATTTTAAAAATAGCTAATTTATTATCAAAAAGCAAAATTGTAAGAAAATCGATGACAATTAAAAAAAAAAAAATTAATGCACACATTTTGCATATCATTTTTTTGTTTTTTTTTTTCAATGCAAAAAATGTAGGTAATGGAAAGCAAATGTATTAAAAATAAAATGATTTTTTAAAACCCTGATTACAAAAAGTCAAATATACATAGCAAATTTTGGAGAGAAAAATGAAAAAAAAGTAATATTCCTTTTGGAATTCTACACATAAATGGTACAAAATTTACATAGACTTTCATAATATCAACAGAAAAATTTGTTAATTAATAAAACTTTGCAACGAAAAAACGTCTAATCCATTATTTTTGAAAATCAGAAGAGTATTTTCTTCTATCACGGTTGGGACAAAAAATGATATGTTTTGGTAAGGTATTTTTTACAGGATTATATCGTCGGTTCAAAGGAATCCATAGGTTTAAGTGTCACTGAAACCGAATCCGAAGTCATTTCGTCCCATCACTTCAGGTTTTCAAGTTTACCTCAAAAAGTGTCACAGCCTCAAACAATTTTTTTTTTTTTTTGATCTGGGAGGGCGACTTTCTTCAAAATCGATTTCGTAGTGAAAATGTGATGAAAACTGAAAACAGAACTTATTTTTAAAATTAATGGGCAATGTAAAATAAAAAAAATTTTTATAATTGACAACACTAGAATTCTTGCCCATCCCTTTTTTTCTCAACTTCTTCACTTCCGGCCATGAAAAATAATAAAAACTAAAATATTAGGTAATCTGAAACCCCAAGAGTATTAATTTATTCAATTTTAGTTGGCTACCTCTCTCAACCACATTTTCAAACAATATAACCTCACCAACCGAATTCTGTGGATGAAAATTCTGCTTCGACGAATCATCAACACATGAGTAGGTACCAACCATCCATCCAACCAATAACCTACGTACATATAGACGACGTCATTGTAGAACGTTTATGCATCCTTCAACTACAAACACACAGAAAAAAGTGCTATGAATAATTTTAATTTTCTCCTGACCCAGTGTCCTCTTTTATTTTTCCAAAGATTTCCACATCAAAAATTCCCTGATCTCATCTTTCATTCTCACAATATTCTCAATTGTTCAGGTGAACCGAAAATTGTCTCCATGTCCGTCGTCGTATATATCTCTCACATCAATTGAGTTGGTACTCACACATATTTGACATGATGATGTGTTGTATATCTTTTATACCACACCACACCAAAAAAACAACAACAACAATGGACTCCTTCCATCATCACCGAATTAAAAATTCAATCAAAATAATCGACTTTCACAGTACATTTATACCACATTCAGACTTTTATCAAGGATCTCTTGTCAAAAAAATAAAATAAACAAAAAAAAAAGGAACTATTGTCCTGTTTTTTGAGTAGGAAAGAATTTTTTGTAGGTAGGTACCCCAAACAAGAGCAATCCTTTAAATTGAGCTTGTATTTTTTTTTTTGTGTGATCCTTTTTCTCCAGCTTTTGATGAAAGTAAATACACACACACACATTGTGGATATAAATCTACGAATGCAAAAAAAAAGTTAAGTTTAAGTGCTGCTTAAAATTGCCTAGACAAGGATATTTAAGGCAAGACCTCCTTTACTTGTGACGTTTGGCACTTGTTTCACTTTGCTGAAGTGAATGAACACAAAGTAAAAAAGTATAAAAACAACAACAAAGTAGGTAGAAGCATTTTAGGAATAAATAAGAAAAAAAGATATATGAAAAGCTTTTCTTCTTGTTCTTTCGCTTTTTAAAACGAAAAACACGAGAAAAACTTCTTCAATTTGTTGAAAAGTCCTGGCAATTTGTTTTTAAATTTCATATTTTATTTCTCGTTCTTTGGTTTTTCTTCTTCTTTCTTTTCGTCGTCATCGTTTTACTCCAAAAAACTTAACTTGAAACTGTCGTCTGTTTGTTTGTATTTGATGTATTTGTGTGTGTTCAAGGACCTTATACAATGTAATGTTTTATAGTTGTTTCTTAGTTGTTCCTGCTGACTGCTACTGAATCACAGACAATGAATATAATTTTAATAGATTCTCCTCAGAACTTAATGTTTCTATAGAGATTATAACGGTTTTTTCCTCCCTAGATACATTTTGTGTGTAGATATGTATTTTTTTTTTTTTTTAATTCTGTTACATTTTTAAAGGTTTGACTTAGGTTTGTACAATTTGGGAGTTGTTGCTCAGGAAAATTGTTTGTATTTACCTTTTGTTGTATACCAGTTTCCTTTTCTAAGAAACATTGCTAGGACGTACTTTCTTCATTAACTGTGTCATTTCTTTTTCTCGAGAGGAGAACGGAACTGATGATGATGACAAAGACGAAAGACGACCAAGACGACACGATTGAAAGATAGCTAGAGTTCAAAAAGGATACTTTTGTGTTATATGAAACAATGCCAAGAGTAGTCAATGTTTTTCTTTCAAAGATATATTTTTTTTTGTTGTGTCTTTCTTTTTACTGCAGATTGCAAATATACAACTAGCTAACTTGGTAAAAGTCGTAATAGTTTTGAAAGGAATTCTTTGATAAACAAAAAAATCTAATTCTATGATTTTTTTTACACAAAAAAAAAAAAAAACAGTATGACTTCCTTTTGGAATGGCAAACTAATTTGTTAAAACAATATTTGTATCTTTTGAAGTATTATATTAGATGGAATTTGAGAGTTTGTATGGGGATTTTTTTGAAAATATTAGATATAGGATGATTGTAACTGTCGATTTTCATTTCGCAAACACATCCTTCTTTGATGATTAGATACTTAACACATGTTTTGAACTGTTGGTTAACTTCTTATATATCATAAAGCTTTTTTCCACCATCAATAAGTTGTTCTATTCTTAAGGCTGAATTATTGAATCTCGAAAAATTCGTCGAAAAAGTACGTACTTAATAAAATTTATTAAGCTCTTAATTATTCAAGATAATCTAACAGTTTTATTTTTTTTCAAAAATGACAAACGAAATTTTATCTGGTTTCGAAGAGCACTTATATCACCTAAATACTATTCTAAACCCAAATTTTTATAACTACAGATAGGCACTTTCTAGTAATTACTCAGTAGCGTAAAAGTAATTAGCACAAGATGCAATAATAAAAGTTAGTTTCTGCTCACTTGAAAGACATTTTTCCTATTCTTCTTTCAACGTTACTGTAACAAATTTATATTTGTATCAAATTTTCAGTTTGGCCCCGTAGAGCCAAAACTGCGATCTCAAAATTTTTGAACCAAACTAGTCCAATTTGTTTGTCCATGTTTTTCCATCGAAAATTTTCGTTTTTCCACCCTTTAAACAATTTTTATAGCAAATTGGTTTTTATAGGAGGTCTTAAAAATGAAAAATCGTCTAAAACACTCAGATTTTGAGATAGACGTAGGATTTAAACTATAGCAATTGTTTGACAAGTCGCATGCTATATATAATGTGCATTGTGCATACCAAAAATTATTTTTGGATATCATACCAAAACCATAGTTTTTCCATTTTGGAAATATTAAAAAAGCAAAAATATCATTTTTTTTTTCTAAATTCCGCAAAAAAATTTAATTTTTTTTTTCAAAAATTGCTTATTCAAAAAAAAAAAAAAAAAAAAAACAAAACCAATTTTGCACTGAAAAATTCAAAGTCCCCTAAAATCCCCAAAAAGTTTTAAACATAAGTATGTTGTACCTATACCTACCAAAAATTTGTTTTTTAATTTTTTATAAACGTAGCGGAGTTTTCAGTATATTTATCTCGACAGAAAGTTTGAATTGTTGAAAAAAGACATAGAATATTAATTTGTTACCATCATACGGTTATACCTAACAGAAAATAAGTAATTAGGTTTTTTATTAGAAAAATGCACTTAAAAATGCTTTAAAGCGGTCTGGCGGGGGGAAAGCTGAAAAAGAAACTTGCGGTACCCACAGATTCGAAATCAGGGGATTTTTTATGATTTTTTGGTGTATCATTTATTCGGTTATACCAAAACGCCAAAAATTGATTTTTTGCTGCACTTTGGATGCGTCTGGCAAGGGAAAGCTGAAAAAGATCACTGCCAGACTTGTTCCGTTGACATACTGTGGTGCATATCTAGATATGTGCACACTCAAATTTCGGTTATATCAAAACTGCCAAAATATGCTGTCGGCTCTCGGTCTATTATGATGGTGTTTCCAATAATCCGACCAAGTTTTAGCTTGCTGGGAATTTATGTAACCTCGGATGTCTCAATTGACCTTACTTTTGTCTTACAAAAATTAATTTAAATTTTTCATGAAATTTTGCATATTTGTTCACATATTTTTTTGAGTGTTTTTTTGCATATGTTCGCATTAAAATTTGCTATTTGAACCATAAAACGTCAAAATACAAAGTGTGGAATCAATATGATGAAAAATATATGCAAAACCAGTTTGGACCTGTTAATCATGGAAAGGCTTCGCGATCGCATGGCAAGCATTTCTATTAACCCCTTTAATAAGTCTTAAAATTAAGATATTAGAAGAGTTTAGATAAAAATGTGTTAACAAAACAATGATTTGGTCATAGCCAACAAAGCCAAAAGTCTCTTTCATTTAAATAGGCAATTTTTTTCCCTCCAGTTTTTTCCTTTCCTTGGTTTTCCTCTCTTTCTCTCATTCGATCAATCATCGAATGTGATTTTAACTACAACAACATCTTTTGTAAGTAATTTTGTTCACAATATCTCCTAATTAATCATTCTCTTCCCACAATGCCATATTCCCTCCCCCCCCCCCCCCCCAACACTTTTCCATTCGCTCAACTTGTCATGTCCTTAAATTAAAAGATTTAGCTACCAAAGTTTGTATTGTCATTCAATTAGTTGGATATTTTCCCAATTAATACCTTCAATTTACATTAATTACCTAATCGTTTCGAAAGATGAAAAAAAAAAAATAAAAAAAAAACCAATACAATTTTTTTGTCGTTGATGGGTTTAATATATCTCTCTCCCTCTTTTACTTTCCACCCAAAAGTAATTATTCGAAAAACAAAATAATAAAAATCAATTCTTTTTCCCCAAACATTCACTTCGATGACTTTCTAATTGTCATTCAGAGAGAAAGTTGATCTTAATTAAAAAAAAAAAGAAAAAAAGACTTAAATAAAAGCTTCGACCATATCCCTGAATCCATGACTGATTTATAATGTGAAATGTCATGCAAAATAAGTGGGGACCTTCATTCTTCTTCTTACTTTTTCTTTAAAAAAAAAAAAAAAAAAGAATAAAAAATAAGCACACAAGCAGCAAGGACAAACCGAAACAAGAGGATGCGAATGTATTACCATGACTCTTGACAACGACTTTCGCTCCCTCTTTCTCTAGGGCTTTCCATGATGGTGACCGTTACTTTTCGGTTCACTTGTTCCTTTATATTTCGATAATATTGACTTTATTCCATTTTAAAAAATAAACAACTCAACGGTTATCCTCTTCCTTTGAGCCTTGCGGAGCCGAAAAACCGCATATTGTCGGTATACGACGAGTGTATATCGACCGATGACGACGACGAGTTTTGCAGGTGTGATATGCCCAACGATGGGTATAATTTCTCAACAATTCCAGTCTGTGTACATGACGAACAATAATCGTTGCGAATAATTGCTCAATCTGGAAAATGTTGTACAAACATTGAAACAGTCAACTTCACAGTCGAGTTTTGGGTGATGTTTGGTTTTGGTAGTCGTCGTCGTTGTATTTTGTATGAGCCACTTTTGAAGTCTGAAGTGTATCCAATCCACTCACTCACTTACTCACACACTGGATTGCTGACTGACTTACTCACGCCCAAATAATTGACATTCGCATACTAATTTTCATATTAAATCAATCAATTTTGACATAAAACAAGCGCGCCAGTGAGTGATTCACAATATCATGTGTGTGTGTGTGTTTGTTTGTGTGTGTGTGACTGCAATATGATGTTTCCTGTTTCCGGACGAACGTGACTTTTCTTCCTAATAATATTAGCAGTGAACACTTTGATATCACTAACAACTACAGTCTGTACATTGACTTTGGTAGTGGGACACTCTGGTGTATGAGTAATTTTTTTTTGTTTATATGAAGAACATTTATGTATGTCGTCTTGTGTTTTTTCCTTTTATTTATGTTGGATTGTAGTTGATGTTAATGTTGTTGTTGTTATTATTATGGCAATATTTACACACATGCATATTGCCAATGGATGAATAATTGATTTGCGGAATAAGGCGGAGGAAGGCGAAAAAATTGGATGATTGGTTCGATAGGTAGAAAATGTATTCACATATGCATAATGATATAGAAATAAATGAACATTGTGTGTACTCAGATAATTGGGTACTTTGCCAAATAAAACACACATCAAAAATAACAAGGTGGAATTGGAAATTTTTATTTTTCTATTCCAATGGAAATCGTGTCGTTTTTGTTATGGTGCGTCACATGCGAGCGAATTTATATAAATAAAAGGACTTTTTATTTTTGTTTCCAATTTTTCGATTTGAATTTGAATTGGAGTTTTGCGTAATTTTGCAAAATTTTAAAATAAATTATTCAAACAAAATGGAAATTATTATAATGAGATAGAAAGAGAGTCTAAAATTAACAATTTATTGTTTGATTTATTGATGATTGATACCATTTTATGATTCTAGGAAATTATTTAGTTGCAAGTTGCAATATCTTAGTCCAGACAAAATAAACATAAAAAAGAGCAAAACCAGAAATAATTCGAATAACGTTGAAAATTGGTACAGACCATTTATATGTTGATTAAAGTAAAATGTATAAAGTCCCCAAAAGTCCCATGTGGGCATAAAAAGTTATTCAAGTTTTAATGTCGAAAATGTAGGTTTTTCGTATATAACACTTAAACGGGAGAAGCTATAAAAAAAGTAGGTTTTGTAATTCCCCAAAAAAAATGTTAAAACTTTTTTTTTCTACGAGACATAGTTTAGAAGATATCGTGGTTTTAAAATGTGTCAAATGTCGAAAATATCGTTTTTTTTTTTGCCTATAACTCTTAAACGATGAATATTATCAAAAATTTGACTTTGAGAAACTGGAAGATAATGTGGTAGTTTGTATTACTGCATTTGTTTGTTTTTTGTTTAAGCAGTCTTTTAAAAAAGAAAACAAAAATTTTTTGATTTGGTCAAAATTCAAAAAATGCGAATCTGTGTACATAGCTTCTAAAATATGAGTTTTTTTGACATAAATTTTTAACTCGTATCATAAACTATAACACTTTCCACAAAAAAAACTGAAGATATGCTTTAGTAACACTTATCGTTTTAAGTAGTGTGCTCAAAAGAGTGGTATATATAGAAATAACGTTTTTTTTTTGTCTATTTTCGTCAAATGGTCAGTGTTATCTAAATAAATTTTCATAGCATGTGTAGATTATGGTTTTTTTTTTACATATTTCAATTAAGTTTGTATCTCTCCAGAGCTGTAATTAAAAAAAAAATTTTTTTATTTGGACAAAAATCAAAAATATCAGTTTTTTATACTTAACTCTTCTAAAATGCAGTTTTTGAAAAATATTTTAAATTTATAACGAAGAAAAAAATAACAAAAATAATAAAAATTATTTAAATTATTTCTATTTTAAGTGGAGCGATTGAATATAATTCAATTTTAAAGTTCAAGTGACCTCAACTCCAAATTTATAAAGCGTACTGTACTGTCGTACCTGGGCGAAACGCTTTATAAATTTGGAGTTGAGGTCACTTGAACTTTAAAATTGTATTTTAAATTTATTTTATAACTCATAATGTTTTTCACTAAAAAGATTTGATGTACCTACTTTTTCATAGCTGCCATCGTTTAGATTAGAAGATATTAGCTTTCAGAGAGAAGACTATACGAAAAAATCACGTTTTTTGTATTTTATTGTTAAGGAGTTTAGTCCGTCTTAAAACCTGGAAAAAAAAAATCGCATAGAACTGAAAACTTGCACAGAGTATTGAAACATCGATAAAAGTAAAATATCAAACATCCCCAAAATCCAATGTGTGCATAAAAAGTTATTCAATGTTAAATGTCGAAAATAAAAGACAAAACCCACGATTTTTTCTTCCCCATGGGGGATAGTGGGACATAGTTAATAAGTGAAGCTATATGCTTTTTAAGAATAAATAAAATTACATTTCTAGACATCTCAATATTCACTTAGTGAAGCCACATTGTGAGTGGAACTATTCTAGTGATTTTAAATCCTTAAAGTAACAAAAAATTGCCCTCGAAAAAAGATTATTTCCTCATTTTTGCTTCTTTTATAATCTTCCTTTTTCGTATTTTTGTTGATATTAAACAAATATTTTTTTAATGCCAAATAATTTTGTTTGCAATAGAATTTGTTTTTTTCCAATAAATTTTTTTTTTTAATTTGTAATGGATTTGGTACGGGGAAGTCCCATCATAATTCTAATGCCAAATGCGGCCCTTGCAGCAACCAAATTAAAAACGATAAACGATAACAAATTATGTATTTCAATCCAAAGAATTAATCAAATTTCGGCCAAATAACAAAATTTTTCTCATTAAACAAACTTATGACAATGTGGTGGTTGTTTTTTTTTTCTTCTTTTTTTCTATAAAAGAAAATTATTATGACCAAAATTAATAAAAATGAAAAACAATTTCCCAGAAACATTAATTTTAAGTTCAATGTGCCTTTATTCCAAAAAAAAAATTATAAAAATAGAACCATTATGATCCAGGGGACCCTTTTATTAAGAAAATTCCACAACCGTTTTCAAAAAAAAAAAATAAAACCGAACGAGAAAAAAAAGCACATCATCTCAACTTTAATTACATACATTCTCTCTCTCCGTCTCCTCATTCAATTCAAAAACTGAGAGTTTATACCCGGAATAGAAAAGTTTCTTTAGTAGCAACTTTTTTTGATTGTTATTAAATTGCCTTAGCTCCGTTTTGTGCTTGCTACCCTAACTCCCATCACTTCCTGAAAACTCTCTTTATAGCTGACTGCCATTTAGAAAAATAAAAAAAATATATATACATAACAGGAGTTTGTTTCTTTTTTCTTCTGTATATTTGCATGAGTATTTGTTAAAAAAAAAAAGATTTGAAAAGAAAGAAGAAAAAAACCCTTTTTTGCTCCTAAAGTCTCTAACATCATAAACAAAGACCTCACAAAGCTCAAACCACAATTACCGAATGGCAGAGGCAATAGACCTCATCATCCTTAAGTGGTGCCGGAGAGTTTTTCATATACACAAAACAAAAATCAAATAATTTAATTTATGTTTCCAGACAAAGCGAAAAATAAATAAAAAACAAAGGATACAAAAAAAGGACCTTTAAACATCGTTAGGTACGAATGGAATATATCTACTCTTCGAGCTTGGTCGTGTGTCGGTGTATGGCTATAATAATAATAACAACAGCGACAAAGATATATAGGATGCTCTTCGAGTCCTGTTGTGTTAAACGACTTTTGTTTATGCCAAGCTTTAAGCAACAGCAGCAGCTTCAGCAGGAGCAGGAGTTCCAGGACCAACCAGCACCACCATCAACATCATAAGAGAGATGCAAGAAGAAACTCACAAGTGTATTGCTAGGACTATGATGACGATGATGACGATGATGACGACGACGACGCCGACGACTCTACGAGTATCCTCATTCCCATCAACTACAAAGGTCCTTCACAGTCTTAAGTGGCCTCCATTTGTATCGTACACACATTCACATGATATTTTTATGATTCATGAACACTGTTTGGAGAGTGGAGAAATAAAAAACAAAAACATAAAAATGATGCACATTTAGAGAGGGTGTTGGCTGGTGTTGGGGGTTGACATTTTGAAGTGCTTTAAACATTTTTTACTTTTTTTTTGTTTGATATTTTTGTTTCAACTGAACTCGTGCGCCTCAAAGAACAAAAAAGGAGAAAAAAAACCCTTGACAAATAGAACTCTGCTGACGAGAGAAGGTTTCGAGGCGCACACATGTGTGATGTGTGCAAATTGAATACATGCCTGTTGAAGAAGAAATAAACGTTAAAAGTGTTGTTAATAAGGCTCTGATACCTACTTCTGGGGTTGTTCTTGGCTGCGAAATTGATATTCTTAGAACTAGCAAGAAAGTGAGGGAAGGGGTTTTGATATTCATCATCATAGAAAAAAAGACATTTTTTTTTCTGTTTTTTTTTTTCTGTTTTTATTTTTTAGACAGGAATGAATCAATGAAATCACTCTTATAGAACATTTCAGTTGCAATTGATATTTAACTTGACAAGAGGCCTACATAATATTGAAAAGTAATTAGTTCTGATTGTGTGGTCTTGACATTTGAAAGGCTTTTTTTTTTAATTGGATTTTTTTGAGAGGAAAAATTCTTAAAGAGGTTGGGCTGAAAATTTTACCAGATGTATACACAAAAAGGATGAGAAAAAATGGGAACTTTTCAACCCCTTAAAATGTGCCAGATAATAATTACTCGCTTGGTCACCCTTCTTCAAAAGGTATATGACATGACAAAATTAATCGATGCGTATTTATGATTACTCAATTAGTTTGTTTAATTGAATTGGTGCTATATTTACACATAGAATTATTCTATTTAGATGAGTAACTTAAAAATCCTTAGAGCGGTTTTTTTTTATGTTTTGTTTACGTAGGTATGTAAACATTTAAAGAAAATTTAGTTTCCCATTCTTAAAAATACATATTAAAATTCATTGAAAAATAAATTTTAAAGAAAATGAGTTAAAAAAAAATTGTAATAAAATTATTAAATAATGACTTATATTTAGAAGAAAATTGGCTCAATTTGAATATTTAAGTTAACTTAAAAACTTCTGTACAATTTTTTTTTTTTTTTTGTTGAAATTGGAATTATTTATTATTAAAACTAACGATATGGTAAGTGTGGTGGTAAATATAACAAAAGTGGGTAATATGGCCCACTAATGTATTTTTCAAAGAAAACCCATAGCAAATATTGACTACTGCAAGCACTCCCGAGCTATCTTAGCGTCAGCCAATCATGTATTTTTTCTCTAAAAATACACCATTTCTTAATGAAATTGCTCAATAGGCCATGTTATGATGTATATAACTTTGGTGTTAAACTAAAATTCCTTAAAAAAAAAAAAAATTAACACCTAGTGGGCCATATTAGTCAGAAATTCAAAATTTTTGATTATTATATTAAAAGTGGAAACGATATTAAAAGTGGCAACTTTTTTTTATTCGGAGCTGCTTGTAAATAAAAGAGTGTATTTCAACGAAACTTTTCATACGTTTTCCAGCGTTAAAAAAGCGTAATGAAATGTTCAAAAATGTTCAATTTTGTTTTTTTTTTTTTTGAAATTTCGTTCTTAAGTTAGAAAAGACTGGAGAAAAATTTAAGATCAGCAAATTTTATGCTTCAATTATTGTTAGGATTTTGTTGTCTACACATAACAATTATAGAAAAGAATGTTTTCTTTTTTCATTTTTTTCAACGTACCTATTTTTTTTTATTTCAATTATTTTGGAGTTATAATTTTGAAAGAGAAGTGAGAAAGCTTACTATGTAGGTTATATTAAAAAAATAATAAAAAATAATTTACTTTTTTTTTCATCTTATCTTAAAAACTATTAATAACTTAAAAACCCATTTGCAATTCCATTTTCACATTTTTCCCACTTTAACCTTAATATCTACTTCGATTTACGCAAGCAAAATGCCACTTAATTAACCTTTCAAATCACTCATAATTGAAATGAAGAAAAATCCTCTTTTTAAAAAGAAAGTTCCTTCAAACCATACCACCTATCACCCTTATATTGACTCATTCATTTACAGATTTCATTTCTGATAAATATAAAATGCAATTTAATTTCTGATAAAAAGTAAATTAGCAACATAAACCTGTTTGCATTGAAGGGGCACTTCTTTGGCTAATCTTATAAGATCTTTCTTGAGACATCATCCTTCTTTGCCTCCTTTAGGATATGATTTTTTCTTCAATTTGTGTGGGCCACTATATCCCAAAATTTTTTTTTATTTTCGGCGTAACACTAGCCTTTATATTAAATATATGACACATGTACGAACTCGGCGACGAATTTGATTCAATACATGTTTGTTCCATTTCAACTTAACGAAATATGATTTTATTCTCATTGCATACCAGATAACCATGCTTGAATAAACGTGGCGAAAATACTTTCTTTTCGCTATCAACCATCATCTCGATCAGATCGAATCGCTGACGCAAAGAGAGCAACAAAATTATTCGCGACGACAATAAAATAAATATCTACTGGGTGTAGAGAATTTTTTCAAACTCGTTTTTATATAAGTTAATTAATTTTATATATATAGCCCAGGGAAATTAGTAATTTAAATCGCATTTTTCGCGGGACAAAATTTTTTTCATGGAATGTGTTCGGGTGGTTGTCCTTATCATAAAAGTCAATTTGTTGGGATAATTGGAGGTTGGGAACAGCCGCCATCTTGGAAAAGAGATTGGTATCGTTTTTATTGAATAGCTCCATTGTTATTCATTTAAACAAAAAATGACAAATGTAAGACTTATTAACAATAAAATTATCTAAGAAATGATATACAAAACAATTCCGTGAGTTGATTAAATAAAATTTTATAGTTGGTCAAAGTGCGGGTTTGTATCGCAAGGTTGGGACAAAATGACTTTTTTTCATATATCTGACGAACTTTTGATTTGTTTGGATAATTCTTCAAGAATGAATTGTAGAACTTATAATTACCTATAAAATGAGCCCACAATCGTTATTGTCACCATCGTATTGTAGAAGTAATCTAACTCCGAAACTCTCCATGTACTAGTCAAAAGTAAGAAAAAAGCTGTTTTTTTGCTAGTAGGCCGAGAAAATTTTGGGAGTAGAGGTATAACCAAAATATAAGTACGCAGTTTTGCAGCCATACGTGTGTTAATGTCGATTTGAAAGGTCTGACAACTCTAATTTTGTGCTTTATACGGTTTTTGGGGGGTTAAATAACGTAAGTTTTCCAGTTAATGTGAATGGACTAAATTAATACTATTTGAAATTATAAATATACAAGCTGATGCTCTATTATTTTTCCTAAATCTGAACACCCCAATCTTGAGGATGTGACCAATAGAACTATATATAAGCCGTTTATACGATTATGTTTAAGAAGTTTTTTTTGTTTAGATTTTTGTTTGTTTATTTGAATTGAAAAGCCTGATATGGTTAGTTAAAAAAGCTTATATCGTGAGTTGTATTAACCCCATAGCCGAGATTGAGGTGTCCAGATTTAGGAAAAATAATAGAGCATCAGCTTGTATATTTATAATTTCAAATAGTATAAATTTAGCCCATTCACATTAACTGGAAAACTTACGTTATTTAACCCCCCAAAAACCGTATAAAGCACAAAATTAGAGTTGTCAGACCTTTCAAATCGACATTAACACACGTATGGCTGCAAAACTGCGTACTTATATTTTGGTTATACCTCTACTCCCAAAATTTTCTCGGCCTACTAGCAAAAAAAACAGCTTTTTTCTTACTTTTGACTAGTACATGGAGAGTTTCGGAGTTAGATTACTTCTACAATACGATGGTGACAATAACGATTGTGGGCTCATTTTATAGGTAATTATAAGTTCTACAATTCATTCTTGAAGAATTATCCAAACAAATCAAAAGTTCGTCAGATATATGAAAAAAAGTCATTTTGTCCCAACCTTGCGATACAAACCCGCACTTTGACCAACTATAAAATTTTATTTAATCAACTCACGGAATTGTTTTGTATATCATTTCTTAGATAATTTTATTGTTAATAAGTCTTACATTTGTCATTTTTTGTTTAAATGAATAACAATGGAGCTATTCAATAAAAACGATACCAATCTCTTTTCCAAGATGGCGGCTGTTCCCAACCTCCAATTATCCCAACAAATTGACTTTTATGATAAGGACAACCACCCGAACACATTTCATGAAAAAAATTTTGTCCCGCGAAAAATGCGATTTCATGCCCATATTTTGACTAATTTCCCTGAGCTAATAATTAAATTCGAATTAAAGTTGTAATTTTAATTTGATAAATCAAATCCACGATTCGTCGCAAAAGCATTTTAGCGACACTGAGCTTTGTAAGCTCAAGGGAAAGCGGGAACTAATCCCCAAGTTGTAAGTCACTTACGCAAACAAATTAATGGCAATTTTATGTTTTTTTTTTACAATGATTTTTTTTTTTTTTTTTTTATATGAAAGTATTCGAAATATTGAGCACAAAAGTGCGTTGTCCGTTTGTGTCCTGAGCCAGTCTTGAGACACAAAGCTCATCCGAGTTGTGAAAACGTCAGGACAAGCGTGTATTTTCATATCGGATTTCTTAAATTCGTATCTCGAAAGGTAAATTAGATAAAAAGTGAGATTTTATATATAGAAGCATTTAATTTCCGAAGTGTATCAATTTAGGAGCAGGCGTAATTTGCATACGAAATTAGAAGTAATCTCGCTGGCTGGTACTTTGAGAGAGTGTCAACCAGACCACGTGTGTCGCTGTCGACGCACGGCCAGTCAGCGAAATCGCAAGCGAGACAAGCTTTCCGAAATTACCAGGGTTTAAGACAACTCTTTAAAGTCCGAAAGGTGCTTGGTTTGCACACCAAAAATCCAAAACCTGTGAATCAAGGCATCAGACCCGTTTCGAGGAATTTTTAGAAAACCGAAACCGAACCCTAGTTGTCTCTTGCAAAGGTTACTACCGTAGGAGTTCCAGCTCGATCAAGATAATTTTGCAATAAAATAAGTTGCGAAACATACGAAATTATCGATTCAGATTTCTTCGCCAACATTAGTAAAAATACAAAGAAAATACACGTTATCCAACTGCGATATAATCCCGTTGGAATTGCACCCACTTACCTGCGACTACTTACCTCAGCAAAACATCCTCCAACTTAATCCATCATCATCCTCCGCCTAACCATCCATCGCCATCAAAGTCCAGAGATCATCTGTTCTAATATAAGTTTTTTTTTGTTCTATCTCAAATGAACTACTTACATAGGTATATATGTATGCCGCTCTCTGATCGTAATCACTCAAGACAAAATTTAAAAGATAAGTAAAAACTCCAACTCATTCCAGAACACCATTACATACATATGATAAACATAATTTCTTTTATTTTTTTTATGTAGCGAATTTTTAGTATAAGAGTTTATAAAGAAACTCAATTCTTCACATCTTACCCGCCAACAAGTTTTGCGCACTACTTAGCTGGAGGAGAGATTCGGTGAGTCCTATATTGTAAGCTTTTAAGAGCATATATATTGTTTTATCATATGATTGTATTGATCGAACAGAATTAGAAAAAAGGTTGGTTACAGAAGTAAAAGCCTAACTTAACAACAACAGTGAGTTAACATACGATTAACAGACTATGTTAATAACAGAATAATAATCTGTAGGAGTATGAAGATCATCTACATACGCAATGACATTGAGTGATTTCGATATGATTGTTAAGGCATAAATAAACATATTCTCTTTTTTTTATTATTAATATTTTTTTTTTTTAATCAAGTAACAAACTAAATTTAAGAGAGCCATACATAGGGTCGATGACCTATTGAATTCCATATGATTTAGAGAAATTTAATAAGAAATTAAATTTGATTGATATGGGGAATTAAAGATTCATTTCATAAGAATTAAGAAGTTTAATTGACTTTAAGGATAACATAAATTAATTCAAATTATTTAAGTTTGATATTTATATTGAAACGATGCATGTTATATTTTCTAATTGACTATATCTAATTATTTCTTTTTAATAAATAATATGAATAATGTATATGAATGATATATTGGGCGTATTTTTGACATACACTATGTCGTTGGAATAAGTTTTTTTTTTTAGTGAGCTTAGGGAAGTGGCATGAATGAAGATAGTTTAGACGGGGTAAAGATAAGACAGGGTTAGTTTTAACTCGACGTTACTTTAGGGGTTATCGCTAATATACATAGAGTGGAGCGGTAACCAAGGCGTTTTTTTTTGCTTAGTGCAATAAACAGTGGGAGGGTTACACTCGGGAACAAAGAACATCTGAAGTTCCCAAAGTGAAGTTTTGTTAGCTTAATCAAGTTATTTTGTTATTAGATATTAGTTTTTCTTTTATTTCATTTTCATATTAAGGCACGTTTATAAGTAAACGGCAGTCCAGTGGCAGGTGCAAAAACCCACCCCTCCGACGAGCAAGCCTATTGGCCATCGCTAGCGTGCCTACCCGCACTTTGTCGACTGGGCAACCTAAACCACTTTTTTTTTGAGAATTATTGAGATCCTGTTGATTAATGAAACTCATTGAAAAGCATAACTTCGTAGATAGTGGTATAGGATCATCCATTCCATTACAAATTCTAAAAGAAGGAAGAAAGAGAAAAAAATCTTTCAATCTCAATGAAAAAGCTTCACCATATCTGATTTTTGTAATCAGAAGAAATATAAAGTAGGTGCATCTGCATATCTATATCTTCTTCAAAATGAAGGTGTATCTGTTTCTGTATATATAAATTTAGGTATGAAAATATACTCAATCCACCCCCTCTTTCTATCTGTACACATCATGAAAATGCACTTCAAAGTCTTCGCTTGGAGAGTATTTTACTTTTAATTTTTTTTTCCTTTGCACAAGGACTTGGATGGAACTCTCTTTCGCCCATCTAGATAAAACGGAAAAGGATAAACTTTTTTTATTTTCTACAAACACCAAAGAAATTTGCAACCGCGAAGTTTGCAATAAAAATGTGTATGTGTGTGGTTGTGTGTAATTTTTTTTTTTTCAAATTTTCACACACATACTTTTATAGAAGGGGAAATAAAAATAGAAAAAAAAAAACTTTGAAGGATTTTTCACAGAACAAATAGATGTGGAAAATATTAAACCGCATTAAACTTAATTTGTTGTGAGTTTTAAAAATTTTGTTGTGTATCTGTATGTGTTTATGTGTGTGAAATTCTGCACTAAAACTTGGTCGTCTTATTTTTATTTTTGCAAAATAAGATGAAAAAAAAAGTGAACTAGAAATCTTTAACGATGCACGCAACCCAATTACTATCATAAGTTTTCCTCATTGCAAAATAAAATAAAATGCATGACCGGGGTCGCACGAACTTGCTCTTGCAGTTTAAAACACTTTTATGTTAGTTTACTTGTAGATTTTAAGAGCTGCCTCTATATAAAATTAAAGAAATTTTGTTGATTTTGGGGAAGAGCCGACATTTAGGGAAAATTTTTTTTAAATGAAAAAAAAAAATGTTTTTTTTTTTACTTTTTTTGAAAAAAAAAATAAAAAAACAGTTTTATTGCAATTGCTTTGAATATTACGTTTGTAAAGTTTAATCAAAATCGTTAGAGCCATTTTCGAGTTATTTGGTATAATTTGAAAAATTTGTATGGGAGGTACACTTTTTTGACTTTTTTGAGAAAAACTAAAAATGCAGTTTTGTTGCAATTGCTTTAAATATTACGTCTGCAAAGTTTAATCAAAATCGTTAGAGCCTTTTTCGAGTTATTTGGTTTGAATTGAAAAATTTATATAGGAGGTACACTTTCTAAGCGAGATATAAAAAAAAACAAAAAAAAAAACCAACTTTCAGAATTCCATTAAAATCATGTGTACCAAATTTGAAGAAAATCTTTGAACGCTCCTGGAAGCTAAACCGCTTGAGAGCAGTTTTTGGGAGTGATGCCAAATGATAGCTTGTGTCATGGGCCTACGCTTTGCACATTGTCAGATTTTTAAAAAATCGCCTTCCATGTTAAACCGCCACATCATGCCTATTTTTTCAGAATCGTGCCTATTTTTTTTTTTACTTTTAAGTTCTCCCGGTTTGAGAACGCGTAGACCTACAGGGATGAGAGTTGTACCCAAACGTAGGTTAGAGTCCCCGCTACCTTTTCATCAATATTCCGAGATATAGGCGTTGGAAGTTGGGGGCGCTCACTTTCAGCTCAGATCAAATGAGCTGAGCTATGGTACCTAGCTCAAAAGTGAGCTAGCTGAGCTGAGCTGAGCTGAAATTACCACATGCAACTTGCCACATGTAGGTAACTTGCCACATGCAACTTGCCACACGCAACTTGCCACATGCAACTTGCCACACGCAACTTGCCACATGCAGCTTGCCACATGCAACTTGCCACACGCAACTTGCCACATGCAACTTGCCACATGCAACTTGCCACATACAACTTGCCACATGCAACTTGCCACATGAAACATGTAACTCGCAACGTGTTGTGTGTTTTACGTTTGCCGTACTGCGGCGTACTGCATTTTTAAATACTAAAGTACTGCATAGTCTAAAGGTGAAACGACAGCCCTGCTACCCAGGGTGATCGCGTCATAATCCCTTTGACATTCTTGTCAAAAAGTAAATTTTCATACCCACCCTTCAAAAATCCGTCCACCCGTTTAGGCTGTGGAAATGTGTACAGATGGACGCACAACCGCACAACCGCACAGACGCACGGATGGAATTGCGAGACCCACTTTTTTAGAGTTCTCCATCATCGTAATGTTGGTTTTGATTAAAACCTCATTTTTTTTTTTCGACATGAAACCAATACTTGCCCTATAGAGCAAGTAAAAAAAAGACTGAAACCAACGAAGCACATACGAACATTTCAGTGAAAAAACTGAGCCAAAATAATCAGTTCTCAAAGAAAGTCATTTACAAAAATACTTGCCAAATTCTTCATCTCTGTTGACATTTGTTATAATTTGTGTTTTTTTTTTTAATTTTTTTAAACAGTTGTCAACAGTTTTGTCTCAACTAAAAAAGTGTTGCTGATGTTTTAAACGAAAATGAACTGAAAAGTCATGATAATTCTATAAAAAATAAATGAACAAACAAAAACTTAGGCTTGAATTTAAATTTTTCGAATCAATAAATTCTGTTTTTATATTTTGGTTATTAAATCTGGTTTTGTTTAATATTGTTATCTACAAAATGGAAAGATATTCAATTATATTATTTTTCGAAATTGTATTACTGTGGCGTATACGTAACATTTTTTTTATTCAGTTGATTTTTTTTATTATATACATAAATACCGCGACGCTGACAATGTTAACGATTAAAAAAAATAATGAACGCCAAATGAACTTGAGCCAAAAAAAAACGTGCAACTTTAATTCTTTTTTAAGATGCATAAAAAAATCAAAAAAAAAATTTTTCGAAAATTTGATATTTCCAAAAAATATAGGTGAGAGGTGCGGACAGTGAGACACCCTTTTTTTAAATTGGTATATCTTAGAATGTTTTCAAGATAGCTTAACAAAACTTTGAAGACAGTTTAAGACACATTTTATCTTAATGTTGCAAAAAAACTTGTAGTTAAAGAATGAATGAGAGCATCACATTGGGCTTAAATGTAGAAAAAGTCAAAAGTGCGATCAGTGAGACATTCTTAGGTAAAACAAAAAATTTACGAAAACGTCAAATAATTAGGTAATTGACAAGTATATAAATAATTAATTTATGTTACTTTAACCCATTTTTTCAAATAAAAATAACAAAAAGCCAAAAAAAAAACGAAAGAAAAAACACTTCGAAATCATATTGAACATTTTAAAATAATAGATTTTTTTAAAAACTATATGTATGTCTCACTGTTTGCTTTTTAAAAATCTTATGTCTCACTGTTTGCTTTTACATAACGGCAGACGGGAAATAAACGTTTTGACCCAAACTAGCGTTACTGTGCTTATTTTCAGAAAAGAGAAAAATGGATTGTCTCACTGTTTGCACTGTCTCACTGTCCGCACCTATCCCCTAACTGTTTTTTTTTTTTTTTTTTTTTCTTCAAATATCCGATTTTTTTTTTTTTATTTTTTTTTTCTGAAGACATAAAAAAACACCCTTTTACATGAACCAAATTTATAGACTTATTTAATTCTTAAATCCCATGGCAAAGACAACATATTTAATACAGTTCATAGGGATACCATTTATAGCATTGATTTTAACGGACCTATCGCAGATTTTTCTTATTTTCCAAAAAAAAACACCCTGTCATCCAAAATATTTGTATAGATTCCAGATTTATCTTGTAAATAAGCTTCATTTACCAATTTATCACTTTACCAATTTTCATTGGGCTATCATTTTTGTCGCAATTTTTATTCTGAATTTTATCTTTACAAAAAACACCCTTTCACTCGAGATAATTTTGTAGATTTTTTAGGTTCTTGGTTCTTGTAACAACCGAAACTACTTAATTTTAAAAATGAAAAAAATTTACATCTGCTGTTATGAAAACTTTTTCAAACACAACAAAACCAATTTTTATTTATATAGGAAAATATTTGAAATTGGTGTTTTAAACCTAAAAACGTTCTTTTATTTATTTTCGTCAAATGTATCACCAAAATACTCCTCTATATCAAACGCAAAAATGTTCACCAATTTTCTCATTTTCTTTTCATCCATCAGAGGGACCTGTTATCGGCATTTCCAGTAGGTAGCTCAGTAAGGAGCATCATCTACAATTTCTTCCTCCAAACCACTGCGTGTTGCTATGCACGAGCTGGTTTTTTATTTGCTATATTTTTGCTTATAACACAATTTTTAGTTAATTAGTTTTAAAGAGAGAAAGAAGAGGGTGTTACTGCCCCCACCAGTAAAAAAAAAAGCAGAAAAATAAAAAAAAAATAATTTCCTCTGGGGAGAACGTGCTACATTTTCATTGAAAACACACACATACCATGGCAGAGTTCTTAATAAAGATATAGGTATCTACCTTTGGACGTTTATTTTTTTTTTTTTACATTTTTAATGCTTTCACTAATTGATGGGCGCACGGGGATTTTTGTTGATTTTATTTTTTCCTCATTGACTGACACCTTTTTTGTTGCGTTTTGTCCAGGGTGAAATACTCAAAAAGGAAACAAAAAAAAAAGGACGAAACGCCAACTTAATTGCAACAAATTAAAATCACTAAACAAACGACAATGGGAAGTGATCTGCCCAGAGGGTCCTTCGGACCATGAATCCTGATGATGATTTTTTTTTTTTAATTTTTTTTTGTCTCTTAATATGCAAATCTTATTCTAGTCAAGACTAGTCATAGTCAGTCTTTTTGTTTTTGTTATTCCGTTTGTATGCATTCATTGGAAGAGATGGGAATTATTTTTTTTTCGTTTTTTTTTTTTCTTTTTTACAAAAAAAAGGAAAGGACTTTTTTCTAAAGGATTCTTTAGAAAACAAAAGGTTGGGTGGCAAAACAGTCATCGTCGTTGTCGTCGTCGAAGAGAGAAACGTGATTTGCCACTTAATTGGCTGCCTTTTATTTTTTAGTTTCTATTATTGTGAACGAGAATATTCTGACTCCTTTAGCCCGAGAAGAGTGCAGCGAACAAGGAATATTGAAATCCAAATCAGTGAGTGAGAATATGGATCCAAAAGGAATATTTTTTTTTTGTCTGCAGCTGAGCCAAACTCTACTTTTTTATTCCAACTGTCTCGAGGTTTTTAGGATTTAAAAATTCAATTGTTTCGCTTGGAGACTATACAAATCTATGATTCTACGACTACGACGTCAATTGTTTTCAATTGTCGTTGTATATGCAAGGAATTAGTTTGCAAAAAAAACGTTTTCTAAATTTTTTTTTTTTTTTTGAAAGAAAAAACCGAAAAGTTTCCTTAATTTGATGCCAAGATATGCAATATGCATGTGAAAAGGATTCAATTAGTACAGGATAACACATATACACACATAGATTTTTTGTATTTATGTACGATTTTTGTGTCTGCTTCAGTTGTTGATGTTATAGAAGTTTTAAATTAATTTTTATTATTTTTTTATTTATTTTCATTTGTTATGTTAAAAGAGGGGAAACGGAAGAGGGGATAGAGAAAAAAGTTTCTGAACGTGCAAACTAAGAACTTCCTTTTCGTGCATAATTTTCTAGGATTATACAAAATGAAATCATGTGAAGGATCTCGTTTTCTATCGTTCGGAATTTTATGTATGTATTAGGGTGGGTCAAAAAAATCGAAATTATTTTTTTTGAGTTTGTACTCCCAAAAATAGATTGCTAGACACCTCTAGAATACACGCACCAAATATTAATGGGAAGATCAGCCGCTTCGCAATTTTCTATTTTTACATCAAGATTCTACTAAAAAAAATCATTTTTTTATGAATCGACTTTTTTGCAAATTTCTTTACATATTCTTGTAGGAAATTGAACGCTCTACAAAAAAGGTCTCAAACACATTTTTCGTTTATCAAACCGTTTAATAGATATTTGAGGTCAAAAAATCCAGAAAATCTTTAAAAATTCGTTTTTTGTTCTTAATTTTGTAATAAATTGAAAAATTATAATAATCAAACGCGCACTACATATTCTTGTAGGAAATCGATTGTTCCACAAAAAAGGTCTTAGTAACTTTTTTCATTAATCTAACCCTTCTAAAGATATTCGAGGTCAAATTTAAAAAAAATTATAAAAAACATTTTTTACTTTTAAAAATTTTCTAATTAACTGAAATTCAATTTTTTTTGACCCACCCTAATATGTATGCAGATTTATTTCTCCTGCTGCTATTGTTGGTGATTAACAAAAAAATTTGGAGAAAAAAAAAACTTTACAAAGAATTTCAAATGTCAATTTAGCAAAAAACTTTGTAGAAACATGTTTTGCTGTAGAAATAAAAAGGACACATCGTCTTTTTTTTCCACCAGGAACAAGAAGAGAAGTTTTTTTTATGATTTTATCATCATACAAAAATCCCCATACCACAGTTTTTTTTTTATTTTTTTATTCTTTTATATTCATACCTAATTACAAAATTTTAGTGCTTAACTTTAATAGCTACAACACGAAGATCCTTGCAAGAAAATACAACAAAAAACAAACAAAAATATTTTTTCAATATTCTTGAAAGTTCTTTATACCTATGTGGTCTGTTAATAAAATTATTATTACACATATTATATCCTTAAGGGAAAACCACATACTGAGACAAATTTAATGGAAAAAAAATATTTTAAAGTGTAATACATGTCTGTGAAAATTAATGTCATATAGCACCTTTATAGGTTTTTTTTTTCCTTTTGTTTATGGAAGAAATGGAGAAAAAGGGTTGATTGCGTGAGAGAATTCACAGGAAATGACATTAATTGTGTACTTCAAATCTTCACTTCTATTTCTCTACGATATAGTAGTAAAAATAATGAAAGAAAAAAGAAGTTAAAAGTTCAAACATGCGAGAAGCTACAGGGGTTCTCTGACTTTAATTTTGAAAAAAGAGAGTAGGTACTAATACTTGTGGTATTATAGGAGTGTTATAGTAGGTAGAATAGGTAGGTTAATACATTATTGCAGTTAAATTTCGTTAATGGGTTTTTTTCTTTGAAATTATTTTATGTGATAAAATGAGCTCAAGGAAGCAGCTCATATATTAAAGTAGACGCTATTGGATGATTTGTTTTTTGACTTTATTCACTGAGGAATTCTGCTTTAATGAGATTTCATTAATTTTGAAAAGAATTCAATTTTATAGGGAATTCTTTTTTAGCAGGGGGAGGGTGGGGGGTGACAAAGAGTGATTTTTGATTAGTCTACACTGAGGGAAAAAATAAATTGAAACTGAAACATCGTTGTTTCAAAGATGAACTACTTTGATTTATGTGACTTTAAGATACGAAATCATCAAAAATTATCATTTTTTCAACGTTGATTTCAAAATGTTCATCTTCAACGCAAAATCATTCCGAATAATAGTTAAATCAATGTGGTTTTTATTGATTTTACGTAGTTTTATGGTGGCTTTTCCCTCAGTGTAGTAGAAATTTAATGGGGATGTTACCTATGGAAGAATTTTTGTCTTTGGGCGTGAGCTTGATTAAAAAAAATTTTGCTAAAATAAAATATTTTAAGGTAGCAAATTACCCCAGAAATTTGCACCTCTCTTGTCTATTGAGAACAAATAGAATTGTTTTTTTTTTTTACTTTTGACACTATCTCTCTCAATGAGCGATATTTTTTATACGTAGGTAAATAATTTTTTGAAAAAAAAAAAAATTTAAATAAAGTTGGTAGGTATGCCATGTTGTAATAATTAATAACCAACAACCAAATCCAAACTTAAAATTAATGTACCATTTTCGAAAATTAGATTAAAAAAAAAAAGTTCACATTTTTTTTAGAAAATCCAACAATGTAATTTTTTGAAAATTTTGATTTATATTCATGCAATATAAATCGTTTTCTATACAAAAAATCGTTTAATTTGGATCAGTTATTTGGGAAACAGTCAGTAATTTAAAACTCGGTTCTATAAGATAGACCTTGTCTTAACCAAAACTTGATTTTTTTTTAATCTATATAGGTAGTAGGAGAGAAAATTATACTTTTCCCAAACTTTTATATGACAGTTACCGTTAATTTAAACTAAATTAATGTAGGGGAAGTGGGGGCAAGGCCGCCTATGAGGGCAAGATCATTTTTGTACTATTTGGTATGAAAAAAAAGTAAAATTCGCAACACTTGCAATATAAAATAGGTGCCTTTTGGTATGATCGATCACTTCTTTAAGCCTTAGCAAATTCAGTTGAGACGCCAAAGAGTTACTGTAAATTTTTATCGTTATGAAAAGTCAGTTATTATTGTTATTATTGCAAATAGACTGCATCTAAAACGAAAGAAAACAAAACCAACAAAATTTGATAGGGTGGTCTTACCCCCATGTGGGGGCAAGACCGTTTTTTGTTAGATGATTTTTCAAAACTTATTATTTTTTGTTCAATATTATTTATATATTGATGGGAGTTTCTAATGTAAACAATTAACTGAATAAATAAAGACTTTATTTTAAATACAGGGTGTCCCACAGTCACCGCCCCAAACGAAAACCATGGATTCCAGAGGTCATTTTAAGTCGAAAAACTTAAGAGGTAGGTAATTTTCGAGTTTTCGTCCCGTTTTCGAGTTATGACGGTTTTGCTCTCTTTTCCTTTAAATGGCTTTATCTTTGCCAAACTACGTCTGATTTGAAAGATTTTTTTTTACAACCAATCAAGAATTTACTACAGTTTATGTTTGTTTCAAAATTTTTTTTCTGCGAATAACCGTTTCTCCGCAATTTTGCATCAAACCCAATTTTCTTTGTTTTTTAAGTTGTTTTTTTCACTTTCATATCATATTATTAAAAAAAAAAAACACGTAAATGAGTATTAATTTATAAGGTAATTATTGCATTTTATACTTCAAGGCCTTGCCCACTCAAATTTTTAACTAAAGCCAATTACACTTAATTATAAGAAGGATTAAATATATGTATAGTATATATATATATAATCAGGAGAAAGAGAAGGCTACCATTCTTCGTGAGTTAAGCACTTATAAAACACTAATCTTGCTCTTATAAAATATTTTCTTTAGATTTTTTCCACATTGCTAATATTGACCTCTTTTTTGATTAAAAAAAACGACATCATCTTTAGCATTCTTAAAGCCTTTAATGTCTGTTGGCTTTTCAATTCACCAAAACAGAATTTTATTACAAATTCATTTCAATTACCAAAAAAAAGAGTGTTAACGACTTCACAGACTTCTCTAACTGACTCCTGAATATAACTTAATATTCTTGAAGGAATCCAATTCAAATTCAAGTGTCTACCTTCACCCTTTCCACACAAAAGTTGGTTAAAAATTTTGTCCTCATTTAATGTTAAACAATAAAAATTCTAAATCAAATCAAACATTAAGATTAGCTCTATTTAACACAAATTAATTAAACCGACCATTCGACTATTTTGTTGTTGTTATTTTACCCCAACTTCCTCTTTAATTTTTTCTTAACTCTTACCCTAATCTTTGTAAAACCTGATTGTTATTATACCCGAAGCCAAAAAGCGCGAATCACACAAATTGGTAAGAAATAAAACATGCAAATGATTTGGCATTTTTATTAATTCGGATTAGTCATGTTAAAGTTCCGTGACAGGCGAGATTGGATTGTGAATTTCGGTTTGGTTTCGGTTCGGTTTTTGTATTATTTACAATTGTCATTGCTATTTCTGATGTTATTTGTATTTATGGCTTAAGCCCCCATCCCGACTAACGGGATTAAATGTAAATCGCATTCATTTAATATTATTATACCTTTGCTATTTCATTTCGTATACCGTTTCGGTGCGGTTTTTGTTGATGTATAGAGAGAGAAAGAGTGACAGGGGGTTGTTATAGGGAAGCTTTTTTCATGATGCGGCAAATACCGCCCTCCCTTTTTTGTCATTGCACAATTGTACAATCTAACGGTACCTAGATACATTATACTAACTAAACAATAATCATTGAGCTTTGCATTACATTTTAATATCTACTTTCCGTCATCGTTTGGCGCTAGCTAGGTTAGTTTAGGTCGGTCTTAGGGTTTGAGGCAATAGAGTTGCACAATGTCGACGACGAGAACGCACGATGTTAACAACAATAGCTACAGATACAGAGATATAACGGTACAAAGTGGGTTTGAGTTGAATAAAGTAAAGGATTTTGGTTTTGTGTCCCCTTTGGGAGGACTTTTATTGCGATTTTAGTTATTTGATTGACAATATATTGTCAAACAATGGCATTAGTTTTGTGGAGCTGTGCGGAATTAAAGTGGCAACACAGAAACAAAGTTCTCCATGTAGTTGACAATAAGCGATTCATCGTTACGAATTATGCACGATTACAAATGGTACCTAAATAAAATACTGTCAAGGGGGGAGGGGGGCGTGTTGGTACCATTGTTTCAAGGCAGTCGAACCAGAGAGCATGGTTTGATATTAAAGTTCGGTTGGGAGAAAAAAATAGAGGTGAGGAAAGGATTTACATTGAGAATTGATTGCATGATTTATGGCATGAACAAGCGGAATCACGGAACTTTTCTAGCTAGCTCTCGTTCTTTCTCTCTCATTTCGTTTTGCTAACTCTCACACTCCCACTGGGAATATATTATACGGAATAAAAGTTGAGTGGATTTATACAAATGTCCTTAGGGTGGGCTTAGAAAATAGAAATTTTGATAAATGGATGTTGTGATTAATTGCTATACGTTTTTACTTCCAATTTCTTGTTGTTGTTGCTTTTTGGTATTTTATTGTGTTATATTTGTGTAAATAAATTTTGTCATCGCAAAGTATTGATTTGTTAGTATTATCTATTATGTATTGGTATTATTGTGAATATACCTATATTTGTTTTTTTTTTTTTATGTTGGTAGAAATGTGATGTCGTTGTTGTCCTTGATGATTGTAAATTTAATGGTCGAACAGATTTAATTCAAATTTAGGACATTTCACAAGGTTGTTAAAACAGAAATTCGATTGTGATTAACCTATTTGATTTTGGATTCTATTGTGATTGTGTTTATACGTTCAGATTTATGTAAATGTAGTGGTAGATCTCATTTAAGGATAAATATGTTACCGTTTATCGATTAAAATTGTGTTAAATGACATTATCTGAAATAAATTTGTTTTAAAATGATTTTGGATGGATAGTTTATTTAGGATTAAGAGCTCATCAGTAGGTAAATATAGTGAAATTTTTTTTAGGTGCTTTTAACTAAATAAGCAGGTAGTAAAGTACACCGAAAAAAAAAATTGATAATAACAGCTATCAAATTAACATTTTTCAGTGACAAAAGTCGTCCAACAATTAAAATATCAATTTTGATATTTTATCATATCATTTTGACATTTTTTAATTTCAGGTGGGATAGTGAAAATTTCACTTTGACAATTAAAATATCAATGTTGACTAGATTTTACGTTTTAGTTTATTAAAATGAAACCTATTTCTTTCCTTTTCATTTTTATTATTTTTATTATTTTAAGAATTTTCTTTCTTTTTTCAAAATGTTACTGAAAGGGAATATTCTCTACAAAATAATGGTGATATTATTTTTTCTATTATAGTTTTATAGGTGATATAATTGTTTTGTTATTTTCTCCCAAACTATGTGAAGTAAAATCTTAGTGCCGATCAAATTTTCTCAGTAAATCATACATTTTACTTCGAAAAAACACAAAGCGCCTTTAAACAAGTACACATTAAGAATTTTGTATTTAATATTTTTCAATAATTTGGAATGAGAAATTGATATGAAAAAATGATAATAAAATATCAAAAAAAATTTACAAAATGCGACATTTAAATATCATCCTGATAATAAAAATGTTGTTTTAACATTTTAAATATCATAAAACACATTTTATAGAGCATTTTTGGCTGATATTTAAAAAATGTTAATTTGATATTTAAAAAATGTTAAATTGATATTGGTTTTTTTTTTTCGGCGTAGGTGAATACCTTAACCCTCTGTAGGCACACCTCTTTTTTGCGAATTTGGTTTATACTTTTTCATGTCGCTTGAACCTTTTTCGGTCTCACTATTTTATAGTGAATCATATATGAAATTGATGTAGAATTTTCCGAGGAATCCGAATATTGTATTCACAATTAAAGAAAAATGTACTTTCAAACTTATAAAGACAGTTTTTTGTGACCAGATTTTATTTTTGTCCTGCCAAATTCGCACCCGTACCAGTGGACAAAAATAAAAAAATCAAGTCCATTATATGACGAAAAACCGGTACTTAACATGAAGGGCTCATATTCTACAATAATAAAACACAGTTTTTTCCTGTTTAAATTCAAGATTCAAAAAGATTAGTGGTGTTTTTCATGGTGTTTTGATTATTCAAGCTTAGGTTCAAATTGAAGTTTATCATTTTTTTTAAAGCAAAAACAAATGTTCTTGACTTTTTTTTTTTTTGTTAATTATCAAAATGAATATCTGCTAATCTGATGCGTATTTCAGTTTGTTTTTGTAAAGTGAAATTAGTATTTAAAAAATTTAACCTAAAAAAGTCTGTTTTTTGTGACTCAAAAACTAAATTTTTATTAGACTGTAGCAAGCTGTAGCAGAATCTTGTATGCCACTAGGTTCCCTTATATTTCTACTTTAAACACATGGTCACCTTTTTTGCTCATACGTGCTCATCTTCAAAATATTTACATTTTTGTAGAGTCATTTTAAGCACTTAAAAACAAGGATTTTTTCGAAAAATAGGCTTAAATTGCAAAATTTTCAAAGATTAATATGATTTACGTGTTTGTTTCAAGTAAAACAAAAAACTGTGGATGTTCCAAGCGTCGTAGTTACGCGAAACCGAAGTTACGAAAAACTAGAGTTACGAATTCTAAAGTTATGTTAAGCTATGACATGTGATTTTTGGGTTGGCAACAATTGCGAGGAACGATATCAAAGGAACACAAATCATTTATATTCTGATTTTTGTCCACATCCCCCATACACTCGACGCACTGTGCCGTGTGCCGACAGAGGGTTAAAAACCAATAAAAAACATCTTTTAATTAAAATAAGGTCTTTGTTCATTGAGTTATAAATGTTTTTTGAAATAATTTAAAAACTTTTCAAAAGTTAAAAAAAGAGGTAGTTATGCCATTAAAAAGAAAAAATATTAATAGACACTAAAAATCAAGGTTTCATTAAAGTTCATTGGTCTTTTTTCAAAAATTGATTTTTTGTGTTAATCCAAAAATATCTTCGGTGGAGAGCAACATTTTTGTAAGTCCTTAACAAATCCTATGGGGTTAGAACAATTTCGCTTTCCGTAGGCTTTCAGAAAATAAAAATACAAGTTTTAACTTTTCTTTTTAAATCCAAAAATTATTTTTTGTGAAATTTTTCTTAATTTTAATGTTTTTAAAAATACAAATTTTGAACGCTTTCTTTATAATATTAGGTTAATGTAAATTGTTTTGGCCAAAAATTTTCTCTCGATCGTGTCTACGAGAAAGTTAGGCTTTAAGAAAATGGTTTTTATAACGGTCCAAAAAAATCCAAAATTGAAACTTTTTCTAACTTCTTCGAAGGCAACTACACACCCAGCCCATCAGCCAACCCATCGTTTTTGAGTAATCTATTAATTCAACATGGAAACAGTCTAAACATAAAAACAGTAAAATTTGATTACAACAATATACAAAGTGATCCAATGAACAGCCCTCAGTGATAATACCTACTTCTTAAGATTTTAATGAACTTCCCCCAGATGTGAAAAACGGCAAAAATTGTGACGACCTTAGAAAAAGACGTTTACAATTTGATTTCCAACTACAATATTTGATTTCCAACCTGAGGGCCAATTTCCCTCCTTAATAAAATCAGCAAAATTTTGGAAGAATTAATATTCAGGTGGCTAAAGAATTACTTTCAAGAAAACGCAATTATTCCTCACATGCAGGTTGGATTTCGGAAAGACACTTACATATACTGCACTCCGATCCTTGAATTACCTTCACTTTTAACTAAAATCATACTTTCTTTTCTCTTTGGCCCAAATATCAATTTTTCATTGCAAAATTCATTATTTTGAAATGGATAGAGATATTTTTTATAAACGTAAAACATACAACTATGAATTTGATGTGTTTCAATAGAAACAGGTTGACAGGGTGTTTTAGAATCTGAAAAATATAGGAGTAACTTTTGAATGCTGAAAAAGTTGTTTTTTAAAAATTAAATTACAGTTGAGTTTAGTCCATGGACTTTCATGGGATATTTTATAACTCAATTCAAAGTACAAAAATGGAGTCTTAAGTTTTAAAATTTTGTAATATTACAAAAAAAATTTTTTTGATGTAATTTTTTACACCAAACTCTTAAAATTTTCATTAAAAAAAAAACAATTTTTTTTATTTTACAAATAAGGAAACTTTGACTATCTGTATAAGGCTGAGTTCTTCGACAGATTTAAACATTTCTTTCAGTTTTTGAAGCTTCCAATATTCCCTAACAAATTTATTAAATTGGTTTTGCACTTTAAACGTACCTACGCGAAATATGAATAACGCAACGACTTCTTTAAGGCTAGGCGCACACATGCGATTTTAGTCGCACGATTATTCAGTCGCAAAAATGGATCACACGCATTTCAATGCCGATAAACACACATGCTTCTATAAAATAGCAGCGATTAAAAAATTGAAAATTGTCCCATTTTTTTGGCGACGCGATTGTCGCAAATTAAAATGGAACAAATGGACCAGCATAGTTAGGCTAGGCGCACACATGCGATTTTAGTCGCGCGATTATTCAGTCGCAAAAATGGATCACAAGGATTTCAATGCCTGTGCACACATGCTTCCCACGATTAAAAATTTGAAAATTGTGTCAACAGTCATTGAAATTGTTGTCATCTAATTTGCGACTGATTAATCGCGCGATCAAAATCGCATGTGTGCGCCTAGCCTTACGCACACACTTGCGACTAAACCGAAAACGACTAAAAAGTAGCAGTCGCAAAGAGGCCGAATCATGCGCACACATGCGATTTTCAACCACTCGATTTTTTAGACGCAAGAAATGAAACACATTATTTTAAATGAGAGAGCACAGACTTGCGATTTTAAAATCGCAAAGTTTAAAAAAATGGATCCGGTTCTATTTTACGCGATTTTTTTTTTTTTTGCTGCACGTAAGGATATATTATACAGAATATAATGCACCTGCCCGCACTTGCGACACTTGGAACAATTGTCTTAAGTACAATAATGGATATTACTAGAAAGTGTTGCATAGTGGCTCTTTTTTTATAAACGATAGGAAATTTAAAAGGACAATTCCATAAAATTCATAAAAATTTAATTGAAGACCCTCAGAAATTTACCCAGTACTATAGAATGAGTATTCAATGCTTTGGTGAAATAATGGTACTCGTGGGGCCTAAAATAAGATACAAACAAACACATTGCAGAGAATCTAATTCTAATCTGGTAAACAAGCTGTCAAACCCTTACCAAATTTTGAGACATTTATCACTTTACCACTTTTACCAGAGCTTACACCATTTCATGAATTCACCTTATCATAAAATCCGATCGTAGATACCATTTGTATGAAATTTTTAATTGCGAACGGATTTCGTGATTGTTTTCTTTGCGGTCATTTGACCATTAGATTTGAACAGTGAGTATCTCCTGGCTCTTTTGATCTTGAGATGATGCATTATTTTTATCGAAAAACGGTCAACTTTTTTTCGACCAAACATAATGTTTTTTCTTGCAATAAAAAATAGTACACCTCATCAAAAGTGTCAAATGCACACTAGCAAATTGTTCATTACAAAATGGACAAACACCACCCCCTTTTTTTCTGAGCCCTGATACATACCTAAACTTATTTCTCTGTTCTTGATAACTCAGTCTTGCATCCCCAAAATAATGAATTCTTTTTCAACAACCAATTTCCAAGCTTGAAGTTTCAACTTTTTTTATTATATTTTCACACGAACAAAACAAAAAAAATTACTCAGTATTCCTTTCAAATTCATTTGACAAATATTTATATCAATTTAAATGTTAACTGAAAAAAGGCTTCATTAAACCGAACTACATACCATATAAATTTCCTGACCCCCTTGAGTCATTTGATTCACGAAATTTACAATAGTATCACAAAACTAGGATACGTCTATATTCTGCTGTATATTGAAGTAACATTTTCCTGACTAACTCTGAGTGAAATATCAGTGCATGTTCTGTGGTATACTTTCTACCATCATCAGTTTAGTTGTTGTTTTGTAGGTAGAGCTCCAATTGTATGTCCAATAGGCATCACAATGATTTAGGCATTTTTGGTTGTGTAAAAACTTCTATAGTTGGTGATTCCGAATTCAATTGCAAACTGTTAGCCCGTTTAGTGGAAAACTGCCTCGATACAAACGACCAAACTCTATGCCTTCGCGCAACAATACGAAATTTTCCACCAAAAAAACAGCAGGCAACAGCAGAATCAGCAGCGGGAAAATATAGGCAAAAACAGATCGTTGTTACAAAACGATGTTTGCCTCCAGTCTTATGTATTGCGAAGCCTCCTCAATTGCCCGCTGTGCCAATGCCCAGTATTTTCCAATGATTGGCATGTTTCTATTGGCTTTTAAGGACGTGTTCACTTTCAGTTTGATGCTGCTTCATATTGCTGGGTCCTTTTGTGATGCAAATTCGTTTCGATTTCTATTCAATTTGTAGATATTGCCTCAGGTGTATTACAGCGCAGTGTGTGTAGTTTAGTAGGGCCTCCAATGATTTTAATTAACAAACTTTTGCTTCTTTTTTTAAGTGAAAACTTCTTTAGTATCGTAGTGATTTGAAACGAAAAAGCGACAGGAACAGGTCGTCAAAATACACAATCTTAAAAAAAAACTTGAAAAATACCCCAAAATACCTGTGGAATTCTGTTGCCGATGACCAGCCACCAGTGTAGGAAGTATCGTAATCTCAGTTTGAAATTTCGACATATTTGGCTTTAAAAAATTATAACTTTTTTTGTAGGCATGGTAGAAGTATGCTTGAAGCGTCATATAAAAGGTGAAATAATAAGCTTTCAGATTATACCAAATTTATTATAGGTTGTCATATAAAAAAATTAATTAAAAGGTGATGGAATAAAAAAAGGTAGATTTTTTCGATTTTTTTTTTTGGCAAGAAAAATGATTTTTTAAGGTTTTACTTCTACCACTTGTGAATTGCACACATGATTGCTACACGAACTGTCAATGTATCTTTTTCGAAGTATGGAAAAAGGGTGGATAGAGGGTAAAAATATCCATGATGGTTCGTCGTGTATTGCTATCAAAGTGATATGACTTTGTATGGATATAGTTGTCGTCATTGAGTATCTTGACACTTATAAGCTTCCCCTGATTGAAATCGTTTTTTTGATTCAATTCACTTTTATATATGTGCTTTCACTTTGAATGACACCCTTCTTGAGCCTTTCAAAGCAAAAAATTTCACTTTTATTATAATTTTTTTTTTTATCGCCATTCCTTTCGCTCAATGAAACTGTAATGGCAACATTACGACCGTGTAAAATATAGTACAGTTACAGTATAGCAACAAGGACGACAGCAGAGAATTTTCTTTTCAATGTCAAATTGAAAGTAATGTGAAAGGTTTCATTTGTGCTGCTGCCATACTGACATACATACCATATTCTCACTGTCTCTCTTTTTCTCCCTCACTCACTTTCAGCCTTTTTCGAAATTAAATTATTGAACAGAATATGTCAAAAAAAAGGACGAGAAGCAAATAATGTTGTACCTATACATGTGAAATATACTGAAATCCTCAGCTTTCAACTTTGATCCTTTAATATTATCCAACAGAAAGGAGTCGTCCAACATTCTATATGGCAACATATAAATGTCTTTCACGCTGCATGTAAAGTGATTTTTAATTACATAAAATATATTTATTTTTTTCTCGTAGGTGTACAAAGAGTGTACACCTAACTGACATATCCCCCACAGTCAGCCATTTTCACTTCAATGCTGTGATGATAAGTCGTTTTGGGTATCCTTAAAATTTATAAATAAAGGATATGTGTGTGCTCGACGGACAGTTGTTGGTCTCGTCTCTGTGAAATAGTATAATATTCATGTAAATATATTATTTATGAAGTGCACTGGGATATAATGTTTATGGATGGATAAGGATACAGTTGTAATGTATATTTTTTCTTACATTACCAGTTTGATGTTGAGTTGAGTTGGTTGGATTTGGAGATATATGTATGTCAAAAGAAGGAATATGTGGAAAAGATTTTTTTCTCTTTTCACAGAATATTTATATATTTTGGTTACACATTTTTAACATTTTTTTTTGTCATTCTAAATATATATGAATATAAATAGCGCATAAGTAAATAATACAAAAAAAAAACTTGACGAAAAAATATGAAAAATGGTTTTCAAAATGATATTATGTCCTTGAGAAGAATTTTTGTTTTTTTTTTTTTTTTTTTTGAGGACATCACATAAAACTGAATTTATAACTTATGGTGAAATTTGGGGTGAAAAAGTTTAGCAAGGACTTTTAGAGAATGCACAAACAACGGTTGCAATAATTTTCGATGTCATAAACAGTGTGTTCAATGAGGATGAAAAATATTTTTAGTTCAGTTTTTAGTTATGTTCGAGGTCAATTTGGAGTTTTTTGACTTTTTCTGCGGAAACTAAATACAGGATACATTTTAAATATTTGAAATAAAATTTTTAATTGCATTTTTTATTTATTAAATTTGTGATCATTAAAACTAACAGAAATTAGTTTTATGTCGCTCTAATCAAATTTGTTCACATTTATGGTTGAAAAATCGTGCATACAAATTGCTATCTCGGGAACATCAGCATAAATAAAATTATGTCTTTACATTGTGATAAAATATTTTAAGAACCGTTTTTTTTTTTAAGTTTACGAGTTTTTATCTACAATGCCTCATGTTAATTTAATTAAAGCTGCACATAACCTTTTTCCAATTTACAATTAGGGGTTTTAATGATTATTAACTTGTTAAATTACGACGGAAAGGTTCGAATTATGAGGGAAAAATGGAACAAGTTCTCCTATGTTGGAAACTGAAATATGTATTAAAGGCACCGAAATTTTAAAGGCATCAAGATAAGTCATTGAGTTGGTTATGTGAGTGGATGGATACCCACACCACTTCTTTAAAAAATCTCAAGTTGTTGATTCTTTTTAAGTGCTATTATAAAATTTCACGGTTTTAAAATGATTAAGGGCCAGTTTTACAAAAGTGGGTCAGCCTCGGTTCAGGAATTTAACACTCCGATTTCGGCGGATTAGCTGCGGATCAAGTTTGGTTCATCCATGAATTGAGGTATTTTAACATAAATGGACCTTGAGCCAGTAGTAAACTGCACCTTTAACACCGATTTCAAAAGATAAAAGTTGTTGAACCACGGATTAAATATTTGTACAACTGGCCCTAAGTCCCAAAAAGTAGGTATTTCACGAATTTCAAAATGGGTAGCTACCAATCTCAGGACTACCACTCTGGTAGTACGAGTAATTCTACAATGAAACGAGTTTGAAGTTGCTCGCTTTCTTGGTATTAAAGAAAGTGGGTTGCCGAAAATGGCCTGTCATCTCTTTAAACAGCTGAAAAATGCATCTTCACATACTTCTCAATTTCACAAACTTGGTTTTTATAGCCTCAACAGTTTACGCTAAACCTCAAATTTCGCAAACTCAAATTTTATACCTAGCTGAAACACTTTTAAAAATATTTAAGGTTTTGTGCAAAAAAGTTAGCTTAAAACAAAGCAAAATCCAAAAAAAAAATACGAAGTTAAAATTTTTTTTGCAGAAATTTGAAGTAGACTCAGATGAAACTCGAAAACCTTGATTTTTTACCTCGATCAGTTTTCTTGTTAATCAATATTCCGCTAAAATAAGACTCATCCTCATATGTAACGGTCAAAATTTTGAACATGAGATTTTTTTAGATTTTTGACATAAGTTATAGAATATCCAAACAAAGATAGAAACAAAAAAATTAGCCTATTAGCACTAATTCCAAGATTGTACAATCCGTATCTACATGATAAGTGTAAATAAATGAGACAAAAAAAATTTAAGATATTTCGACAAAAACTTAAAAAACTGAGCAACATGAAAATTTTTAGTTTTTTTGCTTGGGCCTAATAATATGGCAAGGTACTGTAATTCCATTGTCTATTATTGCTAATTTTGAAAATCTCCTTTCTCGCTTCGAGCTAGAAAATCGCGACTTGCGGACATTAGATTTTTCTAGACTTTTGAGGTATGTTATAGAATGCCAAAACGAAGGTATTGAGCAAACAAAAAATTCTATTAGCATTCATTCCGAGGTGAAACCCTTATTTGACTGGTTTATAATCTATTGTTCTAAAATGCTTCATAGTAAAAATCAGACTAAAATTTTCTACAAACTACAACAGTTTCGTTATTTATTATTTCTACAAGTCTTTCCTATATTTCTTCATGGAAATAGTTACTAAAATCCAAATTTCCCTAACCCTATTTAAACCCAATCTTAAGATTAAAGTTTTTTTTTTTTTTGATGGACACAAAACAATTCTGTAGTCTTTATCTTCGTCATCTATTTTTAAATAATACAAACTGAAATATTTTGTTATTGTTGTTGTTCCAGTTTAACTTTTCGGATTTTATTCTAAGCAATTTCCTCATATAATCTAATTGGAGTCCTTCTTTGCGACAGAAGAAAGGAAGTAAATCCTTCGCATTGCCCTAGGCATTGGGCTTATGACATAACAACAATTTATTGAGATCCTATAGTATATAACGAGCGCATATAGACAGAGAATATTTACAGTTGATGATGTTGATTATGATAACCACAGCTGCTGACGCCACCACACCGCCATCGTTGTTTCGGAATTTTCAGCAGATTTGGAGTTTTGCTGCGGCTTAAATTCATGGTGGTGCTGTAGTGTTAGTGCCTTTGGCATTGCGGGATTTTATATACAACATCAGCTGAGCACCGAGAAACTCCCAACGAAAAATGAAAATAGCAAAATTTGTTTAAAAACACAACACATTCGAGAGAGATGAAGAGAGAGAGGGAAAACGGAAGAAGTGATATTGGAGTTGTTGGTTTAAGGTAAGACTATTAGACTTTAATGCTTTTCAACAAACACAACAAACCAACAAATAAATTTCAAAAAAAAAAAAAAAAAAACCTAGTAAAAATAAAGGGATATTCAAGGATTTTTTAAGGGTGCGAAAATAAAGCTACAAAAGTAAAAATTCGTTTTGAATATTTTATTTTTTCGGATGAGTTTTAATTTTATTCTGTTTTTCTTTTGGAAAGAGGATGAGGATATAAGAAAATTTGAATAATTTTGTAAGAAGAATTAGGTATCTTATAAAATATTGATAAGTTTTTTTGCTTGTTTTTGTTGTTTGGTATCTGAAAAAGGAATAAGTGGAAGAACAATAAATTCAAGAGTTCGTTGTTATTTTTAAAAAGTCTTTAATTACTTAAGCTTGGAGATACTTACTAACTGCAATCAAGAATCAAATTCAAATCGCATATGAAAATGAAATTAAAAAGGAAACGGAAAATGAAAACGAAAAAATAAAAAAAAAATGGAAAATGAGAAAATTAAGCATGAAAAACTGAAAGATGAAAAAATAAAAAAATGAAAAAATGAAAAAATGAAAAAATAAAAAAATGAAAAAATAAAAAATCAAAAATCAAAAATCAAAAATCAAAAATCAAAAAATGAAAATGAAAATGAAAATGAAAGAACGAAAAAATGAACAAATGAACGAAAAATGAATAGATAAAATCATGAAAAATGAAAAATTGAACAAAAAATTAAAAACAAAGGAGAAAAAAAATGAAAAAATAAAAACATGAAAAAATAAAAAAAAGAATAAAGGAAAAATATAAAAAAAAACTAAAACAAAAATGAAAGAACGAAAAAATAAAAAAAAAATAAAAAAAATGACAATATAAAATAATACAAAAATGAATACATACCTAATAGAAAAACATGAAAAAATACAAAAACGAAGAAATGAAAAAATGCATAAAAAAAAAACTAAAAAAATCGAAAAAAATCAAAAAGGTAAAAATGAAAATGAAGATGAAAAAGTAAGGAACTATACATTTTAAAAGTATAGGTCGTTCACAAAAAAATGTTGATATAATTTCAAATTTGTAAAGGCTTTGCATATTAAAAATGCAACTGTCACATCATTAATAAAAAATTCTCATGCAAATAAGTTTTCAGGAAAGTATTTTATTTTGAACTCATCCAACCAAAATAGTCTATGAATCAACCCTTTTTAATAAAACTTCTATAATATTTATTAATTCAAATCAATTTACACACAAAAGTATTTCAAAACTCTTTTTCACTTAACTTCCTGACACTTTCGTAAATTACCCCACCTGCCTTTAGGGTTATTTCAATCACAAACACGAATAAAAACACACAACTTGTTATCTTTTCCATCCCTCTATAATTTACAATAAACGAATCATTTTCGGGCTGATTGCACTCCTGTGGCAAGAAGCTAATCGAAAACAATTTATTTTCGGCTTCCAACCACAATTACTATAAAGGCTGTGTCCTGTCCATCCTTCGGTTGGGGAGTAGGTTACACTGTATAGATATAGATTTTATATATAAAGAATGTGATACACGTAATTTTCCGGACGTTATTTTCTGTGTGTTTGAAAAGTACCAACACCAAAGCAAACACCATCTGCAATTTCACGGTGGTAGCTGGGTTAAAAGTAGACTACTTACAAATCTACGCTGCGCTGCTGTCCTCCCACCACTCTAGTTTATGTGTGTGATTGATAGATTGATTGATTGATTAAATAATTTTCTAATGACTTGGCTTCTATATCGATTTAATGAGAATTATGTTGCTTTCAATTTAATGAACTAACAATAACTTACAAACAAATTCAAAAGGACCTCAAAGTGTGTCAGTCTTGTTTGGAAGCAACAGAAACAGGATGAAACTGATATTGATTCAAACATTCAATCAAATTGTCCTTATTATAAAATTTTAAAATTGAATTTTCAATTTTTTGTCATCAATTTAAAGAAAAAAAAAAGAAACAAAAAAGTATTGAATTTTGACGAAGGACAAAAAAAGTTATACAAAGAGTTTTTCTAAAATAATTAAAGTTTCTTTTTTGTTTTGTCATTTTTTTGTTGTTCTCTTTTTTTTTTCTAAAAATAAAAAATGTGCTCATAAGGAATTTCTATCCTCGTGCGTTGTCAAAGGACCTTTAACTTTTCTTTTGCTATCAAAGCGTTTGATGTGACAGCCATTTTGTACTCAAACTTTTTAACGCTCATTATCTTGATTTTGTTAGTTCCCCTTTTAAGTGACCAGAAATACCTATTTCCTCTTAAAAAAAGGACCAATATTCCACTTGGTCTGGCCTTTGAATCTACTCTGCTCATTCAAGGATAAAACTTTGAAAAAAAAAAAATGAAAAATCCTAAATAATTTCTTAGTCTCTTCCGCCCGATGTGATGGCGACCGGTAAATGTGTGTTGGTGATGGATATTTGTTTGTGTATTTGTGTATGAGGAGGATAAACTCAACACCATTTTTCTATGAAGTTATTTTCATCAATGACCATCAGGAAAACAAAAAAGAAGAAGAGACCAAAAAAAAAAGGAATAAAACAAATCCAAACGACTTCAAACGTATAGACTGCTTCCGGTCCTTTTATTTTCTTGTTGAGTCCTTTGGCATACAAATTCACATTGGTTTGATGAACTGGAAAAAATGGATGAATGTTTTTTTTTTTCTGTTTTGATGTTGTTTGAGGTGACAGACACTCTGGCACCTCAAAAGAATTTAGTTACACAAAAAAAGGGCCTCCTTAGTTGGTGTTGAGCCGTAATTATCCTTACCACTTTTCACTTATATATACATGTATCCACTTTTGTGTATTCCACAAACTAACAAACAATTACACTTCTTTTCTTCAAACCAAAAGGGATTTGATTGACATTTTAGTTTCCTTCGATGAGTGTTTATTAAACGTTTCCTCTGTGGTTTTATTTTTTTCTCTCTCTTTATCTTTTTTTTTTTATTTCATTCGTTATACTTGCCCTTAAGCCTATTAAACAATCAGGATCCGAAAACCTTGACTGAAGCTATATAGCATGCAAAACTAAACTAATGGGTAAGAAGGATGCGGAATGAAAGTCCTTCCTTCTTCAATTGAAACACTAATGATATGTTTAAATTTAATTTTCTCCTCTAAAGAGTCCTTTTTCAGTTTTCCTATTTTTTGATTTTCTAGTTTATTTCAAAGAAAGAGAGTGAGAAGAGATTGATAGAGAGAGTGACTTGGAGTGTCCTTCGATGATCCTTCCGTTTTTTGTCGTGTTGGCTTTATTTTATATATATTTTTTAGATTTTCTTCTATTTGTGTTTTCATTCTTGGTGGAAATAGAAGAGGGTGAGTGAAGTAGAAGTTGAGTCCCTTTGTGGTTTTCTTTTTTTTTCTGCTTCCGCAAGCTTTAACTAATTCGATTGAGCATTTTTTCTTCTCTTTCTCTTTTACTTCATTCATTCACACAAAAAATAAAAAATTCTTATTTATTTGGTTAAGGTTTTTTTGGAAAAAATGTGTTCATAAGCGTAAGCCTTCATAATTCTTATTGCTTCTTGTTATAATGAAGGGCGAAAGAAAAATTATTCTGACCGGAAGTGAAAAGTTGGATTTTTGAAAAAAAATGAAGATGGAATGAGAATAAAAAAGTCCTGAGGGTTTTCATCACATTTTTTTTTTTTTTTTTGTTTTTAAATCTTGAAATGAATTTTTATTCTCGATTTAAACCATTTGGGATATAATTTACGTTAACGTTGTTTTTGTTGTTTTGAATTTTGGACAGGGTTATTGAAATAATTAATTCCTAGAAATTGTAATTACTAATTACCTTTAACTTACAAACGGGATTTTAAAAAGCAAAAAAAATATGATAGAGTCCCCTAAATAACGTTTATTTGTGACACAAGCATGAAGCATTGAAAGAGTGGGTCAAGTTCATTTTGGATTCAGTTGACTAAATGAGGAAAGCCTTCAAAAGTTCAAAATTCAGTATCGAGTAGTCTGTATTGTATTTGAAAGTACATTATGTTAAAATTTACAAATGAAAGGCAGGGCCGAAGGAACCTGCTTTTAGAATTGAATATGCTTAAAGTTTTTTGTATACAAATTTTGAAAAAATAAATAAAAATGAAATATAAATTTGTTCTTAAAAAACGAAAAGATCATGAATTTAACTAAAAAATGTTTTCAACATCACCAGAGTACAATCAATTATTCGTAGCTTGATGAACCTATTACGTCTCAAATATCAGTATAAAATTATTATTTATAAAAAAAGTGGTCCAATGTGCCTTCCCTGTGGTATGCTTCAATTATATTGTATCCAGGAAACTGAATATCCCTTCCCTATGTAATGCAGTATAATGAAAAATGCTGGTTTTACTTCTAAAAATCAAATTGAATGCAAATTTTTAAAATTCGATACATCTTTGGCCACAATAGCAAGAACAAAGTCTTCAGTTTTTTCTTATTTATTTTTCTTATTTTACTTATTTGACTTAAATTAAATAAGCTCCTTATTATGTAAAATATTCTATGCACCTACAACTATATTCCAAGTTCCTTTGATATTCATTTGCAACCATTCCCATCAAATTCTTTTACATTTTTGTAGGTACCAAAAAAAAAAAAAAAAAAACAAAGTTATTCCAAAAAAAGATCATAATACACAACACCCTCCGGTAAAGAGTCCTTCAAAATATGGTATAACCATGTAACACCATTCTCATACAACATTTCTATATAGGTAATATTTTCTCATCAAAGACTAACTTAAAGCACCTACCCAAAAAAATTATATCTTCATCAAATTTGTATATTTTATACTCTCACCTTATAAAATATATTTTCATTCCCCAAAAGTACGCTAGGCACTTCATATATTTTCTCACAGAAAAAAAAAAAATAATAACAAAAAAATATTCACCAAAAACTAAAGTCACCCTTCATGGTTTCTTTTTCCTAAAAATATATAAAGCCCCTCTCCAAATATGGTTTTATTCAAATATAAATCCACTTGTATCCTTCGTCCCGAATTTTTTTTTCTTTTGAAAAAAAAAAAAAATGAAATAATTTGAAAAAAGTGATATATGGGATTATTTTTGCAGAGCTCCTTATGTTAGGTACCCTCTACCTACATACATATGTATGTGTTTATAATGCGGATATATCTCAGGGGAACAACTCAATAAGAATATTAAAAAAAAAAAAAAAAATGCGGGAGTAAGTTTTAATGTGTGTTGGTATGTGTGGTAGCACAGTGAACATATAAGCAACATCATCCCTTTAAGCATAGTAATATGTTGATGGTATAAAAGACGAAAATGAGCGAAGGTAGGAGGGAAACTACACATTCACATAAGCCCACCTTTGAGCAGGACAAGGAGAAAGCCTTGACTTAAATTGACTTCAATTCAGTTAAACGATCTCATACTCTCTTCAAAGCTTGCACCATAACGTGCTCTACAATATCCAACCGTATAAAATGAGAAAGTATAGGGCAGCAGCGGTAAAACTGAAGAAGGAAAAAAAAACAAGTAGAAGAAAAAAAAAAGTTACTCATACACCAAGTAGTACGTGCTGTATGTTAAAACTATAAATCCAACTACGTGCAGGACTAAATAGAGTGTTACTTCATTTTGTGTTTGAAGGCAAGGTGTATCAGCAACATGATATTCCTTGGGCTTAAAAGGATAACAAAAAATACAAAAAGCAAGGATTTTTCTCTCCTTTCTCTCGCTCTGTCAAAAATTTTTGCGTGTTTTTTTTTATATTATTTGTTTGGTTGAATATGCATAACCTCCACCAGGATAATGATGCGTTTTTCCACTAATGATGATGAGAAAGGTTTTAATATTATTTATGTACGTATGTCGTTCATATGTGTGCTTGTGTGTGTCCTTTTCCTGACAATCATTGTTTTTATGATTTTTCATTATTGCTGTTGCATTATAACAGCAGAAGCAGAAATACCAGCAGAAGGAGCAGCAAGCATTTTTTTATATATAATGGCAGGATAACAGCAAAAAGTACTGTCGTGTGTTTTTGCGGTTTTCGTTTATAAAAATATAAAATGTTGTTCGATTTTTATTTATCAGAGCAAAACACAGAAATTATTATTAATTTTTTTTTCTTGCATTTTTTTTTTTTTATTATTTTCATTGTATATTCTGTTTTTTGTTGTTGTTTTATTATTCTTGTTGTTGTATAGATATATTTATTTATCTGAGGTTTCCACCACATGCCGCATCGTTCAGTGGTTTTTATGGGAAAGAGGGCGAAATAATAAATTATTATTCTGTGAATTTTGCTGTTTGTTGTTCGAGTGTGTTGCTGGTCTCTATATATGTGTTTAAGTTACAGAGAAAGCTTAAAATGGCAAATTGGAAGGGAAGAGGCAATCTCAATGTGTACAGGGGAGAGGTATAGTATAATGGCTTGTTCGAGTGGAAAATTCAATTTCAATTTAATAAATTCGATTCAATAGACATCGTTTAGAATGGTATTCATTATAATTATTATTATTTATTTATTTTTTATTGGAAATTCCATTAAATTATTTTAGTCAGGTTTTTTTGGTTTTATTATAATTTTTTAATTTGTATTAAAAAAAAAAAAATAGATACAGCAAAAATATTATCTTTTTTTAAGTTGAATTTTGTGTTGTTTTAATTTGGATTTCATTAACTGGTGTTTTGCTTTCCATTGATTTAATATTTTTTCTGGGTATTTATAGAAAAAAATGTATAAAAGTATCTAAATTTGCATTCAAAATTAAATTTGGTGCTATTTTTGAAAATTGACTTTATTAACGTGGAAAATTTGTTTGTGTTGTTTTTTTTTTTTTTTTTGTTCATTAAAAAAAAACTTGTTTATTTATTTGTTTAAATGAAAATCATTGTTTAAATTTTATTATTCATGGAAAAGTTAAACCCACTCAATCGAAAAATGAATATTTTAACAGGGAATTAACTAACCTTCAAATAATCAAGCCAGTTAACATAAAAAATTAAAATTTTTTTGTACTGATTTAAATGTGATAAACTTGTGAAATATTACCTTTTTGTAAATAATGCCTTTGTAAATATTTTTCTTTTGAGCTTTCATACAATGAAAACACATTTAAAAACTGTTTTAAACTTATTTGTTTTACAAGTGTTTGTAATTCTTCGTAACCTTTTAAATTCATTTTGTTGAGTTTATAACATAACTTTTTTCAATTAAATTTTGTCCATAATTTTCAATTAGGTTTCTATTTGTTAAAAAAAAGAATGGTTTTGATTTTGGAAAATTCCCAGATTTCAATTTCGACCAGGCTTTCGGTTCTATTTAAATACATAAAAATATCGTTGCAATTAACGATTTTATTGGATCGCCGTATGCTACATGTTTTTATTTTTCTCAAGATCAAGACAAAATTGTTTTGTGAAGAACTTTTCTAACATCTCCTTTTACAAAAATGAAGCATCCAATTGAAAAAAAAATATTCGCTTAGAAAATATACTAAACATTTTTTTTTTCCAACTTGACATAATATAAAAAACCTCTTATGACCAAATTTTTACCTATTTTTTTAGCCAAAAATTCAGGTCACCATTTTATTTTACAATATAAAAATAGAAAAGTAAAAAAAAAAAAACATTTTCTCAAAGCAATTTATCATTCCCTCTTCAAAAAACTTAGATATTCCGCATTCAAATAGGTATAAAATTAAACTTGTAGATGTTTTCTCTCCATAAAAAATATAAAAAAAAAAACTTTCTTATCTTATTGCCATCACCAAATGAGACTGAATTTGTCTTGTCTTGTATTTTTTATATTTCATTTTACTTTTACAGATGGTTTCTCAATTTAACTAAAGTCTCGCCAGTTTTCTCTCTTACAAACTTTAACTAACTTTTTCAAGTATGTATTTCTTTTTTTTTCTAACTTTTTCTTTTTTTTTTATACATTTTCAGATTGAAGAAGTTCAATAAATGAAACAAATTTCTCTTCAACCAAAACTAGCAGTAAAATTGAACAAAAATAAATTAAAGAAAGAGAAAAGAAGAAGAAAGAAAAAAACCCCTCCGAGGAAACTTTTTAAATAAAGAAACCACAAAAAACTAGAGCAAAAAGTCAAGAAACTCATACTTGTACGTAATATTCACCAAGGAACTCACTCTCTAGCCATTAACTGAACTATTAATGCCCATATAGAACATCATTCGTCTGGGTAACCAAAAAAAAAGAGGCGACGAACAACCCACCATCACCATCACTGACATCATCACCACCAAACCAACACCATCATCCGGCAGAGGCCCATTACTCCTGGACTTTTGTCCTCTCCTTAAGTTCCTCCCAAAGAAATATACCATTAAACTTGGCTAAGCAATAATTTTGTCTCCCTTTTTCCTTTCTTGCTGTCGTAGTAAGTTTTTGGAAGGACGAACTCCGATTCTGTATAGCTCCAGGACCTCATGTACCAGCAGACAACGACGAAGAACAAACTATAGGAATATGGGGATGTCATTATACTGTAATTCATTATAGTGAAGATATATACAATATAGAGAGTACACAAGGACTACACGCTTAGAGGACAAGGACAAGACAAGAAAACAACGCTCTGCTTTGAAATTCGTTGTCATAACGTTGTACTAGAACACATCACACATCTTCAAGAGAGCGTGTGTATGTGGATGGTCCTTGCACAAAGATAAATGGATTGTCATATGAAAATAGTCCTTTTGCTTTTTCAACTCCTTCCAAGCAACATTATCAACATTATCAACAGGAACAAACAAGTCCTTCTCGGCAGGAGCAGTAACAGTAGCGACAGCGAACATTAAAAATTACAACCAAACACCTTTTGCTTTGGAACACACATAAAAGATACAAAACGTCGTGAAGTAGTCTGGTCACTTGGGAGTCGAGACTCTGTCTAAGATTGCTCACAAGGATCATAGAATAATTTTAAAGACACAGAAGAAAACAAACAGAGCCCCCAAACAAAAAATACACAGAATTACAAAACTTTGAAAGGAAAATTCCCAAGAGTAGGTAAGCAGGATTCATTTACAAGATTTAGATTGTATGTATTCATCTTTGAATAAACAAAAAAGACGAAAAAAGAAACACACCGAAACTTCAGTTCAGAGAGATGCAATTTTTTTGGAGGATGAGGTGAATGTATCTGAAAGCATTCCGCTTGGATGCTCTCTTGTGAATGAAATAGTGTGCTCCTCCTTCGTTTTTGCATCTCTCTGGGAAAAAGGATTTGTTTTGTTTTTTTTTTTTTTTTGATAATTCCTTCGTTCCTTTTATATCCTTTTTTCTCTTAATATTTTTTTCCTTTCTTCTTCTTTAATTTGAAATTGTTTTTATTCTCCTCTTGTTTCCTTTTTTTTGTTCATCATATTTTTTTTACGTCATATATCCTGCGACTTCAAAAAGATTTGAATTATATAAAATAAAAAAAAAATAACATCAGATGGGATTTTAAATTCCAAGGATTTCCCAGTTGGTTTTTGTCTTTTTGATCTGTTCTCGTCGCCGTTCTTTGCTCCTTGTTTGTTGTATGTTTGTACTTATATCCTTGCACTCATTTTATTTATTTATTGTTATTTACCATGTATTGTACGAAAAGTAGTTACTTGTAATGGGAAAGTAGGGAAAAATGTATATTTATTAATTTAATATGATGCAACAGTCAGTCATCAGCATCACAAAACAACACACGGGAAAGTCGCAGTAGAATGTGACAAATACTATTATCGTGAACTCAGGTGGAATTGTGCAACCACATGCTGGTTGAGTTGTTGCTGCTTTGAGATTTATATAATAGGTATTAACATTTAATCCTGTTTTTTATTTATTTATTTTTTTTTTTGTTAGAGTTGATGCTTTTGACTTGGAAATATAATTAAAAACATTTGAAATTACGAGAAATGAAAAAAAAAAAAAACGTTTTAAGATTGTGTAACAATTTTTTCTTTTAAAATTTTTTTCACAAATTTTTTTTTATGAAAACTCCTTATTCTTGCGTTCTATCTTAAATGCAACGTTTTTACAAAATTTCATTAGGGTGACCCATCAATTCTGTTTTCACTAAGAAAAAAACACCTTTTTAATCATGATATTCTTATAGACACTTTATTTTCTTGTTTCTAATCTAAAATAACATAATTGCTGAATTTTAATAGGGTACCACTATTATTACTTATTTTTTTTTTCAAAATACCCACATTTTCTCTACACCTAAAAAAAACACCCTTTTACAAGAAAAAATAAATTTTATAAAATATAGGCATATTTTATTCGTAATTCCCATGGGAAAGACAAAGTTTTTAATAAATTTCGTAAGGGTATCTACCTTTTATACCACTGATTTGTATCGTATTTTACTTATTTAACAAAAAACACCATTTTGACTAAAATATTTTAAAGACTGCATAGATTCATGGTTCCTGTTATAAATGAAACATTTCTACCAATTTTCATTGGTGTAACATTTTTGTCCAAGTTTTTATGGTAGGTAGGTACTAATTCCGAAATTCATCATTTATTTAAAAAAATAACACTCTTCCACTCAAAATAACTTTGTAAACTTTTTAAGTTCTTAGTTCTGATAACAAAAGAAACTTTTTAACCTAGTTTAATAATTTATAAAAGTTATGTTACATTTCTTACACTTAATACTCAAGCCATAAAAAAAAACACCCTTTCACAAAAAAATATTTTTAAGAATTTTTTGAATCCTTTGTCCCTGCTTTATCTAAAACCTTCATTCCGAATTCACATGTTTTTCGCCTATATATTTTACCTTTTGAGTGTTGAAGTAAAAAAACAAGCACCCTTGTTTTTAATCGGCAATAACTTTTTTAGAGCAATTGTATTGACTTTATTTTTATGTCATTAGATTCAGCATCAAAAAATACCTTAAAAACATGTGTCATGTGATGATATTCCACAAATTCACCTCACATTCACTTCCCTCTTTTCCGCGAAAAACACCTTTCCACACAATTTTTTTTATAGATTTTTTGACGTGATAACGTCTTATAAATCGATGAACCAAGGCAGCCACCACAAAAAAGTGACGCCATTTTCTAGCGTTACACTCTCGCACTTTCGCAGTGCGGCAAAAAATTTAAATTCAAAATTAAAAATAAACTATTAGAGATACAAAAATCTCCTAAAGCTTATTTGAAAGATAATAACACGGTGCGACACTGAAAATACACCCGAGAAATAACATAGTGTAGGCTGTTCGTATGGTCGAATAATGCATAAAAATATTTTTGTTATATTTTTGGAACCCTCCATTTTTTTTTTATTTACAAAAAACCATTTTTACAGACCTTACGATGTAATCTATCAATATTTCAGTCATTTTTCTAACAACTCTCAATATGTTATATGTTTTTGGAAAGAGGATTTCCAGACCTTTTGAATGATGTATATAAGTCTATTGTTTAAACAAATTAAGTGTATATATATATATATATTTGTGCCTAAATATATATTCTTTCAGAATATAACCTTACTTTATTTTTTTGTTTGTTTTATTTTGCAAAAAAAATTGGGTAAAGTTGAAAAAATTGGGAAAAAAATCACTTTTTCAAGATTTGTGGGATAAAAACCTACACTTAATTTGTTTAAACAATAGACTTATATACATCATTCAAAAGGTCTGGAAATCCCCTTTCCAAAAACATATAACATATTGAGAGTTGTTAGAAAAATGACTGAAATATTGATAGATTACATCGTAAGGTCTGTAAAAATGGTTTTTTGTAAATAAAAAAAAAATGGAGGGTTCCAAAAATATAACAAAAATATTTTTATGCATTATTCGACCATACGAACAGCCTACACTATGTTATTTCTCGGGTGTATTTTTTTTTTTTTATTTTGTAGCACAGTGTAATCTAAATCCTAATCCAAATGAAGGATTTTTAAAAATCCAGTTGATTGTTTTTGTTATAGATAGAGGAGACTGATTTAAGGATAACTGCATTTAAGAAAAAATTCTAAAAAATTTTGGAACTCCGCTATAACCTTTTGTTTGAACGTTGATCAGGTGTTGTGGGTATGACAAAATGTTGATTATGGGTAGGGCAAATTTTGTTTTGACAATTCTAAAGGTGCCAGGTTAAAGATGAAGGAAAAAAATTAGGTGTCTCATACGGATTTTTTCCCAACACTCTGCTTTTCGAAATATGAATTTTTGAAAAATACCTACTTTTTTAGGGGTATTTTTGGGTAGTTTTTGATTATTAGCTTTTTTTTGGAGCGTTCAAAAAATCTCACGTTATATGAAACATGTAGGGTTGATAAATTCGCATATATGTGCAAAAAATTGGATTCGTTAAAAGAGTTTTGACTGAAAACGGAGAAAAATAAATTTTAAAAAAACAGGTTTTTTGGCCGTTTTTAACCGATTTTCATCGTTTTTTTATTTTTACCTTTTTTTCTTTAATAGATAGAGGAATATTATATATGGAGTAACGTTAGACCATGACTACGACTATATGTGTGCGAAATTTCAATCATCCCATCATCATCAATTTGTGTATCCCGAGAAACATTACACAATTTTGAGATAACTTAAAATAAAATTTTAGAATTCAACAGGTTAAAACTTTTTACCAAGAGCAGATAGATTAAACATTTATGAGCATCCTGATACAATTACCTTTCAATTGGTATATTACACATAACGCTAGACTAACTACAAGCCACACAATGTCAAATCAAGAAACTTGCGAAAAACATCATACCACCAGTGAGTGGAGATCTGTTGCGCCATGAACAGCCACCAGGTATAAAATTTTGTATAGGTTGTTAGGGAAAAAATTCATTTAATAGCATGAGAACATAAAAATAAATGTTTTTTTGCTTTTTTTGATGAAATTTTATCGAGTTTAAAAATTCTATCTTTTTATAGATTGTAAAAAAAAAAATGGATTTAATAGCGTGAGAAGATAAATTTACATGTTTTCTTTGCTTTTTTTTGATGAAAATGATTGTTTTAAATAAATTATTTTGATACTTTTTGTTCATTGTAAAAATTTAAAAATGATTTTATTTTTTAGAAGAAATATTTGGCTTTTAATGGTATAATTTTTTTTGTGAGCTTTTAAAATAAAAAAATGAATATAATAAGAAAATGAAATGAAATGTATGTTAAATATTTTAAATCTTCAGTTGAATATTCATGAACTCCTTTGATTACTTTTTTAAGAATGCTTGTACCTACCTGATGAATTTCTTTTTATCGATTCTTCATCATGCATGAAAAGTTTTTCATACCCATTTTTATGCGAACATATGTACTTTTATATGACCTTAAACCTGTTTAAAACCAGTTTAATATGTTCTAGTTGAATGTACCCAATAGAATCCTAACTTTCTTAAAAGCAAGCTAACAAAAATGTATTTTAAAAAAATTGAAAGCCATTGAAACAGAAGTGGGTTAAGTTAAACAATTTTATTTCTAAACTTAATAGTTACTTACGCATACCTACACAACCAACACTCAACAACATTTAAAAGTATCTTTATTCATCAACATCATAATCATGTGGTTAATGTTTAGAATAGTGAATTCCATTACTGCATTTTCCGTTGCATCATTTATTCCACTTCATACTTAGTTTGGTATACACACTCCATTCAGATTTGAAATTCTGCACGTGTTTGTGTATCCCGAGAAACATTACCAAACAACATCACAAAGTTATGCAAGTACTCGTTTATATTAGTCTTATAAAAATAAAAACAAGTAAATAAACAAAAACGGATATAGTTCTTCATCATCACCATCATTCCCCAGGGTCGAATTATATCTATGTGTGTGATGCACAGGCACCCTACTAGCCTCGAGAAGATCAAATTTTTAAATTAGAGGAACATAAATCAAGTAGTCAGTGAGTTTGAAAATATTTTCAATTTTAATAAGAGAAGTTAAAGTTCTTGAATCATTTAAAGCATGGTAAAAAATTTCTTCCTGATCCGCCATTATTTTTGCAAATATTGCACCAACATTTTCAAATTAATTTTCATATCAACTTTATTGCAAAACCTATTGAAAAATGTTCGGACACAAAGAAGTCGTAAAATACAATTTTGTTCATGTTGCAGCAACATATTCAAAATAATTATTTTAATAATAAAAGTACATAAATATTGCATTAAAAAAAATTGAAATTCCAAGAACTAATGGTAAAAAAAAAACATATAGAAGTTAGCACCTAATACACAATTTGATTACTGTTATTTGCACTCTAAATTAAGAAAAATGTGTAAGCACACGAAAATTATAAGTGACAGGATCTAACACACTCTTAGAAACATATTGCGAAGAATTTCATCATTTTATGTGCAACTCAAGACATATACCAATTCTAGATTAGGCACAATCTTATATATTTTTAGCTCTAAGCAACATGTTACAGAAAAACTTTTATGAATTTTTATTCAAAGATATAAATCAAGAACGGAATTCCGCAATAGTGCCCTCTTTTCAGGGGAAAAATATTTACTCGTTACAATACCACTAACACCAACATGTTGCAGAAACAAATGTCCAGGAATTCATTTATATATTTTACGCTAAAACGTCTTTTTCCCCAAATCTAAGACATAACCAAATTGAGAACTGATTCTGACTCTCAGAAACATGTTTTAGAGACACAAAATTAAAATAGTGTTGTCTGCATATTCTCATACACTCTTAGCAACATGTTGCAACAACAAATGTATTTAATATTTAATAAATTATGTCAGCGACACTATTTACAGCAAAATGTTGCTTACATTAGCAGCTTTAAAAGATACATCCACGCCAAAATGTTGTTACAATACAATTAAGGGGAATACTGGTACTGTAAGAGTTGATGGAAATATGAGCCAAATGAATCTATACAATTTTTTTTTCCGTAATGTGTTGCAGCAACAAAATGAAGGAAATTCTTGAATCTATTATTAGGTATGAACATAGTACTAAAACTATCCTCCAAAAAAAAAACTAAGTTACAGTTTTGTTTAATCCTTGATCTTATATACATGTTGCAGCAACTTTAATCAAAGCAATTATTGTTACTATTAAACAACATTAAATAATGAACCAATTGCTAACAATTAAGCTTTAAAAGTTTGTGCTGCAAATAATCTTGATGAATCCCATACACTCTTAGCAACATGTTGCAGAAATAGATTAAAGTCCGTTTCATACCATTTAGTACATATTAACAAGAAAAAAAGGTGCTGGCAACACCTGCAGCTTTTAGGCAACAATTTAAGAACTTTATGATTCTAAAAGTTCTTACTAACATGTTGCTGCAACAAATTTATGTCATAAAATACATTCACCAACTTCAGACACATCTTTTTAAAACTGTTTTCCATAGACATCGAGGCGCTCCACAAAAGTCACCAAGACGCTCCTGTGTCATCATAATATTTTCCCCAACGTGCATTTTATATGCGTCGTTGGTCGTGTCGGTTGTGTAAATGCGTTTTTGCCAACAATGAAAAGTACTTTTCACATCGTTTTTATTATTATTTGTTTAAAAAAAAGACGTCATAGAAATGCAAGACCAGATGTGGTGTCATAACTTTCTAGCTTGATTTTTTTTTTCAATTTTTATATATTTTTTTCTGTTCCTCCTGGATTTACCCTGAGCAAAATAACTATATTCTATTTCCATAGTTATTAGAATTCTATTTTCTATATATATTTTTTTTTCTAGAGAAATAGTTTTATGTATTTATTTTTCTCTCCCTAAAGCTGAATGAAAAATTAGATAACATAACTATAAGGATTTTTGTCTTTGTTGTTGTTGTTATAGGTGTACTATATCGCCTTACAGGAAAAACAAGACAACGTCAGGATAAACATATTCGATGGAATAACAACAACAACAACAAAAAGAAGATGCAACGAGGACATAAATGCAACTGTGTTCGTGGAAGCATACCAGCGAGCTATTTGCGCTCGTGATAATTTTTTTTTGTAAATATACAAAATGGTAAGTTTTTATCCTTTTTTTTTACTATTTTTTCTTATATACAAAATAAAACTTAAAAAAAGAAGAAAGAGGAGATGATGGTTTTGTATAGTTGAGGTGCAGTAAAAGTTGTGATTTATTGTTTACACAAAAACAAAAAATAAAAACAATAAGACAAAAAACAAACACATATGGGGACAAGGACGTACACAATTTTTAAGGATAAATAGGGTGGTAAAGCGGACAAAATAAGCGTTCTTCCCGACAATTTGCCGTGCATAAATCAGGAAGCAAACATTCACTATTCACTGTTGTGCATTGTGCATTCACTATTCACATAACGGGCATAAGAAAAGGAAAAAGAGATTTCCTTCATTCGCATGTGCTCTGAGCATTGTGTTGTGTCCTTTAGATAAAAGTTAAGTTAAATCAAAGATTATAGAATACAAAGATGTCGCATCCCATAGAAGTTATCGAAACCAAAAATTTGAAGTGTCGTATGTGATCAACATGTTGCTAGCTGCAAAATGTTGCGAGAGCGAGGGAATTCCTTAAAAAAATGGAATCTCTTTCGTTGTATTTCTTCTGTTTTTTTATTTTGTTTTGCTTCTTACGGCAACGGTGCCGATGACGATCACTGTGGTGGAGTTTTTTTTTTCTTACTTTTTGCCAGTTCGTCTACCCAGATCTTCCCTCTTGTGAAAGGAATTTTTGCATTCCCGTTTTTTCCTTTTTTTAGATTATTTTTTTTTTAATATGAAGACTTTAAGAATTATATATTTTGTAGAATATTTTTAAGCCGAGGGTGGTTTCCGCTTTTTATTTTTTTTGTTCTCTTTTTTATAAGATGACAACGCACAGGTGCATTGGTTTCAGGTGTGTCTGTGTATGTATCTTTTTTTCGTTTGCTGCGGCAATCGTCCTTGAAATTGTTTTTTTTTGTGGTGGAGGATAATTATATAAATTTTTGTTCTTGTTTGATTGCGTCTGGCAAAATCTTTTCTTTTGTAAGGATTTTCTTCATTCCAGTTTTTTTTCCTTTTTTAGATATTTGTATATTTTTCGTGTTGAAGATTTTGTGGAATATTTTTTTGCCAAGGGTAGGTTTTGTTTTTATTTTTTGAGCTCTTTTAGTGCTATTGCACAGATGCATTGCTTTCAGGTGTACACACATAGACTAGCTCAAAAATTTAAAGGAACAACAAAAAAAACAGTGATTTTTTAGTGATTTTCGATAGGCTGTATTTCAGTAAAAAAATTATCGTAGGTATTATGACAAAACAAAAACATGTGAAAGCTATATTCTTTTTATTTATTTAGTACCTACCAAATGTTTTATTTCAAAAGGTAAAATAGCTAAATCATAGGAACTGTGTAAAAACCAAAATTTTTCAATTTTTTTTGTTTTTTTTCTAAGAAAGTGGGAAAATTTTTATTTATAAAATGATTTATTACTATTACAGGTAAAATAAGTTTTAAAAAAAAATTGTTACACTCATGAAACTTTGCAAAAAGTTTGCTTTTGGGATAAGGACCAAGGACAAAAAAAGTCTATAAAAAAAGTTGGGTGGAAGGGTGTTTTTTCGCGGACAAAAGGAAGGTCAAAAAAATACTGAAAAAAAATTTTTGTCGAATATGTATCATCATATTTATTAAATATTTAAAATTAAAATAGATTTACTGTTTGTTTTAATAAATTTAATATTTTATTTTTATTTTTATTTTTAAAAATATGTCTTGCATTGAATTTTAGGTTAAAATTTATGATAAAAAAGTAGCGGAAAGGTGCGAACAGTCAGACAATTTTTTTTTAATTGTCATGTTTCAGAAAGCTTCTAAGCTATCTTAACCAAACTTTGAAGACATTTTAAGACATATTTTATCATTATATTGCAACGAAAGTTATAATTATAGAATGAATGAGAGCATCACATTAAACTAAAATGTAGAAAAGGTCAAAACGTCTCACTGTTTGCAAAAGGTGTGATCAGTGAGATAGGCTAAGACGAACAGTGAGACGGACGAATAAAACAGAAACAAATCTCCCAAAACGTCAAATAAGTAAGTAAACTTATATAACTATGTTGTTTTAACCCATTTCTTCAAAAAAGTTACAAGAAAACAGAAAAAATTAACAAAAGGAAAAACACTACAAAATCAAACTGAAACCTTTTTCATTTCATAGATTTCTGTAAATGTACATACATATGTCTCACATAGCTTAATCATTTTAACTGTTCAAAAACCAAAATTTTACATTTTTTTTATTTTATTTTTCTCTTAAAAATTGGGGATTTGTTTTCTGATAAAATGATGATTAATTTTACAAAGACTATTTATTTAGCTTCAAGATTCTTTTTGTTTCAAACTTTTAAGATATTTTTTAGACTGCAAAATCAGTCATCAAACCAAAAGCCAACTCTTGACTTTTACTATCAATACCTCAGCAACGGATCACTTTACAGAAAATTCAAATATACATTTAAAAACTTTATTCAATTTTCTACTTTATTTTTTATTTAAAATTATAACTGTTTTTGGATAGTTTTCCTTATTTTGAAAATTATTGATTTCTCATTGGTTTATGTAGAGTTTAAACCTTAAACGATATTTATTAATACAAAAAAAAAAAAAAAAATATGTTAATATTTAGTTTTTCCATTATTGTCATTTAATTTATTGTAACAAGATAATTTTCTTCAAAATCTATGGATTAGTTATAAGGACATGACCATTTTTGTAACGATCAATATTTTCGACTGTTTTTGTTACTTTTTTTGTTCTTGCCTGAAACTTGAAAAGCAAATCGAATTTGAAAATTTTTATTGAGTAGTTTTTTGTAGATAGTTAAATTTCTATCGATATGCATCCTTTTAAAAACTTTTACAATTAAAACATTGTAAAATACTTAAGAAAAACTATTCAAAGAAGAGATAAAAAACATTTTTGACGTTTTTACTGAATAGTATATTTTTATGCTTTGAGCATTTAAAGAGATTGAACATGTAAAGGAGAAAAGAAGGTACTTTCTTTTTCGACACAATGGTCACAAAAATTAAATACAGCTAAAATCAAATACTTCCAAAATCTAGTATTTTTGGTCTTTTGACTAGTGAATTGAACAAGGCAATCGAATTTTTCTTCCTTGTTCGATTTCACTAGTCAAAAAGTTTTTGTTATAGAAATCAATGTATATTTTTCTAATGTTTTTTTGTGCGCTGGGCTCGAATCTGAAGTCACAAAAACTCTATAACATCATGTTTTAGAGATATTACCATTACAAAACATCACAAAAATAGTGTTTTGGGCGTTCAAAATTCAATATCTCAAAAACTTTGCACGTAGAGCTATTTTAATGCTAGATTCAAATTAAGAGTGTCTAAGGCCATTAGAAGAATATAGTTTGGTTTCTATGGAATTTTATTTTACGCCAATATTACTGTCATTTACGGAAAAATCGATCTTAAAAATTTTTTTTTTTCAACTTTTCTCAATATTTTCTAAAACAAAAGTTTAATTTTCCCACACAATCTTAAATAAATGGTTTTTATCTAAATGACTGCATTCCAAACTTTTTAAAAAGTATAGAATTTTTTCGCATTTTTTTCAATATTTTTGAGGCTATATAAAAAAATGGTTGGAGTAAAAGTTTTAGACACTTTTACAATCTACCTACAACTTTTGCATTTAACTTTTTTAGATAGGAGGCCTACTTTTGACCGAAATCGTAAAAACACGATTTTTGGCACCCACCCCACTTTTTGGCCCACCCACCCTCTTTCCCCAAATTTGTTTGTGAGCAATTTATTTTTCCCCTTTTATACATATACCATTTATCCTTAATTTTCCAACCACCCATGTGCTGCTAATAATTTTTTTATTTTCAAGATTTACTACTACTTTCACAAAAAAATCATAGAAAAATTTCCATTTTGGTACCTACCTACGTACATTAAATAATTTTTGATACCTTTTCTACCCTTACCACCCGCACTTAAAAACTTTTTAATACCTTTCCTACCCATACCATCCGCACTAAATACTTTTTTAAACCTTTCCTACCCTTACGATCCGCACTAAATAATTCCTTCAATACCTTTTCTTCCCTTCCAAAGTAAAAATACCAAAGCTCACAACAAACCAACAAAATATGTATACCTATTTCAACAAAAAAAATTCAGCTTGCAATTCCAAGGAAGATTGCCGTAGCAAACGAAAAAAAAAAATACCTACGTATTATGTGTGTACACCTGAAAGCGATGCGCCTGTGCATCACGATCATGCAGAAAGAGAAAACAAAATTGTAAATAAAAATCAAAACAGAAAACTACCCTCGACTTTTGTAAAAAGTCTTCAACGCAAAGTTTACAAAAAAAACCAAAACAAGGGAAAAAACTACAAAATAAATAAAATCCTTAGAATAGGAAATACTTCAGCAGAAGAACAGAAAAAAGACAAAAAAATACCATCACTTCTGCCACAAGGAGCATTCGCTTCTTCATAAAACAACACATAAGAACAAAAAAAGAAATAAACCGAAGAAGGTCAAACGTCAAAGTAATTTTTTTAAGAGATTCCAATTTTTTAAGGAATTCCCTTGCTCTCGCAACATTTTCGTACTAGCAACATGTTGTGGTACGCCATATCACGTACCACCCGAAAAATTTGGGGTTCCGATAATTTGTATGGGATGCGACATCTTTGTATTCTATAATCTTTGGTTAAATGTTATACAAGAAATAAAGGATATGTATTTTTTTTTACAGTGTGGGTGCAGTAAATGTCAGTTTTTTTTTCGTTTTTCTTCAAACGTTATGACCAAAACGTAATCTAGCAGAATGCATAACTAGAAATAAAGTGAAAAAAGGACTTGATGAGGATGAAGAGCGAAGTTTTTGTATCGTATACTTACTTGAAGGTGGCTGATGTGTTTCGTGAGGATATTTTTTATGACAGTCGAGTTGAGTAGGAGAAGGACTCAGATGAAGATATGAGTGGTACCTGTTTAGGAATATGTTTAAGTTGTTTTGTTGCAAGGACAAGAGCATCTCACATCTTCACAAATGCTAGTGGCATCGAAAATTATAGTAAAAGGACGAGCGACAGCAAAAAAAAGGATGATTTTTACGATTTTATATTGCATCACAAATAAGTCCTTTTCGTCGTGTCGTAGAGAGAGATAACGAAGTGCAAAGTGAATTGATTTTTTTTTTGTTAGTTTCTTTGTTTGCTTGTTGGTTCTTATTTGTGATGTGTCATTTGGAATTTTTTATGAATTCAAAAGTGACATACAAACAATATGTTTTTGTGTTGACAAAAAAAAAAAAATACCAAAGAGACGATGTGTATAATAAAAATGTCAATGAAAAATTCATGAGTTGGAATTATTTTATTTTTTTTTTTTGTCATTTCGTTCGTTTGATACTTTCAATAGCGCTGATTTTAGAGCAAATTGAAAAATATCTTCGATATGATTAATTCAAATTTATTCCTTCTTTATTATACAGTATAGAATGTTCACTTCTTTAGGATATCAGAATTTTTTTCTAAGAAATTTCTAGCCAACAAAGGGATTTTTTAAAGAGTTTAAAAAGGAGTTTTAGAATTTTTGAAATGTTTGGTTTACAAAATTTGAAAAAGAACGCATCATATTTTAGGAGTTTAAATAGCCTATAACTAGTAGAGAAGCAAGACACTTTTATCGATACCTTTTTTTTTTAAATTATAAGTACCTAGTTTAGAAGTTATGAGGGCACATACATACTTAAATACTAAAAAATCACTCTTTTTGTTACACAATTTGCATTAAAAAGAAAAAAAAAAATAAAATATTGAAAAAGTTTCATTATTCATTAATAATATTATGAGGATTATTATGATTAAATGTGGTAAAAGGGGCATTTAGTCGAAATAAAAAACCGTTTTCGAGAAAATATCAAAAACTATAAAAAATAATTAAAAACAAAAAGAACTCAATTTAACTTTTTTTTCATGGTAATTATGCGGTTTTCATTAAAGCCTATAAGATTTTTGTTTTGTTTTTTTTTTTTTTTTTTTATTTAAAAAATTGGGATTATCAATAGGTACCTATGTGTAGTTTCAAAATGAATTTAAATTATTTTTAATTTGGTTATTTGATATGGAAAAATGATTTTGATATGCCAAATTGACTAATTCAACCGACAATTTCCTAACGAAAAAAAAAATATATTTTGTACCTATGTCTGTTTTTTTTATGGTGTTCGAATTAATCATGATGGTAATATTTATCTTCTAGAAAAACACGGTGACGTGAAATAACGCCCTACGAAATAAGGCCGCATCGGCCCTTATTTCCATTTGTAATGGAAATTAGGCCCTGACAATGCTTGCGGCTTTATTTCCATTTTAACAACGAAATTAGGCCCGTCGGGCTTTATTTCGTTTTTTCTACTTGGAAGTAGAAAACAAGAACATCTGAACTTCCAAACTTCATTCTTTAAAAAAAATTTAAATGTTATTTGAAGTTCAGATATGCGGGAATGCAGCCTCTGCAACCCCTTGTCCCCTTCCTAGGGCATATTTTAGGATTTGGGGTCTAGGCAAAGTTGAGTGAATTCAATATTTCTTTTAGTTTCCTAGATACTTTAAAATTTTGAAGAAAATCTGCTCACACCCAACCTAACACCCATCTTGAATCGGTGCAGGGAACTAACTTAAAAATTTCATCTTTTGTCCGTAATAATTCTACTTTTCCGTTATATTCCATCATTTATGGTGGGAAATAAGTTTATCCAAATGTGTGTCAAAATATTTCTGACTTCAACTTGAAGATCAAAAATACATTTAAGAAATTCAAAATAAATAAAATTGAGTTATTTACTTACTCGTAGTAACATAGGTAGATTCAATTTAATTCCGATGTTCAAATGCGAAGCGGAAAATTTTTTTAACCCGAATTTTAATGCGAAGCGGAAAAAAATTTTTCAACCGGAATTTTAATGCGAAGCGGAAAAAATGTTTGCCCACGTGAGGATCAGTTTTGAGGTGTGAAAATTAAAAATTCGCGCGAATTTTTAATTTTCACACCTCAAAACTGATCCTCACGTGGGCAAACATTTTTTCCGCTTCGCATTAAAATTCCGGTTAAAAAATTTTTTCCGCTTCGCATTTGAACATCGGAATTAAATTTAATCTACCTATGTTACTACGAGTAAGTATATATGTAACTCAATTTTATTTATTTTGAATTTAAATGTATTCTTGTTTTTACTTATTTCTTAAAAGTTTGTATAGAAAAAAAGAATGCAAAAACTTTGCGAAGACCCGCGATTTCCCATTTTCATTTTTCAGTGCAGACTTTTGTAAAAAAAAAATGTGCCAAAGACACCTCATCTAATAAGATTCAGTATTAAAAAGAAAAATTATTTTCCACCTCACACTTCACCCAAAAGTGAATTTCGTTCCAAAAAAAAGGAGAAATTGTTGTTCTCACATTCAGTAAGAACTGACTTCCCAAACAAAAGTGAAATTATTTCCTACTCTAAGTGAAGTAATGTCCCATAAGAAAGCCGCATCCCCCACCCATATTCTTCTCACTTCTTATTACTTAAGTACTATGAACACGAAGCATGATTTCGCTTCCTCCAGAAATGCGGCCTTATTTCTATCTCGAATGGGGTCTTATTTCTATATTGCAACATAAATAAGGCCCGTCGGGCGTTATTTCGGTTTTTCCATGGAAATAAAGCCGCATTTCAAATGGGGCCTTATTTCGTAGGGCGTTATTTCACGTCACCGAAAAACACAACTACGCACATTAATTTATGTAATGTACCTGTGTTGAAAAGTAATACAAAAAAAAATAATTGCAAATTAAAAAAAAAAAAAGAATTGTGGTAACAAGTATTAATTGGAAATGTAGGTTAATATTCCATTAAGATTTTAATCATAATTTAATTTTCAATACAAAAAATTATTTAAGTATATGCAATATGTTTCATGAAACAAATAAAAATTGATATGTGATTTTCAATGTTCATTCCATAGCTATAACTGGTTTGTTGAATAGATGGCATATGACCACGACTTTCGAATTAACATCAAATAACAATTTATATGTTTTTTGTTTCATACTTTTTAGAAGGTCATTTCGGAACAGTCAGGTTTTTCAAATTGCGACCAGAAGGTTAGGAGTTATGTTGTCACAGATGAACAAACTATCTGTGTTTGTCAAAAACGGCCCTAACGTTTTTATTTAAAATTTGTGTGTTTAAAGAAAATATGGTACATTTGTGAAAGAAATAAAAATTTTTGAAATGGTATTAACCTACCAATAAACGGCTTTTTATTTCTGATTTTTTCATAAACGATTTAGCCAATTTCAACAAAAATTTTCATTCAGAAGCATTTAAATAATTCTCCCATATTAAAACCTTAAAATATTTAAAAAAACACATTTTTGTATTAAAAAAAAAAATCATGTGTGCAATTCACACGTGGTACACAGAGAAAAATATGACCCGCTAAAAACTAACAGATTGCCATATTGTTTTACCGTCCATACATTTCATAAGGAAATCTTATTAAAATCAACGATTAATAAGGTTTTTTAAGGAGATTTCTTATTATTTTTATAGAGAAAATCTTATTAAAATTTGACTGAAAAGTTGATTTTTTTTGCAAGTTAGCACTAGAACAAAAATGGCGATCAATATTTTCATGGCAGCTTGGTTCAGGTGGTAAGGTGGGCGACTAATGATTTGAAGTCTCCAGTTCGATTCCCAGCCTGGTCATCGTTTTTTTTTATTTTTTTTGCAGATTTTAAAACAATAAGGAAAACCCGATTGTTTTAATAAGGTTTCCTTCTTGGATGAAAACCATAGAGAAATCTTGTGCTCTATTTTTCTCTGTGTAGAAGTGAAAACTTAAAAAAAAAATCGAAAAAATCTTCCTTTTTTTCTATCACCTTTCAATCCACGGTTTTTATATGACAACCTAAAATAAATTTTATATCTTCTGAAAGCTTATTATTTCACCTTTTATATGACGTATCAATCATATTTCTACCATGCCTACCAAAAAAGGAAGAATTTTCTAAAGCCAACTATGTAGAAATTTCAAACTGAGATTACGGTACTTCCTGCACTGGTGGCTGGTCATCAGCAACAGATCTCCACATACATTTTTCCTGTCGCTTTGATGTTTCATCTTGTTTCAAATCACTACGATACTAAAGAATTTTTCACTTCAAAAGTTTAAGTTTTTTTTGGAAAAATCATTTTTTTTTTTCAATGAAAATTCAGTGAAACAGAATATATATATAGAAGCATGGGTCACTTTTTATTTATTAAAATTAACGCTTAGCGCCTAATTATGTATTAACAAAAAAAAAATCATGAAAAAATGTATAATTCTCAACCTATTAAACTCTGCAGTTTTATTATGTGTTAATTAAAAAAAAAAAATAAACACCTTAAAACACGAATTATTTAATTTGCAGGAAAACATAAAACAACAGACAAATTTTTTATTAGGAATGAAGTTGTAAAAAATTTAATTTCAAATAAAACCCACCAATTTTCCTTGGTAAAGAGTACTATTTCATGTTCTAAAAGTTGATTAAACATGTTCCAACTAAAAGGTACAAAAATACCTACAATATTTTAAATTCACTAAGCTTAATTGCTTTTTTCACTTTTTGTTTAATAAAACCAACATTTAATTTGTAATTTTAATTGAAATGGCATATTCGTGTTAAATTTCACCTAATTTTTTTATTAACAAAAAAAAAAAAAAAACTTTTAACCTAAAAATTCACTATTTTACAAATAACCAGAAACCATGCACATTGCATTTAATAATTCCAAGAATTTACATTCAATTCCTGTTCAACATGAAACGAAATTTTACATGAAAATATCATGCAATCAACTATTTTAAAATTCCAAAAAAAAAAAAAACTCATTCTAAAAAGGTATAACTTCACACTAATTAAAAAAAATTTCAAAACCATGATCCTCCTTACTTGTTCGCACTTGAAAAACATAGCAACAAAAAAAATCTATATTTTCAATGAATATTAAATTCAAAACAACCTCCTGATAAGGATAAAAGTAAATACAAGGCTTATCCTTGTCCATATTATATAACATAGAGAACCCCTTAACAAGCTTATTTATTTTTAATGGCAAACATTCAATAACGCCATTTTGATTTTTTTTACTGCCCACGCATTTACAGGTCATAAGAAATAAAAAAAAATAAAAGTTTTGAAAATAAAATCTCATCTAAAATCACTCGGCTCCTTATCGTCCTTTGCTCTACTTACAAAATCACTCATAGTCAAGTTAAGTCCTTAATTATGCAAAGCCAAACATACGAGTACGTACCCTAACCAACAGTTTCTAATAACAGGAAACACGATGGTTAAAAAAATTATATTTAGAAAAAAAAATTATATCCTCGTCGCGGTGCGGTAATAAAATATTTTATCTCGAAGTCATGCGAACAAATAATACGTTTCGCCATTTAATTCCGGCGGTGGCACCAATGCACCATCCGCTAACCCCCATCCCCAATGTCAATGATGGAGATGGAAAGAGGGTTTTTTTTTATTTTTAAACTAAAGACGGGGGGGAAGAGAGGGAGAGAGAGCAAATGTCACATTAAATATGCACTGTTTGACATAAAAGCGAAGCATGCACACACAAAGAGGTGCGCTGAAGCATGCCACCTGCGGTGCATACTAATGCAGGCATATATTTCAACATCGGACAACGGGGACCTGGAACCTGTGCCTGTGAGTTGATGGGAGAACCGAACCGAAGCCCGAACCTCGTCGGAACAGCCAAAGCCAAAGCAGAGGTACCATAAAATCCTTGCATCAAGTCTTGGAAACACTTTGTATACACGCATTGGTTGTACTTTTGTTCGGTTGCGGTTGGTTGAGTTAGTTCTATCTGGATGGTTGGTTTGCTGGTTTGATTGTCGTCCCTAGAGAGAGAGAGAGTAACCTGCTATTTGAAGTTGTTATAAGGGGTTGTTTCCTAAACATGTTATTTTTTTCCTGACCCATCCTTTTCTGCATGGCAGCCAGCAGCGACGATGGACAATCTGGATCTCAATTCTCAAAAGCGAAAGACGACGACGCGACGACCACCACCACGATTTTCGTCGAAGGATGGCAACGACATTTTTGTTTAAGACATTTAAAGCACGCAACAAAAGAATTTAAGAACTTATACCAGGTGTGGAAATGAGAACAGGGGCGAATTTACTCATAATGGGCCTTTAGCCAAAAAAAAAAAAATCCCAATTCAATCGACCCAGAAGTATCTTCAGGAAAAAAAAATTATTTTTTTACATATTTCTTTTCAATAGTATAACTGGTATAATCTAGGCACCAAATTTAGACTATATTAATCAAATCAAACGAATTTGGCAAATTGGTATGAATTGGTCTAAATTATTTTGAGTACCTATTCAAATGCAGTTTAAAATATTTGCATTCAAGGCCTAAGTATAAAAATAGTAATTTGAGATTTACTTTGTGTACTTTATTATTTTATACCAATACCGAAGATATGAACCATATTTTACTTATAGGTCTGATTTAGATATATAAACTCGTCTAATTAATGTTTCCATTTAAATAAATGGTAAAATACTAAATTTATGAATGCTGAGTGTTAAAAATTTCAAACTTCACAATGCGTTATACCAACTTATACTGATAGCAAATTCAGAAAAAAAATTCAGTCACAATGTGTGCATTTCATTCAAATGTATACAAAACGTTTGAATATGGTATATGAATTTCGACCAAATTAAACATTAATTTTATCTAAATTAAAAAAAGTCGACCAATTATTAAGTCGAAAAATTTTACACTAAACCTTTACGAATTCTTAATACGAATTAAGAAAAAAATTAACTAATATCGCGGTAGGTACTATTCAAAATTTAGCATGGCTACGCAAATAAATTTTAAGAATAAAATGTGCTTTTTCAAAGATTATTTAATTTTTATACCAGTCATCTTTGCAAATGGTATAGAGTCCACCAAAGTGTTAAATTGCATATAAATTATGCTTTCAAGCTACAACGAAGAAAGGTATACTTAACGTTCATAAATTCACTTTGTGTTCACCATGAAATTTAGCCGGTTTATACCAATTAGTATAAAAATTAATGAAAAAAAAAACAGTCCGTGGTTATATCTGTAAAAACAAGCCTTCAAATTCAGCTTTACATGAATGCATATAGGTGTATTATAAAAATGGAGTATTTTTTTTATTTATTGTATTAATACCAGTCAGGCTGAAAAGGTAGTTTTTATACTAATAATTTCATGGAATCCTTTATATATTTTTATTTACTTTTTTTATGGAACATCAAAGTCAACTAAACCATTCGTTATAAAATAAGAACAGAAAATTATGTAAAAATACGTTTTTTTTATACCAATTAACCAATTACACATTTACTTAAAATAGTGTTTACTTCGATGTGTGATCATGATCATGTACTGATCAAAGCTGTTTTTCCATGACTTTGTACAATTATTCTAAGCCAAGTTGGCAGGAAAATTAGTAGCTTGTGTTTATACCAATCATCGACATAAATCAAAAAACATATTTTTAGTACTTTTTCAGTAACATAAGATTTTATTTTATCCAATGAACTTATAAGTAAAGGCAATATGTTTTTCGTATTCTAATACATTATACCAGTTTATACCAATCACAGAAAAAAGATGTTTCAGAATCTTGAAATCGAAAATAGCTGCAAATAAAAATACTTAAATTTTGTGTAGATATATCAGTCACATTTTTCTACAAACCAGTCTAAGTTTTTACTTTTTTTGATTGGTATAACTTTTTACAGCGTTTTAATCGTATTTCTTTAACGATTTTGATCACACTCTTTCCATAACCCAAGCAATTTTGTATTTAAAAAAAAGAACTTTTCAACTCTTTGCGCCTGATTGGATGTGTCCTAACAAACAACCCTGCCACTTTGATGAACGATTTCCATTCGAGTGAATTAAAGGGAAAAATCACCTTTGTCGCTGTTAGACCAGGGTGACGCTATTTGCCCACATATCGCACCTTCTCTACGGCTACCACGATATAAATAACCAAATAGATTAGCGGTCATAGATTAACTAGACGACGTCACTTCGAACAACTTCCCTTTCCTTTAGCATACTCTAACCTATTGTTTATTTTTATGTTGTAGGCTTAGAGACGTGTCTGTGTGTATTTTTAAAAAATGCATCTGTATGTTTTTTTTTTTTTTTTTAGAATATCTTTAACTTGTATCGAAAGGGACTAGAATTTTTTAATTAATTGTTTGCGTGAGTATTTTTCGTTTTTCTTCGTGTTGTTTTGTTTTTAAGAGAAAGAAAAAAAAGGAGTCATGTTGTATCAACGAGAACTGAACTTGGAGTTTTTTTTTTATTTATTTTTTTTTTTTAACTTTATAAAGGAATGAGTTTGACATTAAACCTGTGTTAATTTTTCATGTTCCTTAGGTTTTTTTTTTTATCTTCATTCTTGTGTGTTTTGTTTTTTTTTTTTTTAAGTCATGAAGCTTGAAGAGAGTGGATTTATTTTCTATTATTAACCTGTCGAGAGGATACCTTTTGAAAAATGTTCATGGATAGTGATAAAGACTCGAAACACGCATTCGACAGATAGGTACAAACAAAAACAGAAGAAAAAAAACTGAATACCGTTTGACATAAAGGGCATTATAAGAGTATTAATGAAGTGGACATTTCGAGGAGGAAATTGTTTTAATCGAAAATAAAAGATTATTATTGCGTGCGTAGTGTGATCGAGTTTGAGAAAAAGATATTTTTAGAAAATATCTGATTAGATAGATTTGACTTGCAATAGGTTTTTGTTCTCTGTCATGAGTGAGGGGAGAAGCTATTTTCAAAAACAGACAACTAATGTGGGTAATTATTTTAAAAATAAAATTTCTACGTGATGAATTTTGGGTTGTATTGTAAGGTAAATAATATAAATAGCTTTTAGAGTATCAAGGGTCATATTTGTTTGAGGTTTATGTGGGTTTTATTTAAAATATACCTAATATTATTTATGCAAAAAAAACTAATCCTATTGTGTTGTATTTTTATAACATATTACAAAATATCCTATAAATTGTTTTTAATTTAGATAATATTCTTATTATTGTAATAATTCGTTTAAAATCTTTAAGATAACTTTTATTTTCTCAACATATGGATGGAATTCATATCAATTTTTTAAAATTTTATTTAGCGAAATGTTGTAAAACAAACCAAAAAAGATCCACCTTCTTTTTGAGTGCAAATTGCATGAAAATTCAATTGGTTACTAACTAAGGTGGGTCGTTTTTGGGTTTTTTTTCGAATTTCAAATCGTTATAGCGGTTGTGAATGGTGAAGACAAAGAAGGGGTTAAAATATAATCAAAATCAGTTAATATCTTATGATGCCCGCGCATCGGCTCTAAAGGTTGAAAAATATATTAAAAAATGGTATTTTTACAAAAAAAATTAACCAACGTAATATCTTTTTTTTTAATAAAATAGCTTTTGACAACTCTTATATGAGCTAAATATTATGTAGGAAAAAAATTGTTCAAGGGTAAGGACTTCCGGTCGCATAGCGTTTTGAAATTTGTCGAAATATGGCAAAATTCCTATTTTTACGATTTTTTTTTTAATTGTTAGGTATTTACTACTTGGTAAATTATTATTTTTACCAAATTTGAAGTAAAAATGAAGTTCACACAATCAGTGAATGCTATGAACTCGTTGAAGATTTAAAAATGTGTCGGCCAAGAAAAATTTGACTATTTATCATTCTCCTCGCCGGACAGTTGTGCATTTGGTGCTTTATGGCGTCAAAAATCATTTACACGGCAATTTCTTGACAAAAAGTCATGAAACTTGGAACACTGAAGCATATTAGTATGAGAATTACGAAAAATCTTCCAGCTTTTAATTAGTATTCTTATGTACCAATATAAAATTTAAAAAAAAAAATTCAAAAATAAAAAAAAACTTTAATTTAAAAATAATAATATTTTTTTTGTTTTAAATCAATTTTTTTAATTCAAATTTTCTGAAACGGCAAGAAAAGGAACCCAAAGGTTAAAAAAAAATAAAATTGGAAGCATGTCACTGCTTTAAAAAAAAAAATGTGTGTACGTCAGCACTCAGAGATCACAAAATTATATTTTGTTTATTTTTTTCATAAAAAAATATTAAAACTAGCATATAAAATATTTTAAGTAGGTAATGTTGACCTAAACATTAAAAAAAAAAGAAAAACTTACATGCCACACAAAACTTAAACTAACCCCTGTCTAAAAGCATTAGAAAACATAACATACATTACCAAAACAACCTGCCATAAAGACAAATCCAACACGTTTTTCATTTTAACAATAAATAATTCATCACTATAACCCAAACATTCTATTATCTACTCTACATCTACTACCTACAAGTTCACCACACTAAAATGTCCAAAGAAACACTACATCATTCATCAAATACAAATTATGTTACATTCTTATTCCATTTCGTATCCTTTTTTTGCTGTTTAAAGGATAAATACCCAAACTCAAATTATATCCAAACATGGCCGGAGATGAACATCACCAAAATAAACTTGAACACAAAAAAAAAAGATGAAAAAAAAAACACGAAAAACAACAAATAAATTGACGAAAAACTATGAACAAAATAAAAAAAAGAGGTCAACATTAACAAAAATACTAAATAGGATGAATCATCAACAACAACTGTCCTAGGTATTTAAAATCTGTCTCTTATTCTATCCCATTCCCTTTTTTTGGGAAAAGAAAGGAAACAAAAGAAGATGTAGAAAAATTACTGAAGCATAAACATAATTTAAATTAATTACACCAGGACATCAAATATTACGAAAATCCTTTATTTCCATTTAAAATAGCGCCTCCATCTAACCCTACCCCTCCATATCACACTAAATGCTTGGGTGGGTGGTTTGTGTGTACTTGTGTAGGACGAAAGCTTAAATGTTCACTCTTTATAATATAATGATGTCCTGGAAATATCAGCTGACTCATTCCCTTTTTATTTAATATGCTATGCCCACTCAACTGTTATTGTCTTGGAATATAAATGGTGTGCAAAGTATTCGATTATCATAACCTAACATGCGGTTTGAAGGACAAAAAAGGATACCAAAGAGAAAAAAGGACCTCCAGAGGCAAAAAAAAACACATCTCTAATGAAAAAAAAAGAGTAAAAGGTTACCAATGGCAAACATACTAAATCTACATACGCCTTGAACCCATCATCTCCATATACCCGTACCCTCACAAAGAAAAGGACGAAACTCTGTTTACTGCGAAAGATGTAATTAATTAACACCTCACCGCTAACACCAGCGATTTTTGCCTAAATTCATCTTCTATATTCCATGAGAGTTGGTTGGTTTGGTGAGGTAAGAGATGGTAGATCTAGCTAGTCCAACTTTGTTATTGCCTAGATAAGGATTGGGGTGTCCCTGTGTGTGTTGGTTGGTGTTGGTGTGTCTGGGAGCCAATCCTTTCCTTTTTCCTTGTCACCCAAGGCTTGAATCGTTTCAGTCCATCCGGTTTGGACTTGGTCGTTGTCGTTGGACATGATATAAGCCAACACTACCTTCATCGTAGTCCTTTTTTACAAAAAAGTGGTGGTGGTTAGCTTCCAAATTTCTCTTCCTTCTCCCTTCTCTTTTTTCCCTATCAACGACTAAACCTTTTTTTACCACTCGCATTTGTAACTACCATCAGCTTTTGAAATGAGAAAATAAAATGCAAACAAAACACGAAACGACAAAAAAGGATAATAAAGGATCAACCCAAATAAGTTTAAGAGGGGTGAAGGAGAGACCTCTTCCAAGGAATCAACTCTTTCATGGATATTGATAATTTACGCCAGCTGATGCCACACACCATATCGCATTTAGGTGAACGAGAATCTTCTTTTCTGGTACCTATTATCCTGTGATTGCTTTAGAAATGTCTTTTAGGGCATCACAGCAATTGTCATAAAATAAACGCCATAAGATACAAACTGTCACAATGGCATTGGAAGACGAAGACTCGAAGTCGATTGATTTTTTTTTTTTTATTTATTTAGTGTCGCCTTTCAGTATGTTAACGCGAATTCCTGTCAAGGATATATTCATGCGATATATTGTACGCTCATACAAATACAAAAAAAAAAGACGCAAAAGCTGGGTAATGTTTATTTCATTTGGACTTAATGAAATTTATAAGGAAATACACCAGCTTAAGAGAGATATAGGAAATTGAGGAGAAAAAGGACTAAAGGACGAAGCAGAAAAAAAGAAACAAACTTATCTTGGAAATAGTGCTAAATGACTTTGCCTTAACTATCTTCCCGGCCTTTTTATTACTACTATTTTATCCTGCCGAAAAGCAAATAGAATATAAAAATAGGATATGCCAAATTCATTCGGGCCATATTGACACACTGACTATGGCATTGGCATGTGATGGTTTTGGCTTTAACTTTAGCCTTAGCTTTGCCATCCATCGACAAACGACATCGTTGTCGTCGTCGGCCTCGACTTCAATTCGACTTAATGATTCTAAATAATCATTAAGGGTTTGGTCTTGGTGGTGCTAGGCTAGTAAATGGCGACGAAGAATATCATGGTGGTGCGGTATTAGATTTATATGGCAAAGGTTAAATGGTTGATGAATTTCTTACAAATATACCAAAAATGTATATAAAACAGAAGATGCGGAAAAGCTTAGTGGTTGTTAATTTGTTTTTTGCTATAATCTAAGATGATGGTGCTGAAGGCCATTTAAACGTTAGTCTTTTTTTTTTAAATATTTTTTTCTTCATTTTTTATTTAAGAGACAAATCATTTGCAACCGAGAAGGAAAGAGAATTGAGGGATTACGTGATATTATGGAAGGAAATTAGATTGACAGAAGATATAGAGCAAAGAGTCTATTTAAAAAGTCGTTAATCTATTAACATTAATTTGGTATTTGTGTGGAATCTCAATGAATATGATAACAAACACGAGCATGAATGAAAAGAAAATGAGAAGAAATAAATTTTAGAAAATATTGAAAGATGTTTCAAGGTCAATTTGGTTTTTTATATTATAGTTGTTGACTTTATTGATTTTATTTATAAGTAAGCAGAAAGTTATCTTTGGTCTCGAAAAAGATTAATGGCTTTAAGTATAAGTAAACAGATATTTTTCTTCTTAAAATTAATTTAAGGATGCCATAACGTAATTTAAGTAAAAAATTTAATTTTTCTGTGAAAAAAAAATAAATATTTTTTATTTAAAAATTGCAAATGACAATGGAGTTGAACTTAATTTCTATTTTTAGGCTAGAATCTTGTTGTCATCTTAAAACTCTAGCAGAATTGCATATTGAAATAAAATGCACGACTGGGTCGCACGAACTTGCTCTTAGAGTAGGGCTGTAAAAGTAACGACAAAGTGAGTACCCGCATGTATACGTTACTTTTGATACTAGTACCCGCATCAATAATATCGTTACTCGTTACTTTCGTATGTTTCGTATTTTTCGTATATTTCGCATGTTTCGTATGTTTCGTTACTTTCGTTACTTTCGCATGCTTCGTATGATTCGTACATTTCGTATATTTCATGTATTTGTTACGTTTCGTATCAAAAAAATTAAAAAAAAAAAGCATTTGTATAATCTAAGTTACATTTTAAGGCCATAAACATTAAAATTAGTTCCGGCGTTCTCATGTTATAAGAGCTTGAAGGTAGCTATATTGAATTTTTTTCGATTTTTTTTTAATCAAACGTGGAAACTTTTTTGAATTTTTTCCTAATTATTCGACAAAACATTGGTAATTTAATGTTTATATTGGTTCAGTAATCTCATCACAATTCTTTAAAGACCTTTTTTTGAAAAGTACATCGTGCAGATCTCGGAATATTAACACTTTAATACAACCATGTCGAACAATTTTTCATTTATTTTTTCTTTGAGAGTGGTTTTCAAACCTCGTTTTCTCTGCTTTTTTTGTGTTGAAATTTTGCACTGAAAATAAACAAATTTTTTGAAAAACCAAAATAATTTTGTACATTATTAAGCTACATTTCAAGACCATTAACACCAACGCCATAAACACATTGGTTGCGCACGGGCATATTTTGGCCACATTGAGTAAATACCAAAACGTCTGTCTTGATATTTCTATATAAATTTATAGATAACACAACGATTTATTGATCCTTGGCAATAATGTTTTTATCGAGACAAAAGTCTATCTGGAGTTAGCATTATATGACTACGGTAACGATACGGATACGAGATGCGAAATGCGACAAATTGTGTGTATCACTTTGTTTCGCATCTCATACATCGGATTTAGTATTGAAATTGGAATCGCTTCGTTACTCGTATGTTTCGTTACTTCAGTACCCAGTAACGAAACATACGAGTAACGATACTGTTTAGAAAGTAACGTTTCGTTACTCGTTACTGAAGTGAATACCAGCATTTTAGTAACGAATACATACGATTTGCTACAGCTCTATCTTAGAGTTCAGGTTTCTTAAAATTTTAAGTCTTTTTATAGAGAAATTTGGAAAATGTAGGTACCTACTATATACTCATAGGTACAAAAAAAATTTAAAAAAGAATTAAATTCGTTTTTTAAATAAATAAACTAAAATCTGAAATCAAAATGCCCTCCAAAACAAGTATGCAGTTTTGATTGATACCTATAGGTATTAAAAATAGTTTTAGGAAAAAATTCTCAAAACCGTTAGAGCCGTTTTTTAAAAAACTAATTTTTTACAAAATTTCAAAAAAAATCAATGTCCCGTTTTCGAAAATTTGATTTTTCAAAAATTTCAAAATTTTTTTAAAAATCCAAAAATTATTCTTTTTAAAATTTTGTTTTTGGCTTATATTAAAATTATATAAATGCTTCTTCACAAAAAGTTTCGTTGAAATCGAATAAGCACTTTCCGAGATAATCGGATTTGAAAAAAAAAAACGGTTCTATGGCAGGTACCGTTTATAATGATTTTCAAAAAAAATTTTTTTATTAGGAGGTAGACCTTGTCTTAAAACTTACATTTGAATTTTTTAAACAAAATCGTTGGAGCCTTTTTTGAGCAATTTCAATTTTACTTAAATCGGTATATGACAAGTACCGTTATTTTTGGTCAATTTTTTTTTTGTACGAATGCATAACTTGATATGTACTACACCTAAACTTCAATTTACAAATAGAGTTTTAACCAACTGTATTTAAATGACACCGTACATTTTAGTAACCTTTTGCAGAACTATGTCCACCACTAATTTAAAAGGCCAATTTGTCCAAAAATAAGTGACAAAATAATAACTCACAACACAAACTGCACTAAAACCATCATCAACTCCCATATATCCGATGCCAAACACTCCCATCCAATTTAAAAAAACAAATCTCTTTTTAAACGACAAAAAAAAACGAACAGAAAAAAATCCAATACAAAAAAATCCAAATCAATATTCAAATCTATTTGATCATCTCCTCCTCGTTAACATGTCTACAATTTCTTTTTTATCTTATCTATTTTTTTCTATTTTTTTGTCCATCCACTTTCAGCACACAATCAACGTGTGGGATCATTCCATTTACCATCATCGTCGGACAATGACAATCCAACAATAGCACCGAAACTCCTCTCCTGAGGCCATCTATACAATGTGATTGTCGGTGAAACCATCGAATTGTCGCATGTATAGTTCAAAATCTCGCTTCGTTTGTTCTGCTATGGCGAAAAGGATCCTGCAGGACATTTGAAAATCTCTCGGGACTCGAGATTTAAAACTGTCGGAGACTATAATCTACAGATAAATGAAGATGCTGGCGATTATATTTGCCAATTGGGAGACTAAGAGAATCGTGACCAAGTTCATACAGTTGAGATTTTAGGTGAGCAAGAAAGAAGTAGAATATGGAAATTAATATAATATTTTTAAGTCCTTTTTTTCTATCATAGGTATCTGTAACGTTAAATAAAGCCCTTCCGGGGATTGTTTATTGATAAAATTTTCTATAAAATCCCTTATCCCTGAAAAACGAAAAACCGATACGATAAAATAAGATAGATAGGACAAAAAAAAACCCTCCTAAGCCCCTGGCTGTCTCCCTCTGATGAATTGAAAAATTGTTTAAATATTTTCTTGTATTAAAATTTTCATTTCCGGTGGATTAACTCTCAATTCTGAATGATGTGAAACCAACCAAACAAAAAATAACAACAACAAAAAAATACATACCACCTAACTCTCAAAAAACCTATGTATCCTTGCTATCATCATGATGGTTCACATTCACACCCAACAAAACACAGTACCGCCCACCTTAAGAGCCCTCTGCCACACAATGGACAAGAGTGACAGCACGTAAGGGCAGTACGGTAACATTGGAATGCAAAGCATCTGGAAATCCGGTGCCAACGATTTTCTGGTTTAAAAAGGACGTCTTCTCTGGGCCAACACACATCTCTCGGATAGTTCAACACTAATCTTGGAGAATGTCGACCGACATCATGGCCGGCATATATCAGTGCTCAGCAGATAACGGTGTCAAGGAAAAGGGTCTCCATGGGACATCCAGCAATATGGTCAATTGTGTAAGTGAAACTATTTTCCAATTTGTTGTTTTTTTGTTGTAGTTTTTTTTTTTGAAAGGGTTAAAAGGATGCAAGGTGTATTTTAGTCTTTTTTTTTCTCTTTTTGCTTTTCCCCACAATTTCGAACTCGAATTGAAAATATTTGCAACTGTGTGGAGAATGTATCTCTTTGACTTATTTTTGAGGTTTTTGTGAATGAATTCAAGCTTAAAATAGAGATGAATATTTTCGGAAGAATCGATTAGAATAGTATAGTTTGTTGGGTAAGAGACACCTTTAGTTTTTTGAACATTTTTATTTAACCACAGAAATGCTAGACTTATTCGGTACATGTATTCTCTCTAACTCTCTACTGGCAACGTTTTTGTTTAAGAATTTCCGGACATTTAACCACTGAATGTGGTTGGAGGTTTTACTTCTTTGTTTTTTTTTTTTTTATTTTTATTTTTTGGATTGGTCATCAACTAATGAAAGCAAATAACATAGAAATAAGTGTGTATTTTCTAATAATTTCCTTTGTCTGTAATCAAATAAACCTCAAGCTATTGGAACGAATTAGTGCTTAAAAAAAGAGAGAATTTGGTATTGATTCTAAAAGTTTTTTAGAGAATAGTTTCTTTTCTTTTTTGTTTTCTGAGTATAAATGGTGAACTTGGCAAAGAGAATGAGAGTCAAAAACCCTTCTGTTATATACATTCAACGGTATTTTTAATGATGCATTTGGTAAAACCATCAGCCCTTAAACTACAAAAAAAAAGGCACCTGAAAGCTGAATAAATAATCAAGAAACATTTTTTGTATAGCTTTTCTGAGTCACTTTATATGTTTAAGTGCAATGCATGAAAACATTTAAAAAACAAATTTTGCTAACAAAACTTTCTTACTGAAAAAAAAACTCTTCGCAGTTTAAAATTTTGTAAGTCCAGTACTTCTTGGCAAAAATAACAAGATGCTTTTCTTCAAAATCTATGGATAAGTTATATAGATATGACCATTTTTTTTTTTTACAAATTTTCGACTCTTTTTGTTACTTTTCGAGTTTTTGTATATAACTTCAAAATCAAACCGAAATTAAAAATTCTTAATAAGAAACATTTTGTAAATAATTCAATTTAATATCGATATGGATCCTTTTAAATTTTTTTTAATTAAAATACCTATTGTAAAAAATTTAAGAATAACTATATTCAAACAAAGAGAAAAAACGACATTTTTGATGTTTTAACTTAAAAACATTAAGAAAATACTAAATATTTTAGCAAGATGGTCACAAAAATTGAAAACGGCGAAAATTGGATGAAATATGGAGTTCAAAAACTACTGTTTTTGGTCTTTTTGAACGATTTTTATTTAGCATCATCGTAATATTGGTTTTGATCAAAACTTTAAGCTAATTTTTTGAAATCAAACCAATACCTGCCTTATCTATAGAGCAAGTAAAAAAGTTACTTTATAACGTATTTTTCTGTATAAATTGATGTCAAAAGTAAATAAAAAGAAGAAAAAAGTAGAAGAAAACACTCAAAGATAATTAAAATTCTTGTTAATTCTTGACTAAAACTAGTTTATTTTAAATAATTTTGGAGCTAACATATTTAAAGAAGGCTTCATCTGTAGAACAAAGCGAAAACAGTGAAATTACCCAAATTTGTCTACTTATAAGTACCTGAAAAATCCATATTTTTCCTCAGTGGCGGTGATTGTGGTTAACCTTGCAAAATTTGTTTAAACTATAAATCCTAAAAAGTTATAAATCCATGTTAATATAACAACAAAGCCCATTTATACCCGTTTTGAAAACAAGGAATTTTCGAATACAAAGTTTGAATTTTCTTAAGAATGTAAAATTTAAAGAATTTTTGCATTTATGCATAACAAGATTTTAAAGTGCAATAAAATAGAGCTTCTGCAAACAAAATGTTACTCATACGCCACAGTGACCATTTACTACTACTACTACTTCAACCTAGTTGTGCATTCTATTTCCTTACGGTCACATTATTTTTAATTAAAAATTAGTAGTTGATAGTCGTTGTGGATTTCGGTAAGCTGTCAATGAGTTTCTCCAAAAATCTTACATTCACTTAAAAATTATATAGGGAAGCATTTCCCATTCATTTTTAGGTGTAGTGGGACTTATTTTGAAATCAGATTCTTAATAGAAAGCATCATACAAATCAAAGTACAATTTCTTCTATCCTTCTTCCTTCAAAAAATCTTTGACTTATGTATTTTTTATATGTATGGAAATCCATTCATTTTCAAAAACAAAAAACACATAAAGATGATGACAACCATAAAGATAATGTCCATTTGGGATTTAAAATGAAAACAAAACACAAAAATGAAAAAAGCAAAAAAAAAAAAAAAAAATCACAAAATTTCGCACAATGATGTAACCATTGGGACTTCTAGAAGGGTATTATATCAAAACCAGAGGTACAATTAAATGGTTTTTCATGAAAGAAACTTTTCGTATATTTTATATAAAATATATTACCCTATATCGTACACTATACCTACATCAAAAGATATATTTTACCTCTGTTGAAAGGTTAAAGTCAAGATGGAATTATTGACCTCATCTACTCGTTCGTCTTCTTCTTTCTACTATAAAGCTTCTTGTGCAGAGAATTACCCACTTGAATTCCCAAATGTCATTCACATTGCACAGAAACGATGATAAACTCGATGATGGTTGAAGTTGATTGGCAAGATATATTTGAGTTAAGATTGTCTGTGTGTGTGTGTATCTAAAATGGTAAAACGAGGTAATGGTATACTGTACTATATCATGGAGTGAGAGAATGGAACGATTCAGGACGATGGTGCTCAAGAATATACTATATAGAAACGGAGGTGCCGTCTTGTGGTTTAGATTTCGTTCTTCGTCTTTGGTCTTGTGTATAGGAACCTAGCTGTTGTTGCAGTTTGAAGCAATTTGTATGAAGATGTATGAAGAGTTTTTCATACTTTCTATTTATTTCAACAGATGTATTGATTCTACATAAAGGTAGGTGAAAATCAGCAATCCACGACGAAGTTCCATCGTGGTAAAAAAAGGGTCTGAGGTTTTTGAAGTGAAAACTTCTTTAGTAAACCAATTGATTATAACTATTTTCTTTTTCTATTTCTGTCCCTCCTTCAGTCCCTGAAATATGTGTTTATCCAGTCATTGCATCTAATTTTGTTGATAATTGTTTTTGTTTACATCAAAATATTCGTAGTTTAAGGAAAAATTTTTCATCTTTTTTAGCGCATATTGAAACGTTTAATAGCTTACCTGTTGTTATTGTTTTAAGTGAGATTTGGATCTACGAAAATGAATTAAATTTATATAATATTCAAGGTTATTCAATGTTTGCTAATTGCAATGAATTATATGCCTCAGGTGGTATAGCTGTTTATGTAAGAGATGATATTTTTTGTGAAAGCTCAAAAGTTGAAATTACAAGTGCGGATGTATTGAAGTTATCATTTTTTTATGAAAATGATAGCTATGTCATGTATTGTATATATAGGCTGCATAGTTTTTGTAAAAGTATTTTCATTGATGAATTGAGCAATGTCTTGAGTATAACTAAGGCCAAGAACTTAATCTTATTAGGTGACATAAATATTGACATTTTAAATGAAACGGATAAAGATTCTGAAAATTATTTACTACTTTTGGCAGCTAATGGCTTAAAAGTTACATAAACGAAGCAACTCGTGTGACAGACTCCTCTAGTACTTGTATAGACCACATATTTGCTAGGTTTAAAAATTACAAGAAATCTTCAAATGGAAAAGTGTATGATCTAATGATAACAGACCACAGAATGATAGCGATGACTAATTTTTTGAATTCGAACTTAACGCCACGTCAAAAAAATCTCAAAAAAACCATTAATTATATTGATTACTTTTTACTAAATGAGTGCTTAAAATATGAATTCTGGGATCCAGTGTTTTTAGAAAGTGACCCTTCTGAAGCTTTTGATGTATTCTTTTCAATCTTAGTAAAGCATATCAAATCTTGTACATCTTCGTCAACCAAAAGTTCAAGGTTAAAGCATTTAAAGCCTTGGATGAATAAAGGGCTCCTCGAACTCATAAATAGTAAGAATGCTTTTAGTAAAAAATGTAAAAAACATCCGCTTAATGAAAGTCTTAGAAAACACTATATTTCTCTCTGTAAAACTGTTAAGAAACATATTGAGGTAGCTCGAAATAATTTCTATACGGATGCGTTTTTAAAAGCTAGAGGAAATGTCAGAGAGGAATGGAGAGTTGTTGATAACATCTTAGGTAAAGAAAGGCAACCAATTGAAATAAAAAATTTAGAAGTTGATGGTGTTTCCTTTACTGATCCAAGTTCAATTTCTAATCAAATTAATGAATACTTCACTGAAATATCTGATAAAATTAAGCCTAGAGTTGATTCTTACTGTAGTTGTGATTGCTCGATGAGTTCAATTTTAATGACTGGTATACAATGTAATAGTTTTGTCTATAATTCTATAACATCACAAGAAATATTAAAAGTTATTCTATCGCTTAAAAACAAAAATTCAAGTACTTCTGATGGAATTTCTAGTACTCTTCTTAAAAAAATTGCATTTTATGTTGTGGATATTTTGATGTACTTATTTAATGTAAGTGTTGAAAGCGGTTGTTTTCCTAAAAATTTAAAAAGAGCCGAAGTTATTCCGCTGTTTAAAAAAGGTAAAAAAAATAATATATCAAACTATAGACCGATATCTTTGCTTCCAACTATCTCCAAAGTTTTCGAAAAACTTATGAAGGTGCGAATTATGTCGTTTTTGGATAAAAATAATTTTTTTAGTAAAAACCAATTTGGTTTTAGACAAAACATGTCTACAGAAGATGCTATTCTACGATTATGTAGTGAATTATATGGCAGCCTTAATGCAAAAAAGTCCACCATTGCACTTTTTGTTGACATGACTAAAGCATTTGATATGGTTGAACACAGCATTCTTCTCGATAAACTTTACAGTGCAGGTTTCAGAGGAAAAACTTTTGAATGGCTTCAATCCTATTTGATAGAAAGGGAACAAAAAGTTGTTGTAAATGGGACCTATAGCGATTCTCGTTATTTAAAAAATGGTGTTCCAAGGATCTGTCCTTGGCCCGTTATTTTTCCTAATTTATATAAACTCAATATTCGAATTAAAACTTAATGGATCATCTACTGCTTTTGCAGATGATATAGCCTTCACTTATCAATTTAGCACGTTATTTGATTGTATAACAAAAATTGAAGAAGATCTAGAAACACTAAGGACATGGTTTACTGCTCATAAGCTTATCATCAGCGAAAAAACAAAACTGGTGACCTTCAAAGTATCTGGAAATAGTCTTCCTGATTACAACCTATACTTTCATGCCCATAACTGCAAAAAATTTTGTCTACCTATTCACAAGTGTGGTAGGAGCAATTTTAATCCTAGATTTCAATGCTCCAATAGTTGTTTTAAAATCGAATCAGTATTGCATTTTAAATATTTAGGGGTTTTAATTGATTCAAATTTAAACTGGAAGGAACATACTCGCACTTTAAAATCGCATATGATGTTGGTTTCTCGGAAAATGTATCTTATAAAACCATTTTGCTCAAAAAAAGTATTAAAATGTATTTATAACGGTATTGCACAGTCAAAACTTCAATATGGTATAACCAGTTGGGGTGGGTGCTATGCTAATAATTTTAGACCTCTATTGATAGCACAAAAACACTTGATAAGAATTATTTCTAACAAAAATCGATTAGCTTCAAGTTGGCCCCTATACAAGGAATTGCAAATTCTACCAATGAGACATCTCTATGTTTTTAAAGTACTCAAAGAATTTTTTAAACAAAGTGGCAACATCCCCAGTAGAAACTCAGAAATTTATGATCTACGCACAAACAGCTTGCACCTAATGAATGAACCTTTCACTCGTAGAACACATTTTTCACTTTTTTACATTGCTACAGCACCTAAATTTTTCAATAAATTGCCTGTTTTTATCAGAAACACTACCCGGTTAAGTTCTTTTTTGAAAAAAGTCAAAGACTGGCTATTCACTGTTGAAACTGAGCATATTAAATCCATTTTAAGAATCCCAAATTAATTATCAGCACAAAATATCAATAATTAATTTACCTTTTGAAATTGTTAAGTTAATTTTTTTTCTATTTCTTCCTACGTTTTTTGATTTTTTGATTTTTTCTTCATTTTTATCTTTCTTCTTCATTTTTATCTTTTAATTCTACTTTTGTATCTTAAATTAAATAATTGTATAAAGATTAAAATATTGTGTTCATTTATTATAATTATAATAACGAATTTACTTTGTACTGATTGTCACCCCACATCAGACCTTTATTGAAATTATTTATTGAAACGTGTCATTCAACACTAACTTAATAAGTTAAAGAATGATTACTATTTTTTACTTCATTCAATTTAATTTAATTTGTATAATTAAGTAATTTATATGAATGAATAAAAAACAAAATGAAATGAAAAAATAGATAAATAAATAAAAGTTATATTGTAAATAGGAAATTAAATAAACTATAATTGTGCAAAATTTCAATTAATTTCAAATTGAAAATTCTGAGATAACGATGAAAAGATGTTCTTTTCTAAACGGGTTATATCTTTTTATCTAGAAGACATAAAATTTTCAACTTAAATACAAATGTTGACAATATTACCTTTCATTTAATGTATCAAACATAATGGTGCGTTCTCTACAAGCTACACAATCTTTAATTGAAAACTTGAAAAATACCTCCAAACACCTTGTGGAGTTTTAAATAAATATGATTTAAAATCATGAAAAATATAAACCAGCATAAAAGTGTTCATATATGCGTTTCGCCCCGATGTAATGGTTGGGCTCATCAGAAGATGACCATTACACCTTGTCTTGACGCATATTTTCCCGAATAAATCGAGATTCCATATAATCCGAGCTGCATAAAGCAACTGCGAATTATATAGTTGCTACAAGTCTTCAAAGAAGATAAATTGTAGCAGTTGCTTTATGCAGCTCGGATGATATTTTGAGTTGAAACAATAAGCTTTTAGATAATATAAAATTTACTATAGGTTGTCATATACAAAAATTGATTTAAAGAATAAAAAATAGGTAGATTTTTTCGATTTTTGCAAGTAAAATGACTTTTTAAGGTTTCATTTCTACCACGTGTGAATTGCACATACCTATGATTCTTTTTTTAATCTTATATGTATTTTATTAAAACAAAAATTATCTCACTGACTAAAATTTGTTCCTTATTGGTAAAAATCCTATCAAAAACTAAAATCAGCGAAAATATGACTTTAATTCTGTCTTTATCCTTTTCCATTCCTTTTTAATCCTCAAAATCAAGTGATTGAATGAAATTTTTAACATTTTGCAAAACACACAGCAAACAAATAAAAAAAAAATACAAAGTCAAATTCAATCCAATCGAAATCCAATCCTTCCCGGTAAATAGAATATAACACACATATTTCCTCAATAGATGTCATCTGCATGATTTGCGTTTGGTTTCTTTACTCCAAACACTCTTGTTCAATAGACTCTTCTTTTCTTCACACTTTTGAATATAGAAAAATATAATAAAAAAACCTTCACAACATTTGAACATAATCATGCATGACACCAGCTGACGTGTCAAAAAAAACCCCCTTCTAGTACGCAAATTTTTACAAAAAAAAAAGAAAGATTATTTTCCAGTAATCGCAAGGATAGAAAATCGAAATTCTTCAAGGGACTATACTCAACAAAACAAATTGCAATCTCAGCTGTATGTTTGGTACACAAATAGTACCTTCCAGAGGAACTTGTATAATGTTCTGAACATGAACGACAGAAACGAACAACGAAACACAGGATTCAGTATTCAGGCAGCACAAAAAAAAAACGAAAGGACGATACAAAAATAATCATAATTTAAATGTTTTTCTCGCCTGCATGTGCCAGAGCCAGTGCCAGAGTAGAGAGTCATATCAGGAGACCCTGTGGAAACGACACAAAACGTAGTAAGATTATGACAATAAAAGATTTTTAATAATAAAAAAATATAAAAACAGGATACGTCTCCCAAGAGACATTCACAGAGTTGGTAAAAGAGAGAGACGTGAGTATTCCAGGAATAGTAAACACGATATCCTTTATGACACAGCATCTCGTAAAAAAAAGCAATATCATCATCATTCTCATCATCACCCAGCGCCCAGCATAATAATGGTGCAACAATAAAATAGAGACGACACTCACCGACGACGAATCCTTGAATTAACACAAAACGAGAAAACATCAAACAAAAAACAAAACAAAAAATTGAAAAAAAAAACTGATGTGCTTCTGCAAGAGATGGGCTTAGATCACACAGAGCTATAACAATGCACGAAGATTCAAACTGATGAAATCAGCAGTTTTTCCATCTATCGCACGCTTATCCTGGGAAGACACCCTCATCCCTCTGATCGAATTATAGGGGAACCCTTTTTTTTCCTCCTCCCGCATCATTGTCAAACAAGAACAAAAAAAAAATATATCCTTGCACTTCGGCAAAGTTCGGTTTGCTGCTGACAAAAACTGATAAAATAAAATGCACGACTGGGTCGCACGTACTTGCTCTTGTAGTTCAAAGTGTCTTTATCTTAAATATCTGTTGTAAATTTAAGATTTTGTTAAGTTTGGAAAAAATTTTTTTTTTAAATCGATTAAATTAAATTTTTCAATTTTTTAAAACTTAAAAAAAAAAAATGTATTTTACATTTCAAAATGAAAAGAATTAGTTGTCTGTAAATTTTGAATAAAATTAGCTTATGCTTCGATTGAATATATGAACCTAAAAAATATGTCCATTTTTGCAGTTTTGTTAGGATCTATAAGACCATTACGTATATAAAATTTTATTGAAATCGTTTAAGCCGTTTTCGAGAAAAGTGCAATACCTCGAAAAAGGTATATGGGAGGTATGCGTTAAAACGGAGATATTAAAAAAATAAAAAAAAACGGACCTAGGAAATTACGCAAAAATCATCTGTACCAAGTTTCAAGCAAATCCATCCACCCGTTTAGGCCCTAGCTCGATGTGCAGATGGACGCACACACGCACAGACGCACAGACCGACGGACGCCATCACGAAAACCACTTTTTTGATCTTCTCCATCATCGTAATGTTGGTTTTGATTAAAACCTCGAATTTTTTTTTCTACACGAAACCAATACTTGCCCCATAGAGAATGCAAAAAATATCTTAATAGGTATACTTGTCTCTTTCACTTTACCGGGCAAATAAGTACTGAAATGAAATTTCTTTAACTGGAACAAACATCTTTTGGAATAGAGAAGACACAACCACTTATACACAACAACACCTCGATGAATAGATGGATGAATGTGTGTAGTGTATAGTCAAGACCAAACCAATCTAACGTCAAGTTGTCCTTGGTCCTTGTCCGTCCGTCTATATCCTCTGTATCAGCAGAGAGGAGCTTCTACATCACACTGATATGCCATCCAAGTTTATCATCATTTCCGCAATATAAATGTCATTCAGGAATTCGAGTGGGTAACACTCGGTTCTTCGGTTGATGAGGTCAAAAAATCCATCTCTCGATTTTTAGCCTTTCAGGACACTACAGACTAAATGGATAGCATTAATGGAGCCCGATACCCACATCAATACACAATGTCAGTGTTAGTGGAGGTTGAAGGAAATAATATTTCGGTGTGAGTGTATGTGTGTGTGTTTTGGATACAGAATTGAAAGAGTGATGAAGTCTCAAAGGACTCATCAATGTGCACAGAATCTTCTGCTCATTCATTTCTAGGATCTCTCAGTTGGACGTCATCATCATCATCTCCATCATCCTCGTCCTTGCCTTATTCATCTACTTGTTCCTTTTTTTTTTCTTTGTTTTTTTTTTTTTAATTTTTGAGCTTTGAATGGTAGATATAGTCGAAATAAGGGTTTAACTTTGAAAGAATTGCGTTACGACTTGTGGGATTTTTTGATTGATGTGCATGTGTGTGTGTTTTTTTTTTTTTTTGTTTCATTTGACGAAGATATGAAGATAATTCGAGATGATACTTTTTTGATAAACGAAAAATATTAGTATATCCTTTTTTTTTTTTGTTTAGGCCAAGATATAGGCAAATAAATCAAATCAACTGAAAGTTATAGGTTTTTTTTTTTTTGTAAAGGCTTTTAGTTTAGTAGAAATTTATGCAGTAAAGGCATCATTTTTGATATAAAATTGATGTGGGTTAGGATATTCAAGGTTTTCATACCTACACTTTTTTTTATTTTAATAATTTTTTTATAATATTGGGAGGAATTTATTTTTATGGTTTTCTAAATGCTAGATGGTTAGGAGCTTCACCTTAATAAAGACTTTAATAGTTATAGGTATAGTTAAATTCTATTGTGGAGTCTATTAAATGAAAATTTCACAAAATAAAATTTCTAATCGAGGGATACTGAATTGTATTATTCGTTTAGAGCCTTTTCTTTTTAAAGAAATATTTGGCTTCTCAATTTCAAAAACAGCTAAGCGTTTTACATATCACAGCCGAGTGCGTTTGAAAGCCAATGGTATCTCTAAAATACATGTGTAGGAAGATATGTATACAGGGTGTCCCAAAAGTTAACGTCGAAACGAAAACGGTAGATAGAATAGGTGGTGACAGTTATCAGAAAAATAATAAAAAAAATCGCAGCCATAAATTTTGTGAGTTATGGGGATTTGAAAAAAAGTCGAAAAAATGGTCACCCTATGAAGTTTTTTCATGTGCCGTAACTACAAATCTTAATTTTTCTCATTTTTAAAATAAAAAATATTACTTTTTTGCCCAACTAAGTATTAAAATTTTTTACATGACTCTAATTCAATGAACCGTAGTGTAAAAAAAATGCACAACGATGTTTCTGCAAAACACTAAAACGCTCAATTCCTTAACCCATTAACCAAAAGTGTAATAAATCTGAATAGGAAATTTATAATGTTTTTAATCAAAAATGGTCCCAAAAACTTCTTATTTACAATGAGAAAAAACAAAGATGGTCAACCCTCGAATCATTATACCCTCCCAAATAAATATACATATCTCTGAAATTTACTTGGTTACAGATTAATTTAACAAAAAACAGCATTTATACAAGTTCTTTATTTGTTTTCTTAAAATTCATATTTTGTATTTAAAAACTACCTACATATTTTCAAAAAAAAATCTTAGACTTTCTCTTTTTGTGATAAAGGAATTATTCAAATAATTCACTCTTCCTTAATTTTGTTTTTTTTGGTTAAAAACTTGAAATTTAACACCTTTTCGTTCTCCTCACCTTAATCATCACATGTTAAAATAATTTAAAGAGCATTTGTAATAAACCTATTTGTTGCTTATAAAAGAACTTATTGAATTTTCAAATTATAAATTAACACAATTCATCACATATTCAAAAAAAAAAAAAATCCCATAAAGAGACTAATAAAAAAGCCATCAAAAGAATCAACTCGTGTCACACAAAAAAATATACTAACCCAACAAAAAAAGATAATATAAACAAATTTTTTTTATTTTCATTAAACTTCATTTCATTATAACATTTCGGGTTGCTCTTAAAAAAATTCTGTCTCTCTTTTTCACTGGGTCATAAAAAAAAAACTATATTAAATTAACATATTTTCAAATTACATTTTTGTGTTTACTCCTACTCACTTAAATACCTTCTATACAACTATCTAGTTCCTTTTTATCAAATAAAAAAAATTAAATATCACCAATCTCAGGCTTTTGAAAATTTTTAAAAAGGTTATTAAAAAGGCAACCCCAACAAAAAACACACAAGTTGAACCTAAATTATATACAAAAAAAAAATTAAATTAAATTTAAAAATAAAAAATAAAATTAAATTACCCCTCGTTATAAAATGGTCAACATGTACCTTACATTTAACGAAGTTTTGTCATGACTAATTCAAGAAATAACAACCATGAAAGTGCCTTTATATGCTGCTTGAATATGAGTATACTATAAAACTAATTTTCTTTTTAGAGCATAAAAGGACCCTTTTTTTTTGTAGCTTACGCACAGTTTTACAGTCAGTAAGTGCTGTACTCCAAAACTAATTAAAATTCGTTTCAAAGCCACTAGGCTGTTTCCACTTCTATGACTATTCAACTTTTTCCCCAAAAAAAAAAAAAAGGTAGGTAGGTTTGGGTAAGTACTTAGGTTACACTCTTTTTAACGTTATACAGCCGCTACTGGACTACTCTCTCCCTACTCCTACTCATGGCTCGGAAAATGGTTCACTTTTTGTCAAAGTTCCATTAAAAAGCCCCCAACACCACCAACACTAAAAAAACAAAAATGTTCATATGTCCTGTCCATTCAATGGTGACTTTCTCCTTTTGAAACTATTCATTAAATTTTTCTTCCTGAAAGTTTATTTAAAAAAAAAACTAAAAAAATTATTAAACTTTTTTCCCTCTAAGCGGGTGACATAGTTTATTTTTTTGTCCTAGCCAAAACCAGCAAACAAAAATTTCCTTCTTTTTAAATTAGGGACGAATTCTGAGAAAAAAAAAATAAACTTTCATATATTTTTAAAATGGTCTTTGCAGGATCAGCAGCTATTTGTCTCTTTTTTTTTTTGGAATAGACTTCTTTAACAAAAAACACACACAGGTTCCAAAAAATTCCTTAGCAAGAAATTGGGTCAATTTACTGGCTAAGATGAAAAGCGGAAATGTGAATATTTCCTCATGAAAATAGCCAACTGAAAAGGACACTCTGTGGGATGAAAAAAGAAAGTGGTCGTCAACGCGCTGTATGTAGGTACTAGCAAACGGTCAAATCAGGACGATCAAAACAAAAAAATCTTCATTAACTCATGTCACTCGTTCTGTTGGTCGTCCTTCATCGGTCGTCGTCGTCCATCGTCACCGGTTAGGTATAGGTTGTTCGTCGTTGTTCTCATCCGTCTGACTAATGCGATTTCATTTGAATGCACACATACAAAATATTCTCTACCTAACAAAAGGAAGCCGGGAAAAAACCATTGCATATAGACGGGCGCAATAACGTTGGCATTCGACCAAAACTTACTACGATACGACGACGTCCGAACGAACCAAAGCGAAGTCACGACAGCGCCACCTATACGGTAGGATGTTTAGGAATTAGTACTAACATTGGCCATTGGATGGTGATGATGATGATGAGAGTGAGGACATAGGAAAGACATGAATGCAACTCTGAGAATTTACCAGAAATGTCGAGCGGGGGGCGTGTGAGAACCTGGATGTTGTGAATTGTGATTCCAAACGAGATGCGAGGACGAACAAAAAAAAAAAACAAACAAAAAATGAAGGAAATAAAATTCCAGGACTAAAAAAAAAAAACGAAATCAGGAAGAACAGGAGGAATTCACAATTTGAAAATTCCATTCAAGCGTTCCAACGGTAACTTGTGTTCACATTTTTTGTGCCTGTCAAATATACGTGCAGATCTCTATGGCATCTCGAGTAGTATGTCGAGTCTTGACCAATATGAGTGTATAGTAGGCAAACGGAAATGAGGAATGTTACAGACGAATAAACTTCGGAGCGCAGGTAATGTGAGCTCAACGTCGACGTTTTATAGTAAATCCTTGAGAACTGATTTGTTACAATTTATTGCTGGAAATTGACGGGAGAGTTGAGAACATAAATCGCTATAAAAGTTAGACGAATTTATTGCTTAAGAACTTTGCATACCGTATCCAACTTTGGTAGGTACTACGTTTTTATTTGTTTTTAAATAAGGTATCATTCTTTAGAGTACAATTTTTAAGAAACCAAAAACCTGGTGGTGCGACTATGTTAATCATATGTTTTTTTTGGGTCGGTGAAACCGAATCCGAATCCTTTTTTTTCCCATCACGTCAGGTTTTCGAGATAACCTCAAAAAAATTGTTTGACTCAGGTTGTCTGTGAACTATTTTTGAGCTTATCTCGAAAACCTGTAGTGATGGGGTAAAATATACGACAGGTTCGGAAATTACAGTAAGTAATTTTTTGACATTTTTTCCACATATGACAACTTCTTGCTCGACCCTCGAAGTTTGAAAACTTCTTCTACAGAATCACTAAAGTGCTCGATTGTTCACAAAAGATATCTTATAATACCTATATGATGGATTCTACGGTACAAAAGTATTTTATTTGATTTTTATGTAAGGATTCGACACATAGTTTTTTACTTTTTACCGACTTCCAAAAAGGAGGAGATATTCAATTCGTCTGTATTTTTTTTTTTTTTTTTTTTTATGTTTGTTACCGCATAACTTTGGACTTAGTGAACCAATTTTGATAATTCTTTTTGTATTGGATAGCTGGTGGCTGCAGTGTGGTCCCATTTCAATTTCGTTCACTTTTTGCCATAGGAACTATTTTAAAAACCATAAAACCCAGTTTTGATCCATGGAAGTCAGTTTTGTTTTTTTGCTAAAAATGATTATTTTTTTATGTTTGTTACCGCATAACTTTGGACTGAGTGAACCAATTTTGATAATTCTTGTATTGGATAGCTGGTGGCTGCAATGTGGTCCCATTTAAATTTCGTTCAGTTATAGCCATAGGAACTATTAGAAAAACCAGTTTTGATGAATGGAAGTAGGTTTTGTTTTTTGATAAAAAAGATTAGGTATTTATCATTATTTGACATATATGAGATAGCGTTGAAAGCGTTTGATTCTTCGCTAAGGTAATAAGTAAGCCTATTTCCTAAATATATTTCTTTTATTTTCGAACGCACGTATTATAAAGGAGCAAAAAACGCAAACATTGAAATATAATTCCTGATTCACAATATTGCGAGACGAGATTTTCCTTGACGATTTTAAAATATTTCCAAATAATGAAAATATATGAAACAATACACAATATTCCGATTCTCGTTGCGTTTAAATTCCGAAAATTTTGAAAAATGACCCACGAGACGACGATTTTTCGAAAATGAAATATTATTATAATAATAATCTAGATAGCTTATATGATTTAAAGATAACTAAATTTTTATATTCGAGCTAGCCTAGGTGACTAGGTGATTGCCTCCCAATTTCGCTATCCTGGGTTCAAGTCTAAAAGACCAAAGTGATTATAAATAAGAATCTTAAAATCACAATAATGGCATTCAGAAACAAGGTGTACCTCAAGAAAATTTGTAATTTTTTATTGATCTTATAAAAATTTAAAAAATATCCACAAACAGCATAGAATTCCAAATCGGTCTTAAATTACAACCTTAACAAAAAGGTCCTTCACTACTTTCTATTTTAATTGATATATGTCTCTGATACAAAAGCAACATGTTTTTTTCTGACAACAATTTTGTTGTTATCCTTGTCAAATTAGGCTGAACAATATTCTACACAATGAAACCATCTACATATACATATGTACAAAACAAACAAAAACATTATTATGATAAGAATACTTTCATATCATGAAAAAAATTATAAAGCTTTGATTATTCCAGCAAAAAAAAAAAAATTTCTCCGGCTGTCAATTGCACACACAAAATATCAAAATAACATCCTTATATAGATTTCAATCTATTATCTTGTCACTTTCTACACACAAAAAGAACAAATAGGAAGCTAGCCATCGAAGCAAGATAAACAAAGCACAACAAGTAGCACGTATCCCTAGATCAAGAGCGAGAGAAAAAATGTACAAACCATTGCCAATCAAATGCACAATTCAATAAAAGTTCTGAGAGGTTGCTTTTTTTATAAAAAAAAAAGGAATAAAAAAAAAAAAAAAGCCCGGAAAAGTCCTTGAATATAGTCATTCAATTCAGTAAAAATGAACCAAACGATTGAAGAGGATAAAACTGAATGCTGAATGCGTGTGTAGTTTTTATAAGCTCAGGAAAAATAACCGAAAAAAAAAAAACATATCCAAACAAACAACTCCAACGCACAACACAAAATAACACAATACAAAAGAAGTAAAAAAGGACCAAAACTCATATCGTTTCATTCAATCAAATGGTGAACTTATTTTTGATGGCTGAGGAGGTTTTTGGGATAAACCCTCTTAAGTATATGTAACCACAACGATTCCTTTAACTATACTTGAACTGTTCCAAATAAAGGAACTCTCTGATGCTTGTTCCACCCAAATCCCCCTTTTCTATACTCCCCGCGTGTTCCCTTGCGTTCTCTCTTCTCTTGATGATGCTAATGTGATGAGCACAGAAAAAGGAAAATGCCAAGAGAGCAAACAAAAATTCAACATTCGAAGGATAAAACCTCAATACCGTTAAAGAAAAAGAAAAAAAATCGCAAAAGATGAAACCTCATGTCGATTCGAATTCGATTTCTTGAAGTAAATCCTTCATGCTCGTTGGTTTTTCATCGTCTTTATATTCCTCTACTTTCTCTTTTTTTTTCTCATCGCATCACTATAACACTTTTGTGCCGCGCCGAGCTGCGCTTCATCTCACATAGCCTAACAAAACAGCGAAAATCATAAAAAAATCTCATGAAATCGATTTCTTTCATTTTTTTTTCCTTTTGGAAAATCTTCCCTTCTTTGCATTATAAGGATACACTGATTCTGAAAAAAAAAATTATTCTACTTCATTTGATTATAAGACTTTCATCAAACTTTTTTTTTGTTTGTATTTTTATTATTCCTTTCTGTAAGTTGCCTGTGGCGTGTGAAGGAAGTTACCTCCACACCTACATATAAGAGTAAATTCCTAACTAATACTTTCTCCAGGAAAGGATTTAAAAGAATAAAAAATCGAAAAAAAAATTTTAGTTGAGACAATATTTTTTTACGTTGCTGGCAATGGCTATATTATACAAGTATATTCAATATCCTTTTTACGATATACCTTGATCTAATTTTTTAACGAACAACCACCATCCTGCAGGGAATTATACATATATGATATTCGGTTGAGCTGGTATCAAAACAAGTAATAAGTAAGACTTGGTTATTCATTTCAGAAAGCCTTTAAGTTTTTTCCCATTACTTTTGGAAAACCCTGTATATTGATTTAAATAATATGCTCTTCTTCTTCTTCTTCTTCCTTTTTCTCGGCGCTGTTATGATCTCGATGTCGAGGGGATCATAACCTTCCCACGTTACTGCTTCACACTAGTGATCCGCCTGTGGGGTTCGCCGGGTTGACCTCAGAAATCGGCGGCAAGCCTCCCGGTTTTGTATTGTTCCGTTTCTGAGGCCAACTGAATGCTGGTGTTTTTGCATTTGCTTGTACCAGGAGTTTTTAGGCCTACCTTTCTTTTTATTTCGTATTTAAATAATATGCTCATTTATCAAAATAATGATTAAGGACCGATATATAATTTTACTATTGTTCTGAAATTGCACATGATTCGAAGAAAAATATTTTGCGATTATGTTTTTTTAGGAATTATTTTGGTGTTTCTGAAAATATCACATCAAAAAAACTAATTTATTAAAAAATCTACAATTACTTCATTATTGCAATTGAAGTGATAAATGAACATATAAATGTTTGGTTGTTGTATATACTTTCATTTGATATCTCAGGCTTCAATATTTCAATCATGCTTATCTTCTTATTTATGTTATAAATTGTAAGTCACTGCGGCGTATACTTAACATTTTTTTTTTATATTTGATATTTTCTATCTTATTTTATAAGTACTTTTTTTTTAAATTTATTTAAATGAATTGTATGGATTTTTGCTTTTATTTTAAAAAAATATAAAAAAGCTCTAAAAATTCAAACAATGCATTTTTGCATTTTGTGCATTTTTTTGTTTCATAATAAAGAAGGCATTTTAATAGAGGTAGTACAAATAAAATTTTGTATTTTTTTAAATTTCTTTGAATGGTTACAAAACAGACATATATGTAATAATTCTATTGTCCTACAAAAAAAATTATCCAAAACTAAGCTTATTATCGAGTTGAAAAATCGCTTTGATAGAATTAACGAAATTTAATAGACAAACCAAGGTGGATAAAGTTGCGTCGTTTTATTCGGCTTACAATTTATATGTATTGGATTGTCTGTCCATACTACGATAAATGTTTGAAAAAGCAAAATGATTTCTTTTTCAACAAAACTTATTTTTCATTATTATTCAATCATTTGGTGCCCTAATTTTTTTTTGCCCATCATATAGTTCATCTATCATCATAAATGTTTAAACAGAATGAAATCCCTATTCATATCACTTAGTTGTTATAGTCTTTTCAAAAACAACAACAAAAAGTTCTTTACACCCATTTTAGCATAGAAAACAAATAGGTATAACAAAAAGTTAACCACTATTATACAAAAAAAGGGTTAAGAGGTTATATCTAGTTGTAAGTGCAAAAAAACCTTCTTTTTTGTGGATTTTTTGTGAAGAGGCATTTAATTAAATAAACATAAAGAATACATATCCATATAGCAAATTAAATGTATTAAAAGAATTCACTATGTATTTAAAAAAATATTGGGTTCCGTTGTTTTTGTAGTAGATCTCCTAGACGACCTCCAAGAAAAAGTTGTCTGGCGGTGAGCAAAATTTCTCCGAAACGGCTGGAGTAATCGACTTGAAATTTTTACACAATTTTCTTAGATACTTTTGCCAGGTAATGAACGAAGGAAAAAGGTTTTTGACAATAATTCGATTTTTAAAGCCACTTTAAAGTGTAAATTTTCGTGAAAAAATACGATTTTTTTCTTTGGGAAGCCGCCATTTTGTCAAAAATCAAAATTTTGACTATTCCTTCGTTCATTACCTGCATTCATCTATCCTGAAAATGAATCTTTTGGTTTTTTTTTAATTTTAAGTGACCTGGATCAGAGATATCTTGCTCACCGCCAGACACCTTATTTTTGGAGGTCGTCTAGGAGATCTACTACAAAAACAACGGAACCCAATATTTTTTTAAATACACAGCGAATTATTTTTATTCATTAAATTTGCTATATGGATATGTATTCTTTATGTTTATATAATTAAATGCCTCTTTACAAAAAATAAACAAAAAAGAAGGTTTTTTTGCACTTACAACTAGATATAACCCCTTAAAAAAAAAAACAGTACAAAAAAAAACAGAAAAAAAATGTACTTAACCTGATATTTCTAGTTCGCTGCCAAGCTACATAAGCCAAATTGGCTAATTACTGTGCTTCAACATGGCTTGACTATATGCAATAGCTAAGCTAAGCTATTTTATATCTCATATGTGTGTGTGTATAAGTGTGTACTTTCTTCCCACCAGGATGCATTCAAGCTGCAAAAATGGTTCAGTTAATTAAAATTTTAACAAAATATTGAAACATTTTTAAATAAAATTGACTTTTAACGGGGGTGGGATACATTTTTGTTGTTGTTATATTGCAAAAGAGTCTATACAAAATGAGAACTAGAACTTCTCTAATGACTCCCAACGACGAGAAATTTCTATACAATGAACGACTTTATGTTGTTGATTATGATGATATTTTTCAGAGAAGAGAGAGAAACCACAAAAACGACTAAAAACTCAATTTGCAAAATTGGGAATAATTAAAAGTGCAATTTCAAAAAAAAACTCCCTCTCCAAAAAGCTGTTTAAGCTTTAGGACTAAAATATCCTTACGCACACAGACACAAAAATTTCAGGATAGGTATAGAGAGTGGATTGGTAAAGTAATATTTTGGGACTTTTTTAAAATTCTAGAAAAACCCTTTCGAGATCTGAAAACGATTACCTACCCAACTTTTGCTGACAATTTCTTTACAATTCATTGCCATCGTTGTGCCAACTGTGTTGTGGTTTCGAATGGAATTTTAAAATTCATACTTTTCTTTTTCCTTTTTTACTTTAAAGCCACCATTTGATTGTAGTAGTCTCTAGGAATAAAGTCCCATTACACCGAAATTCTATAACCACCGGGGCTAACGAAACGAACAAATGTGCATTGAACCGAATTGTTAGTGTGTGTTCTTTAGGTTCTCATAAAGTCCATGTCCATGAAAACCAGAAACAGAGAAACAGTGGGAGAGAAACGAGGACCATTTGGGCTTAAAATATCCTGATTACACAAAACTCTACAACATCCACAAACTATATTACACTCCGTTTTCAGTGCGGCGCGGCGCGGTGCGGTGGCCTAGGCCGACATAAGCAGAAGCGACAGGCGGCGCACAGTGGGGAAAAGGCGGACAAAAAAAAACTTTCGGAAGTACGATTTATTTTGATACTGCACGCGTTTCTAACAGTAAATTAGTTGAAGAATCAGAAAATGAAAACTGTTTTTCAAAAAAAAAATTGTGGGCCTAAAGATTATCGCTCAAAGTTGAAAAATAGTTAAAACTGATAAAAATACAAGTAGTTTCAAAATGATCTATTTACCGTATAATTTCAAGGTTTGAACCAACTTTTTTTGTAAATAGACTTAAAATAAATTGACAAACAATATGGTACATTAGTTTAGCGAAAAAGAATTGAATACGATTTTTTTGACAAAAAACATTCCATTTTAGTGACTTTTTATGTTCACATAAGGTTTTAACTACTTCCTCTGTTTGCCTCTGTTGGCGGATAGGTTTCGTTAGATAGTGTTAAATCTCAGCAATAGTTTTCAAAAAAAATCTCACCCGAAGACGTCCGTATTCGGTTTTTATAGCAATTCCAATCTGAAAAAAGTCATTCAAAAAAGCAAAAAAAAAAATAAGGCAAAAAAAAATAAGCAGCTATTTTCGCCAGACAAATCTTTCTAAATGTATTTTGGTATGCTGAATCTGAATGTGAAGTCCGTTTTGCGAAATAACTCAAAATTTTTGATAAGATTGCAAAAAAAATTTTAAACCCACAATTTTAAAGTTTTTCCCAATTTAGTCGCTGTTGGGATCAGGAGTTTGTCTTAATGAAACCTGCATTGCATATTTACCTATTAAAACAAATGTTTTTTTCACTAAGTCACTTTTTTGACTTTATTTATAACTATCGGAATCGGAATCGGAATACAGTAAAACTGGTTATTTGAAGCCTCTCTTATCTTTAGTTCCACTTGTCTCCAAAAAAAGATAGAATGATTTGATGGAATGTTCCGCTAATTGAAGGAAAAGTTTAGGCTTGGTGTTTAAATTTTAAAACTAACCAAGGAAAAAAAAGTTTTCAAAAAAGTTAAATTTTGAAAAAAATGTCATACCTACCGTTTTTGGATATTTTTCCTTTTTTTAAATTTTTGATTTTTTTTTTTTGATTTACGTAAAATTTAAACAGTATTTATCAATAAAATGTTCAAATAAACTCAAAAGAATTTGATTTTGCTAGTAAAAAAGTGATTGGAAGTAAGTCATTTACAGCTGCAAAAACTTGATTTCAGATTTTTTAATATAATTTTTTTTTGAGTGGACATGGCAATGGGTGGTCATTGATGTAGGTTTGTCTTGCTATTAGCTACCCTTCCTTCAAATTTCATGAAAATTGGTTCAGTAGTTTTGTCTTAATTGAGTTTTTTCCGGTCTCCCATACAAGGTGCCCCACTGTGCGGCGGGTGGTGGTTAGATGTGTGGTGGACTGAAGCCGGCGTCATAGTCGTAGTCGTTGTCCTGAATTCGTTCCAAGTTCCAAGTGGTTGTCACTTTGTCACATTCAACGGAAAGAGGCAATAACAAAAGTTAATACATGAGAATACTGTTATGTGGCCGAAACTAGGATGTTACAACGATTAATGGCAGAGTCTTGTTTATACCCTCTCTCACTGAGCCTCACACATAGACCGACTAACAACATTTAGAAACATCGTGAGGACGAGGAGGCAACAATTTCAATGAGAGGAGATATCCTTTTTAGTTACAATGGGACAATGAATGTCATGTTGTATATGGATGGGGCACTATATGATTAGGACTTCCATATCGAATGACCAACAAAACAGAAAAAATAAAGACCAAACTTGATGAAGTCATTGTGTTGGGCTAAAGAGTGGTGTATTACTTAATATCACTTAGAAAAAAAGGATATATTTGAATGATTTAAGGACTTTCAAAGTCAGGTTGTCTGTTTCTGTTTTTTTCATCCTTCTTCGTTTTTTCTTTTTCTCGTTTTGGTATCCTACGACACCTAACATAAAGATTTAATAAAAAATGTTTAAGGCACATCGTTTGGGAATGAAGAAGATTCGAGGAAAACCATTTTTTTTTTTTTTTTTAATTAAAAAAAAAAAACTCAACTTCCAGACTTAAAATAAGGTCAAGGACTAAAAAACAATCTTTGGGAGTTGGTTTATTTTATTTTAGGTTAAAAGTGTTTTATATACGTGTCGTGTTGTTGTCAAAACCTCTTAAACAAGATACCTATACTTTTTGCTTCAGTATTAGCTTAGGGAAAATGTAAACCACACACACGCACGTAACACAAAAACACACACAATCACTTTCAGAAAGAGGAGTTTTCATTTTTTTTTTCAGGGTAAGATGGAATTATTACTACTGTGTGTTTTTTGTTGGTACCTGTACTCTTGAAGTTATGTTCAAGGACATCATTGTGTCGTTCACACACAAACTCTTAAAAGAGGTAACACCTTTTACCTCTATACAACGCATTAAGATTAATTAAAAATAAAGTTTCTGATGGGAAAACCAGGGCACTGGTGTTATGTGTGTGTTGATGTGTTTTACTGCCACATACTGAGTGATTTGGTAATTGAAAGATGTTTTAAAGGGAATATGATAAAAGGATTTAATATAATTTAATTTTTTTCTGAGTGGAAGGAAATTTAAGTCGCTTATAATACTGTTAACAAACTTTTTGGTAATGTTTACACAACTATCAGACACTAGGTAATTGTTAAAATGGAGCATATCCTTAGAGCATAAACTTGAATGCATATGAAAATGCGTTCTGTAAAAAAAAATTGGAGTGTTTGTTATGAAAAAAGGCTTACCCGGTTCTTAGTCGTGAAAATTAACGCTAAAAACAAGTGTTTGGAGGACAAAACTGAAACTGAACAAACTGCTTTGATAAAACAAAAACACATCTCCCCAAAAATAGAAGTTGATAACAGTTAACTTGTTTTTAAATTTAAAATTTTTCCATGAACTCTCTTGATAACAATAAAAACTAATAAAAATATTTTCTTTGAAATACCTAATATAAGTAGTACATTTAAAGCAACTATAACAAAAAAGCAAGAACGTGTATTTTATTTTAATTTTGGTTTCGGTATAATTTAGTGGGACTCGGTGGCGTATGAGTAACTTTATTTTTTTTGTGAATGCACAAATCTTTAAAACTTGTTAGTGAGTTTACATTTGTTGAACATTCTCTGATTTTTCAAATTATTATATACTTGTTATGCAAAGTCTTTGATGAAAAATTCATCGCAAGAAGACAGTTTAGTAAAACAAAATGTCTGGCTTATGAAAAGCGATAATATTTTTATTTAGCTTTTTTTTTAATTTCTTAAATTTTACGTTGCTATAAAAATATTTCTAGTTAAAAGCATAATCACTCCAGAAAAATCTCTAATAGGTGTTTTTATTTTTCCAATATAACTTGCCAAAACTCGAGTAAGACATCAAATTAAAGACATATTGTTCTTAATCGACACATAACTCCTCAAAAATGCCCCTTAACTTTGAGTAAAAAATTAATAAAGGATCCTGTTTATTGCTTTGGCTTTTCTGGGTCCTGATTTCACAGCAGAAGATTCCATACATTATAAGTTTCCTTCTGTTAATAATTTTCTAAAATTTCAATAAGTCTCAGAAAAAAAATGACATGCAAAAATCATTAAATTATGGAAATAAAAAACTTATACCAAAAATTTATTCCAACTATATCATCACAGTTCACCAAACTCAATATTTCCTTACGCTCACCAAAAAACAAAAATCACCCTCATTTTTTTCTTTAAAATAAGTTTTATTACTGCAGTTGAAATGAACTTAAAAATAAATACAAACTTTTTTATCTTTAAAACTTCAAAACAAGAAAAAGGAAACAAAAGTCACAAGGTTCAACTTAACATCCCAATCGATATATGTATATCTTCAAAGAGATTAAGGCCAAAGGCACCAAAAAAAAATGCTGCAACCACTATATTTAAAGTGAAGACAGATGCATTCTCAAGCTCTAACAAGTATTATAGCAGTAAATATGTATTTGTATGTAGTAGGTTTTAGTTGAAAAGTTCATTCTATATCTTGAAAAGCCAAAAAAAAAAGAACAACAAAAACATAGAAGCCTTATAGAAGAATATAGAGAAAAAAAAGAAGGTCCAAAAAGTAAAGACCAAAGAAGAAACAAGTTCGAGAGCAAAAAAAGAAGAAAAAAAATTGATTTTTCTTCGAATTGAAGAAAGAGTCTTTCATCTCCTAATATTAGGGTGACCATACTTGAAGACTTAGAACATATAGTTCAAAAGCCAAAGAAAATTTTCTCTCAAAACCCAAAGCTTTTTAAGATCTCAAAAAGGATATTAAAGTTATTGATTGACAACTTAAGACTTTTAATACCTTTGTACTAGATAGAACTATTAGTACTACTTTGGTTTTTTTTCTAGAAAAATTCAATAAATATTATAAAATTGTTTAGAACTCACATACCTAAAATATAAACAAATCTGTAAAAAACAAAACAGAACAATCAGCTTTCATCATTGACGAATGAGAAGAGGGAAATGACAACAATTATGTGAAATTGCCAACACTGGTGCAAGACATCCTCCTGTGCCAGTCAAATAAGACTCAAAAAATAAAAACAACCTCATCAAAAATTCATATCCTTAAAAAGGACCTGTTTCATGAAAAGAGAATGAGACTTGAAGAAGAAAAAAAATAAAATAAAAACAAAAACAAAAAAACATAACAAAAGGTACTTCTAATCGAAGAGATCCAGATGTGTGGCTATTTTTTTTCTGATCTGCTGCCAGTAAATACCTAAATTTCTACTCCTTCCACCTAATTTCTCAAAAAATAAAAAAAAAATAAGCAGGTAACTTCAGCCAGGAGCAACAACATTCACCGCACTCATTATTCGAATTGAAATTCATTGCCAAATAAAATCGAAAAAGATAAAATTCATAGATATACTTCAAACTCACGAGCCAAGGAAGGAAATTTATGTAAAAAGTCTTTCCAGGATATATTCGATAATGATGATGATGATGCCTTCTCCTGTGTAGTCGTAGATAAGGAGTGGCAGGAGAAGGAAGGAGGATGAGGGTGGTAAAAAAATGTTTTATTATGCTGATGATAATGATTAGCATTGACGGTGAGACGAAGAGGGGAAGAATGAGAACCTTCAACTTGAACATTTGGAAATTATTTTATTGAAAAATCATTATTTGATTCGGATATGGTGCTTGTAGCTGGTACTGGTTGTTGGATCTATGCCAGACTCAAGGTTCTGAATGTGAATGAGTCAGAGTGAGTGCCTTTAAGAGAACTCATGAATTTCATTTTAAACTGCAAATTTGTATTTGAATATTTTTCTACGAGAGTAAAGTATAGAGACTAAATTCGCCAAGAGTTTATGTTTCTTCTTTTGCTGATGAATACCGATGAAGTGTAGATCTTCGAATCCTGCTTGGGAACTCCTTTAGATTTTTGGATGGCAGTGGGATGTTCTTCAAAAGTAAAAATACAGAAAAAAATATGAATAACATTTTGCCCCAGAAAAATGATGGGAGCAAATCGACGGTTAAACTGCAAAACCTCGTAGGGTAAATTAGGGCATTATGGCATACCTAAGCACAAACTCAAATAACTTTACTACGGACTACAATTTTTACTTCAATCATTTTTTTTAATTAAGTTTCATAAAAACGTAACATAAATAAATTATTTAAGAATACAAATTTAAGCTTTTTAACAAAAAATAATTTAAATTAAAAATAGTCAAAAAAAAACCATATTGCCCTATGTACGGGCAATATGGCGAACCCCATTTACTTCGGAACCCTTCACTTTTTTTACGTATATTCAGCATTTCTGAAATATAATTGTAAATAAGTTTCATAAAATTAACGTTAAATTGAGGTTATTTTCAAATTTAAAAAAATGCAGAGTTACTTTTGAAATTAGTTTTACATAAGGGCATTATGGCGCAGTCGGGTATAATATAGCGCCATAATGCCCTTATTGCATCTGCGCCATATTGCAAAATATACACATATTCACAAAACTCCAAAAACTAAACAAAATTCTTACTTCAGTTAAAATATAACAAGTGATATAACCAAACCAAAACTGTACTCTGCGTTTCACTCTTTACAACAAACACGTGCACTGTATACTTACCGAGATGCACACAAACAAAAACAAAGCGATATTATATTGGAACCCAGAACCGGTATATTTTTTTTGTTTTCTTTTTTGTTTGGCACAAAAATAATAGCACTGACCTGCGATCGTCACAAGGCTAGTGTTCGACGAAGTCCAAAGTTTCTGCATTGGTTTTATTTAAATGCGAGTATTGGAAGTATGCTAGTTGAGAGGTGCGCCATAATGCCCGGTGCGCTATAATGCCCGAAGTTACCCTAAGTCGTTTTTGCAAGTTTTTCAGAAATCAAAAAACAAAATGTTGTGTTTCTTGTTTTTGTATGGGATCTATCAATACGAGTGTTTGAATTTTGTCATTCCTGAAAAATGTTCAGAACAACATTGTTAAGCTGAATATACCAAAAGATAGCTCTGAATTTTCTGAATTGTTTGCATTAATAATATTTTTTCGAATTTTTAGACTTACGAGGTTTTGCAGTTTAACCGTCGAAATATATTTCTATTTTTGGATAAACCTATGGGAAATTTTATATCGATTTGAAGAAAGAGAGAGAACAGAGATATTTGAAGAAGACAGACAATGATGATGATAATGATGATGGGATCTACCTTTCTATTGTATTGCATCATTCCCATAGAATCTATGAGAATTTAAACAACAAAAAAAAGGATATTTTTTAAGGGATTTATAGAAAACGTACGAGCATATACACAAGGATGGAGGATTTAAATTTCATTTTATTTCTATGAGAGTAAAAGGAAATACTCTGGATACATTGTCATGTTTTCTTGGAATTTCACTAGGAGCTTATATCTAGAGTGAAAGAATATAATCGAAATTCAAAAAGCATGCAAATTTTCTATATCGCATATGAATACGTATATGATTGTTCAAGCAGTATCGTGTGCTTGAATTGAGGTTATGGGAAAGTAAAATTTTGGAAATGTTTTTGAACAAGAAACAACAACAAAAAAAAAATTAAAAATGTTGATGTTGAGCCGACATTTAGGGCAAAATTTTGTTAAATGAAACATTTTTTTTTTTTTTATTATTTGACAATTTGGAGAAAAAACTAAGAATATTACTTTAAATATGGTATTACTTGAAAAATTTTTATGGGAGGTCCTTTTTTTAAGCGAGATATAAAAAAAAAAACAAAAAAAAAAACAACATTCAAAATTCTACAAAAATCATCTGTACCAAAATTGAAGAAAATCAGTCCAGTCTGTGGAAATGTGTACCTACAGATGGACGCACAGACGCAAGGACGGAATTGCGAGACTCACTTTTACGGACTTCTGCTCAAATTTTTTTTGCCACACTAATCCAATACTTTACCTATAGAGCAAGTAAAAATAATAATGTCTGGCCTAGACTTAAGGTTTATTTGACTAAAGAATTGTCTTAATATACATATATTTAAATTCTAAAAAACCGTTTACACTAAACTTCCAGCATTTCACAAAATTTCAAAATCATTAGACGCATTAAAAAAAATTATTTTTTATAGACAATTTTTTGAAATTTCTTTTTAAATAATAATCCAGTCAAATAAGGGTTTAACCTCGGAATGAATGTTAGTAGAAATTTTTTTTGCTCAATATCTTCTTTTTGCCATTCTATAACATATCTCAAAAGTCTAGGAAAATCTCATGTCCGCTTGTCGCGATTTGACCTTGAAATCGCGACAAGCGGACATGAGATTTTTCTAGACTTTTGAGATATGTTTTAGAATGGCAAAAGGAAGATATTAAATTTCTACTAACATTCATTCCGAGATGTACCCCTTTTTTCTCCTTATTTGACTGTATTATAAAGCTAATGCCCAAATTAAAAAATAAATTAAAGAATCTATTTTTGGAAAAATCAAACTTTTATAAAATTTGTTTATGACACGTACCGTAATTTGTGTTCCTAAAAAATTAATTTCGAAAACCCATTATGACAATTTGTTCACTAAAAAATGATAACAATGGTTATGTAGTACAAATAATGGTTTAAAAATATTTTAATAATGGTTTCTTAGAAATATTTTCATTATTTAAAATAAACGACTTTGGTTGCGACTTCATTAACAAAAAAAAATTAATGCTGTTTTACGGCAAGGGGTTAGCTTTGGATTTTTTTTTCAAAAATCTAAAAACAAAAATAAAATATGTAGATATTTTTGGACCTACTCATAAATGCATAGGTCTGTTTACTATGAACTCAAAAACTAATTTCGAGCCTTTGAAAGAAGACAAAATTATTTTGAACTTTTTAAAGCAAGATCTATAATTTTATCATGACTTTCAGCAATAATATGCGTTGATTCAAATCAAAAATTGGAAATTATGCACTTCTCCAGAGTACCCTTGGGTGAAAAAAATGACTTGAATATATGACAATCAAAGCCTTATAATCAGTGAAAGATGGTGTACAAAAATTTTACTGAAATAACTGTTTTCTTATTCCTGAATACCCCAGAAGATTTTTGATCTTGGATGCCATAAAATCAAAAAAAAAAATTTTCCAGTATCCATTTGAATTTTCCTTTAAATTGAATATTTAATGGTGCGGTTAAACTTATGCAAACATTTTTTTTTACACAAAGAAAATTCAAAAACAATAAAGTAAAAACTTAATTGATAAGCTAGCTTACAAAAAAAAAAAAAAAAACGAATTTTTGAAGCCCAGTAACGTTTCAATATTGTATTATTTGAACAACAAAAACAACTTGATATGCTACTTCTACCAAGACGCAAATGGATAGTTACAGCTGTTTTGCAGTTTCCAATCCGATCATCAGATTCCTTTATTCTATTTATTTGTTTAAAATTCTCTGATCCAACTAGAAAATAGGAGGTTAAAAACCATGCGAATAGTCAGTCAATTTACCATTAAGTCGTTAAAATTTTTCACTTAAAAAAAGTTACACCGCAAAAAAAATTAATAACTGATTATACCATACCCAAGCACGTTTGAACAATAACAAATCAATACAAAAAGAAAAAAACAAACAAATTGTCCCTTAGACCTTGAATACAAATTGTTATTCATTGAATTTTCTAAATGAGATGAATTCATAAAGATTATAAAAACCCATGAAACAAAGTAGGTAACTGCCTTATAATAGGATCAGACAGTCTGAGTTCCATTTTCGATCCACAATCTAATTTTAGCAGACTTTTATATTTTTTTTTTTTTTTTGTTTTCATTGAAAATGGCTTAACTCTGTAAGTTAATGCCCAATAACAATGAAAATGAATATGAAATTTTCTATCAATTTTATTCATCCTCTAGGCAGACTGGTAGTACGAGTTAGTGATGGGAACTATCGAATGGTTTGAACTATCGATAGTTAGTAACTGAATGATTTGAACTATCGAATAGTTCATTCATTTATTCATTCGAATAAAAACGATCGAATAAAACTATCGAATGAAAACTATCGAAAAAACCATCGAATAAGCTATCAAATAAAAACTATCGTTAAAAAAAAACTATTCAAATGAAAAAACTATCGTTTAAGAAAACTATTCAAATGAAAAAACTAACGTCTTACAAAACTAGTTGAATGAAAAAACTATCGAATAAGAATAATATTCAAAAGAAAATACTATCAAATAAAAAAAAACTATTTGAATGAAAATAGTAACTAAATGAATGAATGATTTAAAACTATCGAATGGATGAATATTTTACAACTATCAATAGTTTGATAGTTTTTATTCGATAGTGCCCATCACTAGTACGAGTATATAACAATCTAATCCAGTTTACTCTTAATTCACAATAGAATTGCTTTTGCTTTTAAGATTTTTCATCTTCTCTATACTCGTTACCTATATAGTTTGCTTTTTTCAAATTCAAAATTCGAATCATTTAACAAAAGAATCAACCAAAAAAGGAAAAAATATAAAGAACGTTTGGCAACAAAGGTGCAAAAATTTCAAAAAAAAAAAAACCTGAAAAGAATTTAAGAAAATCCAATTTGAATAATATTCGTGTCCCTCTCTCGTTCATGAGAGAAACTGCATCCAACTGATGTATAAATGTAGAGCACCCACCACAACAACACAATAGTCTAGGATTCTTATCAGAAAAGCAGGAAGAATCTTACTATTTTCTGTGTATCTTTAACCTCTTTGCTCTGTAGCATAAAAGGCTTAACGCGAATGATGAAGAGTGTACAATTTCAAAATAATTGAATTTAACTTCCCTTCAATTTTTTTTTTTTTTCAAAAAAAAAGAAGGATCAACATTATCAAAAAGTACACAAAAAAAATATTTTCAGGATATAGGAAAGCGCTCCCTATAAAACGCTATCAATTGGACTCAAAGAATTATCCCCCCAAAGCAATAGGGAAATATGTGTATGTGTGAATGTGTGAACTCTTTTGATGTCTGTTTGACTGTATGCATGTTTCGACTACTTCTTTCAATACAATTGCAAGGAAAGGATTACATTATGCACAGTTTGGTTTTTGAAATTTCATTTTGTATAGAAAAGGGTTTTTTTTTAAAACCTCCACGATCCCTCCTTTAAATTTTGTTTCCAAAAAAAAATATATGTAAAGCGATTGCCTTAGAGTTGTGCACTTCTCTGCGTTTTGGTGTTCTGTTCATGGGAAGATAATAAAACTGCATGAATCCTTCTTCAATAATAGGAGATAGGACCCCCAAACCCAATGGGAAGAAGGGTGAAAGGAAAGTGAATCATGTTTACCAGTTCAACACACTCAAACTTCAACTAACTGTTTACTTCCTTTTTGTGTGTTTGGAAATATTTTCAGCTCCACCAGAAATCACAGTGGAAAAGTCCTGACTGCATGCAGTGGAAGGATACGATATTGAATTGGTGTGCATTGTCCACGGGGATGTTAATTCCGAGGTAAGTTTCAGTTCATCATGGTTATATGTGATGTTGAATGTTGCATGGATCCTGATGTGCTCCCTTTTGTTCGCATTCTTTTATTCTATTTTGATTTATATTTTTTTTTTTTTAATATATCACTTACTTTATGTTGAAGAAAAAAAAATATGAAAAGAAAGGACTTGTGGTTTTTTTCTTTATTTATTTTTTGTGTGTGTGTTTGGTTATATAGCCTCAAAGGATATTCATCATCATCATACTGGCAAGAGAGGGTTATACAAATAGAGTAAAAGTACGTCATCATATCACTCATGTAAAATGAGCTTACATATTTCGACACGACACGAGACGACGACGACGACGACGACGACACGGATAAAAAAAAATAATAACCTGCAGCAAATATGGCTTTTCGATGCTTAATATCATATCCTTAACTCATATCCTTTTTGATTCATTCTTTTTATATCACACACAAATTTTTTTTATACATTTTTTTTTTGTATTGCTGGAAGGGATAATGTCGAATTGTCGATGACATTCTGCTTTGAATGAAAAAAATCTCATTTGGATTTATTTTCTCTTTTTTTCTTTTAATTTTATTTCGATTTTCTTCTTTTTTTACAGATGCTTTGGTATCGGATTCATTTTTATTGGATTCAACTGATCGTAGATCAATGTATACAAGAGATGACCGTTATAGTTTGGTTATAAGGAATTTACCAAAAATCGGATTTTGGCAATTACTGTTGTGTTGCTGATAATGATAATGCATTGGGAAAAGACGAAAAAGTATATTGAAGTTTCGGGTACATAGACCAGGACCGGCGGCGCGGCGGTATTTATATCGCCGGCATTGAGTGGAGCGTCGGATCATTATAATTGAACGTGGACAATTGAATCTGTTGAATAATTATTGTGAATTAGCCTTTCTATGTTTTCCTTTTATGTCAACGCTCATACTTAATCATTAGCATTATCATGAATTCTTTATTGCTCCTCTTTTCTTTATACCAATTGTAAATTAGTTCCTAATAAACTCTCGAACAGAACACTTGACTTTTACTCACAGCTTCTAACAGGTTATGGGCTCCAGATTGCTCGCTTAATAAAGTCAAGTGAACGGTATAATTTAATTTGTTTAAAAGTTCGAATAGAGGTACATTTTGAAATTATGAGTTTGTCTCATTATCAAATTGAGAAGTTGGACGACCACAATTTTGATGGGTGGTGCGTCCAAATGAAGAGTGTACTTATCATTTCCAATCTTTGGTCGTTCGTCGACGGTAGTTGTGTTAAGCAAGAGAGTATGACTGCGGCTCAAGTATCCGAATGGGAAACTAGGGACGGCAAAGCTCTTGCTAACATAATTTTAAACATAAAATCGTCCCAAGTCATTCACGTGAAGCATTGTTTAACGTCGAAATCAGCTTGGGACAGTTTGAAGAAGATTCATCAACCACGTGGTCCGGCGAGAAAGATCACTCTCTTTAAGCAATTACTTCATATGAAACTGGGCGAAAAGGAGAATATAACAGAGTATGTAAACCGTTTCTCAGATATAGTAGAAAAACTAAGTGAAATTGAATTTGTTATAAATGACGAACTTCTTGTAATAATTTTGCTCTCAAGTCTCCCAAAATGTTTAGAGAGTTTTGTTGTCGCTATAGAGTCTCGCGATGAATTGCCAGTTTTGAGTAGTCTCAAGGTGAAACTTTTAGAAGAGGGAGATCGTCGCTTTGAAAAGGGTAAAATACTGGACAAAGATGAAGAAAGTTTCGAGCAGGCTTATGCAGCGCGCCCAAGTAATAAGCCTAAATTCGCACATAAAAATAAACACTTTGGGAAATGCTATAACTGCGGAAAAAGGGGGCACTACGCATCTAAGTGTATGGAACCAAAAAAGTCTTATGAACACAAAGCGATTGCTTCTTTCTCTATGCTCTCCGCTTCTCATAACAACGTTCTTGGTCCCCAATGTTGGTGCCTTGATAGTGGGGCCACTGCACATATATGTTGCGATGAATCACTGTTTACTGAAATTCGAGGGTGCAAAGAAAAAATCAAATTAGCTGGTGACAATCATATAACGGCCAGTGCTGTTGGTACCGTTCTTCTCAAAACAGATTTATGTGAGGTTCAATTAAAAAATGTTTTGCTTGTTCCTGGCCTTAATGCAAACTTCATTTCTGTTAGTAAGGCAATAGAAAATGGCTGTAATGTTGAGTTCGATAAAAATTATGCCAAAATAAAACAGAATGATCAAACAATTTTAGTTGCATGCTTAGACAATGATCTTTTTGTGTTCAAATATAGTCAAATGAAGAGTTTATATGCATGTAGTCCAAATATAAATAATTTTAAGAAATGGCATGAAAGATATGGCCATCTTAATGCAAACAGCATGCGTAATGTTTTGAATAGTAAGATGGTCAAGGGGTTCTCGTCAGGTAATCTCCCAGAAAACTTCCAATGTAAAACTTGCATGAAGGGCAAAATCCGTGCAAATTCTTTTCCAAATGAATCATTCACAAGGTCAAACGATTTATTGGAACTCGTTCATACCGATATCTGTGGCCCTATGAGAAAGGCGTCTCTGGGAGGAACCAGATATTTTGCAACCTTTATTGATGATAAGTCACGCAAAATTTTCGTATATTTTTTAAAAGCGAGAAGTGAAATTTTCGAGGTTTTTCGAAAATTCAAGTCCTTGGTTGAGCGTGAAACTGGAAAATTAATAAAAACTTTGCGAAGCGATAACGGAAGCGAGTACCGTAGCCAAGAGTTTGATAATTATTTGGAGAGCTGTGGTATAGGGCGACAGTTTTCTGTTGCATATACTCCGCAGCAAAATGGAGTTGCGGAAAGGGCCAACAGAACTATCGTTGAGATGGCGAGGTGCATGCTTATTCAATCTGGGATTGATGAAAGCCTGTGGGCTGAGGCTGTGAATACAGCAGTGTACTTGAGAAATCGATGTCCGACGAAAATTCTTATAAATGTCACACCCCAAGAAGTGTGGACCGGTCGAAAACCCAATGTTAGCCATTTTAGAACTTTTGGTTGCACAGCCATAGCCCTAAACAAGTCTAAATCTTTTTCAAAATTTCATCCAAGAGGTGAAGAATATTTGATGGTCGGTTACTCAAGAACTTCAAAGGCATATCGATTGTTTGATAGATCTAATAGGAGAGTCATTGAACGAAGAGATGTTTCGTTTATTGAAACCGAAGGCATGGTAGATGGTTTGGATGATTCAGGGATTTTTTGTCTGGAAGAAGAGAGTGAAAATGGTGGCCAGAAATTGGAGATGCAGAATGAGGGTAGTGATAAAGGAAATTTGGAAGAACAAGAACAACAGCAGTCGGACCAGGGACACAAAATCGAACTACAGAATGAACAATTAGAACAAAAACTGTCAAATGAGGTACCACAGAGAGATGAAGACCAAAAACAAGAAGTACAACGTGAGCAAGACATTGGGAACAGACGATATCCAAAGCGAAAACGGTCGAATACAAGTAGCGAAGAAGATAATCAGAAAACGCCGACGACAACTTATACAAAAGGTAGACCGAAGATTATTAGAACTGGCAAGCCTGGAAGACCAAGAAAACAGTTTAATGTGTTAAATAGTATTGAAACAAGAAATAACATTATGATTCCCCAAACCATATCTGAAGCATTATCGCTTCCTGAGTCTTCGATGTGGATGAACGCAGTCAATGAAGAATACCAGAATCTATTATCCAACAACACATGGGATTTGGTTGAACGTCCCGAAGATGTGAAACCCATAGGTTGTCGATGGGTCTTTACGGTGAAGAAAGACGAATATGGTGAGCTTCGTAGGTTTAAAGCACGGCTGGTTGCAAAAGGTTTCAGCCAGGTTTTTGGGATGAATTATAAGGAAACGTTCTCACCAGTAGTTAGGTATTCTACTATTCGAATGATCCTAGCCCTAGCTGTCGAAAAGAAGCTTTTCTTGCATCAAATGGACGTGTCCTCTGCCTATTTGAATGGTGAACTTCAAGAAGACGTGTATATGGAGCAGCCGGAGAATTTTGTCGACCCAAAGAATCCTGATCGAGTTTTGAAGTTGCGGAAAGCATTATACGGTTTGAAGCAATCAGGGAGAGCTTGGAACGAAAAACTGGACTCTGTATTAAGGAGAATTGGCTATCGCCAATGCACAAGCGAATCTTGCGTTTATGTGAAATATCACGAGGATGATTTGAGAATCATTGCGGTGTATGTTGATGATTTTATTTTGGCTGCTAGTAGCGAGGAATCGATTCAACAAATAAAGGCTCAACTTAAAAAGGAGTTTAAGGTCGTCGATAATGGTCCTTTACACCATTTTCTGGGTTTTGAAATTAGCCGCGAAGGAGACACTGGACCGATCACTGTTTGTCAAAAACAATTGATTTTGAATCTTCTAAAAGCAACTGGTATGGTGGAATGCAGACAAAACCAAACTCCGTTAGTACCTGGACAACAGTTTGGATGTCGAGATGAAAACTGCAAGCGAGCGAACAGAGAGCTGTACCAGTCCATCATCGGGTCATTAACCTATTTGTCAATTTCAACACGGCCAGACATCACTCATTCGGTCAGCAAATTGGCACGATTTAATTCGGACCCACATGAAGAACACTATACAGCAGTCAAACATTTATTGAGGTACTTAAATTGTACTAATTACAAATTATTTTATTATCCTACAGGTAAACAACTTGAAGGATTTGTTGATGCCGACTGGGGTGGAGACATAATGGACCGAAAGTCGTACACTGGCTTTGTTTTCCTGCTTGGTGGTGCTGCCATATCTTGGGAGTCCAAGAAACAACCAACGGTAGCATTGAGTAGTACCGAGGCAGAATACATGGCTTTATCCGCATCAGCAAAAGAAGCTGTTTATCTGAGAAGATTGGTTTGTGAGCTTGGAGGCAGCGAGTTTGCAACATCTCATATAATTTTGAATGGTGACAACCTGAGTGCTCAACAGCTGGTGAAGAACCCCGTTCACCACCCACGGAGCAAACACATAGACATTAAATATCACCACATAAGGGAAATATACAGTAGCGGGGCTATCAATTTAAACTATATTCCAACGAATGACATGATAGCAGATGTCTTAACAAAGAACTTACAAAAAGTTAAACATCATAAATTTTGTAAACTCTTAGGATTAGTTAAATAAACTTTTTTTGAATTGTATAATATTGTTAAATTGATATAAGAATAATTTTTATGAATTATAATTCGCGTTGAGGGAGAGTGTTGAATAATTATTGTGAATTAGCCTTTCTATGTTTTCCTTTTATGTCAACGCTCATACTTAATCATTAGCATTATCATGAATTCTTTATTGCTCCTCTTTTCTTTATACCAATTGTAAATTAGTTCCTAATAAACTCTCGAACAGAACACTTGACTTTTACTCACAGCTTCTAACAGAATCAATGCCTAATTTGGAGGAAATTAAATTACTTAACAGGAGATTGTTATGGTAAGTTGATGATTTTTTTAAAACAAACATAATGTACATAATATCAAGGTATTTATTATTTCACTCAATGATGCAAGAAGAGAGTGTAAAAAATATTATCTTCTACACGAAAAAGAGCAAACGCAATATCAGTGCCTTGAATTTGACTCTGAACAATGTAGACAATTTGGCTGTAAAAGCCATTCAAGTTGTAAAAATGTGCGGATTTTCGTGAAATTTTCTACAAAATCTCTGTTCGCATTTAAAAAAAAAATTTTTTATTCTACGAAAATAAAATAACAACAACTGAAAGAGTCAGAATCGTCTTCAAAAAAATTTATTAGCTTTGATACAGCACCAAAATCGTTAGAATACCCCCATTTTCAAAATAAAGCATGTCAATATGTTTCCTCTAAAAAAAATTCCAGTCCTCAATGATTTTAGAATCATGCTTTTAAAGGTCGATTTTATGAGCGATTTTGACTCTTATAGCTGTAATATTTTTATAATGCTATATACAATTAAAAAGTGGCGTACCAAGTTTTTTTTTCGAGACAAGGTTATTACAGTTTTTTTTTTAATTAGATGTAGGTATTTTACGAGTTTGTTAGAGGTACCAAAGCCTTTTAAGCTCAATTTTTAAGTTGATTCTCGAATTTTTTTTTTTGCTACGGAAAATAAAAAAAAAATAGAGCATACCTACCAAGATTTTATTGTGCTTTTTTAAAAAATGTACCTATATTTTTACGATTTTAATGTGTGAAAAATTTTGTACAGGTTGATTTTGTAGATGATTTTATTTTTCTAAGCCGTTTTTTGTTTGAAAATTGAAAATTGGTGCATTTGAATATTTTGATAGCTTGTTAAAGCATTTAAGGGTACAATTTGTAGGCCATTCTGATTCTTTTAGTCTTATTTCTTTTGTTACGGTTAACAAAAAAAAAAAAATAAGAACTGGCATACAGAGATATAATTGTGGTAAAAAGAAATCCTTACTTTTTTTGGAAATCGTCGATTTTTAAACGATATGTTTGGTAATTTGCGTAAGTTTGTAAAGATATATTTTGTAGGTGATTCCGACTCGGAGTAGTATTTTTGGCTAAGATACATAGAAAAAATAGACTGATAAAAAAAAATTTTTTTTTTTTGTTCAAAGCATTGTTGAAAATATTGTTGGAAATGACAAAAAAAAAATACTGTAAAAGTTTCAGCCCTTAATGTTAACATTTAGTACCGCCGCATCGCAAATTTCTATTTCCCATACGATTTGTATGGGAAAGATTGTGTATATTTGTGTTTAGAATTTTTTATCTTTTTAATGGTTCATCAAAAAGGCTAGATTTAATCATTTTCTTGCATAAAATTGAACGCTCTACATTTATAAAATTTAAAAAAACGGGCGCAAAAAATTAATTCAAATAATTTTTAGTTGAAAAAATGAATAATTCGAATTTATTGAAGAAATCTAATATGATAGTATTAGGGGTTTGAGAGTTATATAAAAGGATCTGTGAAACCAAAACACAAGATAGAATACAAATATTCGAAAATTTTGCCAAATTTTTTGAAAAACCTAATAATTTCGTCAAAAAATTGGAAAAAAATGAGAAAAAATTACTTTTTATATTTTAAAGCTAAATTACTTCAAAACGCGGGGGTAAATCAAAAAAATTAATGAGAGCTTTTTTGTAGAGCGGATAATTTCATAAAAGAAAATGATTTTGTCAAGCCTTTTGGATGAACTATTATGTAGGTATGCACTTTTCTCTTCTCTGTCACAAAAAAATGGTAAAGATTAAATACAATCCTCTTCTTTAAGTTTCTGAGAACCCGTATAGATAGTTTTTTCGTGTGTCCGACACAAAATAAAGGTGTATTTTATGATCACAGGTGAGTCATTCAGTCGTGTGCATTGAACTCGAAAATGTAGAATATAATCATACTTTAAGTGTTAATTACTGCGTTTGTCTGGAAAGTAAAGTGGAATTAAAAATTTATTTTTGATCGATTGTCTAATTTTGTATGCTATGAACCAATTTTTGTTGAAAAAAAATTATTGGCCTGGTCATGGGAGGGCAAAAAGTACGGAAGCCATATTTGGCTTCGTATGCATTAAGGGGTTGTAAATCTACACAATTTGTTAAATTTTTTTGTTGGAAAATTTTGTTTCTTTACATTGTTATTTTGCTTGGAAGTTATGTTTTGCTTCAGAAATGGAGCCCTTTCGCCTTTAGAGACATTTTTCTCATGTTAACCCCATTTCCAGCGGCGTAACCTTTAAAATTTTATGGGGAGGGGGGCTCACCTATAATATTTTTCAATCATTTTATTACTTTATAGTTTTTGTAAGATCTGGGAGTGGGTGAAAATGTTGGAGCAAGACTAACTTCGACAGTGGAAAGAATGTAAACCAGAAGAAATGTTTAAAACGGACGAAAACAAATTGCTTTTCTCGGTTCCATGTCTTAAAATGAGTCAAATTTGAATTAATTCGTAACCTTTTGTAATACAATGTATTTTTTTACTTTATTTTGTTTTTAAATGATAAATATTTATCTTTTGATGTTTTCAATTGTATTTTTAACATAATCTGAATAAATAAAATTTGTAAGATTTCCTACCCCTTAAGCCAAATTTGGCTTATAAACAAATTTTTTAAACAAATTAATTTAAACAAATTTTTTTAATGAAAACCGTTTTGAAACAACCCAAAGAACCCATGTAAAGCATTTTTTAATTTTTTCGTCCGCTAATATTAATTCATGCAGTAGTGGGTTAAAAAGATAAAAATTCTACACAATCTTTCTCATACAAATCGTATGGGAAATACAAATTTGCGATGCGGCGGTACTAAATGTTAACATTAAGGGCTGAAACTTTTACAGTATTTTTTTTTTCGTCATTTCCAACAATATTTTCAAGAATGCTTTGAACAAAAAAAAAAATTTTTTTTTTAATCAGTCTAATATACATATGTATTTGGTCTGAAAGCATGTCAGCATCTCTTACCAGTTTCCAATTAACACAAGCACTAAAAAAACTTAAAGATAGAAATAACTACCTGTGTTATAGAAATCCCTTTCTCAAAATTAATAAAGTAACTTCCATGTAAATATTTCCCAGGAAAAAATCCTACATGTGCAGCTGCACGCTTCAATACTCTCATCTCGTTAGAGTAAATAAATTATAACAAACAGAGTAATATAATATTTTCATTTTATTTATATCAACAAAAAACCATACAAAAAAGAAAAACAGACAAAACATTATTATTTTCAATTTAGGTACTTCTATTTTACCAAAACATTACTAATGATATTATACTCGCAAAGTCTTTCCCAGAATCAAATTAACAACATTTTGCCTCAAGTTATAGGTACTTATAATACTACGAGTATATAAATACAAAATAATAAATAAAAGAGTATTTAAATTTCGTAAACTAATAACTTTCTCTTTCATGGATGGAATCAAAAGAGGGTGCACAATCTAATTCCAATTACTGACACAAAATTACTTTGTATATTATCTTAACATCAAAATATATATGTTTTACCATCATCTCTACTACCCACATCCCGATATTTCATTCTTAAAAGCATACCAACATATGAACAGGAAAAACACACATACGTTTTCTTATTCGCGAACGAGAGTGTAGGTGGTATAGAGCAAGAGAATCCAACACGACACATCCTATATATTGAATATCTTTTTTACCCTTCAGCAGTTTTAATTGACTTTTAATTATTCCACCAATTTTATTTTCATTACAAAATCGAGAGAGAAGAATGGAAAAGGACGACGACGAGGAACGCCAACATTGCTCCATACATTTTGTTCCTTGCGAATTCCACAATGTGTGCGAACGCTTATCGTCCTTTTCTTTTACCCTCTTTTTAAAGTTTATTTTCTTTTTTTTTTTAGTCCTTGCCGTCGTCGTTCGTTATTATGTCCTGATTGCAAAAGAAGACATTTTGCCATTTTGTGTTGGGAATACCACACACACACACAAACACTACCTTATTTTACCTAACTACCTTACCTAACCTATTGAAACCGGAAACTGTTCAATTTTATAATTTGATTCCGATAAAGCTTACGACTTCGTTACGTATCTTTATTCGTCGTGATTTTCATTTCGCAAGGACGACACATTCAGGATTTCTGGATTTTGTTTTTTTTTTTTTTTCTTTATCCTTCGCTGTGCAATAAGGTAAATCGATTGATAAACATCTCAGTTCTACTCTCCTACTTTTCTACCTGGGAGATCCTGGATGTTTAGTGTTCAAGGATCTACAAAAACAAAAAGTACCAATGATTCATTAAAATCACCCTGAAGCTGGTTTAAAGTTTGAACTCGAAGGATTCGAATTACCTATACCAGGACGACCAAGACGATGATGACGAAAAAAAAAATAAAACAGAACCCACTAACAAAAGTTGGGATTGTTGTTGAGATAATTTGTTAAGAACAAAACAAAAAAAAAACAACAACAAATGAAACGAAAGGAACAAAGATGGGGTTGACCGAAGGGAATATTTGATTGGGAAGAAGATAAGAAAAAAGCCAGGTCGTGTTTCGAGAAAAACCTCCAGACTTGTCTTGGCCCAATTTTCTATGTTTTTTTTGTTCTTCTTTTTTTTTGATTCAATTGTTTTGTTTGTATTCGGTTTCTTAGAAGAAAATATTGTTTTTTGTGGGAACTAAACAAGAGTCTCTCTTCCCAAACAGTGCGTGTATCTGTCTGACTGTGTTGGGAGGAGATTTAACACAAAAAAGGATGAAACTTTGTGATTATTTTGTTCGTTGTCTTTTTTCTAATACTCTATGGGTGGGTCTTTGTATCCTTTTTTTTCTGATCATCTTGTATTCAAATGAGAAATATATAGGAAAAAGGAGAGTATTTGCATTGCCCTATGTTCGAAATTTTCAAAAGAGATTAAATTTATTTACCTACCTACTTTCATTTATTTGTTCTATGTTTTTACTTGCGATATAGGTATATATCAAGTTATACATTGGTACAAAAAAAAAAAGTTGAGATAACATTTTTCCATGACATTACGATGGTAGAGAATGCCAAAAAAGTGGGTCCCGGAAGTCCGTCTGTCTGTCTGTCTGTATAAGGACCTACAGCCTAAACGGATGAACCGATTAATGTCAAACTTGGTATGTAGCGTTATTTGGCGGCTCTCCAGAGGCGTTTTTGGAATTCATTTTTTTGGACCAAAAATAACGGTACCTGTCATATAATGATTTTAGTTAAATTAAAATATCTCGAAAACGGCTATAACGATTTTGTTTAAAAAATTCAAATGTTAGTTTTAAGCTTAGGTCTACCTTCTAATGAAAAATTTTTTTTTTGAAAATCATTATTAACGGTACCTGCCATAGAACCGTTTTTTTTTTTAAATCCGATTATCTCCGAAACTGCTTATTCGATTTCAACGAAACTTTTTTGAAGAAGCATTTATAAACAAAATTTCAAAAAAAAATAATTTTTAGATTTTTAAAAAAAATTTGAATTTTTTTTTTTTAAATGAAATTTTCGAAAACGGGACATTGAATTTTTTTGAAATTTTGTTTTTAGATGTTGATTAGTGATTTCTACAAAATGGCATACCAATTTTATTTTAAAACTTTTTTTCCAAAAATTATTAGTTTTTTAAAAAACGGCTCTAACGATTTTGAAAATTTTTTTTTCTAAAAATGCACTTTAATATATCAATCAAAACTGCATACTTATTTTGGAGGGCAATTCGATTTCAGATTTTATTTTATTTTTTTAAAAAGCGAATTTTATTTTTTTCCAAATTTCTATATAAAAAGTCTTAAAAATTTAAGCAACTTTAACTCTAAGAGCAAGTTCGTGCGACCCAGTCGTGCATTATTTTTTTGTGTTGTTATCGTTGTTCTATTTATTTGGAGACATGTGACCGCAGTTTACAAAGATTATCCGCACCACCCATGTCACGCTTTGTAATCAATTTATTTGTGTGTGGAGTTCAGTGACGTAGTTAGAAATTTTTTGAAATGGGGGAGAGGTTTTTGGGTACACCGTGGTAAGCAATTTTTCTAAAAGGGTTAATATGGGTACAAATTTGCTCCACTGTGAACAAAAATTAGGTTAGTGGGTTTTGTCTATTTCCAGGGACTGCAGTTTTCAATACCCAAACGGTAAGTTTGGGTTTAAATTTGGTCTACTGTGAACCAAAATCCAGTTAGTTGGTTTTGGGTATTTCCATAGACTAGGAATTCCAGTACCTAAACCAATTCACTTCCCAATAAGAAAAATATAGTAATAAGAACCGATATAGGTACCTACCCGCAACTTAAGAACAATGGTCGGTCACATATGGGTACTATCCCAATACCCTTAAAAATTTATTAGTCAAATATGGGCATTTGTGGTCAATCAAGAAAACTTATAAGTACATTTGGGTAAATTAAGCTACAAAGTTCCAAATAAATGGAAGAGAGAAAATTGATTTAGAGGGTAAAGTTGAAGTACCCAAAATCATATAACGTTTCGGTCGACTTTTACTAACATTTCTTCTAGCTTTTTTGAAAAGCTTCACTTCAACCAAAATAAAAGGGGTATCTGTAAGGTTGTCGATGTTTGCCCAAAACTTTAAACAAATAGCCAGGTGAATAAGGGTAACGTAGTTGATTACCCAACAAAACTTATAAACTTAAATTTATGTCAATTCAATAAAAATGACTTTGATCAGAAAACTGAAGGGCACTATTGAGCTTAAGGGTACCCCAAACAGCCGCTTTGGTCAGGGGTTTCAAGATTTACGAATAATTTTGTGTTGATTTAAAAACCACCATGATAATTGGTGAGTAGGTAAAATACTCTAATAAATTCAACTCACAAAATTTACCCATTACACGGTGTAACACTAAAAATATACTCGGGCGGAGACCTATCAGGTTTTGGAGAGCTAGTCGCACGGATTACGAAGCGGTGTTTGAAAATCCACTAACACCCCCATGGTATAATTTATTCCTGTAAGTGTTGCCGTTGTTTTTTTAATAATTTTTTTTTATTTTGATAATTTTTTTTAGAAAAATGCCCCTCTCACCTAAACGGGGGGAGATAGACCCCCCTCCCAAAGAAAAAACTGTTTGTATTGAGTTCCTCTACAAAAACCCGTTATCAAATCCTGGCGCCCAAGTTATCCTACTACTATTTTTGTTCTATACCTAAAAGTTCGATTTCTGTATCTGGGTTGAAATCTAAAAATTTTTTTTTCTAAGCCGATTTTGAAGTGATTTTCATAAAAAATACCTCTATTGATTGGGAAGTAAATATTGTTATAGAATATATTTTTAAAATAGCATGTTGTTTTAAAAACATATGCTTTAAATTGATGCCGAAGTTGGACAAATGACGAAAAAAATGGAATTTTTGAACTTTGACAGCTTATAAATTCTAAGTGGTTTAACCGAGTTACATGTTTTATACATTGTTGTAAAGGTATGTTTATCTTCTATCAGAAACTGTAAAAAAATCGAAAATGGGTACAAAATTGACGAAGCTAGAATTTTTTCAATGGGTGAAGGTCCAAAAAACTGTTTTTTGCCCGTAACTCCAGATTTTGGGGGTGTTAGGGGATTTTCAAATACCGTTTCGTTATCAGTGCGACTAGCTCTACAAAACCTGATAGGTCTCCGCCCGCGTATATTTTGAAACCTCATTTTTGTAACACCGTGTTATTCGCTTAAAAATTTGGATTAGGTATATAAATCAATATTTTACCAATATATGATTAAATCTTGATATTTTACCCGTATATCATGAAATATTAGTTTTAGGGTTCATTTAAAAATAACCCGTTTACATCCCTTTAAAACGTTTGATAGGTTTTTATCAACCCATCAGAATCTATGATTGAGGATTTAAAATTTTGTTTAATTTTATCTGTTTACTTTCAACACAATTACAACCTAGAAGCAACGCTACTGGTAGAAATACGTACCCAAAATGTCAATTGATTTCGGTTCATTTCGTATTATATACGGTTGCCCTTGGAAAGTTTTTTTCGAATTTTTTTTTTTTTTTTTTGAAAATTAAATTGAACGGAACCTACATTATCCTTTTTTTTGTGTATGGCATCGCAAAAAAAATTGTTGAAAGTTTACAGCAGTTGTTTATCAATAAATTTATTGAAAATCATAAGGGTGCCCTGTCCCGCCTGTTTGTAAACTTTTCTTTCCAATTTAATTTTTTTTTTGTGTTTCACATTTTTTTTTTGTGTTTGGGTAGAAAATTACCAACATTCTGTTTGATTATACATTTTTTTTTTTGTTGTATTCGGGTGAAATTTGTTATTTAACGTTGTTTGTGAACATTTACATTGTGGTCCCTTCATTGAATCAAGTGATTTATCATTGGCCAGGATTTATTTTACTTCGTTGTAAATTTTTTATTTTTTTTTGTTATCGAATATTTAACTTTTTTTTAATTCTTGCTGCTTCTAAAAAGAAGGTAAACAATACAAAAATGAGGGAAGTTTTTTTTTAAATTTTATGTGGGTTTTTTGCGTGTGTTAATTCTCAAATGAAAATAAATAAACTTGAAATAATTTTGATTAAAAAAAGAATTTATTTTTTAGAGTTTTTCATTATTTTTGTTAGTGATGAAGTGTTGATATAATATTTTACTTTAGGAGGATTTTTTTTCAATGAAGTTATAGAAATATTTCCAATTTTGTTTTTTTTAGAGGTTAAGGTCAATGAAATGAATAAGATCACAGGGTTTTGTTCCAGGAATTATTGGTATTTTTTTTTTTACAATAATCGTTATTCGTCAAGTAAGAATAAATATAATATTTACTCTTAAGATCCGTGAGTCCTTATTTCTTCATGGGTTGTGAAAGGGACAGCAACATTTTGAATCTTATAAAAAGCGTTCTGCTCCCAACTTTTTCCAAAACTACGGTATTTTATCTGACTTAAAGGTTTAATTCCTCTTTATGGAAATTTTAACTAGCTTCTTTCGTTAAGTTTCGTTAAGCTCCTCGCGAGAGGCATTAGCCCTAAAAAAAACGTTTTTAGGTTATGAAAAACCATCATGTTTTTTTGCCAGCACCTGGAATCCAGCTGACATACATGCAACATTCTGCATGCTACATGTCTCATGAGTCATGAGACATGCGATCACTTACCGATCCCCAGGAGCTGCTTCCCGATGTGCACTAGTCGATGACCAACGACGGACTGAATAATTTGTGTGTGGTGTGGCTCTTTTTATAGCAAACTATGACCCCTCCCCCCGGAGAAATATTTTATTATTTTTACATACCTAATTGAATTATGTTTTTATTTTTGTCTAATAGTGCTCCGTCCCTGGGTTTTTGTTTTAAAATTGTTGTTCGCTCTGTGTCTCGTTTTTTTTACGTTAATGCGCGTTGTGTAGCGTTTTGAAGCGTTGTGAAGCGTTGTGTAGCGTTTGCATATACATATACATATTTTGAGTAATAAATGACAAATGACAAACAAACTGTTCAACAAAAGAGACAAATAACATATTTTCGATGGTTTTACTACATGTATCTTCCTACTCCTCAGGGGCGTACGTTGAGTTAGCTGGGCCCCGGGGTATGACTTAATTTTAGGGACCCTTTGATATCTGGGTACTCTTCGATTTAGAAAATAGGAACAGACAAAAAAAGAATCAAATTTTCTATTCAACTCTGAGACTCAAATCGGCAACACTGAAGTCTTCGAGTCAGGTCTGCGGCTCAAAATAGGGACTCAAATATGTGACTCAAATCTTTCACTCAACTCCAAATATCTGACCTGGGACTCAAGTCATTTAAATATTGTGAAATTCACAATGGTATATCTTTATCATCAGTCTTTTTGTATGATCCTTAAGCAGAAATATCACCATAATATCCTGAGAGTAATCCCCAAAACATAAAAATGAAAATCTTGAAATAATCGTCTTATTTTTTTTTAAATGAGGCCTTACAGTGTGATAGGGAGAGAGAGAAAAAATATAGAAAGAGCTATAGCACTTACTGCAGTAGTTAACCAGCCATTTCTGGGACAATAGTTACATCCTGTGCATACAACGCGGCCAAACTTTGCAATTGCACATCAAACACTTCTCACATAAAGCACCATTGAGTGGATTCTTGAATAAAGCAAAAGCATTAACATTTTTATCATCGAGAATGTCCTTTTTTCATGCAATCAATTTTTTTTCTCATTCGTTTTTCTTTATTCTGTCTTTTGAACAGATGAACGAAACGTATCAGCATCCTGGTAAGTGGCACGAGTTCCACATCAAACCGATACCAATGAGGACCGATGCCAGCCATTTTATAATGTGGTGTGTCATAAAAATTTTTGTACATTATGCTGTGTACGAGACGATTGTGCAGGCGAAAAATCGATGTGAATGGAATGAGGTTAGTAAATTAGTGATGGGGATTGAATAAAAGCTATATCAAACTATCGATAGTTGTAAAATATTCATTCATTCGATAGTTTTAAATCATTCATTCATTTAGTTACTATTTTCATTCGAATAGTTTTTTTATACGATAATTTTTTCATTCGAAAAGTTTTTTATTCGACAGTTTTTAGTCGATAGTTTTTATCCGATAGTTTATTCGATGGTTTATTCGATAGCTTTTATTCGATAGTTATATTCGATAGTTTTTATTCGAATGAATAAATGAATTATTCGATAGTTCAAATCATTCAGTTACTAACTATCGAAAGTTCAAATCATTCGAAAGTTCCCATCACTAAGTAAATAGAGGAGAGCAGACCTATAATCTTTTTTTGTGCATTTAAATATTTGATCAGGATTTTTTTTTTTTTTGTTTTTGTCTGTGTTGTTATCCTTTTTTTTATATATTATTTTTATTTTAATCGAAGTTCTCAACACTATAGATAGAAAGTACAGAGCTAACTCAAACCCGAGAATAACACATGAAGGGTGTGTTGAAAAGTCATTTGAAGTGGGACAAGTGTGTCCGGCAGATTATTTGAATTTGTATGAACTTTTTTTTTTTGTATTTTGTATGAACTTGTCCATGCAATTTGAATGGGAATTTAGATGTTTTGAACCCTAACATACCAGGGAATAGCTTAATATTTTTTTGTACAGTATTTTTGTTGTTTAAAGTATTTATAAGCTACTATACAAGCTTTTTTGGATAACGTCAAATGGGATGCTGTTTTTTGCAGAATTTTAAATGATTACGTGTTCTTTTTTCCTGTTTGTTTATTTTAGTAGTTAATTTGGAAAAAAAAGAGAGAGATTTGTGACAAGCGGTTTCGAAGGCTTTAGTGTTGTTTTGAAATATATAATACCAATGGAATTCATTAAAATTTAAAGCTTGCACGCTGATTGGAGAGCAAATCAATTAAAATTATTTGAATAAGATTTTTGTTTTTCCTTTTTTTTTTCTTAATTATTTAGTGATTGACAAATAGAATTTTGTTTTTCAAAGTTCAATTTTAGGCAAATATTTGATATAGCAGTCACTTTATCTTATGCCATTTCTCAAAAATGTGTTTCTCAAGGTCTTTCCTTAAAGATTCTCAAAAAGTATGATCTGAACCCCAAATGTCAATTTAGTGCGACCAATTACAAAATTGAATATGAATATGCAAATGCAGTAAGAAAAAAAAGTACACATACACCACAGTGACCCACTTAGGTTTCCTTAGGTTTGCTTCATCGGACAAACAAAAAATGTAGAATTTCCTATTCCCAACGAGAACTCTGTTCCTCTTGCTTTGATATTATTCGCAATCCAAAAACAACGGGCTCTATCATGCATACAAAATCAATCAACTGCGTTTTAAATAAAAATTATCTTAAAAAACAAAAATTAATTTTGTATTCTTAACCTATCTTTTTACTAAAGGTACCTTAAATCATCATATAATTAAACGGCGAGCATAGTTTTTGTGGTACAAATTACCGGGCCCCCAAAAACCGAAGGGGCATAAATTATACACGGAACGAAAGAGAATGACGCGTAGATGTGCAGAATCACATTTTTTTTTTACTTTTTATTAACCGAAATAACGAAATTAAACAAATTAAAATTCGATACAAAATAAAAAAAAAAACAAAAACAAAACAAAAACAACTGGAATTCTATTGGAAAATTTCCAATCGACTGGAATGAAATGTCATTCATGACTGAATGAATGAATGAAAGCATTCAGCGAAAATCAAAAAACATTAAGGTGGGTTCACATTGGTGCGTTGCTTTAAGATCGCACGTAAACTATGGTTAACTTTCATTGTTTTAGTTATCTAAGTTTAGAAAGTAAGATGTTTGTTTTATTACCATGAATTTTTTTGTTAAAATCGAATTCTATTAAAATCAAGTCTATTACTTTTGTAATCACTTTTGATACCAATGAAATCTATTTCCGTCCTTTTCTCTCTTGAAAGAACATAAGAATTTGTCAGCAATTACATGAAGCCTCAAGAGGCGCGACTCTTTTTAAACATAATGAGTGCAAAAGAGAAAAAAGATGAAAGAAAAAATTATCCGACCGGAGAGTCGTGGGTCGTGAGTCCGAGACTCTTTTTTGACGTTTCTTTTTCCACTTTTTCTTTTTTCAACATTCCCTCACATTTCTTTTTGCTTCTTGGTGCAATACAACAACAACAAATTTTAATTCAAAAGATAAATGTCAAATTTGAGTCCTTGACTCAAGAGGTATCGTGTAATAGTACGCGCCTCACAGAATGATTACACACCCGACAAACAATTTTGGTTCTATAAAGCTTTACAGATGCAATTGTTGCTTCTTTAAAGCATTATAGAAGCAAAATGGTTAGTAGGGCAGCCACACAAAAAAATATAAAAGTTCTGACCTGGGATTGCGACTAAATTTTTCATATAGTTTTTGGGTCGCTGAATTCCGTTTTGCTCCATCACGTCAGGTTTTCGAGATAACCTCATAAAATGTCACGAAAACAAAAAATTTGTTTCTCTGATCTGGATGTGCGAATATGTTAATCATATAGTTTTTGGATCACTGAATCCAGATTCGAAGTCAATTTCGCCCTATCACGTCAGGTTTCTGGGATATCCTCAAAAAAATGTCAAAACCAAAAAAACAAAAGTTTTTACCTGGGGTTGCGACTAAATTTTTATATAGTTTTTGGGTCGCTGAAACCGAATCCGAAGTCTATTTTGGCGTATCACGTCAGGTTTTTGAAATATCCTCAAAAAATGTCTAAACTGAAAAAAAAGTTCTTATCTGACATTTTTTGATGATATCTCAAAAACCTGACATGATACGGAAAAATAGAGTTCGAATTCGGTTTTAGCAACCCAAAAACTATATGAAAAACTTAGACGCAACCCCAAATAAGAAATTTAGTTTTTTTGGTTTTGACATTTTTTGAGGATATCTCAGAAACCTGACGTGATAGGGCAAAATTGACTTCGAATCTGGAGTCAGTGATCCAAAAACTATATGATTTACATATTCGCATATCCAGATCAGAGAAAAAATTTTTTTGTTTTTGTGACATTTTTTTAGGTTATCTCGAAAACCTGACGTGATATGGCAAAACGGACTCCAGATTCGGTTTCAGCGACCCAAAAACTATATGAAAAACTTAGTCGCAACCCCAGGTCAGAACTTTTTTTTTTTTGGGTGTGTTATCAAAAGAAATTTCGAAAAAAGAGTCAAGCCTCTTGAGGCTTCATGTAATAGCTGACTTTGACAGTTCCTTTACCATTTTACCAAGTTTTCACTTTTAGACGTTTACATTTTTGCATAAAAGGCACTAATATTTTATCGCCGCATGGCAAAGCGTTTTTCTTATGAGGTTCAGGGAAAACTAACAAAAACGTCTTTTTTGTTCCTTATCTACAATAACCTAAAAAGTGAAAAAAAAGGGAAATTTACAAAATTAAATTTTTTTTATTTCTTTCTAGCGCTATTTGTTTTTGTTTATTAAAGCAAAAAATAAGCTTTTTGCATCATTATTTTTGATTTTAATGTAAGAAAAACTGTCAAAAAATGAATTTGAAAATTTTGTAAAAAAGAGTTAAGGTATACTACAACGGCCACTTTTTGCAAAAAGTCAAAAAGTGAACATTTTCAAACTCATTTTGTGACAGTTTTTCCCATCACAAAATTAAAAATATTGATGCAGAAAGCTTATTTTTTGGTTTAAAAAAAAAACAATTTTTGTAGTTTTTTTTCTAAAAAAAAATAGCGCTAGAAAGAAATAAAAATTTTTTAATTTTGTTAATTTCCCACTTTTTCACTTTTTAGGCCATTGTAGTTATGCCTTTAACAAATTGTTTTTATACAAAAAAAATATGGTTTTCGCATTTTTTGTTTTAATTTTCTAGCCCGAAGAACCATACAAAATTGCGTTTGAAAATTGTCACTTTTGTACTTTTTCACTTTTTGAGCCAATGTAGTTAAAAGCCACTTAATGCAAAAAGTCAATAAGTCAACATTTTCAAACTCATTTTGTGATAGTTTTTTCGACCAAAAAATTAAAAATAATGATGCAGAAAGCTTATTTTTTGGTTTGAAAAACAATTTTTGTAGTTTTTTCCAAAAACAAACGGAGCTTGAAAAGAAATAAATTTTGTTTACTTTTGTAAATTTCCCACTTTTTCACTTTTTAGGTCATTGTAGTTAAGCCTCAAGGCTTTAAAAGTATAACTACAACGGCAACTTTTTGCAAAAAGTCAAAAAGTGATAGATTCAAACTCATTTTATGACAGTTTTTACGACGACAAAATTAAAAATAATGATGCAAAAAGCTTATTTTTTGGTTTCAAAAAAAATGTTTGGTAGTTTTTTTTCCAAAAATTAAAAAAAAAAAACAAATATTGCTAGAAAGAAATAAAAAAAAAATTTAATTTTGTAAATTTCCCACTTTTTCACTTTTTAGGTCATTGTAGTTATGGTTTTAACATAAAAAAAAAACGTTGTTGTGCGACGCAGTTGTCGTGGTAATGCCTTAAGAATTGATTTGTTTGATTAAAAAATGTCGCTTCTCACCACATAGTACCACGGATTACCTTTTTACTACTGTATATTATGAAGATCTACACCTGAACGCACCTTTAATAAATGTGAACATATCTTTAATCATTATTAAGTGTCTGAACGCATTCATTAAAATTTTCCTGGAAGATTTGACATTTCTCAAACGTCAAGCTGAAAGTTTTCTTCGTATTGTTAATTTGAGAACACCAACTTCAAATAAAGAGTAAATTCTAATTGAATATCGTTTTTTTATTGCGGAAAAATATAAAATAAATAAAAAAAAAACCATTTGCGATCAAAATTTATTTTTTCCTGGCATAGTTATTGTGAAAAAGTCAAATTACTGTGACTTTTCTTCCCGTGATTGTCTTCAGGATATTTTGTCTCTGTAAAACGACAGCATACGGCCAAAATTATTAACTTTCTACTTCATCTTCACTCAGATCTTAATACCTAATATCTGCAATTTCCTATTGATTTTGATTTAATTGAATTTATATTACCGAAGAAAATAAACTAAATTATTGATCAAAGGAATCTCTGGTTTTATTTTGCAGAAGTTGTTTTGATTTCAGATTGACGTACGTGTTAAAATTGTTGTCAAAGGACACACACAATCGCAAAAAGAACTCGGTCTGTTTTCATGTTCCTATTAAGACTTTCAATTGAATAATTAAGACCTAGATGACTCAAAGTACCACAAAAGACTTAGAAAATTTCAAGCTTTGAGTAAAAAGTTATCAGGGGCTCATAAATCCCAGAAAACAGTAGGTATACTGATATTAATGAAAATATCAAATTCTGGGCTTAGCATATTGAAGACTTTGAATTAAATATTAAGGACCTAGATGACTCAACGTACCACAAAAGACTTAGAAAATTTCAATCTTTGAGTAAAAAGTTACCAGGGGCTCATAAATCCCAGAAAACAGTAGGTATACTGATATTTTTGAAAATATAAAATTGTGGTCTAGCATCTTAAGGACTTTAAATTGAATATTTAGGGCAAAGAAAGACTCAAAGTACTACAAAAGACTTAGAAAATTTCAATCTTTGAGTAAAAAGTTACCAGGGGCTCATAAATCCCAGAAAACAGTAGGTATACTGATATTAATGAAAATATCAAATTCTGGGCTTAGCATATTGAAGACTTTGAATTAAATATTAAGGACCTAGATGACTCAACGTACCACAAAAGACTTAGAAAATTTCAATCTTTGAGTAAAAAGTTACCAGGGGCTCATAAATCTCAGAAAACAGTAGGTTTTTTGATAATATAAAATTGTGGTCTAGCATCTTAAGGACTTTAAATTGAATATTTAGGGCAAAGAAAGACTCAAAGTACTACAAAAGACTTAGAAAATTTCAATCTTTGAGTAAAAAGTTACCAGGGGCTCATAAATCCCAGAAAACAGTAGGTATACTGATATTTTTGAAAATATAAAATTGTGGTCTAGCATCTTAAGGACTTTAAATTGAATATTTAGGGCAAAGAAAGACTCAAAGTACTACAAAAGACTTAGAAAATTTCAATCTTTGAGTAAAAAGTTACCAGGGGCTCATAAATCTCAGAAAACAGTAGGTTTTTTGATAATATAAAATTGTGGTCTAGCATCTTAAGGACTTTAAATTGAATATTTAGGGCAAAGAAAGACTCAAAGTACTACAAAAGACTTAGAAAATTTCAATCTTTGAGTAAAAAGTTACCAGGGGCTCATAAATCCCAGAAAACAGTAGGTATACTGATATTTATGAAAATATAAAATTGTGGTCTAGCATCTTAAGGACTTTAAATTGAATATTTAGGGCAAAGAAAGACTCAAAGTACTACAAAAGACTTAGAAAATTTCAATCTTTGAGTAAAAAGTTACCAGGGGCTCATAAATCCCAGAAAACAGTAGGTATACTGATATTTTTGAAAATATAAAATTGTGGTCTAGCATCTTAAGGACTTTAAATTGAATATTTAGGGCAAAGAAAGACTCAAAGTACTACAAAAGACTTAGAAAATTTCAATCTTTGAGTAAAAAGTTACCAGGGGCTCATAAATCCCAGAAAACAGTAGGTATACTGATATTTTTGAAAATATAAAATTGTGGTCTAGCATCTTAAGGACTTTAAATTGAATATTTAGGGCAAAGAAAGACTCAAAGTACTACAAAAGACTTAGAAAATTTCAATCTTTGAGTAAAAAGTTACCAGGGGCTCATAAATCTCAGAAAACAGTAGGTTTTTTGATAATATAAAATTGTGGTCTAGCATCTTAAGGACTTTAAATTGAATATTTAGGGCAAAGAAAGACTCAAAGTACTACAAAAGACTTAGAAAATTTCAATCTTTGAGTAAAAAGTTACCAGGGGCTCATAAATCCCAGAAAACAGTAGGTATACTGATATTTATGAAAATATAAAATTGTGGTCTAGCATCTTAAGGACTTTAAATTGAATATTTAGGGCAAAGAAAGACTCAAAGTACTACAAAAGACTTAGAAAATTTCAATCTTTGAGTAAAAAGTTACCAGGGGCTCATAAATCCCAGAAAACAGTAGGTATACTGATATTTATGAAAATATAAAATTGTGGTCTAGCATCTTAAGGACTTTAAATTGAATATTTAGGGCAAAGAAAGACTCAAAGTACTACAAAAGACTTAGAAAATTTCAATCTTTGAGTAAAAAGTTACCAGGGGCTCATAAATCCCAGAAAACAGTAGGTTTTTTGATAATATAAAATTGTGGTCTAGCATCTTAAGGACTTTAAATTGAATATTTAGGGCAAAGAAAGACTCAAAGTACTACAAAAGACTTAGAAAATTTCAATCTTTGAGTAAAAAGTTACCAGGGGCTCATAAATCCCAGAAAACAGTAGGTATACTGATATTAATGAAAATATCAAATTCTGGGCTTAGCATATTGAAGACTTTGAATTAAATATTAAGGACCTAGATGACTCAACGTACCACAAAAGACTTAGAAAATTTCAATCTTTGAGTAAAAAGTTACCAGGGGCTCATAAATCTCAGAAAACAGTAGGTTTTTTGATAATATAAAATTGTGGTCTAGCATCTTAAGGACTTTAAATTGAATATTTAGGGCAAAGAAAGACTCAAAGTACTACAAAAGACTTAGAAAATTTCAATCTTTGAGTAAAAAGTTACCAGGGGCTCATAAATCCCAGAAAACAGTAGGTATACTGATATTTTTGAAAATATAAAATTGTGGTCTAGCATCTTAAGGACTTTAAATTGAATATTTAGGGCAAAGAAAGACTCAAAGTACTACAAAAGACTTAGAAAATTTCAATCTTTGAGTAAAAAGTTACCAGGGGCTCATAAATCTCAGAAAACAGTAGGTTTTTTGATAATATAAAATTGTGGTCTAGCATCTTAAGGACTTTAAATTGAATATTTAGGGCAAAGAAAGACTCAAAGTACTACAAAAGACTTAGAAAATTTCAATCTTTGAGTAAAAAGTTACCAGGGGCTCATAAATCCCAGAAAACAGTAGGTATACTGATATTTATGAAAATATAAAATTGTGGTCTAGCATCTTAAGGACTTTAAATTGAATATTTAGGGCAAAGAAAGACTCAAAGTACTACAAAAGACTTAGAAAATTTCAATCTTTGAGTAAAAAGTTACCAGGGGCTCATAAATCCCAGAAAACAGTAGGTATACTGATATTTTTGAAAATATAAAATTGTGGTCTAGCATCTTAAGGACTTTAAATTGAATATTTAGGGCAAAGAAAGACTCAAAGTACTACAAAAGACTTAGAAAATTTCAATCTTTGAGTAAAAAGTTACCAGGGGCTCATAAATCCCAGAAAACAGTAGGTATACTGATATTTTTGAAAATATAAAATTGTGGTCTAGCATCTTAAGGACTTTAAATTGAATATTTAGGGCAAAGAAAGACTCAAAGTACTACAAAAGACTTAGAAAATTTCAATCTTTGAGTAAAAAGTTACCAGGGGCTCATAAATCTCAGAAAACAGTAGGTTTTTTTGATAATATAAAATTGTGGTCTAGCATCTTAAGGACTTTAAATTGAATATTTAGGGCAAAGAAAGACTCAAAGTACTACAAAAGACTTAGAAAATTTCAATCTTTGAGTAAAAAGTTACCAGGGGCTCATAAATCCCAGAAAACAGTAGGTATACTGATATTTATGAAAATATAAAATTGTGGTCTAGCATCTTAAGGACTTTAAATTGAATATTTAGGGCAAAGAAAGACTCAAAGTACTACAAAAGACTTAGAAAATTTCAATCTTTGAGTAAAAAGTTACCAGGGGCTCATAAATCCCAGAAAACAGTAGGTATACTGATATTTATGAAAATATAAAATTGTGGTCTAGCATCTTAAGGACTTTAAATTGAATATTTAGGGCAAAGAAAGACTCAAAGTACTACAAAAGACTTAGAAAATTTCAATCTTTGAGTAAAAAGTTACCAGGGGCTCATAAATCCCAGAAAACAGTAGGTTTTTTGATAATATAAAATTGTGGTCTAGCATCTTAAGGACTTTAAATTGAATATTTAGGGCAAAGAAAGACTCAAAGTACTACAAAAGACTTAGAAAATTTCAATCTTTGAGTAAAAAGTTACCAGGGGCTCATAAATCCCAGAAAACAGTAGGTATACTGATATTTTTGAAAATATAAAATTGTGGTCTAGCATCTTAAGGACTTTAAATTGAATATTTAGGGCAAAGAAAGACTCAAAGTACTACAAAAGACTTAGAAAATTTCAATCTTTGAGTAAAAAGTTACCAGGGGCTCATAAATCTCAGAAAACAGTAGGTTTTTTGATAATATAAAATTGTGGTCTAGCATCTTAAGGACTTTAAATTGAATATTTAGGGCAAAGAAAGACTCAAAGTACTACAAAAGACTTAGAAAATTTCAATCTTTGAGTAAAAAGTTACCAGGGGCTCATAAATCCCAGAAAACAGTAGGTATACTGATATTAATGAAAATATCAAATTCTGGGCTTAGCATATTGAAGACTTTGAATTAAATATTAAGGACCTAGATGACTCAACGTACCACAAAAGACTTAGAAAATTTCAATCTTTGAGTAAAAAGTTACCAGGGGCTCATAAATCCCAGAAAACAGTAGGTATACTGATATTTTTGAAAATATAAAATTGTGGTCTAGCATCTTAAGGACTTTAAATTGAATATTTAGGGCAAAGAAAGACTCAAAGTACTACAAAAGACTTAGAAAATTTCAATCTTTGAGTAAAAAGTTACCAGGGGCTCATAAATCCCAGAAAACAGTAGGTATACTGATATTAATGAAAATATCAAATTCTGGGCTTAGCATATTGAAGACTTTGAATTAAATATTAAGGACCTAGATGACTCAACGTACCACAAAAGACTTAGAAAATTTCAATCTTTGAGTAAAAAGTTACCAGGGGCTCATAAATCCCAGAAAACAGTAGGTATACTGATATTTTTGAAAATATAAAATTGTGGTCTAGCATCTTAAGGACTTTAAATTGAATATTTAGGGCAAAGAAAGACTCAAAGTACTACAAAAGACTTAGAAAATTTCAATCTTTGAGTAAAAAGTTACCAGGGGCTCATAAATCTCAGAAAACAGTAGGTTTTTTGATAATATAAAATTGTGGTCTAGCATCTTAAGGACTTTAAATTGAATATTTAGGGCAAAGAAAGACTCAAAGTACTACAAAAGACTTAGAAAATTTCAATCTTTGAGTAAAAAGTTACCAGGGGCTCATAAATCTCAGAAAACAGTAGGTTTTTTGATAATATAAAATTGTGGTCTAGCATCTTAAGGACTTTAAATTGAATATTTAGGGCAAAGAAAGACTCAAAGTACTACAAAAGACTTAGAAAATTTCAATCTTTGAGTAAAAAGTTACCAGGGGCTCATAAATCCCAGAAAACAGTAGGTATACTGATATTAATGAAAATATCAAATTCTGGGCTTAGCATATTGAAGACTTTGAATTAAATATTAAGGACCTAGATGACTCAACGTACCACAAAAGACTTAGAAAATTTCAATCTTTGAGTAAAAAGTTACCAGGGGCTCATAAATCCCAGAAAACAGTAGGTATACTGATATTTTTGAAAATATAAAATTGTGGTCTAGCATCTTAAGGACTTTAAATTGAATATTTAGGGCAAAGAAAGACTCAAAGTACTACAAAAGACTTAGAAAATTTCAATCTTTGAGTAAAAAGTTACCAGGGGCTCATAAATCTCAGAAAACAGTAGGTTTTTTGATAATATAAAATTGTGGTCTAGCATCTTAAGGACTTTAAATTGAATATTTAGGGCAAAGAAAGACTCAAAGTACTACAAAAGACTTAGAAAATTTCAATCTTTGAGTAAAAAGTTACCAGGGGCTCATAAATCTCAGAAAACAGTAGGTTTTTTGATAATATAAAATTGTGGTCTAGCATCTTAAGGACTTTAAATTGAATATTTAGGGCAAAGAAAGACTCAAAGTACTACAAAAGACTTAGAAAATTTCAATCTTTGAGTAAAAAGTTACCAGGGGCTCATAAATCCCAGAAAACAGTAGGTATACTGATATTAATGAAAATATCAAATTCTGGGCTTAGCATATTGAAGACTTTGAATTAAATATTAAGGACCTAGATGACTCAACGTACCACAAAAGACTTAGAAAATTTCAATCTTTGAGTAAAAAGTTACCAGGGGCTCATAAATCCCAGAAAACAGTAGGTATACTGATATTTTTGAAAATATAAAATTGTGGTCTAGCATCTTAAGGACTTTAAATTGAATATTTAGGGCAAAGAAAGACTCAAAGTACTACAAAAGACTTAGAAAATTTCAATCTTTGAGTAAAAAGTTACCAGGGGCTCATAAATCTCAGAAAACAGTAGGTTTTTTGATAATATAAAATTGTGGTCTAGCATCTTAAGGACTTTAAATTGAATATTTAGGGCAAAGAAAGACTCAAAGTACTACAAAAGACTTAGAAAATTTCAATCTTTGAGTAAAAAGTTACCAGGGGCTCATAAATCCCAGAAAACAGTAGGTATACTGATATTTATGAAAATATAAAATTGTGGTCTAGCATCTTAAGGACTTTAAATTGAATATTTAGGGCAAAGAAAGACTCAAAGTACTACAAAAGACTTAGAAAATTTCAATCTTTGAGTAAAAAGTTACCAGGGGCTCATAAATCCCAGAAAACAGTAGGTATACTGATATTTTTGAAAATATAAAATTGTGGTCTAGCATCTTAAGGACTTTAAATTGAATATTTAGGTCAAAGAAAGACTCAAAGTACTACAAAAGACTTAGAAAATTTCAATCTTTGAGTAAAAAGTTACCAGGGGCTCATAAATCCCAGAAAACAGTAGGTATACTGATATTAATGAAAATATCAAATTCTGGGCTTAGCATATTGAAGACTTTGAATTAAATATTAAGGACCTAGATGACTCAACGTACCACAAAAGACTTAGAAAATTTCAATCTTTGAGTAAAAAGTTACCAGGGGCTCATAAATCCCAGAAAACAGTAGGTATACTGATATTTTTGAAAATATAAAATTGTGGTCTAGCATCTTAAGGACTTTAAATTGAATATTTAGGGCAAAGAAAGACTCAAAGTACTACAAAAGACTTAGAAAATTTCAATCTTTGAGTAAAAAGTTACCAGGGGCTCATAAATCCCAGAAAACAGTAGGTATACTGATATTTATGAAAATATAAAATTGTGGTCTAGCATCTTAAGGACTTTAAATTGAATATTTAGGGCAAAGAAAGACTCAAAGTACTACAAAAGACTTAGAAAATTTCAATCTTTGAGTAAAAAGTTACCAGGGGCTCATAAATCCCAGAAAACAGTAGGTATACTGATATTTTTGAAAATATAAAATTGTGGTCTAGCATCTTAAGGACTTTAAATTGAATATTTAGGGCAAAGAAAGACTCAAAGTACTACAAAAGACTTAGAAAATTTCAATCTTTGAGTAAAAAGTTACCAGGGGCTCATAAATCTCAGAAAACAGTAGGTTTTTTGATAATATAAAATTGTGGTCTAGCATCTTAAGGACTTTAAATTGAATATTTAGGGCAAAGAAAGACTCAAAGTACTACAAAAGACTTAGAAAATTTCAATCTTTGAGTAAAAAGTTACCAGGGGCTCATAAATCCCAGAAAACAGTAGGTATACTGATATTTATGAAAATATAAAATTGTGGTCTAGCATCTTAAGGACTTTAAATTGAATATTTAGGGCAAAGAAAGACTCAAAGTACTACAAAAGACTTAGAAAATTTCAATCTTTGAGTAAAAAGTTACCAGGGGCTCATAAATCCCAGAAAACAGTAGGTATACTGATATTTTTGAAAATATAAAATTGTGGTCTAGCATCTTAAGGACTTTAAATTGAATATTTAGGGCAAAGAAAGACTCAAAGTACTACAAAAGACTTAGAAAATTTCAATCTTTGAGTAAAAAGTTACCAGGGGCTCATAAATCCCAGAAAACAGTAGGTATACTGATATTTTTGAAAATATAAAATTGTGGTCTAGCATCTTAAGGACTTTAAATTGAATATTTAGGGCAAAGAAAGACTCAAAGTACTACAAAAGACTTAGAAAATTTCAATCTTTGAGTAAAAAGTTACCAGGGGCTCATAAATCCCAGAAAACAGTAGGTATACTGATATTAATGAAAATATCAAATTCTGGGCTTAGCATATTGAAGACTTTGAATTAAATATTAAGGACCTAGATGACTCAACGTACCACAAAAGACTTAGAAAATTTCAATCTTTGAGTAAAAAGTTACCAGGGGCTCATAAATCCCAGAAAACAGTAGGTATACTGATATTTTTGAAAATATAAAATTGTGGTCTAGCATCTTAAGGACTTTAAATTGAATATTTAGGGCAAAGAAAGACTCAAAGTACTACAAAAGACTTAGAAAATTTCAATCTTTGAGTAAAAAGTTACCAGGGGCTCATAAATCCCAGAAAACAGTAGGTATACTGATATTTTTGAAAATATAAAATTGTGGTCTAGCATCTTAAGGACTTTAAATTGAATATTTAGGGCAAAGAAAGACTCAAAGTACTACAAAAGACTTAGAAAATTTCAATCTTTGAGTAAAAAGTTACCAGGGGCTCATAAATCCCAGAAAACAGTAGGTATACTGATATTTTTGAAAATATAAAATTGTGGTCTAGCATCTTAAGGACTTTAAATTGAATATTTAGGGCAAAGAAAGACTCAAAGTACTACAAAAGACTTAGAAAATTTCAATCTTTGAGTAAAAAGTTACCAGGGGCTCATAAATCTCAGAAAACAGTAGGTTTTTTGATAATATAAAATTGTGGTCTAGCATCTTAAGGACTTTAAATTGAATATTTAGGGCAAAGAAAGACTCAAAGTACTACAAAAGACTTAGAAAATTTCAATCTTTGAGTAAAAAGTTACCAGGGGCTCATAAATCCCAGAAAACAGTAGGTATACTGATATTTATGAAAATATAAAATTGTGGTCTAGCATCTTAAGGACTTTAAATTGAATATTTAGGGCAAAGAAAGACTCAAAGTACTACAAAAGACTTAGAAAATTTCAATCTTTGAGTAAAAAGTTACCAGGGGCTCATAAATCCCAGAAAACAGTAGGTATACTGATATTTATGAAAATATAAAATTGTGGTCTAGCATCTTAAGGACTTTAAATTGAATATTTAGGGCAAAGAAAGACTCAAAGTACTACAAAAGACTTAGAAAATTTCAATCTTTGAGTAAAAAGTTACCAGGGGCTCATAAATCCCAGAAAACAGTAGGTATACTGATATTTTTGAAAATATAAAATTGTGGTCTAGCATCTTAAGGACTTTAAATTGAATATTTAGGGCAAAGAAAGACTCAAAGTACTACAAAAGACTTAGAAAATTTCAATCTTTGAGTAAAAAGTTACCAGGGGCTCATAAATCTCAGAAAACAGTAGGTTTTTTGATAATATAAAATTGTGGTCTAGCATCTTAAGGACTTTAAATTGAATATTTAGGGCAAAGAAAGACTCAAAGTACTACAAAAGACTTAGAAAATTTCAATCTTTGAGTAAAAAGTTACCAGGGGCTCATAAATCCCAGAAAACAGTAGGTATACTGATATTTATGAAAATATAAAATTGTGGTCTAGCATCTTAAGGACTTTAAATTGAATATTTAGGGCAAAGAAAGACTCAAAGTACTACAAAAGACTTAGAAAATTTCAATCTTTGAGTAAAAAGTTACCAGGGGCTCATAAATCCCAGAAAACAGTAGGTATACTGATATTTTTGAAAATATAAAATTGTGGTCTAGCATCTTAAGGACTTTAAATTGAATATTTAGGGCAAAGAAAGACTCAAAGTACTACAAAAGACTTAGAAAATTTCAATCTTTGAGTAAAAAGTTACCAGGGGCTCATAAATCCCAGAAAACAGTAGGTATACTGATATTTTTGAAAATATAAAATTGTGGTCTAGCATCTTAAGGACTTTAAATTGAATATTTAGGGCAAAGAAAGACTCAAAGTACTACAAAAGACTTAGAAAATTTCAATCTTTGAGTAAAAAGTTACCAGGGGCTCATAAATCTCAGAAAACAGTAGGTTTTTTGATAATATAAAATTGTGGTCTAGCATCTTAAGGACTTTAAATTGAATATTTAGGGCAAAGAAAGACTCAAAGTACTACAAAAGACTTAGAAAATTTCAATCTTTGAGTAAAAAGTTACCAGGGGCTCATAAATCCCAGAAAACAGTAGGTATACTGATATTTATGAAAATATAAAATTGTGGTCTAGCATCTTAAGGACTTTAAATTGAATATTTAGGGCAAAGAAAGACTCAAAGTACTACAAAAGACTTAGAAAATTTCAATCTTTGAGTAAAAAGTTACCAGGGGCTCATAAATCCCAGAAAACAGTAGGTATACTGATATTTATGAAAATATAAAATTGTGGTCTAGCATCTTAAGGACTTTAAATTGAATATTTAGGGCAAAGAAAGACTCAAAGTACTACAAAAGACTTAGAAAATTTCAATCTTTGAGTAAAAAGTTACCAGGGGCTCATAAATCCCAGAAAACAGTAGGTTTTTTGATAATATAAAATTGTGGTCTAGCATCTTAAGGACTTTAAATTGAATATTTAGGGCAAAGAAAGACTCAAAGTACTACAAAAGACTTAGAAAATTTCAATCTTTGAGTAAAAAGTTACCAGGGGCTCATAAATCCCAGAAAACAGTAGGTATACTGATATTTTTGAAAATATAAAATTGTGGTCTAGCATCTTAAGGACTTTAAATTGAATATTTAGGGCAAAGAAAGACTCAAAGTACTACAAAAGACTTAGAAAATTTCAATCTTTGAGTAAAAAGTTACCAGGGGCTCATAAATCTCAGAAAACAGTAGGTTTTTTGATAATATAAAATTGTGGTCTAGCATCTTAAGGACTTTAAATTGAATATTTAGGGCAAAGAAAGACTCAAAGTACTACAAAAGACTTAGAAAATTTCAATCTTTGAGTAAAAAGTTACCAGGGGCTCATAAATCCCAGAAAACAGTAGGTATACTGATATTAATGAAAATATCAAATTCTGGGCTTAGCATATTGAAGACTTTGAATTAAATATTAAGGACCTAGATGACTCAACGTACCACAAAAGACTTAGAAAATTTCAATCTTTGAGTAAAAAGTTACCAGGGGCTCATAAATCCCAGAAAACAGTAGGTATACTGATATTTTTGAAAATATAAAATTGTGGTCTAGCATCTTAAGGACTTTAAATTGAATATTTAGGGCAAAGAAAGACTCAAAGTACTACAAAAGACTTAGAAAATTTCAATCTTTGAGTAAAAAGTTACCAGGGGCTCATAAATCCCAGAAAACAGTAGGTATACTGATATTAATGAAAATATCAAATTCTGGGCTTAGCATATTGAAGACTTTGAATTAAATATTAAGGACCTAGATGACTCAACGTACCACAAAAGACTTAGAAAATTTCAATCTTTGAGTAAAAAGTTACCAGGGGCTCATAAATCTCAGAAAACAGTAGGTTTTTTGATAATATAAAATTGTGGTCTAGCATCTTAAGGACTTTAAATTGAATATTTAGGGCAAAGAAAGACTCAAAGTACTACAAAAGACTTAGAAAATTTCAATCTTTGAGTAAAAAGTTACCAGGGGCTCATAAATCCCAGAAAACAGTAGGTATACTGATATTTTTGAAAATATAAAATTGTGGTCTAGCATCTTAAGGACTTTAAATTGAATATTTAGGGCAAAGAAAGACTCAAAGTACTACAAAAGACTTAGAAAATTTCAATCTTTGAGTAAAAAGTTACCAGGGGCTCATAAATCTCAGAAAACAGTAGGTTTTTTGATAATATAAAATTGTGGTCTAGCATCTTAAGGACTTTAAATTGAATATTTAGGGCAAAGAAAGACTCAAAGTACTACAAAAGACTTAGAAAATTTCAATCTTTGAGTAAAAAGTTACCAGGGGCTCATAAATCCCAGAAAACAGTAGGTATACTGATATTTATGAAAATATAAAATTGTGGTCTAGCATCTTAAGGACTTTAAATTGAATATTTAGGGCAAAGAAAGACTCAAAGTACTACAAAAGACTTAGAAAATTTCAATCTTTGAGTAAAAAGTTACCAGGGGCTCATAAATCCCAGAAAACAGTAGGTATACTGATATTTTTGAAAATATAAAATTGTGGTCTAGCATCTTAAGGACTTTAAATTGAATATTTAGGGCAAAGAAAGACTCAAAGTACTACAAAAGACTTAGAAAATTTCAATCTTTGAGTAAAAAGTTACCAGGGGCTCATAAATCCCAGAAAACAGTAGGTATACTGATATTAATGAAAATATCAAATTCTGGGCTTAGCATATTGAAGACTTTGAATTAAATATTAAGGACCTAGATGACTCAACGTACCACAAAAGACTTAGAAAATTTCAATCTTTGAGTAAAAAGTTACCAGGGGCTCATAAATCCCAGAAAACAGTAGGTATACTGATATTTTTGAAAATATAAAATTGTGGTCTAGCATCTTAAGGACTTTAAATTGAATATTTAGGGCAAAGAAAGACTCAAAGTACTACAAAAGACTTAGAAAATTTCAATCTTTGAGTAAAAAGTTACCAGGGGCTCATAAATCCCAGAAAACAGTAGGTATACTGATATTTTTGAAAATATAAAATTGTGGTCTAGCATCTTAAGGACTTTAAATTGAATATTTAGGGCAAAGAAAGACTCAAAGTACTACAAAAGACTTAGAAAATTTCAATCTTTGAGTAAAAAGTTACCAGGGGCTCATAAATCCCAGAAAACAGTAGGTATACTGATATTTTTGAAAATATAAAATTGTGGTCTAGCATCTTAAGGACTTTAAATTGAATATTTAGGGCAAAGAAAGACTCAAAGTACTACAAAAGACTTAGAAAATTTCAATCTTTGAGTAAAAAGTTACCAGGGGCTCATAAATCTCAGAAAACAGTAGGTTTTTTGATAATATAAAATTGTGGTCTAGCATCTTAAGGACTTTAAATTGAATATTTAGGGCAAATAAAGACTCAAAGTACTACAAAAGACTTAGAAAATTTCAATCTTTGAGTAAAAAGTTACCAGGGGCTCATAAATCCCAGAAAACAGTAGGTATACTGATATTTATGAAAATATAAAATTGTGGTCTAGCATCTTAAGGACTTTAAATTGAATATTTAGGGCAAAGAAAGACTCAAAGTACTACAAAAGACTTAGAAAATTTCAATCTTTGAGTAAAAAGTTACCAGGGGCTCATAAATCCCAGAAAACAGTAGGTATACTGATATTTATGAAAATATAAAATTGTGGTCTAGCATCTTAAGGACTTTAAATTGAATATTTAGGGCAAAGAAAGACTCAAAGTACTACAAAAGACTTAGAAAATTTCAATCTTTGAGTAAAAAGTTACCAGGGGCTCATAAATCCCAGAAAACAGTAGGTATACTGATATTTTTGAAAATATAAAATTGTGGTCTAGCATCTTAAGGACTTTAAATTGAATATTTAGGGCAAAGAAAGACTCAAAGTACTACAAAAGACTTAGAAAATTTCAATCTTTGAGTAAAAAGTTACCAGGGGCTCATAAATCCCAGAAAACAGTAGGTATACTGATATTTATGAAAATATAAAATTGTGGTCTAGCATCTTAAGGACTTTAAATTGAATATTTAGGGCAAAGAAAGACTCAAAGTACTACAAAAGACTTAGAAAATTTCAATCTTTGAGTAAAAAGTTACCAGGGGCTCATAAATCCCAGAAAACAGTAGGTATACTGATATTTTTGAAAATATAAAATTGTGGTCTAGCATCTTAAGGACTTTAAATTGAATATTTAGGGCAAAGAAAGACTCAAAGTACTACAAAAGACTTAGAAAATTTCAATCTTTGAGTAAAAAGTTACCAGGGGCTCATAAATCCCAGAAAACAGTAGGTATACTGATATTAATGAAAATATCAAATTCTGGGCTTAGCATATTGAAGACTTTGAATTAAATATTAAGGACCTAGATGACTCAACGTACCACAAAAGACTTAGAAAATTTCAATCTTTGAGTAAAAAGTTACCAGGGGCTCATAAATCCCAGAAAACAGTAGGTATACTGATATTTTTGAAAATATAAAATTGTGGTCTAGCATCTTAAGGACTTTAAATTGAATATTTAGGGCAAAGAAAGACTCAAAGTACTACAAAAGACTTAGAAAATTTCAATCTTTGAGTAAAAAGTTACCAGGGTCTCATAAATCCCAGAAAACAGTAGGTATACTGATATTTTTGAAAATATAAAATTGTGGTCTAGCATCTTAAGGACTTTAAATTGAATATTTAGGGCAAAGAAAGACTCAAAGTACTACAAAAGACTTAGAAAATTTCAATCTTTGAGTAAAAAGTTACCAGGGGCTCATAAATCCCAGAAAACAGTAGGTATACTGATATTTTTGAAAATATAAAATTGTGGTCTAGCATCTTAAGGACTTTAAATTGAATATTTAGGGCAAAGAAAGACTCAAAGTACTACAAAAGACTTAGAAAATTTCAATCTTTGAGTAAAAAGTTACCAGGGGCTCATAAATCCCAGAAAACAGTAGGTATACTGATATTTTTGAAAATATAAAATTGTGGTCTAGCATCTTAAGGACTTTAAATTGAATATTTAGGGCAAAGAAAGACTCAAAGTACTACAAAAGACTTAGAAAATTTCAATCTTTGAGTAAAAAGTTACCAGGGGCTCATAAATCTCAGAAAACAGTAGGTTTTTTGATAATATAAAATTGTGGTCTAGCATCTTAAGGACTTTAAATTGAATATTTAGGGCAAAGAAAGACTCAAAGTACTACAAAAGACTTAGAAAATTTCAATCTTTGAGTAAAAAGTTACCAGGGGCTCATAAATCCCAGAAAACAGTAGGTATACTGATATTTATGAAAATATAAAATTGTGGTCTAGCATCTTAAGGACTTTAAATTGAATATTTAGGGCAAAGAAAGACTCAAAGTACTACAAAAGACTTAGAAAATTTCAATCTTTGAGTAAAAAGTTACCAGGGGCTCATAAATCCCAGAAAACAGTAGGTATACTGATATTTATGAAAATATAAAATTGTGGTCTAGCATCTTAAGGACTTTAAATTGAATATTTAGGGCAAAGAAAGACTCAAAGTACTACAAAAGACTTAGAAAATTTCAATCTTTGAGTAAAAAGTTACCAGGGGCTCATAAATCCCAGAAAACAGTAGGTATACTGATATTTTTGAAAATATAAAATTGTGGTCTAGCATCTTAAGGACTTTAAATTGAATATTTAGGGCAAAGAAAGACTCAAAGTACTACAAAAGACTTAGAAAATTTCAATCTTTGAGTAAAAAGTTACCAGGGGCTCATAAATCTCAGAAAACAGTAGGTTTTTTGATAATATAAAATTGTGGTCTAGCATCTTAAGGACTTTAAATTGAATATTTAGGGCAAAGAAAGACTCAAAGTACTACAAAAGACTTAGAAAATTTCAATCTTTGAGTAAAAAGTTACCAGGGGCTCATAAATCCCAGAAAACAGTAGGTATACTGATATTAATGAAAATATCAAATTCTGGGCTTAGCATATTGAAGACTTTGAATTAAATATTAAGGACCTAGATGACTCAACGTACCACAAAAGACTTAGAAAATTTCAATCTTTGAGTAAAAAGTTACCAGGGGCTCATAAATCCCAGAAAACAGTAGGTATACTGATATTTTTGAAAATATAAAATTGTGGTCTAGCATCTTAAGGACTTTAAATTGAATATTTAGGGCAAAGAAAGACTCAAAGTACTACAAAAGACTTAGAAAATTTCAATCTTTGAGTATAAAGTTACCAGGGGCCCATAAATCCCAGAAAACAGTAGGTATACTGATATTTTTGAAAATATAAAATTGTGGTCTAGCATCTTAAGGACTTTAAATTGAATATTTAGGGCAAAGAAAGACTCAAAGTACTACAAAAGACTTAGAAAATTTCAATCTTTGAGTAAAAAGTTACCAGGGGCTCATAAATCCCAGAAAACAGTAGGTATACTGATATTAATGAAAATATCAAATTCTGGGCTTAGCATATTGAAGACTTTGAATTAAATATTAAGGACCTAGATGACTCAACGTACCACAAAAGACTTAGAAAATTTCAATCTTTGAGTAAAAAGTTACCAGGGGCTCATAAATCCCAGAAAACAGTAGGTATACTGATATTTTTGAAATTATAAAATTGTGGTCTAGCATCTTAGGCCCATTTGCTGAAACTAGTCATAAATTTTGATCTTAGCTAGGCCAAACATAGCTCTTATGTTTAACTTAGTTTATTCTAAGTTTCTAAAAAATATTTATGATCGACCTAGCAATGATTTACTTTCATGCGAGAAATCCCTGAGAACTTCAAATTAATTTGTCAAATCGATAAAAACGTCAGTTAGTTTTTATTTGTTTTTGAGAAATTTTAGAACAAAATTGGTAAGAATGCCTTTAAATTAATGTAAAAAGGTAAAAATAGTATAGTCAAATAAAATTTGCGTTTAAATTAATAAATGGAATAATTTTAGTAAATGTGTTTGTGTTTTGTGAACGTATGTGTGTGTCAAAATTAGTGTCTGAAAAAAACAACAAAAGGGTGAACATTCTCTCAAAAAATTTTTAAGTGAATTTTTGCATTCGCAGATGGTTGGAATTTATAAAAGTAAGTTAACTCATATTGCTATACTTAATTTTTGTCCATTTTGGTACAAACGCATCATTTTTTGAGCGGTATTCTCTCTTTTTTCTCAAATAAATATGCTTAAGTGGAACCTAAACTACTTATGTTCTACTATTTCTTCCCCCTAAGTAATGTTCAACTTAGAGGAATTTATGACCTAGTTTGAAGTTCGTGCAAACCGCAATGTAGAACTTAGGGCTTTACGTATCACTTAAATATTTAAGTTTCGTTTCAGCAAATGGGCCTTAAGGACTTTAAATTGAATATTTAGGGCAAAGAAAGACTCAAAGTACTACAAAAGACTTAGAAAATTTCAATCTTTGAGTAAAAAGTTACCAGGGGCTCATAAATCCCAGAAAACAGTAGGTATACTGATATTTTTGAAAATATAAAATTGTGGTCTAGCATCTTAAGGACTTTAAATTGAATATTTAGGGCAAAGAAAGACTCAAAGTACTACAAAAGACTTAGAAAATTTCAATCTTTGAGTAAAAAGTTACCAGGGGCTCATAAATCCCAGAAAACAGTAGGTATACTGATATTTATGAAAATATAAAATTGTGGTCTAGCATCTTAAGGACTTTAAATTGAATATTTAGGGCAAAGAAAGACTCAAAGTACTACAAAAGACTTAGAAAATTTCAATCTTTGAGTAAAAAGTTACCAGGGGCTCATAAATCCCAGAAAACAGTAGGTATACTGATATTTTTGAAAATATAAAATTGTGGTCTAGCATCTTAAGGACTTTAAATTGAATATTTAGGGCAAAGAAAGACTCAAAGTACTACAAAAGACTTAGAAAATTTCAATCTTTGAGTAAAAAGTTACCAGGGGCTCATAAATCCCAGAAAACAGTAGGTATACTGATATTAATGAAAATATCAAATTCTGGGCTTAGCATATTGAAGACTTTGAATTAAATATTAAGGACCTAGATGACTCAACGTACCACAAAAGACTTAGAAAATTTCAATCTTTGAGTAAAAAGTTACCAGGGGCTCATAAATCCCAGAAAACAGTAGGTATACTGATATTTTTGAAAATATAAAATTGTGGTCTAGCATCTTAAGGACTTTAAATTGAATATTTAGGACAAAGAAAGACTCAAAGTACTACAAAAGACTTAGAAAATTTCAATCTTTGAGTAAAAAGTTACCAGGGGCTCATAAATCCCAGAAAACAGTAGGTATACTGATATTAATGAAAATATCAAATTCTGGGCTTAGCATATTGAAGACTTTGAATTAAATATTAAGGACCTAGATGACTCAACGTACCACAAAAGACTTAGAAAATTTCAATCTTTGAGTAAAAAGTTACCAGGGGCTCATAAATCCCAGAAAACAGTAGGTATACTGATATTTTTGAAAATATAAAATTGTGGTCTAGCATCTTAAGGACTTTAAATTGAATATTTAGGGCAAAGAAAGACTCAAAGTACTACAAAAGACTTAGAAAATTTCAATCTTTGAGTAAAAAGTTACCAGGGTCTCATAAATCCCAGAAAACAGTAGGTATACTGATATTTTTGAAAATATAAAATTGTGGTCTAGCATCTTAAGGACTTTAAATTGAATATTTAGGGCAAAGAAAGACTCAAAGTACTACAAAAGACTTAGAAAATTTCAATCTTTGAGTAAAAAGTTACCAGGGGCTCATAAATCCCAGAAAACAGTAGGTATACTGATATTAATGAAAATATCAAATTCTGGGCTTAGCATATTGAAGACTTTGAATTAAATATTAAGGACCTAGATGACTCAACGTACCACAAAAGACTTAGAAAATTTCAATCTTTGAGTAAAAAGTTACCAGGGGCTTATAAATCCCAGAAAACAGTAGGTATACTGATATTTTTGAAAATATAAAATTGTGGTCTAGCATCTTAAGGACTTTAAATTGAATATTTAGGGCAAAGAAAGACTCAAAGTACTACAAAAGACTTAGAAAATTTCAATCTTTGAGTAAAAAGTTACCAGAGGCTCATAAATCCCAGAAAACAGTAGGTATACTGATATTTTTGAAAATATAAAATTGTGGTCTAGCATCTTAAGGACTTTAAATTGAATATTTAGGGCAAAGAAAGACTCAAAGTACTACAAAAGACTTAGAAAATTTCAATCTTTGAGTAAAAAGTTACCAGGGGCTCATAAATCCCAGAAAACAGTAGGTATACTGATATTTTTGAAAATATAAAATTGTGGTCTAGCATCTTAAGGACTTTAAATTGAATATTTAGGGCAAAGAAAGACTCAAAGTACTACAAAAGACTTAGAAAATTTCAATCTTTGAGTAAAAAGTTACCAGGGTCTCATAAATCCCAGAAAACAGTAGGTATACTGATATTTTTGAAAATATAAAATTGTGGTCTAGCATCTTAAGGACTTTAAATTGAATATTTAGGGCAAAGAAAGACTCAAAGTACTACAAAAGACTTAGAAAATTTCAATCTTTGAGTAAAAAGTTACCAGGGGCTCATAAATCCCAGAAAACAGTAGGTATACTGATATTAATGAAAATATCAAATTCTGGGCTTAGCATATTGAAGACTTTGAATTAAATATTAAGGACCTAGATGACTCAACGTACCACAAAAGACTTAGAAAATTTCAATCTTTGAGTAAAAAGTTACCAGGGGCTCATAAATCCCAGAAAACAGTAGGTATACTGATATTTTTGAAAATATAAAATTGTGGTCTAGCATCTTAAGGACTTTAAATTGAATATTTAGGGCAAAGAAAGACTCAAAGTACTATAAAAGACTTAGAAAATTTCAATCTTTGAGTAAAAAGTTACCAGAGGCTCATAAATCCCAGAAAACAGTAGGTATACTGATATTTTTGAAAATATAAAATTGTGGTCTAGCATCTTAAGGACTTTAAATTGAATATTTAGGGCAAAGAAAGACTCAAAGTACTACAAAAGACTTAGAAAATTTCAATCTTTGAGTAAAAAGTTACCAGGGGCTCATAAATCCCAGAAAACAGTAGGTATACTGATATTTTTGAAAATATAAAATTGTGGTCTAGCATCTTAAGGACTTTAAATTGAATATTTAGGGCAAAGAAAGACTCAAAGTACTACAAAAGACTTAGAAAATTTCAATCTTTGAGTAAAAAGTTACCAGGGGCTCATAAATCCCAGAAAACAGTAGGTATAGGGTAGAAGGGGGAGCATTTGCCAGTGGGGTGCCTTTGCCAGCCCAGGTTTTTTTCCAAACCAACAGAATATTAAATACCGAAAAATCATTTTCTGTTGCACATTTATGATTGAAAACTTTCCACAAAGTTTGACAGCTTTTGGCTGGACACGAAATAAATTAGACGCTTGTGTTTTTTTTTTTAGTTTTTTAATGTTGAAAACCAAAATATGAAGGCACATAATCGTCGTAAATTTTTAATATTTGTCTTGTTAAATTACTTTTTTATACAAATATCTTTTGAAAATTATGTGTACTATGCTGTGTAGAAGTGATTTTTTTATTGTTTAACTTATAAAAAAGTTATAAGTGAATTTTTGAAAGATTAGCTTGTGGGGTGCATTTACCATTTGTTTTTGGGTAGGTTTTGCTCTGGCAAATGTACCCCATGGGGTACATTTGCCAGAAGCAAGCTTCCTCAAAAGAGGATGACAGAATCCTTAAAAATCAATCCCTTCTTCGTACTTTCAGCTAAAAAGAAGTTTTGTTTATGATTATTGGTTTTATTTGTATTAACTTTTATATTTAGGTAACTGGCAATCCCTCCCCACCCCCGTGGCAAAGCCTCCCACCTGGGGAGGCTTTGCCACATCACTTTTCGTTTTTTTGAATAAATTATTAAAAATATAAATAATTAATATATCAAGATGAAAAAAATATTTAAGTGAAGATGATAAAGTCAATAATAATATCAGATATAAAAAAATTAAAAGAAACGTAAGAACTTTGCGTTATATCAATTTTCCTAAATCCTGGCAAATCCTCCCCCTTCTACCCTACTGATATTTTTGAAAATATAAAATTGTGGTCTAGCATCTTAAGGACTTTAAATTGAATATTTAGGGCAAAGAAAGACTCAAAGTACTACAAAAGACTTAGAAAATTTCAATCTTTGAGTAAAAAGTTACCAGGGGCTCATAAATCTCAGAAAACAGTAGGTTTTTTGATAATATAAAATTGTGGTCTAGCATCTTAAGGACTTTAAATTGAATATTTAGGGCAAAGAAAGACTCAAAGTACTACAAAAGACTTAGAAAATTTCAATCTTTGAGTAAAAAGTTACCAGGGGCTCATAAATCCCAGAAAACAGTAGGTATACTGATATTTATGAAAATATAAAATTGTGGTCTAGCATCTTAAGGACTTTAAATTGAATATTTAGGGCAAAGAAAGACTCAAAGTACTACAAAAGACTTAGAAAATTTCAATCTTTGAGTAAAAAGTTAACAGGGGCTCATAAATCCCAGAAAACAGTAGGTATACTGATATTTTTGAAAATATAAAATTGTGGTCTAGCATCTTAAGGACTTTAAATTGAATATTTAGGGCAAAGAAAGACTCAAAGTACTACAAAAGACTTAGAAAATTTCAATCTTTGAGTAAAAAGTTACCAGGGGCTCATAAATCCCAGAAAACAGTAGGTATACTGATATTTTTGAAAATATAAAATTGTGGTCTAGCATCTTAAGGACTTTAAATTGAATATTTAGGGCAAAGAAAGACTCAAAGTACTACAAAAGACTTAGAAAATTTCAATCTTTGAGTAAAAAGTTACCAGGGGCTCATAAATCCCAGAAAACAGTAGGTATACTGATATTTTTGAAAATATAAAATTGTGGTCTAGCATCTTAAGGACTTTAAATTGAATATTTAGGGCAAAGAAAGACTCAAAGTACTACAAAAGACTTAGAAAATTTCAATCTTTGAGTAAAAAGTTACCAGGGGCTCATAAATCCCAGAAAACAGTAGGTATACTGATATTTTTGAAAATATAAAATTGTGGTCTAGCATCTTAAGGACTTTAAATTGAATATTTAGGGCAAAGAAAGACTCAAAGTACTACAAAAGACTTAGAAAATTTCAATCTTTGAGTAAAAAGTTACCAGAGGCTCATAAATCCCAGAAAACAGTAGGTATACTGATATTTTTGAAAATATAAAATTGTGGTCTAGCATCTTAAGGACTTTAAATTGAATATTTAGGGCAAAGAAAGACTCAAAGTACTACAAAAGACTTAGAAAATTTCAATCTTTGAGTAAAAAGTTACCAGAGGCTCATAAATCCCAGAAAACAGTAGGTATACTGATATTTTTGAAAATATAAAATTGTGGTCTAGCATCTTAAGGACTTTAAATTGAATATTTAGGGCAAAGAAAGACTCAAAGTACTACAAAAGACTTAGAAAATTTCAATCTTTGAGTAAAAAGTTACCAGGGGCTCATAAATCCCAGAAAACAGTAGGTATACTGATATTAATGAAAATATCAAATTCTGGGCTTAGCATATTGAAGACTTTGAATTAAATATTAAGGACCTAGATGACTCAACGTACCACAAAAGACTTAGAAAATTTCAATCTTTGAGTAAAAAGTTACCAGGGGCTCATAAATCCCAGAAAACAGTAGGTATACTGATATTTTTGAAAATATAAAATTGTGGTCTAGCATCTTAAGGACTTTAAATTGAATATTTAGGGCAAAGAAAGACTCAAAGTACTACAAAAGACTTAGAAAATTTCAATCTTTGAGTAAAAAGTTACCAGGGGCTCATAAATCTCAGAAAACAGTAGGTTTTTTGATAATATAAAATTGTGGTCTAGCATCTTAAGGACTTTAAATTGAATATTTAGGGCAAAGAAAGACTCAAAGTACTACAAAAGACTTAGAAAATTTCAATCTTTGAGTAAAAAGTTACCAGGGGCTCATAAATCCCAGAAAACAGTAGGTATACTGATATTAATGAAAATATCAAATTCTGGGCTTAGCATATTGAAGACTTTGAATTAAATATTAAGGACCTAGATGACTCAACGTACCACAAAAGACTTAGAAAATTTCAATCTTTGAGTAAAAAGTTACCAGGGGCTCATAAATCCCAGAAAACAGTAGGTATACTGATATTTTTGAAAATATAAAATTGTGGTCTAGCATCTTAAGGACTTTAAATTGAATATTTAGGGCAAAGAAAGACTCAAAGTACTACAAAAGACTTAGAAAATTTCAATCTTTGAGTAAAAAGTTACCAGGGGCTCATAAATCCCAGAAAACAGTAGGTATACTGATATTTTTGAAAATATAAAATTGTGGTCTAGCATCTTAAGGACTTTAAATTGAATATTTAGGGCAAAGAAAGACTCAAAGTACTACAAAAGACTTAGAAAATTTCAATCTTTGAGTAAAAAGTTACCAGGGGCTCATAAATCCCAGAAAACAGTAGGTATACTGATATTTTTGAAAATATAAAATTGTGGTCTAGCATCTTAAGGACTTTAAATTGAATATTTAGGGCAAAGAAAGACTCAAAGTACTACAAAAGACTTAGAAAATTTCAATCTTTGAGTAAAAAGTTACCAGGGGCTCATAAATCCCAGAAAACAGTAGGTATACTGATATTTTTGAAAATATAAAATTGTGGTCTAGCATCTTAAGGACTTTAAATTGAATATTTAGGGCAAAGAAAGACTCAAAGTACTACAAAAGACTTAGAAAATTTCAATCTTTGAGTAAAAAGTTACCAGGGGCTCATAAATCTCAGAAAACAGTAGGTTTTTTGATAATATAAAATTGTGGTCTAGCATCTTAAGGACTTTAAATTGAATATTTAGGGCAAAGAAAGACTCAAAGTACTACAAAAGACTTAGAAAATTTCAATCTTTGAGTAAAAAGTTACCAGGGGCTCATAAATCCCAGAAAACAGTAGGTATACTGATATTTATGAAAATATAAAATTGTGGTCTAGCATCTTAAGGACTTTAAATTGAATATTTAGGGCAAAGAAAGACTCAAAGTACTACAAAAGACTTAGAAAATTTCAATCTTTGAGTAAAAAGTTAACAGGGGCTCATAAATCCCAGAAAACAGTAGGTATACTGATATTTTTGAAAATATAAAATTGTGGTCTAGCATCTTAAGGACTTTAAATTGAATATTTAGGGCAAAGAAAGACTCAAAGTACTACAAAAGACTTAGAAAATTTCAATCTTTGAGTAAAAAGTTACCAGGGGCTCATAAATCCCAGAAAACAGTAGGTATACTGATATTTTTGAAAATATAAAATTGTGGTCTAGCATCTTAAGGACTTTAAATTGAATATTTAGGGCAAAGAAAGACTCAAAGTACTACAAAAGACTTAGAAAATTTCAATCTTTGAGTAAAAAGTTACCAGGGGCTCATAAATCCCAGAAAACAGTAGGTATACTGATATTTTTGAAAATATAAAATTGTGGTCTAGCATCTTAAGGACTTTAAATTGAATATTTAGGGCAAAGAAAGACTCAAAGTACTACAAAAGACTTAGAAAATTTCAATCTTTGAGTAAAAAGTTACCAGGGGCTCATAAATCCCAGAAAACAGTAGGTATACTGATATTTTTGAAAATATAAAATTGTGGTCTAGCATCTTAAGGACTTTAAATTGAATATTTAGGGCAAAGAAAGACTCAAAGTACTACAAAAGACTTAGAAAATTTCAATCTTTGAGTAAAAAGTTACCAGGGGCTCATAAATCCCAGAAAACAGTAGGTATACTGATATTTTTGAAAATATAAAATTGTGGTCTAGCATCTTAAGGACTTTAAATTGAATATTTAGGGCAAAGAAAGACTCAAAGTACTACAAAAGACTTAGAAAATTTCAATCTTTGAGTAAAAAGTTACCAGGGGCTCATAAATCCCAGAAAACAGTAGGTAGGTATACTGATATTTTTGAAAATATAAAATTGTGGTCTAGCATCTTAAGGACTTTAAATTGAATATTTAGGGCAAAGAAAGACTCAAAGTACTACAAAAGACTTAGAAAATTTCAATCTTTGAGTAAAAAGTTACCAGGGGCTCATAAATCCCAGAAAACAGTAGGTATAGTGATATTTTTGAAAATATAAAATTGTGGTCTAGCATCTTAAGGACTTTAAATTGAATATTTAGGGCAAAGAAAGACTCAAAGTACTACAAAAGACTTAGAAAATTTCAATCTTTGAGTAAAAAGTTACCAGGGGCTCATAAATCTCAGAAAACAGTAGGTTTTTTGATAATATAAAATTGTGGTCTAGCATCTTAAGGACTTTAAATTGAATATTTAGGGCAAAGAAAGACTCAAAGTACTACAAAAGACTTAGAAAATTTCAATCTTTGAGTAAAAAGTTACCAGGGGCTCATAAATCCCAGAAAACAGTAGGTATACTGATATTTATGAAAATATAAAATTGTGGTCTAGCATCTTAAGGACTTTAAATTGAATATTTAGGGCAAAGAAAGACTCAAAGTACTACAAAAGACTTAGAAAATTTCAATCTTTGAGTAAAAAGTTAACAGGGGCTCATAAATCCCAGAAAACAGTAGGTATACTGATATTTTTGAAAATATAAAATTGTGGTCTAGCATCTTAAGGACTTTAAATTGAATATTTAGGGCAAAGAAAGACTCAAAGTACTACAAAAGACTTAGAAAATTTCAATCTTTGAGTAAAAAGTTACCAGGGGCTCATAAATCCCAGAAAACAGTAGGTATACTGATATTTATGAAAATATAAAATTGTGGTCTAGCATCTTAAGGACTTTAAATTGAATATTTAGGGCAAAGAAAGACTCAAAGTACTACAAAAGACTTAGAAAATTTCAATCTTTGAGTAAAAAGTTACCAGGGGCTCATAAATCCCAGAAAACAGTAGGTATACTGATATTAATGAAAATATCAAATTCTGGGCTTAGCATATTGAAGACTTTGAATTAAATATTAAGGACCTAGATGACTCAACGTACCACAAAAGACTTAGAAAATTTCAATCTTTGAGTAAAAAGTTACCAGGGGCTCATAAATCCCAGAAAACAGTAGGTATACTGATATTTTTGAAAATATAAAATTGTGGTCTAGCATCTTAAGGACTTTAAATTGAATATTTAGGGCAAAGAAAGACTCAAAGTACTACAAAAGACTTAGAAAATTTCAATCTTTGAGTAAAAAGTTACCAGGGGCTCATAAATCCCAGAAAACAGTAGGTATAGTGATATTTTTGAAAATATAAAATTGTGGTCTAGCATCTTAAGGACTTTAAATTGAATATTTAGGGCAAAGAAAGACTCAAAGTACTACAAAAGACTTAGAAAATTTCAATCTTTGAGTAAAAAGTTACCAGGGGCTCATAAATCTCAGAAAACAGTAGGTTTTTTGATAATATAAAATTGTGGTCTAGCATCTTAAGGACTTTAAATTGAATATTTAGGGCAAAGAAAGACTCAAAGTACTACAAAAGACTTAGAAAATTTCAATCTTTGAGTAAAAAGTTACCAGGGGCTCATAAATCCCAGAAAACAGTAGGTATACTGATATTTATGAAAATATAAAATTGTGGTCTAGCATCTTAAGGACTTTAAATTGAATATTTAGGGCAAAGAAAGACTCAAAGTACTACAAAAGACTTAGAAAATTTCAATCTTTGAGTAAAAAGTTAACAGGGGCTCATAAATCCCAGAAAACAGTAGGTATACTGATATTTTTGAAAATATAAAATTGTGGTCTAGCATCTTAAGGACTTTAAATTGAATATTTAGGGCAAAGAAAGACTCAAAGTACTACAAAAGACTTAGAAAATTTCAATCTTTGAGTAAAAAGTTACCAGGGGCTCATAAATCCCAGAAAACAGTAGGTATACTGATATTTATGAAAATATAAAATTGTGGTCTAGCATCTTAAGGACTTTAAATTGAATATTTAGGGCAAAGAAAGACTCAAAGTACTACAAAAGACTTAGAAAATTTCAATCTTTGAGTAAAAAGTTACCAGGGGCTCATAAATCCCAGAAAACAGTAGGTATACTGATATTAATGAAAATATCAAATTCTGGGCTTAGCATATTGAAGACTTTGAATTAAATATTAAGGACCTAGATGACTCAACGTACCACAAAAGACTTAGAAAATTTCAATCTTTGAGTAAAAAGTTACCAGGGGCTCATAAATCCCAGAAAACAGTAGGTATACTGATATTTTTGAAAATATAAAATTGTGGTCTAGCATCTTAAGGACTTTAAATTGAATATTTAGGGCAAAGAAAGACTCAAAGTACTACAAAAGACTTAGAAAATTTCAATCTTTGAGTAAAAAGTTAACAGGGGCTCATAAATCCCAGAAAACAGTAGGTATACTGATATTTTTGAAAATATAAAATTGTGGTCTAGCATCTTAAGGACTTTAAATTGAATATTTAGGGCAAAGAAAGACTCAAAGTACTACAAAAGACTTAGAAAATTTCAATCTTTGAGTAAAAAGTTACCAGGGGCTCATAAATCCCAGAAAACAGTAGGTATACTGATATTTTTGAAAATATAAAATTGTGGTCTAGCATCTTAAGGACTTTAAATTGAATATTTAGGGCAAAGAAAGACTCAAAGTACTACAAAAGACTTAGAAAATTTCAATCTTTGAGTAAAAAGTTACCAGGGGCTCATAAATCTCAGAAAACAGTAGGTTTTTTGATAATATAAAATTGTGGTCTAGCATCTTAAGGACTTTAAATTGAATATTTAGGGCAAAGAAAGACTCAAAGTACTACAAAAGACTTAGAAAATTTCAATCTTTGAGTAAAAAGTTACCAGGGGCTCATAAATCCCAGAAAACAGTAGGTATACTGATATTTTTGAAAATATAAAATTGTGGTCTAGCATCTTAAGGACTTTAAATTGAATATTTAGGGCAAAGAAAGACTCAAAGTACTACAAAAGACTTAGAAAATTTCAATCTTTGAGTAAAAAGTTACCAGGGGCTCATAAATCCCAGAAAACAGTAGGTATACTGATATTTTTGAAAATATAAAATTGTGGTCTAGCATCTTAAGGACTTTAAATTGAATATTTAGGGCAAAGAAAGACTCAAAGTACTACAAAAGACTTAGAAAATTTCAATCTTTGAGTAAAAAGTTACCAGGGGCTCATAAATCCCAGAAAACAGTAGGTATACTGATATTTTTGAAAATATAAAATTGTGGTCTAGCATCTTAAGGACTTTAAATTGAATATTTAGGGCAAAGAAAGACTCAAAGTACTACAAAAGACTTAGAAAATTTCAATCTTTGAGTAAAAAGTTACCAGGGGCTCATAAATCCCAGAAAACAGTAGGTATACTGATATTTTTGAAAATATAAAATTGTGGTCTAGCATCTTAAGGACTTTAAATTGAATATTTAGGGCAAAGAAAGACTCAAAGTACTACAAAAGACTTAGAAAATTTCAATCTTTGAGTAAAAAGTTACCAGGGGCTCATAAATCCCAGAAAACAGTAGGTATACTGATATTTTTGAAAATATAAAATTGTGGTCTAGCATCTTAAGGACTTTAAATTGAATATTTAGGGCAAAGAAAGACTCAAAGTACTACAAAAGACTTAGAAAATTTCAATCTTTGAGTAAAAAGTTACCAGGGGCTCATAAATCCCAGAAAACAGTAGGTATACTGATATTTTTGAAAATATAAAATTGTGGTCTAGCATCTTAAGGACTTTAAATTGAATATTTAGGGCAAAGAAAGACTCAAAGTACTACAAAAGACTTAGAAAATTTCAATCTTTGAGTAAAAAGTTACCAGGGGCTCATAAATCCCAGAAAACAGTAGGTATACTGATATTTTTGAAAATATAAAATTGTGGTCTAGCATCTTAAGGACTTTAAATTGAATATTTAGGGCAAAGAAAGACTCAAAGTACTACAAAAGACTTAGAAAATTTCAATCTTTGAGTAAAAAGTTACCAGGGGCTCATAAATCCCAGAAAACAGTAGGTATACTGATATTTTTGAAAATATAAAATTGTGGTCTAGCATCTTAAGGACTTTAAATTGAATATTTAGGGCAAAGAAAGACTCAAAGTACTACAAAAGACTTAGAAAATTTCAATCTTTGAGTAAAAAGTTACCAGGGGCTCATAAATCGCATAAAACAGTAGGTTTTTTGATAATATAAAATTGTGGTCTAGCATCTTAAGGACTTTAAATTGAATATTTAGGGCAAAGAAAGACTCAAAGTACTACAAAAGACTTAGAAAATTTCAATCTTTGAGTAAAAAGTTACCAGGGGCTCATAAATCCCAGAAAACAGTAGGTATACTGATATTTTTGAAAATATAAAATTGTGGTCTAGCATCTTAAGGACTTTAAATTGAATATTTAGGGCAAAGAAAGACTCAAAGTACTACAAAAGACTTAGAAAATTTCAATCTTTGAGTAAAAAGTTACCAGGGGCTCATAAATCTCAGAAAACAGTAGGTTTTTTGATAATATAAAATTGTGGTCTAGCATCTTAAGGACTTTAAATTGAATATTTAGGGCAAAGAAAGACTCAAAGTACTACAAAAGACTTAGAAAATTTCAATCTTTGAGTAAAAAGTTACCAGGGGCTCATAAATCCCAGAAAACAGTAGGTATACTGATATTTTTGAAAATATAAAATTGTGGTCTAGCATCTTAAGGACTTTAAATTGAATATTTAGGGCAAAGAAAGACTCAAAGTACTACAAAAGACTTAGAAAATTTCAATCTTTGAGTAAAAAGTTACCAGGGGCTCATAAATCCCAGAAAACAGTAGGTATACTGATATTTTTGAAAATATAAAATTGTGGTCTAGCATCTTAAGGACTTTAAATTGAATATTTAGGGCAAAGAAAGACTCAAAGTACTACAAAAGACTTAGAAAATTTCAATCTTTGAGTAAAAAGTTAACAGGGGCCCATAAATCCCAGAAAACAGTAGGTATACTGATATTTTTGAAAATATAAAATTGTGGTCTAGCATCTTAAGGACTTTAAATTGAATATTTAGGGCAAAGAAAGACTCAAAGTACTACAAAAGACTTAGAAAATTTCAATCTTTGAGTAAAAAGTTACCAGGGGCTCATAAATCCCAGAAAACAGTAGGTATACTGATATTTTTGAAAATATAAAATTGTGGTCTAGCATCTTAAGGACTTTAAATTGAATATTTAGGGCAAAGAAAGACTCAAAGTACTACAAAAGACTTAGAAAATTTCAATCTTTGAGTAAAAAGTTACCAGGGGCTCATAAATCTCAGAAAACAGTAGGTTTTTTGATAATATAAAATTGTGGTCTAGCATCTTAAGGACTTTAAATTGAATATTTAGGGCAAAGAAAGACTCAAAGTACTACAAAAGACTTAGAAAATTTCAATCTTTGAGTAAAAAGTTACCAGGGGCTCATAAATCCCAGAAAACAGTAGGTATACTGATATTTTTGAAAATATAAAATTGTGGTCTAGCATCTTAAGGACTTTAAATTGAATATTTAGGGCAAAGAAAGACTCAAAGTACTACAAAAGACTTAGAAAATTTCAATCTTTGAGTAAAAAGTTACCAGGGGCTCATAAATCCCAGAAAACAGTAGGTATACTGATATTTTTGAAAATATAAAATTGTGGTCTAGCATCTTAAGGACTTTAAATTGAATATTTAGGGCAAAGAAAGACTCAAAGTACTACAAAAGACTTAGAAAATTTCAATCTTTGAGTAAAAAGTTACCAGGGGCTCATAAATCCCAGAAAACAGTAGGTATACTGATATTTTTGAAAATATAAAATTGTGGTCTAGCATCTTAAGGACTTTAAATTGAATATTTAGGGCAAAGAAAGACTCAAAGTACTACAAAAGACTTAGAAAATTTCAATCTTTGAGTAAAAAGTTACCAGAGGCTCATAAATCCCAGAAAACAGTAGGTATACTGATATTTTTGAAAATATAAAATTGTGGTCTAGCATCTTAAGGACTTTAAATTGAATATTTAGGGCAAAGAAAGACTCAAAGTACTACAAAAGACTTAGAAAATTTCAATCTTTGAGTAAAAAGTTACCAGGGGCTCATAAATCCCAGAAAACAGTAGGTATACTGATATTTTTGAAAATATAAAATTGTGGTCTAGCATCTTAAGGACTTTAAATTGAATATTTAGGGCAAAGAAAGACTCAAAGTACTACAAAAGACTTAGAAAATTTCAATCTTTGAGTAAAAAGTTACCAGGGGCTCATAAATCGCATAAAACAGTAGGTTTTTTGATAATATAAAATTGTGGTCTAGCATCTTAAGGACTTTAAATTGAATATTTAGGGCAAAGAAAGACTCAAAGTACTACAAAAGACTTAGAAAATTTCAATCTTTGAGTAAAAAGTTATCAGGGGCTCATAAATCTCAGAAAACAGTAGGTATACTGATTGAAAATATTAAATTGTGGGTCTAGCATCTTTATTCCTACAAGCTAAATGAAAAAAAAATGGTGTGAATGACAAATTTGAGTGAAGTTGGTGGACTTTGAATGATTGACGGATGGAATTTGAACGAATGGAACATGAAACAGGTTGAATTGAATTGAAATGCAAGGTGCAAACACAATGCCCTTAAGGAGATTACACTTTGCATTTTCTTTTTCGATACTTTTTTTACGTAGTTGAGCGTAGTTAAAACGTAGTTCAACAATATCTAAATCAGGCTTAAAATATATCAAAAAGTAGGTATATTATATATTCCTGTGTAAAGAATTAGTAACGATGAAACGCAAAACTATGATACGCACGACTATGATACGTGTAACGATGTTACGAATTCAAATAATACGAACTTTTTTTTTGTGTTGTTTTTGATCTGGCAACAGTAAGAGGAACGTTGTGAAATAATGACAATAATGAAACACAAGATGTCGTCGGTTCAAAGGAAAAACTCACTAAGTGCTACTGAAATCCTATGTAGTTAGTGAGTTTTTCCTTTGGACCGACGATGTGTAATCAGATTGGTCAAACATTAATAAATAAACCAAGGAGAAGATGGGATTGGTTGAAATTTTTTTGATGAGGTTTCAGAGAATATGTATGAATACGAAAAAGAGGTCTCAGGTCAGATGTATGTGTACATGGGTTTGACAACTCATGTTTGTAGGAATAATTTTAGAGAAGAAAAGAAATAAAACTAAAGGAATATGCTTCCCTTTGAGGCAACTAAACTGGTACAAAATAATGTACATTTGGGCTTTTGTGGACCTTGTAGGTTCTGATATTATGTGGAAATTTTTTTTCGAGATTTAGGTAGGTACTGTCCGTGCATCTGTGGGGTTGAAATTTTTGAAGGAGTTTTATGTGAGTTTACATTTTTTTAATGTAAGTACCCCGCATCAGTAGATGTACTTCAAACTTGAAACTTTGCTTTATGAGACGTTGTATGGGTTTTTTTTAACAAAATTTTTGAAGTTATACTTCTTATGGGAGGGTGGGTATGAAAATTTACTTTTTGACAAGAATGTCAAAGGGATTATGACGCGATCACCCTGGGTAGCAGGGCTGTCGTTTTGACCTTTAGAGTAGGCAGTACTTTAGTATTTAAAAATGCAGTACGTAGCAGTACGGCAAACAGAAAACACACAACACGTGTCAAGTTACATGTTTCATGTGGCAAGTTGCATGTGGCAAGTTACATGTGGCAAGTTGCATGTGTTAATTTCCATGTGGCAAGTTGCCAGGGTTGCAAAAAGCTCACATTTTAGCTCAGCTCACAGCTCAGCTCACAGCTCAGCTCAAATTTGAGCTAGGTACCATAGCTTAGATCATTTGAGCTGAGCTGAGCTGAGCTGAAAGTGAGCGCCCCAACTTCCAACGCCTATATCTCGGAATTTTGAAGAAAATGAAAAAAAAATTTTTCATGCCAAAAGGTAGCGGGGACTCTAACCTACATTTGGGTACAACTCTCATCCCTGTAGGTCCACGCGTTCTCAAACCGGGAGAACTTAAAAGTAAAAAAAAAATAGGCACGATTCTGAAAAAATAGGCATGATGAGGCGGTTTAACATGGAAGGCGATTTTTTAAAAATCCGATAATGTGCAAAGCGTAGGCCCATGACACAAGCTATCATTTGGCATCACTCCCAAGAATTGCTCTCAAGCGGTTTAGCTTCCAGGAGCGTTCAAAGATTCGGGGATTTTTCGAAAAAAAATTTACCCCAACTTTCAAACGCGATTTTCTCGGAATTTTGAAAAAAAATCGAAAAACCGGATTATACCACTATCGGGTAGCTGAGAATATAAGCTTTCATATGGCACCACTCCCCTGTCTCTAGATCAAAGCGTTCCAACGCCTATATCGCGGAATTTTGAAGAAAATGAAAATAAAATTTTTGATGCCAAAAGGTAGCGGAGACTCTAACCTACATTTGGGTACAACTCTCATCCCTGTAGGTCCACGCGTTCTCAAACCGGGAGAACATAAAAGTTAAAAAAAAAATAGGCACGATTCTGAAAAAATAGGCATGATGTGGCGGTTTAACATGGAAGGCGATTTTTTAAAAATCCGATAATGTGCAAAGCGTAGGCCCATGACACAAGCTATCATTTGGCATCACTCCCGAAAATTGCTCTCAAGCGGTTTAGCTACCAAAAGCGTTCAAAGATTCGGGGATTGTCCGAAATTAAAAATTTACCCCAACTTTCAAACGCGATTTTCTCGGAATTTTGAAAAAAATCGAAAAACCGGATTGTACCGGAATTTTTTTTATGATAAAAAAGAAATATTTTACTAAAAAAATAGAAATATATTTACTATTAAAAAAACCAAGAGAAAAGATCACGAAAAATTATCTGTTTTATTTATAAAAATATCCATGTGTTAAAATAATTCCATTAATAACTAGAACCAAACATCTTAAGCTATGGTGTTTTATAAAAGTTTAAAATATCTTCATATTTCATTATACTTTCCAAATAAAAATCAATGTATCCTCTCAACCATCACAGCTCAGCTCAGCTCAGCTCACTTTACCTTAGCTCACCCAACAGCTCAGCTCAACCATTAGCTCAGCTCACTTTCAGCTCAGCTCAAATGAGCTGAGCTATGGTACATAGCTCAAAAGTGAGCTAGCTCAAAATTTGAGCTGAGCTGTGAGCTGAGCTTAGCTCACTTTTGAACTTTGTAGCAACCCTGCAAATTCCCTATTGCTACTACTAGTGCTGAATCATAAAATTACCATATCGCACATTTTATGCGCAATTCATTTACTTTCGTTAAGCATATACCGTACGTTCTGAACCGCACAACATGAGTAAACTTCACAGAATAAATTGAAAACTACATGGACGCAAGAAGGATGAAAGAATTAATTTATTGTTCACTTGATAAAAATGTAAAAAACGAAGTGTGGATTAATTAATTTAATAATAGAAATTAAAAATATCAAATGAAATTCATTTACATATACTGAATGAGAAGTATAACTTCAGTCGCGTGTACATGTGTACACACACTCTTTTTTTACTATGAAATTATGTAGGTACCTACAAAAAACGATTTATAACATCATAACATGATTTCTTAGCGCAATAAGTTCGAGATGTTAAAGGACAACGGCAAATTGAAGGTGCTACCACCAAGCCTTATATGTGGAGCTAAAGGTATTCCACGGGTCGCAACGCAACCCGCTACCGCTCTGACAACCCACCTTTTTTGTTTAAAAAAATTTTTAAAACTTCTCATGTAAGTTTTTAAACTATCAAGCAAGATTTTAAGTCAAAAGTAATTCTACCAATCTAATAACTTGACATATTACAGTACCTACTTAAGAAAAAAAGACGCAGCACCACACTTTGCTAAAGAGGTCAGAGACATACTAAAAATTATTTAAAAAAAATAAACAAATTTGTATTTCAGTTTCAGTTGTTTCAATTTGGTGGGGGAGTTTCATTTTTGTTATTTATTTATCGAAGCAATCACCAATAAGAAATTTGAATTTTTTTTTTGTAGGTCCGAACATTTTTAAATATGTATTTGAAAAGTAATTTCTATTGGCTGGTTATTTTTATTTATTTAAATTTAAAGAAAACCCCCACCTTGCGGAATCTACCGAAATGTGAACATTTTGTTTCTTTAGTTTGTTTTTTTTTTTAGTGAGGAACTAACCTCCTTACGGAAAGGGTCTGCATATTTTTTCGTTATAAATAAAATCCGCGAATGGGTCGCATGTATTTGCTCCCAAAGCAAATGTATCCTATATTTTATTCAGGACATTGTAAAATTATTTTTTTTAAGAAGTAAGTAGGTACTTTATATAAGAAATACTTATTATCATTTTAAATGGTCTGAGGATAAGAATTAGTTGCTTTGAGAAAAATCACAAGAAAAAGTTTTAGGAGCCTTAGAGCCACTTCTTAATTTGTTTAAGAAGTAAATATGTAAAAGGTAGATACATATGTATATTATACAAGGTGATTCAGGAGAATCGAGGAATGTGCCAAAAATCTAGAGCGTGTGGATTAGGTCGAGACAAGAAAAATATCGTACGGAAGGGGAGGGTTTATTTCGTCTCGTTTAGCGGGGAGGAGCAAATTAAAAAAAAAATGACTTAATTTGAAAAATAAATTATTAAAAATCAACGCTTAGACCAACAAAAATGTGCTATACTGTTTTGTAAAGCCAAAACCCTAGTTTTAAAAAAAAATTTAAATAAAGCCATTTTATGGTATTGTTTTTTAAAAATAATTCTCAAAATCAAAATTTTCAAAAAGAATTCGAAAAAAAGTTTTAATTAATTTTTTTTCAAATTTTAGTTAATTAAGTACTAATTTAGTTTTTCAAATTTAATGGTCTTACTTGTTTTAAGACAAAAATAGAAAACTGAATTCAAAACTATTTTGTCATTTTGGAGAAATTAACAAAAAAAAACAAAACTACTTTAAAGAAAAACCTCTTTACTTTTGGTTTTTAAGTGGCTGGACTTGTTGAAAAATTAATTTACAAAGCATATACGATACCTTTCGTCTATTATTTTTTTAACCATTCAGACTTGGATAAGCCCTGAATTGATCATCATTTTTCATTGGATAACACCTGAAAACTTATCTGAGAATTTTTCTTACTACTTCGGGGGCTACCACCGCTCATGGATTCTTGCTGTAAGGGCCTTAAGTGAATAAAACCGCAATTTTTTAATGAAAAACGAACAACAAATAATAATGTATGTACATCCCAAAAATAAATTAATGACAAGAAAATACAAATACGAAAGAAGAGAATTCAAATATGTACTATCTAATGGTATAATTCTCTTGAAACCTTTAAAAATCACAGAATACCTATGATTTATAAACCCCTTTTTTATTATAACCTGCTTGCTTTATTGTTTTTGCATTAAAATAAAATAATTTTATTGCCTTAATGCCCTTACAGCACGTTATTAACAAATTAAGTCATTTTTTTTTAATTTGCTCCTCCCCGCTAAACGAGACGAAATAAACCCTCCCCTTCCGTACGATATTTTTCTTGTCTCGACCTAATCCACACGCTCTAGATTTTTGGCACATTCCTCGATTCTCCTGAATCACCTTGTATAATATACATATGTATCTACCTTTTACATATTTACTTCTTAAACAAATTAAGAAGTGGCTCTAAGGCTCCTAAAACTTTTTCTTGTGATTTTTCTCAAAGCAACTAATTCTTATCCTCAGACCATTTAAAATGATAATAAGTATTTCTTATATAAAGTACCTACTTACTTCTTAAAAAAAATAATTTTACAATGTCCTGAATAAAATATAGGATACATTTGCTTTGGGAGCAAATACATGCGACCCATTCGCGGATTTTATTTATAACGAAAAAATATGCAGACCCTTTCCGTAAGGAGGTTAGTTCCTCACTAAAAAAAAAAACAAACTAAAGAAACAAAATGTTCACATTTCGGTAGATTCCGCAAGGTGGGGGTTTTCTTTAAATTTAAATAAATAAAAATAACCAGCCAATAGAAATTACTTTTCAAATACATATTTAAAAATGTTCGGACCTACAAAAAAAAAATTCAAATTTCTTATTGGTGATTGCTTCGATAAATAAATAACAAAAATGAAACTCCCCCACCAAATTGAAACAACTGAAACTGAAATACAAATTTGTTTATTTTTTTTAAATAATTTTTAGTATGTCTCTGACCTCTTTAGCAAAGTGTGGTGCTGCGTCTTTTTTTCTTAAGTAGGTACTGTAATATGTCAAGTTATTAGATTGGTAGAATTACTTTTGACTTAAAATCTTGCTTGATAGTTTAAAAACTTACATGAGAAGTTTTAAAAATTTTTTTAAACAAAAAAGGTGGGTTGTCAGAGCGGTAGCGGGTTGCGTTGCGACCCGTGGAATACCTTTAGCTCCACATATAAGGCTTGGTGGTAGCACCTTCAATTTGCCGTTGTCCTTTAACATCTCGAACTTATTGCGCTAAGAAATCATGTTATGATGTTATAAATCGTTTTTTGTAGGTACCTTCATAATTTCATAGTAGGCACCTAGAAGATACACTCGGGCGAATGCGTGCTTTTATTGTTAGACCGAGAGTCCATTCAATCACAGCAATATTGCAATTAGCTTCATTTATATACCAATAATTATTTTACCGGCATGTAGAATATTTTACGGGAAAAAAGAATTCTACATATTTTTTTGTTAAAAAAAACCCATACAACGTCTCATAAAGCAAAGTTTCAAGTTTGAAGTACATCTACTGATGCGGGGTACTTACATTAAAAAAATGTAAACTCACATAAAACTCCTTCAAAAATTTCAACCCCACAGATGCACGGACAGTACCTACCTAAATCTCGAAAAAAAATTTCCACATAATATCAGAACCTACAAGGTCCACAAAAGCCCAAATGTACATTATTTTGTACCAGTTTAGTTGCCTCAAAGGGAAGCATATTCCTTTAGTTTTATTTCTTTTCTTCTCTAAAATTATTCCTACAAACATGAGTTGTCAAACCCATGTACACATACATCTGACCTGAGACCTCTTTTTCGTATTCATACATATTCTCTGAAACCTCATCAAAAAAATTTCAACCAATCCCATCTTCTCCTTGGTTTATTTATTAATGTTTGACCAATCTGATTACACATCGTCGGTCCAAAGGAAAAACTCACTAACTACATAGGATTTCAGTAGCACTTAGTGAGTTTTTCCTTTGAACCGACGACATCTTGTGTTTCATTATTGTCATTATTTCACAACGTTCCTCTTACTGTTGCCAGATCAAAAACAACACAAAAAAAAAGTTCGTATTATTTGAATTCGTAACATCGTTACACGTATCATAGTCGCGCGTATCATAGTTTTGCGTCTCATAGGCGCTTTCCCCTGTGTAAAAAGTGTAGTTAATCGTAAAAAAACAACAACAAATACTATAAAAAATAAAGAAACTATTTTGGTATTATTGTGTTCAAAATTGTTGCAAATAAAAAAAAATAAAGAAATTGGCACTCGAATTTCGAGGGCTGGGTCGGCTAGTAAAAATAAAAACTCTTATTTTTAAATATTTACAGATTTTCTCAAGTATTAATGTATGAGTTTTATGTTAATATCTTTTTTATATATTGATTTTAACAAGAACAAATTAATTAATTAAATGGTATTAACTTTGCAGATAGGGTTTTAAGCAAATAGTACACATGAGAGCGACCAACGAGTGAGCGAATAAATGAACAAATGAAATTTTATGTGTTTATAAATTTACTAAAGTTTAAATTTTTCAAAAAAAAAAAAAAAATACATTTTAATTTTTTAAACAAGAAAATTATGAAAAAAACATATTTTTCGTTGTTAGTATGAACAATTGATTTTTTCATAATTTTTTTTTTTTTTTCATTTTAGAAATTTAAATGTAATTTTTTTTTAAATTTAAACTCTTAATACAGTTTTTTATTAAAAAAAATACTTTAGAAAAACATAAAATTTCATTTGTTCATTCATTCGTTTTGGTAGCTCTCATGTGCACAGGGCATTGTTGTAGAGCAATTTTTTCTTAGAATGTACCCAAGAATCACCCCTCATATTTTTACCTGGTATCCTGTATATTTACAAAATACTAAAAATATTTCAATTTCAATCACCCTCTCACTATTGCATTATTTCGATAGATAGATTGTATTTAGGCAAATATCTAGTTAATTTTGTTGATTGCAAATGGTTTACTTTTAAGATCATTCAACTGTCTTTTATTTTTTTCAAAATAACCACAAAAACTCACCCAAAAAAAAAATGTTACGTCTAAAATGGTTTTGTTAGTCCAGGCTGTTTTAATAGAGATTTATACTTCAAGAGAAAATGGTTGTAGGTTTTAATACTTTTTTTTTTATATTCGTGTCTGTGGTAAGAATCAATGATACCAGATTAACAAAAAAATACCAACATATTAAAAAAAACAGTAACAGAAAAAAATGGTAAAAATACCATCAAAAGAAAAATAAATGTATATCCGTTCAGGTTATAGTCACTCATACGCCCCAGTGACCAGATAACATGAGAATTTGTCATTTATATTCGGTGTGGGTGCATGTTTCTGCTTGTTGTATAGATTCGTATTTGTTTGTTTTAATATTTTTTTTTTATTTTGAATTCCCTTTCTTTTTTCCTGTATTATGTCCTGGAATGTCCTTGTTGCGAATAAAAACATACAGCCAGTGGGTGCAGGTGAAATTGTACATCGGTGTTCCTATTTTTATAAATGAAAAACGAAATATACCTTTATGGATGTATGTATGATTAAATGTCCAGTTGGGAATATTCAGGTTTTCATGGGAAACAATTTGATATCCTCTTTTCGAATAGCTATCCTCTGGGACAAGATAAAATAGGAGGATTAGTTAAGCCACGTGTTGTTTTATGATTTTTTTTCTTTTTCTGTTTTGTTTTATTTAGGGAGTTAAAAGGATTGACAGCTTGTCTGGATTTCAGGTCATATGTGCGAGGGGATTCCGTAAGGGACAACAACGACACATACTGATTGATGTTCTTTATTTGTGTGTGTGTGTGTGAAAAAGATATGAATATGTATATTTTGTAGTATAAATAAAAACTATTCTATTCGAGAAAAGAGGAGTATTCTTTTTGATCTATAACAAGTAAGAGGAAGAGGATTTATTGTGTTCCTGGTTCCTGGGTATAGTAAAAAAGATAGAGAGTGATTTTTTTTTATATGTGTTTTTTCGATAAATTTATTTTCCTAGACATAAGAGAATGATGAGTCCTGAAAACATGTTCGTGAGATAGTTGTGACGGATTAGGAACAAATTGAGAAGTTATATTGGCAATTTGGGATAAAAATGTGTTTCACAAACTTTTTTTTTTTTTTGAATTTTGTTATTTCGTAAACAAAAAAATAACTTTGGAAAGAAGATACAAAATATCGTTAAATTCTACATCAAGTTTTTTATTTCCTTCTTGATGTGTGTATATTCGGAGTTTTTTTTTAGAGATATGGTGTTTTTAAAGTAACTGCGTTACTTTAAAATAGTAACGCAAAATCTCTGAAATGCTGGCAGAAGTTCGTTTTCGTCATCACCATGACTGGGACTTATTCTAAAATTAAAATTAATCGATTACCTCTCACGCAAAAAATCTGCTCCCACCTCTCGGTCTATAAGGAAGGCTTAAAATACTTTGCATAGTCAAAATTAAATTCTACTATTAAAAAATTTAATATTATTTTACCATATGCAATTTTTTTCAACAGTTTCGGCAACTTTTTAAACATTTTTTATTTTGATTTTTCAGCAACTGTCAAACACTGTCCAAAGCCAGAATGTCCCAAGGGCATGCAAATTGAAATCATCGAACAGTCTGCTACCAGGGAAATGTCTGAAATATTTAAGACAACATCGTAAGAAATATAATATAAATGTCAGCAATTCAGCAAAGAAAATATGTTTGCTGAATTCACCTTTTAAAGTCATAGCACTTTTCTAACATGACTCAATCACTTTTTTGTACATTCAGCTACGTGTTCCAAGCATTAAATATGACATCAAAATGGAAGGTGGCGACTGCAATGGAGATCCCGACAATGATCTCCGTATGAAACCAGCTAAAAGAAGGCCTTGGAAATCAACCCCATCGGCTATACAATACTGCGACATTGTTGAAAGCTGGAAGGCAGGATTGGGTTTGAGTGAAGATGTCGCCATAAATGAGTGAATACCTCCTCCACCTGAGAAAGATCCATGTTTCATTGTGATGATGGTTCCATGGTTGTCAGGGATGTAAGTTTTTGAAGCTTTTTTATAACTTTTCTTGAGTTAAATGGAATCGTATGTATATTTTCTTTTAGATTCAAATTCCGTCCTCATGTGGTTGTAGTGCTTGCTCAGACTCTCAAGATTACAGTTCAATGATTGATATTCGTATGTCAGGAACTAACAAAGGCAAAGCTCTGATAAAGCGGTTAATAAATGAATTAAATACACTTTGTTAAAAAATATTTTGTAAATATTAGCTTTTAATAAATTTGCAATTGAAAAATAAAAAAATTAAAGAAACAAAATTTAGAAATGGTTATTTCATTTTCTAAAAATCATTTTTTTTTTGTGTTTTGCTTGTCAGAAAAAACTAGATTTGGTGGGAATAGAAAAATACTAAAAAACAGTGCCACTTTTGTCCGTGACATGTCCGGGACACGTCCGGCACATGTCCGGTACAAATTTTTTAATTTCTTATCAAATAGAAAAATTAAAATTTCATTATTTTGCAATTTCAATGATACAAAACGTCTTTTTCAAGACTTCTGTTTTTGAGCTTTAAAATAATATACCATAAATAAAAAAGAGTATTATTTCGATCCAAAAGTCACTCAATCAGCTTTTTCCAGCGCAAAAAAAATCCTGAAATTTCGGATTTTTTGGTGTTTTTTACTTGCGATATAGGTACTATAGGTAGGGCAAGTTTAGGATTCGTAAAAAAAATCGAACTCGAGATAACAATTTTACATGACATTACGATGATGGAGAATGCCAAAAAAGTGGGTCCGGCAATTCTGTCTGTCTGTCTGTCTGTCCTTCTGTCTCTATCTGGAGCTGCAGCCTAAACGAGTGAAGTGATTTTCTTCAAACTTGGTAGTTAGCAGTTTTTGGTGATTCCCTAGAGGGGAAATTGAAATTTTTTTTTATGACCAAAACTAACGGTACCTGCCATATAACGGAAATAGAAAAGTTAATTTTTTTCAAAAACGGCTTTTACGATTTTGATTAAAATTTTTGTGTGTAATACTACACATAAAGGCCAACTTTTTAAATAAAAAAAATATTTTTTTTACCGTTATTAACGGTACCTGTCATAGAACGGTTTTTTTCGTTTCTGAATATCTCGTACAAAATTAACCCGATTTAAATGAAAATTTTTATACAAAAGTGTGTAAGTAAAAATAATATTAAAATTTTAGAAAATTTTCAAAAAACGCATTTTTGGTTTTTTAAAAAATATTTCAAAATTTTTTTTTGAAAAATCAATTTTTTGAAAACGGATCAATGAAAAATTTTGAAATTTAGTTTTTATGTGTAAATTAATTATTTCTTCAAAATGGCATACCAACTTTTTTTTTGAAAAATGTTAAAAAAATTTTATATATAAAAAATTATTTTTTTAAAAAACGGCCCCTACAATTTTCAAAATTTTTTTTCTAAAAATACCTTTTTATACGAGAAATAAAATGGCATATTTGTTTTTTTTTTTAAGATATTTTAAAACGGAGTTTTATTAATTATAAAAACAGATTTAATTTTTTTATACTACTTATGAAATTTCTTCAAAATATCGAATTTTAAATTTCTTGAATAAAAAGCTTTAACATTATAGTTACTTTAAGCATAAGAGCAAGTACGTGCGACCCCAGTCGTGCAATTTATTTAATCCTCCAATGGATTTGACAATTCACACCTTCAGAGATGCAATATGAACTATATTTTGAGACAAAAAATATATTTCCGTCCAAATGTCACCCGATTGCACTAAAATTAGATTTTTCCAAAGCAGAAAACAAAAATACAGAAAAACCTACTCCAATTTTTTTTATTTTTCGTTTGAAATAAAACTCTTAAATTTGCTTCTTTTAAAAAGATTCTAAAGAGGGCCTACATAAATTCAAAATGAAAACACTTTCCGAGAAGGTCTTCAAGGTGTTTAAAAGACTTTTTTTAAACTAAAATAAATAAACACTTTTCTAGAAGAAATTAACTTGGTCATAAAGAAGAATGGCATCAAAAAGATTTAGCTAAAAGCTAATAAAGAGCTGATAAATTGGTTTGGTGAACTCTAAGAGTTGATGTGCTGCTTGGGAAGTTTGATGAATAACAAAATTCATCAAATAAATGCCTATGTCATCAAACTAAATTGATCAAACATTGTTGGTATGATCAGTGGCGTATCCAGAAAAAATTTGGAGGGGGCTGGAAAATTTTTCAAAAAATTTTTAGAGGGTAAATGTGCGAAAAATTTTTCACTCTTTTTTATTCATCTTTGATCGATAGTGAAGTGCTGTGCTGCGGTCCTGAAAGTTGTATAGTAGCATTTTACTGCTCTCGACATCATCGTACTACTGTCTCTACTACGTGAAATGAAATATCAATATTCTTTATTTCGATCGATTTAGAAAACTTCGAAATTGCTTGGAACTGTCAAGCTGAAGGATCTTCCATTTTTATTTTGTTTCTAAAGTGAAATTACTGCTGCTTTTTCAGTTGCAGATTTATTGAAAAATGCCCCAATTTCAAGAACAGAAACATAGTGAATTGAATTCGATCAGAAAATCTACATGTGTGAAAAATGCAGAACACCTTATTTCACTTTCGGCAAGAGAATACGCAAAAAGTGAAATGCAGAATCTGAAAACCATGAAAACTAGTTTTGTTAAGTTTAACGGTGATGCAATTCAACGTAAAAATACTAAAAAAAATGATCTGAAGAATTTCGAAGTTGGACTAAAATCCGAAAAAAAAACTACCCCAACCCTCAACGAACGTCAGCTAAGGGTCTTACTCAAACAAACACAAAACAGCCGTTTCAGAATTTTGGAGGGGGCTCGAGCATCTGTGCTGCCTCTAAATCTTTTATATTTACGAACAAGTTTCAGTTAATAATGTACGTTATGAAGAAATCAGCTAAATAATAACATGATCTTGAAGGCTTGGGGGGGGGGGGGGGGGGCTTGGTTTTTGTAGTAAATAAAGGCATTACGATGATGGATAGTGCGTAAAAAGTGGGTGGCTTTTTTCTGTCTGTCCGAGTTTCTATCTGTCTGTATGGTTATCTTGTTTAAATGAATCAGATAGGTACAAAAAATTCATGAAGTGTTCAAAAATATTTTTTTGTCAAGGGGTGTTTTTTTTTTTAAGGATTGAGTCATCGTTTTTGTTATAAGAGCTTAGAATTTAAACAGTAAAGAATTATCTTGAGTTAAAGGGGGTTTTTTTTAAAGAAGAGATGAAATTAAAAATTATTACAAAAACGTTAAAACTGTTAAAAATGTTTTAATTACCACAGGCACTGAGAATCTAAACTACTTTATTTAAAAATATTTTATGTTAGGTGTCACTTTTGAGATTGGAAGCAAAAAAAGAGTGTGTGTACACATGTACACGCGACTGAAGTTATACTTCTCATTCAGTATATGTAAATGAATTTCATTTGATATTTTTAATTTCTATTATTAAATTAATTAATCCACACATCGTTTTTTTACATTTTTATCAAGTGAACAATAAATTAATTCTTTCATCCTCCTTGCGTCCATGTAGTTTTCAATTTATTCTGTGAAATTTACACATGTGCGGTTCAGAACGTACGGTATACGCTTAACGAAACTAAATGAATTGAGCATAAAATGTGCGATATGGTTATTTTATGAGAATTGTGTGTGCTTCAGCACTAGTAGTAGCAATATGGAACTTGCAGAGTTGCTACAAAGCTCAAAAGTGAGCTGAGCTCAGCTCACAGCTCAGCTCAAATTTTGAGCTAGCTGACTTTTGAGCTATGTACCATAGCTCAGCTCATTTGAGCTGAGCTGAAAGTCAGCTGAGCTGATGGTTGAGCTGAGCTGTTGGGTGAGCTAAAGTAAAGTGAGCTGAGCTGATCTGTGATGGGTGAGAGGATACATTGATTTTTATTTGGAAAGTATAATGAAATATGAAGATATTTTAAACTTTTATAAAACACCATAGCTCAAGATGTTTGGTTCTAGTTATTAATGGAATTATTTTAACACATGGATATTTTTATAAATAAAACAGATAATTTTTCGTGATCTTTCTCTTGGTTTTTTTAACCCTAGAAAGATAATCATAATATACGTCTCAGAGACGTATGATTCTAAAAAAGATTTTTGGTCTTATGTTAACACTTTTTGTCATATTTATTTAACTCATTACTTAGATTATTTTAAAGAAGTGATATAATAAATCAAATCAATTTAACAAAACCCCAGAAATTTGAATTGAATTAGATAAAACAGTTCTTTACACGCCATACGTCTTACAGACGTAGATTATCTTTCTAGGGTTAATAGTAAATATATTTCTATTTTTTTAGTAAAATATTTCTTTTTTAATCATAAAAAAAATCAGGTACAATCCGGTTTTACGACTTTTTTCAAAATTCCGAGAAAATCGCGTTTGAAAGTTGGGATAAATTTTTTTTTTCGAAAAATCCCCGAATCTTTGAACGCTCCTGGAAGCTAAACCGCTTCAGAGCAATTTTTGGGAGTGGTGCCAAATGATAGCTTGTGTCATGGGCCTACGCTTTGCACATTATCAGATTTTTAAAAAATCGCCTTCCATGTTAAACCGCCACATCATGCCTTTTTTTTCAGAATCGGGCTTAACTTTTTTTTTACCTTTAAGTTCTCCTGGTTTGAGAACGCGTGTACCTACAGGGATGGAAGTTGTACCCAAATGTAGGTTAGAGTCCCCGCTACCTATTGGCATCAAAAAAATTTTTTTCATTTTTTTCAAAATTCCGAGATATAGGCGTTGGAAGGCTTTGATCTAGAGACAGGGGAGTGGTGCCATATGAAAGCTTATATTCTCAGCTACCCGAAAGTGGTATAATCCGGTTTTTCGATTTTTTTCAAAATTCCGAGAAAATCGTGTTTGAAAGTTGGGGTAAATTTTTTTTTCGAAAAATTCCCGAATCTTTGAACGCTCCTGGAAGCTAAACCGCTTCAGAGCAATTTTTGGGAGTGGTGCCAAATGATAGCTTGTGTCATGGGCCTACGCTTTGCACATTATCAGATTTTTAAAAAATCGCCTTCCATGTTAAACCGCCACATCATGCCTTTTTTTTCAGAATCGGGCTTAACTTTTTTTTACCTTTAAGTTCTCCTGGTTTGAGAACGCGTGTACCTACAGGGATGGAAGTTGTACCCAAATGTAGGTTAGAGTCCCCGCTACCTTTTGGCATCAAAAAAATTTTTTTCATTTTTTTCAAAATTCCGAGATATAGAGATATAGATATGGAAGTTGGGGCGCTCACTTTCAGCTCAGCTCAAATGAGCTAAGCTATGGTACCTAGCTCAAATTTGAGCTGAGCTGTGAGCTGAGCTGAAATGTTAGCTTTTTGCAACCCTGGCAACTTGCCACACGCAACTTGCCACATACAACTTGCCACATGCAACTTGCCACATTCAACTTGCCACATACAACTTGCCACATGCAACTTGCTACATGAAACATGTAACTTGCTACGTGTTGTGTGTTTTATGTTTGCCGTACTGTGGCGTACTGCATTTTTAAATACTAAAGTACTGCGTACTCTAAAGGTGAAACGACAGCCCTGCTACCCAGGGTGATCGCGTCATAATCCCTTTGACATTCTTGTCAAAAAGTAAATTTTCATACCCACCCTCCCATAAGAAGTATAACTTCAAAAATCTAAAGTTTCTAATAAGAATAACATGGTAAAGTAAAAGGGTGTTTTTTTTTATATATGCACACTGAACATTATTTTAATTAACACATTTATCAGAAAGAGCTCTTTTATTATACAGTAATTAAAAAATCCTTCAAAACAAAGGCATCCAATCTTCCTGAATTAGTTTTGGCCAAAAAATATTAAACACAAATTATGAGAGTGCACACAAACGGGCTTTGTCCTTTGTGCTTATCCGACCATGCATGTTGCAGATGTTTACCCGCTATTCGTACCTATGTGTATGTAAAAACTAACTACAAAAAAGAAAACTTAAGCTTTTGTTCCTTTTTTTTTTTTGGTCAGAAGTAAAAATTTACTGCATCCCTTTTATTTCTGTATAAATTTTTTACTGCTTTAAACTTCCTTTCTTTTAGTTTTTTTTTTTTTTATTTTTTTTGTCCGAATGGTCCTGGTCCAGAGTTTTATAAAATGAAAAGGAGTTTACTCTAGAAAATAGAGAGAGAAAGAGAAAATGAGTGAATGAGTATATGCAACGAGGAGTAGTACCTGTGTGAAGACATTAAAAATGTTTGAAGTTTTTATTATTATTTTCTTTTTACTTTTTTTAATTTTATTTTTTGTTTTATTTTTATAAAGGAAGCCAAAAGGACATCATTCAACTTGGTTCAACCCTTTTGTTGTTTGTTTAACTTAAAAAAATATAAATGATTTTTTTCTTCTTGTTTTTATTTTTTTGTTTTTTTTTTTTATTTTATTTTGTTGAACTTCTTTTTGTACTTTTTGTTATGGAAAACTTTTGACGCGATGCTAATTGTTTTGTAGTCTGAAATGCATTTTCCTTTTTTTTTATTATTTTTTGTTTTATCCTGGAAAAAGTTTGATGATGATTCTCTCACCATGTCGTTTATGATAGCTTACAATATAGACCAGGGTCGATAATTTTTGAAACTAAAAAAATCATAGTAGAATGAAACCCATTGGAAAAGGAGGTGAATATGATGAAAATTAAAGGAAAAATAAATTACGGGCGAGCCGAGTTCGGGAAGTGGGTGGGTTGAGTTTTTAATGGTAAAAAATGGTATATCTCGAATTCCGGCAAAACTAAAAGTCCTATAGAAAAAAGTTGTATTGCAAAGTTGTAGGTAATAAAAAGATCTACAACTTTTGTACCAACAATTTTTTCACATAACCTCAAAATTTATGTGAAAAATTGAAAAAACCGAGTTTTTGGTTTTTTATTTCTATCTTTTTCAAAAACAAAAATTTGTATACGAAATTTGGTGAAAACTTACCTTATTATGTCCCAAATACAATGTAATTTATTTAATTTAATATATTAATTTGTTTACCTTATTTTGACTTAATACCAAGAAAACACCCTAATTTTCAATCGAAAATTCACGTGTCAAAATATCAGCTTTTTTCAAAAAGTCGCTAGGCATTTCGTTTGTTAAAATGTCTATTTTCTGATGGTGTAAAAAAAAATTCACATTAGTATACTATAGAACATGTTCTCGTAAAATGCAAAAAATGAAAAAATCTTGAATTCGAAAAATTTTTTGTATCATTGTTTACAATTTTGGCCTATTTATTCAAATTTACACTTTAATTACTCAAAAAACGTAAGATTTCATGTAACATTGATTAATGTTACGGTTTTTGAGTAATTTAAGTGTAAATTTTAATAAATAGTCTAAAATTTTAAATAATGATAAAAAAATTTTCGAATTCAAGCTTTTTTCTTTTACCGAGAACATGTACTTTGGTATACTAATGTAAATTGTTGTTTACACTATCGAAAAGTAGAGATTTTGGAGAACAAAATACCCACCGACTTTTTGAAAAAAGCTGATATTTTGACACGTGAATTTTGGATTGAAAATTAGGGTGTTTTTTTGGTATTAAGTCAAAAAAAAGGGTTAAAAAATAAACATTTTAAATCAAATAAATTAAAGTGTATTTGGGACATATTAAGGTAAGTTTTCACCAAATTTCGTATAAAAATTTTTGTTCTTGAAAAAGATAAAAATAAAAAACCAAAAACTCGGTTTTTTTAATTTTTCACATAAATTTTGAGGTAATGTGAAAAAATTGTTGGTACAAAAGTTGTAGATCTTTTTATTACCTACAACTTTGCAATACAACTTTTTTCTATAGGACTTGTAGTTTTGTCGGAAATCGAGATATACCATTTTTTACCATTAAAAACTCAACCCACCCACTTCCCGAACTCGGCTCGCCCGTAATTTATTTTTCCTTTCATTTTTATCATATTCACCTCCTTTTCCAATGGGTTTTATCCTACTATGATTTTTTTGTACTTTTTAATTTTTTTGAAGGCATCGGCACTGGTCTAATAGTTATTGTGGTTTTTTGAAAAATAAACATGAATTTATGTTTAACTCTACCGACAGTTAAAGTTTTTGTTTGTTTTGACAAAGTATGTTAAAAATTTATTTGGTTTAAAGTAATTTTTGGTTAACTTAATTTGAAGTTTACAAAACTTTTTTTTAAAATGCACATTATGCAGGTGGATTGGTCCTAGTGTATTTTAACTTTATGAGATTTAAAATTCATGATGAATAAATAAATGAAACTCGTGACTGATTAAATATGATATTTCAATAATAAAGTGGAGCTATTAAATGAGAACTATTGTAATAGCTGTTTCGTAAAAAAAAATGTTCATCCACCGGAATTATACCTATTAAATAAATAAATAAGCAGTAGGTATATTATGTTTTTTATCATTTTTTGGCATCGTGATTTGTAAAATTTGTTAACACGAAAAATGTTTTGATAAATTAAAAAAAAAAAAAATTAAAAATACTAAAAAAAATATTTTTTTCAAGTCGCTTATTAATTTAAATAAAATTTATAACAAACATAATATAATTTAATTGATTTATAAGGCAGCCGCATTTATCCATAAACCATAAGTAATTTTAAAATTACAATTTAGACAATTATAGGTACAGAGCTTATTATTATTCTTATACATTGTAAAAATATCAATTTTAAAAAGATGCATTTCAAATTAAAAAAAAATATGTATTTTTTTTTAATTTCCAAAGATTAAGATTTTAAAATAATTAATTTAGCTTAAAAAAATCCAGGATTGGGTCGAACGTACTTGCTCTTATGTTAAAATTTGCTTGGAATATTGAATCTTTTAAAAATATAAATTTTTTTTTAAGAAATTTAAAAACAAAAAAAAAATAATAGTAATTTTGTTTTAAATTCACAGAAACATTTTCTTAGATAGTTTTGAACTCAAAACGAAGTATCCAATTGAATTTCTTGTATAAAAAAACATTTTTTTGAAAATCGTTAGAAAAATCGTTTCTTTTTTATAAAAAAAAAAAATATTAAATGATTCATAAAAACAAAAATAACGAAGAAAAAAAAAATAACAAAAATAATAAAAATTATTAAAATTATTTCTATTTTAAGTGGACCGATTGAATATAATTCAATTTATAAGTTCAAGTGACCTCAACTCAAAAAAAGGGCGAAACGCTTTATAAATTTTTGGAGTTGAGGTCACTTGAACTTATAAATTAAATCATGAAAAAAAAGTTTCAATGATATCCATAGATCCGTTTTCATAATCTTGATTTTTTGAAAAAAAAATTTTTTTTTATTTTTTAAAAAATCCAAAAACTTTTTTTTAAATTTTTTTTCTTAAGTCGTTTATGAGAAATTCAGAAAAAAAAACAGTCCTATGGCCAGTACCGTTCACATCGGTCTAAAAAATATTTTGTTTAGTTTTAAAAGTACAATCTAATCGCAGAACATCTATTTTATCAATATTGCCATTTTTGAGAAGAACACTCTTTTCAATTTTGGTCATATGAATGCAATGGCAAGTTCCTACATTTAATTTTGGTTCAAAAATAAAATTTAAATTTCCCCTCAAGGGAATCACCATAAAAGTCATAAGTACGATATTTGAAAGAAGTTGTTTCGGCTTCAGATTTTGGTTTAAGCTGCCTTTCGAGAAAGAGACAGACAGACAGAAAGACGGAAAGACAGAATTGCGAGACCCACTTTTTTAGTACCTATTCCGAATCATTCCGATTCCTTAACTAGCCCTATCCAATGCAGTAAATATGTGGAGCGCAATTAAAAAAAAATTGTGGCTGGGGTACCACAAGGCTGTGTTCTAGGTCCAGTGTTCTACATTTTTACTTTCATCAACAATTCATCGTAGCTAATTTTGCTGATGACAATGTTATAGTTTTTTCTGTAAGCATTCATTTTAAAAATGTGTAAGTAAGTAAGTGAATTTACTTATCATGCATAGCTATTATTTTTTTTTACTTAAATTCAAAGAATTAATACATAAAGCTTATATATATGACTTTTCTTGGCAAGTGTCTCATATCTCCTTTCGTTGAATCTTGAAATTTTATGTTCCTTGTTTCTATTTATAGAATACCCTACCAAGTATTCTTTCATTCACAACCACTTTGAAATATATCAGAAAAATATTATATGAAAGTTGAAAATAGAAGTTGTTATGTTTATTCAAAGTATGTATAGGTACTCTTCCGTGTGTGACATTCTATTTGAAATTTTATTTCTATATCAAACAGATTTTGTGTATCAAAAATATCTTAAAAAAATAAAAATTGAGAAAAAGATGCTGTACACACACTTGTGTTGGTACATAAATAATGTGGGCTTATGGCAAAAATATAAATTGAATATTGAACCAAGAAATACAAACATATACCTACGCGTAGGATGAATGTGATGCTATTTTTTCAGACTCAATTTACCTATTCAAACTTGTTCACGTAATGCTCTTTATTTAAGTATATTACTTACATCTTTTTTGCATTTTTAAAATTTGAAAGAACATTTTAAAATAGTGATCTCAAAGTTCCCACATGCTCTTTTTGAATCATATCATTTAGCAATAGAGACAAAGCTTAATATTGAACTTAACATTCTTCTTGGCAAAATTTAACCATCAATAACCAATACACATAACTTTCTTATTGATTAATTAGGTATGCATTGACAACAAAATTTATAATACACGAATATTCAATTATCGCAGCTCTATACTCATGTACTGGATGCCATACCATCATCATCATCAACATCAACATCATCCATAACAATTAATTTATCGTCTAGGTTAGGTAGCTACATCTATTTATTTGTGTTCCATATTAATTAAGAGTCTAATGCAATTTTGGTTTATTATGTTCCATTATAAATTCCTTTAATTTAGGTCTTTGAAAACATTTGCGAAACTCTATATCTGCCATCGAATACCTGTATTGATTATGTCTCCTCTGTCTGTAATGTAACTTAATAAGTCATAAATAAATAATGTTTAATTAGTCATAATTTAAAGTAGCTATGTTTTACTTTGTTTAACCACAAAAAAAGTAATATTTCAATTTGGCTTGTAAAAAACAAAGTAGTAAAAATAAGTAGTTTCGAAAAATTAAAAGAAAAAGATGTTGAGGAATGTTATCTTTTACTAGATTTACAGATGTGGAGAAGAAAAAATAATGCCAGATACAACTTTTCTTCATAATATAGTGAAATATACCATAAACTAGTAAAATCTACTAGAAATAAAGTTAAATCAACAAGAAGCAAAGTTATTCTTGCGTTATTTTCTCTATTTGCAGATTAAACTACCTTTTTACATACATTTATTTGGAAACTGACACGCGTCACTTTTTGAAAACTGTCGTGCATCATTTTTTTTTTTTTGACGTGATAACGTCTTATAAATCGATGAACCATGGCAGCCACCACAAAAAAATTGACGCCATTTTCTAACGTTACACTGTCGCTCTTTCGCAGTGCGGCAAAAAATTTCAATTAAAAATTAAAAATAAACTATTAGAGATACAAAAATCTTCTATAGCTTATTTGAAAGATAATAACTTAAAGCTTAACCCAAATGAAGGATTTTTAAAAATTCCGTCATTTAAAACGGAAAGATGAAATTTGGGCTAAAATCTAAACGCGAAGTTGTAACTGCATTTAAGAAATAATTCTTAAAAATGTTTGAACGTTGTACACGTGTTGCGGCTATGACAAAATGATGATTTTGGGTAAAGGAAATTTTTTTTGACAATTCTAAAGATGCCATGTGAAAGATGAGGGAAAAAAAATTATGCGTCTGATAAATATTTTTTTCCAACAATCTGCGTTTCGAAATATGAATTTTTGAAAAAACACCTTGTTTTTTAGGGGTATTTTTGGGTAGTTTTTAATTTTTAGCGTTCAAAAAATCTCAAACTTATAGGACATGTAGGTTTTGGCCTTATGCATACATGTGCAACTTGGAATCGTTTAGTGAGTTTTGACTGAATAACGGAAGAAACAAGTTTTTAAAAAAACACGTTTTTTGACCGTTTTTTAACCGATTTTCATCGTTTTTTATTTTTATCTTTTTTTATTTAATAGATACAGGAATAAAGTTTTTGGAGTAGTAATAGACCATGACCACGACTATATGTGTCGAAGTTTCAATCATTTTCGTAAACACAATTTTGTGATAACCGTAAAATAAAATTTTAGAATTCAACAGGTTATAACTTTTGACCAAGAGCAGATAGAAATTATTATTAAACTTTTATGAGCATTCTGATACAATTACCTTTCATTTGGTATATCACACATAACGGTAGACTAACTACAAGCTACACAATGTTAAATCAAGAAACTTGCGAAAAACCTCAAAACAAGATAAAAATTCATATTTTGTTTGGTTTTTTTGATGAAAATTATTGTTTTCAATAAATTATTTTTATACTTTTTGCGCATTGTAAGAATTTAAAAATAGTTTTATTCTAAAGGAGTATATTTGGCTTTTAAATTGCATAATTTTTTTGTAAGCTTTAAAAAATAAAATGAGAAAATAAAAATGGTATGTTTTTCGAGCTTTTTCTTGTAAATTATGATTGTTTGAAATAAGTAAAAGCTTCAATTGACTCATTTTAAACAAAAGCACACAACCTGTTTTCTGACGACGTTATCACGTAAAATTATCGTCCGTAAACCGGCTTTACAGACAACCCCCTTTTTTTTTTTTGATTTTTTGTGTGACGCGAATCACTTTTTGAAAACTGAAGCGCGTCACTTTTAAAAACTGCAGCGCTAAGGCCAAGTTAATATAAATTATTAAACTCGACGAAGTTATTGATTTTGTCTTTAAAAAACTCTTAAAATTAAGTGCTTTTCATTTCACATCTGATTTTTTTTTTTTTTTTCTTTGTAATTTCTTTATGAGAAAATCTCATTTTCCTGGAACAACGACGACAACACCCATCTAACAGAATATATAGGTACTCACATAATTATTCATTCAGCCTACTATACCTTACATATACAAAGTCTTGCGTTGAGATTTATGGCTATCTTAATTGCTTCCTAAAGAGGAAGTCAATTGAACTCCTTCCTTTGTGTATAAATTTTCATTAACATTCTACTTCCCACAACGAACGGGCGGCAGTTAGCTGGATGATTGCTTCACATGTTCACACGTAAATCTATGTATGTACTTTCAGGTAGGTTACAATATGTATATGATGGCTAGGGTTATTTTTCCATATGAAAAAATTCCAAACTTAGCATATGAGAGAAAGCAGAGCATATTATAGAGAAGAAGAACGCAGAGCTTCATTATAGAACTTTTAAGGTATTGCAAAATAGAGTATAGAAGGTAATATAACACTTTTGTAGAAAATTTATAACCATCATTATTTGCTTGGCAGCCTTCTTCACCTGCAGCAAAAATTATTGGTTATAATTAATTTAAATAAAAACAAAAAAGAATATTTTTAATATAGCCATGTTTTTTTTTTTTTAGATACTAATTTCTTTTTCACAATATATTACAAGGAATTTGTTTCAATAAGGATCAATACGAACTAATTGAATTCAAAGTAGAGTAGTTTCTTGAATTATTTTAACGATGACGTAGGGAAAAAGAAAAAAAAATGGGTAATACTTTCTGTTTAGCTGTACTCATTAAAAGTCACAGCCGTTAATAGCGGTTCAAAGATATTTTTTTTTTTTTTAATTTGATACCTACTATAACCATTTCTCATGACCCCAAAACCGTTTAAACATGTGTATCAACAAAGATTTCTATTTTTTTTTTTTTTCTTTGGAATAAATATGTTAAAAATATTTATTTAGGTAATTCCTTTGGTTTTTTTTTACCTCTGTTGTTAGAGTTAATTTAAAAAAAATGTTATTTTAAATTCATTCGTGTTTTTGAATTCACTTAGAAGTTCAGTTCAAAACCGAGTTTTTGGTTTTTTATTTTTATCTTTTTCAAAAAGATGTTTTTTTCTACGAAGTTTGGTGAAAACCTACCTCATTATGTCTCAAATACATAGTAATTTATTTGATTTAAAATATTAATTTTTTAACCTTATTTTGACTTAATATCAAAAAAACACCCTAATTTTCAATCGAAAATTCACGTGTCAAAATATCAGTTTTTTTTTTCAAAAAATCGGTGGGTTATTTGTTCGTAAAAATCTCTACTTTCTGTTTGTGTAAACATAAATTTACATTAGTATACCATAGTACATATTCTCGGAAAATGCAAAAAATGAAAAAAGCTTAAATTCGAAATAATTTTTTTATCATTATTAACAATTTTGGCCTGTTTATTAAAATTTACACTTTAACTACTCAAAAAGCAATAGATTTATCAATGTAACATAAAATCTAATGGTTTTGTTTTTCATATAAATTTTGAGGTTATGTGAAAAAATTGTTAAAACGTGAGTTGTAATCTTTTTATTACCTACAATTTTGCCATACAACTTTTTTCCATAGAACTTGTAGTTTTGCCGGAAATCGAGATATATCATTTTTTACCATTAAATTCTCAACCCACCCACTTCCCGAACTCGGCTTGCCCGTAATTTATTTTTCCTTTAATTTTTATCATATTCACCTCCTTTTCCAATGGGTTTCATCCCACAATGATTTTTTTTTTACTTTTTAATATTTTTGAAGGCTTCGGCACTGGTCTAAAAGTCAACTTAGTTTTAGAAACTTGATTTTGTTTCATCGTAGCGGCGAGACGGACAAACAGATTTACTGACGTGCAGCTAAACATACCTACCAACATATTTGTGCATTCTCTTTCTACGTAATGAAATGGAGTTCCACCTAACCATTGCCGCAGCACTGCCACACGGCTTTTTGAAAGCCGCACCACCGTGCCACGCCACAGCCACACCGTGATCAAATTTTTCTGTTCCGCTGCATCACGCCAGCACTATGTTCAAAAATAATTACTATTCCACCTCACCATCGCCGCACGACATCCGCACCATAATCAAAGATTTCTATTCCGCTGCACAACACCTCCGCACCACAGCGCCGCGCCGCACCACAGTCATTAACAATACAAATTTTTTAATCGTCTTCAAAGTTATTGTTACACTAACAACAAATCGCCAGTCCATACAAACATGAGTAGGTGTTCGAGTGGTTATTAATTAAGGCATTGGATTGCTAATTCAAAGTACTTTGCTATCAGAAGAGAATAAGATTCGCCTGTGATTCAAGTAAAAATTCAATTTAAAAAACCCAAAAACTTGCGTCTTAGAAAACTTAGCGCTTTGCACCTGCGAATCGCAAAGCTAAGTAAAAGGATTTCTTTTTCAGAGGGTGAATTTGATTTGCAAAATGGTGTAATTTGCCTTTTCGATCCATACTTCTAGACATCCAAATTGTAGTTTATTTTAAGAATATTGAAATAGTGCGCATCAACTTTTAATTGGGTCACAGTTCAAAATATACGTTGCCGACTTTCATTCTCTATAACTGAGTTTCTTTAAATCAATGCACATTTCGGTTTTTTTTTACAAAAGAATTGAATTCTTTGCAAAAAAAAACTTTTATTAAGTATCGAAATTAAAACAAAAGCAATTACTGCAACTCTTTTTCTATATACATTCGCTACACCCAAAACTTTTCTGACAAAATAATAATAATAATTGAAAGACTTTCAATAATAATTGAGTGATTTGTCCATTTTCTCCATTTAATGGCTCTCACTTTGAACCTTTGAGTATTTTCTTTTTTTTTTTGTCAAGATTTCAAACAAAAGATTTCAATTGCAATTAAACTGGGTCAAAACCTTATTGTTTTAATAACCATTCCGTATAATCTGTAAGTTTCACCCACTTCAGACCCAAGCTACATCGCCACAATTAACAAGAACTTTTAAGTTTTTCAATTATTTTTTTTTTTTATTATTTGTGTCGACTTTTTGTTCAATTCAATTCATTTGTGAGCGAAGTCCTGTATGGATGATTCAGAAATCTCTTAGCATGGTTTTGCACTTTTCCATTCTGAGTACTTTCTCAGATGTTGCATTTACGTAAAGAGACTTTATAATGAATACCAAGATGGATTATTACAACAATGCACACTTTTTTTCAATTTGTTAAAAAATATAATAAATATGTTCACTTGGACTTTATTATTGAGTATTTACGTACTCATAATTTGTGAGTTCTGATGACTCTTAACAGTCTTTTGCAATATTGGTTCAATTTTAATTACAAATATAAGCCTCCACCAGACACACACATTTTTTATACAACTTGACTGTTAATTGAAATTTTGCTATTATAATTAATTTAATTAAATATTTATCAAAATACAAACAAATAAAAATATTATAATATAAAAAATAATGTACAAATTAATTAGTTCGAATAAATTTTTTTGTATTGGGACAAAAAAATATATCCGAGGTTTATAAATATTTTTTTTTTTTTGTGTTAAACAATTGAAAGAGGTTGAGAGTTCTTTATTTTGCATATAAATTGGATTTTTAATTGAATTTATTTGTAAAAAAAAATATGTAAAGTTACAGTGACTTTGTAAGTTAATCATTCTTCAGCCATGTTAACTCTCAGAAAAACACAAAAGGCCTAAAATAATAAAATCCACGACTTGGTCGCACGTACTTGATCTATTGCTTAAATTATGAAAACAAAAAAATTAAAGAAAATTATAATTTAATTTAATAAAGGCATTTCACCAAAAATGTAAAAAAAAATAATAAAATCTGTTTTTTAAATTAATGAAAAACCGTTTTCAATTATTTTGATCGCAAAAAAAGTATGTCATATGACTTCTTGTAAGAAAAGGAATTTTTAGAAAGAAAATATTTTAAAATCGTTAGAACTTAATAAAAAAAAAAAAATTGGTTCCTATACCATTTTGAAGAAATAATTAATAAACACTTAAAAATGAAATTTCAAAATATTTTAATGGCCCGTTTTCAAAAAAAAAAAAAAATTGATAAATTTTTTAAAAGCCCAAAATGTGTTTTTTTGAAAATTACGGTTACTTAAACGCTTTTGTATAAAAATTTGCAATGAAGTCGGGTTAGTTGTGTAGGAGATATTCAGAAAACCAAAAAATGTTGAAAGGCCTGAAGTTTGATAAATTAAAAATTAACAATTAAAACACCTTAATAACTTCACTTGAGTCGGTACACATTCATTTAAAATTTACATTAAACAATATTAAAAACAATTAAAAACAAACGCGACACGTAGGGGAGAAGGGGGTACATTTGGCACTTAGTTTTTAAAGGTCTGTATTTTCGAAAACTGTTAATGTTTTCCAATGTTTTGTTTTGTATTTGATTTATTGACTATTCAAGATTATACTAACAGTAATTTTTTTTTGTTTTACAACATTACAACATTTAAAAAAATTATGTTTTCTAAAAAAAGTCATTTTTTCAAAAGTGCCCCGATTCCGGGGCACTTTTGACTTTAAAAGTGGTACATTTGACAATGGTGGATTAAACCCCACATCGTGTGCATTACATTTTTAAAACTATCAGCGGATCTTACTCGTCTATTATTTAATTAGAAAAAAAATAAGTTTTTGGTTTTAAACAATCTAGGTACTAAACAATTAAACGAAAAAAATAAATCAAAAAATTTATTTTCTAAAAAGAAGAAGAAAAAACAAAAAACCATAAAATATTTCAAAAAATCTCTCCATTTAAATCTTAATCAAAATTTATCGATGTCGATTTACTTTTAAATAATTTATTAAATAAAAAATTCCCCAAAATCAACGTAAAAATGTGCCCAAATTGCAAAAGTCAAAGATGCCCCGAAGGAGCTTCATAACTGATTTTCTTTTTTTTCAATAACTAATACTATTTTTTTTACAAAGCTGGTTTTAATTTACTTAACTTTAAGCTTAGTGCTATCAAAATATTGATTCAGCATTGAAAAAACTTTTAATTACGTTCAAAAATCGCTTACAAAATCGTGGTCAAAAATAAGATCAGAAATACAGAAAACACGAAAACAAGTGGTACTCCGCGAAAAGTTAATGAAAGACTGCGAAATTTCGCAAAATTTCTTTAAATCAAACTAAGCTTCTTTCTTCATCCAAACTATTGTTAATTAAGGGCACGTTCAAAAAGTTTTAAAATAAAAGTGGTATGTCATTTTGAAGAAACTACTACTCAACATCTAAAACCAAAATTTCAAAAAAATTCAATGTGCCATTTTCGAACATTTGATTTTTCAAAAAAAAAAAAAAAAAAAAAAAAGGTTTTTAAAAAATTTAAAATTATAAAAAAATTTCGTTGAAATACAATTAGCAGTTTGGCAAAAAATTAGATTTAAAAAAAAAAAAACGGTTCTATTTAAACAAAAAAAAAGTCTTCATCAAAACTAACATTTGAATTTTTTTTTAACAAAATCTTAGGAGCCGTTTTCGAGAAAATTATTAAGATTTTCCGAAATGAGTATATGACAGGTACCGATATTTTTGGTCCAAAAAAATTATTCCAAAAACCCCTATGGAGATTTTCCAAAAAATTCTACATACCAAGTTTGATGTCGATCGGTCTATCCGTTTAGGCCGTAGCTCCTTATACAGACAGACTGACAGACTTCTGGGACCCACTTTTTTGGCATTCTCCATTATCGCAATGTCATGTAAAATTGTTATATCGAGTTCGGTTTTTTTTACGAATCCTAAACTTGCCCTATAGTACCTTTATCGCAAGTAAAAAGGATACAACCAGAAATGGAAAAAAAATATGGATCTAAAATAAATACAAAATAAGAAATTGCGTTATAATAAATTCTCAAACTGAACAATCATATAGAAAATCTCAAATATAAAATTACCAAAAAACCAAACCAAAACTCATTTAGCGCCATGCCATCATTATGCATTCAACTTTATTGAATACTATCTCCCTGAATCTAGCATCTATAGAAATAATTCCAAAATGACCAAAAACCCACAAACCCGCGTATTCAACATACACACAAATGTATTATGTGTCTGCATTTCAGGTATATTAATGTAAAATTTTGGATCAAATAATGTCATCCGCCATTTCAATTTTGGTTAGCTCTTCATCAATAAGAGTAGACCCGGAACCAAAATTTGGGGATAGAACCAGGACAATTAATGCTGCCCAATCAGCCAACTAGTATAGGTAATATGGCTAGCCAAAAAGTGAGCGCACCCACACAACCTATACCATTACCAATCTATATAAAGTAGATTGTATGTGTTTTCGTGCAATTTGCAATCTTCATGCCATTATAGAGGTTTCACACAAATTCGTTTGTGATTTGCATAGATTTGCCATTTATTAAACACACCACTACCACCGCCGCCGCCGACTGACTGGCTAATAATGGTTTCGAATTAATTGCAAAACGTGATTAAAATTCTCAATTAAAATGTGCATTATATAATTATAATATATTTTTTGGGCAACTATCTCTCGCTGTTACAATGTCAAAACAAACGAATTCATAATATATTTTTGAGGATAGGTATCTATTAATTACCTAAGTTGCGTTTTGAAAGGTTTGTTTGTTTTAAGTTCTTCAGACATTTTGATTTTGGATGTTAATTTATTTATTTAATTTCAAATGTCATACAATTTATTACTTATATGAAGTTTATGGTTTTTTGGTAAAATAATTATTTATCAAAAACTAATTAGCTTGTTCAGCGGTAAATGATAAATTAAATATTTGATAAAAATGAAGATCCATTGGTTTTGTTAGGTATTAGATTAAACGATAGTTAATGTAAATTACGCTGTATTGGTTAAATTGAATATTTTGAAATGGAACGGCAATATCAATTAGTTTTTTGTTTTTGTGTTAGGTATTATAAGCTCAGTCAACGAAAAAAAAAATCATAAAAAAGCATTTTTTGCAGGACAATTTTTTTTCGTGGAATATACGATATAAACCACAATTTGTAGGGATGATTGGTGGATAATAAGATCTGCCACACAGTGGCGCTTATTATGATTTTTGAAGTCAAAAATCATTTTCACTGCCTTTTCCTGAAGAAAAGTCATGCAATTTCGTACCTACACTAGAGGATATTATTTCTGTATTCAAATTGGTGGCTTCAAAAGGGCAGCCATTACTGGCATTTAAATAGCTTAGTTTATATCAAGCCAGTATTCGAAATTGTTTTTTGATAGGTACAACAAACATATTTATATAGAAAAAAATCTAAAATTTCGAATTAAAAGAAGATACCATCTGTAGGATATGTACCAAATCTTTAAAACACATTTCATGAGCTGTAATTATAGTAATTCCCCAAATATTTTATAAAAGAAACAATTTTGACAATTTTTATAACAAATTTCATAAAAAAAATGTACTTTATTGGCGTAACAACAATGTTTTCAAGGAAAGACTAGCAAATTATGAAAATAATAAAAAGTACCTAGACAACAATGCTCAACAAAAGTGAATATTAAATCTTTCGTTAAACTAAAATAGGTATACTTTTTCAATACAAAAAGATAAAAAAATTTCTTATCAAAGTTCAATCTGGCACGATATTTGCATATTTGTAGGAGCTACTATATATTTTTAGGACCTATTATAAGGCTAATTCTTGGAGTATTTGCAATTACCAACAACTTTTGACTATTATTTTCTATGAAATTTCTGAAAAATATTAACTATTTTCACGTTTTATTGTTGCCAACTCTGTTTTACAAAAATTAAAAAAAAAATAATAAAGTAATAAAGTAATACAAAAACTACAATGCTCAACAAAACTAAATATTGAATCTATAAATATATTTTTTAATAATTCTTATAATCTTAATTAAAATTCGAAGTCATAAAAAATCTATGACGTCACGCTATTGAGATATAAAAACTTAAAAATGAGTTCTTATCTTTGAATAGATTTATATTAAAATCTATTTGAAAAGCACACCGAAAAAAAAACCAATATCAATTTAACATTTTTTAAATATCAGCCAAAAATGCTCTATAAAATGTGTTTTATGATATTTAAAATGTTAAAACAATATTTTTATTATCAGGATGATATTTAAATGTTACATTATGGAAATTTTTTTTGATATTTTAATATAATTTTTTCATATCTATTTCTCATTCCAAATTATTGAAAAATAATAAATACAAAATTCTTAATGTGTACTAATTTAAAGGCGCTTTGTGTTTTTTCGAAGTAAAATGTATGATTTACTGAGAAAATTTGATCGGCAATAAGATTTTACTTCACATAGTTTGGGAGAAAATAACAAAACAATTATATCACCTTTAATAGAAAAAATAATATCACCATTATTTTGTAAAGAATATTCCCTTTCAATAATGTTTTGAAAAAAGAAAGACAATTCTTAAAATAATAATAAAAATAATAAAAATGAAAAGGAAAGAAATAGGTTTCATTATAATAAAAAAAAACGTAAAATCTAGTCAACATTGACATTTTAATTGTCAAAGTGAAATTTTCACTATTCCACCTGAAATTAAAAAATGTCAAAATGATATGATAAAATATCAAAATTGATATTTTAATTGTTGGACGACTTTTGTCACTGAAAAATGTTAATTTGATAGCTGTTATTATCAAATTTTTTTTTCAGTGCATATATTTTGGCTTAGCTTAAAATAAATACTCAGTTTTATTAAATATTGTCTTCTTCTTCTTCCTTTTTCTCGGCGCTGTTATGATCTCGATGTCGAGGGGATCATAACTATCCCACGTAACTGCTTCACACTAGTGATCCGCCTGTGGGGTTCGCCGGGTTGACCTCAGAAATCGGCGCCAAGCCTCCCGGTTTTGTATTGTTCCATTTCTAAGGCCAACTGAATGCTGGTGGTTTTGCATTTGCTTGTACCAGGAGTTTTTAGGCCTACCTTTCTTTCTATTTCGTGTTGGAACGTTGTATTAAATATTGTAATCTTTATTATTATTTATTCTTTATAGATTAAAACTTAGTTGGCAATAATATAACGCTAAAATAGTAATTTTTTATGGAATTCAATTTAAATACCAACTACTTTTAAAAAGAAAATTTTATTTAAACTAAAATAAAATTTTTCGTATTTTCATGACTTTTCACTTTTTGTTTCTTATCAATTTCTGACTTAGTAGAAAAATGGTTTATACCTTTTTGAAAAGGGTGTTTTAAATAGAATAGAACTTCATCAAAAATTTTTACATTTAGGCTATATCTAAAAAAATGGCCTAGTAAGTTAACATATACCTATTTCAAATGTGAAAAAACTTATTCCCTCTTGGGGCGCCATCTAGCGTCAAAATAAAAATCTGAAAAAATTAGGGGATTATTTTTGACTTACCTATTTAGAAACAGTTTCTAAACTTGATTAAAAAATAACGAACGCCCTAATGTATACAGTATTTCAATTTTTCTAAATTAAAAAATCATTGCAACAGCTTGTAGCTTAGAATCACTTCCACACAACCACAAATTTAAATAATTTTCGCTAATTGGATCTGAGATTAAACATAAACAACTTTTGAAAATATTGGCGATACTATTTCATTTAGGAGTGCATAGGAAAAGTCTATTTAAGGAAATCAACCATCTATAAATTGGTTATTATTGCTCTTTAGCAATCTTAAGCTTTCAATTATTTCTTGAATTTTATTCATAATTTTAATTTTTCAATTTTAATTCCATCCCTAAAGAAGAACAAAACAATTATTTCTTCATGCAATTTGCACCTGAAAAGATACCGCATTTAAATCCTTTTGACATTTTTCCTTGCGGTTGAGGTCATTCTTTAGATGTAGAAAACAAAAGAATATTAAGTATGATGAAGCGAGGTAAAAACAAACTAGCTACCTACTTCAGGTTTGATAATATTAATTTGCTGTCTCACAAACTATGCATTTTGTTGAGATTAAACGAATATTCAGTTTCAAACACAATGCAAGGAGGGGATATATATTGCAAATAATTAATTTAAGGCTTTATTCTTTGTTTGCACTTTGTCTTTCTTAGAAAAAGAAGAATAATGAAAAAAAATTTAAAAATAAAAAAAAAAGTAAAAATTACTTTGCATTATCTAACGATAGAGGAGCTCAATTATCTAGGATTAAGAATAGTCCATTGAAATGTTACATTAACCTTGCATTTTGGGTAGGACAAGATTTTTTGGTTTTGATGTGTAGAGAAGGTTAATGTGAGTATACAATCTAGTTTTCGGGGTTGAAAGCCCCCCCATTTGGCCGGCATCTTGGAAAAAGGGGTGTAAACTGTTTTTAATCGATATCTTCCGAACGGTAAGTCCCACAAAAAAAATTTCTAAAGCGATTTTGTAGATAATTTATTTCTGTACAATTTTGATTAAGGTACTTTTTTGTGTGAAATTGAAAATAAGAAAGTTATACTTGAAAATAGATGTACATTTTCAAGAAAAAAATCTTTGAAGGGCCATAGCTTTTTTTTTACAACTTTTTTTGAAAAAATACTCATGACAGTTTTTAAAGATCATTTAATTTTCAACAATTTGATGTGCTCATTTTGCAGATTTTGTTTATATAAAGCTGTTGGAATGGTTTTACAAAAAAAGGTAACAATTTATTTTCGTACTTTTATATGTATGTTCATTTTATTTTTTTTTGCTTCAATACAGGCTGATTCAGAAGGATATGTAGGTTGGGTTGAAACAAGAAAAAAATCATGAGGTATAGGAGGGTCCATTCCCTACCGTTTAGTTAGGAGATCAATTTTCTAAAAAAAAATTGTCTTACTTTTGAAAAAAAAATTACTAAAAATCAACGTTTACACATATTTTAACGTGTTATATTTTTTTGTAAAGCCGAAAACCCTTTCTTTTATACTATTTTTAATTAAACCTGTTTTATAGAATAGCTTTTGAAAAAATAATTTTCAAAATAAAAACTTTGAAAAAAGAAATACGAAAAAAATATTTCGAACTAATTTTTTTCAAAATTTTATATAATTAAGTACTAATTTAGTTTTCAAAATTCAATGCTGAAAATCGGATGCAAAAAAAGTCTTGTCGTTTTCGAGAAATTAAAAAAAAAAACAAAACTACTTTCACCACTTATATCCAATTTTTTAAATCCAATCTCGTTAAATCCAAACAAATTTAAACTGCTCTCTGGGGGTCTGTTTACCTTTAATAACCCAGATGTAAAATTCATTTTCACAGCGTTCAGTTGTCAAGTATTTTGTGAAGGAAAAATAAAGATAAATACAAACTATACAAAATTGATTTAATAATTAATAATTTTTTAAAGTTAAAACAAACAATAATGGGGTTATTAGAAAAAAGTAGTTTTGGTTTTTTTTAATTTCTCGAAAACGACAAGACTTTTTTGCATCCGGTTTTTTAGCATTGAATTTTGAAAACTAAATTAGTACTTAATTATATAAAATTTTGAAAAAAATTAGTTCGAAATATTTTTTTCGTATTTTTTTCAAAGTTTTTATTTTGAAAATTATTTTTTCAAAAGCTATTCTATAAAACAGGTTTAATTAGAAATAGTATAAAAGAAAGGGTTTTCGGCTTTACAAAAAAATATAACACGTTAAAATAGGTGTAAACGTTGATTTTTAGTAATTTTTTTTCAAAAGTAAGACAATTTTTTCAGAAAATTGATCTCCTGACTAAACGGTAGGGTTTCAACCCAACCTACATATTCTTCTGAATCAGCCTGTATTGAAGTAAAAAAAAATAAAATGAACATATAAAAGTAGGAAATTAAATTGCTACCTTTTTTTGTAAAACCATTCCAACAGCTTTATATAAACGAAATCTGCAAAATGAGCACATCAAATTGTTGGAAATTAAATGATCTTTAAAAACTGTCATGAGTATTTTTTCAAAAAAAGTTGTAAAAAAAAGCTATGGCCCTTCAAAGATTTTTTTCTTGAAAATGTACATCTATTTTCAAGTATAACTTTCTTATTTTCAATTTCACACAAAAAATTACATTAATCAAAATTGTACAGAAATAAATTATCTACAAAATCGCTTTAGAAATTTTTTTTGTGGGACTTACCGTTCGCAAGATATCGATTAAAAACAGTTTACACCCCTTTTTCCAAGATGGCGGCCAAATGGGGGGGCTTTCAACCCCGAAAACTAGATTGTATACTCACATTAACCTCCTCTACACATCAAAATAAAAAAATCTTGTCCTACCTAAAATGCAAGGTTCGGTCAAATTTTTGTAACATTTCAATGGACTAGAAGTCCTCTTTGCACGAACTCTCACCGAAGACCGAACCGCAAGGAAACTCAAACATATACCACAGGTCACACAGAAAATAGTCGAGAACGGATTAGTTTGTATTTCATCAGGGTATTAGTGTGGAAATTATTAAACAAATTGCTTAAGAAGGTGTGTGCTTGATGGACGAGACTATAAATATTGGCAAAATAAATTAGCAAATTAAGAGGAGCTTTCGAGGGGATTTGCAATTTATTCATTTTGCTTATTCTTTTTATAAATTTTAATTTTTTTTTTGAGGATATATTTTCGAAAATGATTTTTTTTTGGGCTTTGGATTTTTTTCGAAATTCCAGAAAAAAATATTTGTAATTTCAGTAGTGAATAGAGCTTAAAGAGACCTTTCTACTGATGTCTCACTCGATGGATTTGGAGAAAATTTTTAAAAATGCATTTTTTTTTTCGAAAAGGGGTTAGCATCCGAATATTTTCGAAATTCCAAAAAAATAAAGAAAATCGTTTTGTAATTTCAGTCATTAACAGAGCTTAAAGAGACCTTTCTTTTGATGTCTTATTCGATGGGTTTTCAGGAAATTTTTAAAAATGCATTTTTTTTCGGCAAGGGTTAACCTTTAATTTTTTTCGAAATTACAAAAAAAATAAATAATCGATTTCTTATTTCAATCATGAATAGAGTTTAAAGAGACATTTCTTTTTATATTTGACTCGATGGATTTTGAAGAAATTTTTAAAAATGCATTTTTTTTCGAAAAGGGGTTAGCATCCGAATATTTTCGAAATTCAAAAAAAAAAAAAAAAAAATTGATTTGTAATTTCAGTCATTAACAGAGCTTAAGAGACCTTTCTTTTTAACTCTTGCTCGATGGAATTGGAGGAAATTCTTAAAAATGCATTTTTTTCGAAAAGGGGTTTAACCTTGGATTTTTTTCGAAATTCCATGAAAAATCATTATTAGACCTTAAAGAGACCTTTCTTTTGAAGTATTACTCGATGGATTTGGAGGAAATTTTTAAAAATGCATTTTTTTCGAAAAGGGGTTTAACCTTGGATTTTTTTCGAAATTCCAAAAAAATAATGATTATTAATTTAAATCATAAATATAACTTAAAGAGACCTTTCTTTGGATGTCTCACTCGATGGATTTGGAGGAAATTAAAAAAAAAATTCATTTTTTTGGCAAGGGGTTAACCTTAGATTTTTCGAAATTCAAAAAAAAAAAAAGATTTTTATTATTTCAATCATGAATAGAGCTTAAAGAGACATTTCTTTTGATGTTTGACTCGGTGGATTTGGAAAAATTTTTTAAAATGCATTCTTTTCGACCTTGGATTGTTTCCGAAATTCCAGAAAAAAATTGATTTGTTATTTCAATCATGAATAGAGCCTAAAGAGACCTTTCTTTTGATGTCTCACTCAATGGATTTGGAGAAAATTTTTAAAAATTCACTTTTTTTTCGAAAATTTGATTTGTAATTTCAGTCATTAACAGAGCTTAAGAGACCTTTCTTTTTAAGTCTTGCTCGATGGATTTGGAGGAAATTCTTTAAAATGCATTTTTTTCGAAAATAGAGAAAAAATTGATTTGTAATTTCAATTATGAATTGAGCTTAAAACTAGCTTTCTTTTGATGTCTAACTCGATGCATTTGGAGGAAATTTTAAAAAAATGCATTTTTTTTGCAAGGGGTTAACCTTAAATTTTTTCGAAATTCATGAAGAGACCTTTCTTTGGATGTCTCACTCGATGGATTTGGAGAAATTTTTTAAAAATGCGTTTTTTTCGAAAAGGGGTTTAACTTTGGATTATTTTCGAAATTCCAAAAAAATAATGAATATTAATTTAAATCATGAATATAACTTAAAGAGACCTTTGTTTGGATGTCTCACTCGATGGATTTTGAGAAAACTTTTTAAAATGCATTTTTTTTCGAAAGGGAATTTCTTTTTCGAAATTCCAAAAAAAAAAAAAAAGAAAAATCGATTTATAATTTCAGTCATTACCAGAGCTTAAAGAGACATTTCTTTTGATGTTTGACTCGATTAATTTGGAAGAAATTTTTTAAAATGCACTCTTTTCGACCTTGGATTTTTTTCGAAATTCCAGAAAAAAAAATATATTAAATATTCGAAATTCTAAAGCAAAGCTTATGTTTAATCCTCAACATTCTGGTAATTATTGTATAAGCAATTAAATTACACGTGCAACACGTGTAAACATTCGGGAGCTCTTGTATAAACCTTTACTTAACCCAACCGTGTGCATCATCGTCACACGAAATCCATGATTATTTTTGATTGGCCCAAAAATAAGGTAGCTACGTTGTAGGGAGAATATCCAACAAAAAAAAACCATTAATGAGGAATATTCTACGTAATTTTTGCAATGCGCTGTGCGTAAAACACTATGATATTCCCTGATATCGAGATAGGAAGATAGAGAGCGAGCAAAAGAGACGTAGATATGGTTGTAGGTTGTTATTATTATGTGTCCGTGTGTCCAATTAACCCAAATAGCCAAACTCAACAGGACGACACGTATTTATTCTTGTTGTCATGTCGTCGTAGGTATTGGGGCTTTATATACCCAATAGAGCCTCGCAAAATCGGACGTGAGCTTTGAAAACATTTCTCTGATGGTCCTTTAGTCTCTCGATGTACCTAGTTTGTAACCGCGTATAGAGAGGATGTCCTTCCCTATCCCGTGCGCCGTACTGACCATGTGGCAGTCAAATTGTGTTATTATTTGTAAGCTGATTAAGGGAATTTCATGATGCTTGACGACTATAACTATGTTGTATTTTGGGAGAGTGTGTCGAGGTAAGAGTGGTAGGGAATTGGGGCTTTACGCAAACGGAATTATATTTTGCATAAGATTGTTTTGGAAATTCAGAATTATATTTTGAAAATAGCCTTTCCTAATCGAATGAGAGTTAAAGGTTACACAAGAAATATAATAAGCAAAGTCTCATGCGCTTTGTGGAAACATTAATTTTATTTTGGTTTCGGTTAATGAAAAGAGCTCTAATCCCCTCTATGGATAGGGTTTCAAAGTGTTTTGATATAATAATTTTGACTGCGTTTTGAATGGTTTCTATTTGAAACAGTTTATTTTTTCGAAAATACTTTTTGAAAACCTCGAAATTCCACTTTAAAAACTATTGCTAGTCAAAGTTGGTAGGGATTTTTAAACTCTTTAATAAATACTTTCCATATTCCACGTGACAAACGACTTAAAAAAAAACTTCCTTTTAACCATTTTTCGTCACATGCCATGTTAGCTAGTTATTTAATTTTATTGATTGCTATATCGTCAACCTAAAGTCGTTAACTTTTAAAACATTTAGGTCAATGCAATAACAACACAAACAAAATAAAAAAGTTATCCAATTAAAATGTCATAATCATTTTACATACCAAAATGAATTGGTTTTCCCAATAATTGAGAACGACAGCAACAATAATTTTTTTTTTTTTTGTTTTTTCATTGAACTTTTCTTCATCAGTGGGTGTCATCATCGAATGCAAGCACCAGCACGTTAACCAATTTTTGTTTAACATCAAAGTCGAACAAAAATATTGTATTGTCAACCAATTTTTTTATTGACAATAAATTGGAGGGTATTGGTAATTTTTGTGGTTTGGTTTGTTGGTATGTTGAAGGACATATTTGCTGGAGGCACATGAGGGTATTTGACTCAAAAAGTCGGTCGAAAAATTTAGGTAATATATGACTTAAAAATTTTGTTTTTGTTCTGTATCCTTATTTTTCAGTTGAACATTTTAGTCATTTAGATAAAAAAAAATAGAAAAAAAATTCTTTTTCAAAAAGAAATTCTTATTAAAAAATTAAGTAAGGTATAATATCGTGGGCACAAAGCCAAAACCACGAATCTGCAAAATTGTAGTTTTGAGAAAAACGGCTTCAAAGTTTTGAAAACTAATGCAATCTTATGGAAACTCGAAATTGAAAGTTGAGTCTTCAAAGCAACAGAAGGAGGATTGGGATCGATGCAGTGAATAGAGAGACCGATAACAAGTAAAATGACGAATTAAAGTGAAAATTTCCAAAAATTCAGATTCGCGGTTTTGGCGTTGGCGTTGTCCCAACGATATATTTTAAGAAAATATTAATCAGCACTTGCAAAGTTTTGAAAAAATTAATCAAATCGTTTTCAAAAAAAAAAAAAGATTTTTCGAAATAAGGTTTTGAAATTCTTTAAAGAAAAAATGATTTTTCACCAAAAAAAAATTTAAGTTTTTCAAAAAAAAAAACAAAAAAAAATGATTTTTTTCTTAGTTTCAGGACAAAATTTTTAATAGTCAGTTAAACAGTCAGTTAGTACTTATTCCCCAGATAACAAAAACAGTTAGGAATAAAAATGACGTTTAATTTTGAATATTTTTGATTTAAAAATTCAATTTTGTTATCTGATTGTTTATGAGTCTAATAACTATATTCGTCTAACAGTTAACTGACTGTTTTTAGAAGATTGAAAAATCAGCTCTAAGATTACTAACATAATATTGTGCAAATATTTTCGTAGAGTTCGGTTTTGCTATATTGTAGGTAATCGTGTTAGTCAGACAGAAAGAAAATTACACTAGTTTACAAAAAAAAAAAAATTTGGACACCAAGTGCCCATTTGAGCACAGAAAACTTAAAAAAATATTTATAGATAAGTTTTCGAGGCATGATTTTTCAAAGTTTTTTTGTCGTTTTATTTTCCAGCATACTTAATATTCGGGCTAGGTATATCTTGAGTAATAAACAACTAATATGAACAGAAAAACCGGTTCCTGAAAGCTGATCAAATAAGCAACAAACACTGGAATAGGTAACTTTTTTGGGTCACTCCAAAAGTCTAAGTGCATTGTATCAAAACACTTAAAAAAAATCGACTTTTTAAAGGAAATTTTTGCAAAAAAAAAGAGTTTCTTATTGACATAAAAAATCTAAATCTTGCGAATCCTCATAGTTTTATATTTTTTTCAAAATCTATGGATAAGTTATAAAGATATGATAATTTTTGTAACGATCAATATTTTGGACTTTTTTTTTGTTATTTTTTGTGTTTTCGTCTATAACTTGAAAAGGAAGCCGAATATGAAAATTTTTATTAGTTAATTAGTTAAAGAAAAATGGCTCAAAGAGACCAAAAACAGTAGATTTTGAAATTCCATATTTTATCCAATTTTTGTGACCGTTATGTTAAAATATAAAGTATTTTCTTTTCTCCGTTACATGTTCAATATCTAACCCACTCGGATTTCCGTATCATAGTAATGTTGGTTTTGATTGAACTAATTTTTTTTTGTTCGAAACGATACCAAAAGATACTTGCTCTATAGAGCAAGTAAAAATATTAAAAGTCCAATGGTAAATGGTCAGTGTGGTGTATGAGTAACATATTTCTTAAAATTTTTACTGACTACGATAGATTTCTTTTTCCTTACAAATAATCAAACCAGTTAATCTTTGGTCAATTAAAGTTTTAAATGTGAATTGATGATCCTTTTCGACTTTAAAATGTCCTTTAATATACCAAGTACTATAATTTGTATCCAACTTTAGATAAAAAGTACCCCAATGTAACTACGATATTGTTGATACAATCATTGATCATAAAAATAAAATTTATATGGAAATTACAGGTTGTTCTTTTTTGTTTACATATAAAAACAAAAGTGTATACTTATTTATTTTTTTTATTGTTGTGACAGTAATTGCCTTCTGATTTTTATTGCAATGCCATTGCATGTTGTTGGAATGCAACTGTGTTCTTTGCTCAATTTTGTGTTTTGTTTTTAGTTCGAACTCGGCAAAAAATAAAATTCCTGGAATGAAATTATACAAATGTTACAATTCATTCTTTTTTGTAGTTGTTCAAATGAGGGTTTTTTTCTAAATTAACTAAAATTTACAAAAATATGCTTTAAAGGTCAAAGATATCGTTGTAATTTTTTTTTTATTTGTAGGAGCAAATAAACAAAATGCCCTGGAAGAAAAACATACAAAAAATGTCCAACCGTTCAGTTTACTTGTACCTGAAAGTTTTTCTTATTTTTTTTCCACTCTTAAGTGCTTTCATTTATAATCCTTTCAATAATATTTACTCAAAATGTCATCAACGCAAACATAAGTAAAATCTATGCTCCAAGTTTCTAAATAGTTAAACAAACTTACCTGCGGAGAAAAATCAAAGCAAAAAAAAATATCAGAGAAATCATAGTTGTTTTTTTTTTCCTTTATATCTTTCTTTAAATATTGACACAAAACCAAGAGTTTTCTTTTCTTCATATTAAATTACAAGAAAATGAAAAAAAGCAGACAAAAAGAAATAAAAAGAAAAACTTCCATTCATAAAAGTTGAAAGAATTTTTTGTAAATTTTACACAACGCGAAAAGCTGTGAACAAAAAAAAAATATAATAAAAAACATCAACTTTCTTGTCCTATGCATTCTTTGCTTTTGGGTATTTTTATAAGAGGTATTTTGTCACGTTCAAGAAAATGCTCTTTTTCACGTTCCATAACTTTTATAAAATTTTATGCAGATATTCTTAGCAACAACAAAAAAACTTTACTTCCTGGTTTGAAGGTAATGTGGTTGGGTTTAATTTTTTTTTTAAGTTTTATGGTGCTGAACTGAAAAAAAAGGGGCATGAGCTTTTAAAGAGAAGAAGATAATTTGGGGGCTTATAAAGTTCTAAATTAATCAAAAGAAATACGTTTTCGAAGAGCATTTTGAATCAGGTATATGTATACACCGTTTTTGTTGATTTAACCAAATTAAACTTTTAAAACTCTAAGAAATCGTTCCACTATTTCTTGTCAGGAAGTATACAATTGATTTATTTACAAAACAAAGAATTACAAAAAAAAGAACATTTAAAAAATTGTAAGAATTTATTTTAATTTTTTTTTAAACAAAATGATACCTATGCAATTAAAAAAAAATATTTACCTTATTGACATAATAACAAGGTTTCAAAACAGTTCGTTTCATCAGTTAAAAAAAAAATTTACTAAGATAATTCAAATATGTACCAGTACCTTAATTAGGGCGTTCGTTATTTTTGAATCAAGTTCCTAAGTGGAAAAAAAGTGGAAAAAGACATGCATGTAGTGACTAAACCCCTGGTTTATATCTTTTTGAAAAGGGTGTTTAAGATAGAAAAGAACCTTATCAAAAAATATTACAATAAGGCTTTATAAGTCAACATATACCTATTTCAAATGAGAAAAAACTTTAACCCTCTTGGAGCGCCATCTAGCGTCAAAATTAAAATCTGACAAAATTAGGGGATTTTTTGTTGTTATTTAGAAATAGTTTTTCCACTTAGGAACTTGATTCCCAAAAAAAAACCTAAATAACGAACGCCCTAATGTACATACATATTTTGAAATATAAACAAATTTTTGTTTTCTTAATTTCAAAGGCAAAGGCACTACAACGTTTGATGATGATTCTTATGGATTTTTATACATTAAGGTATTTTTTTATCTAAAAAGCCTCAACCTTTTTTGTGATATGTCTCACCAGAAAAAAAAATTAACGATAAAATTCTTAAAATTAAAATGCAAGACTATGTGGCACTTCCTTGCTTATGTTAAAAGTTGCTTGGAACATTAATGCTTTTAAAAATTTATAATGTTAAAATCAGTTAAAAGTTTCTTAAACGTATCTTTAAAAGCTTTTGACCTCCAAACCAAGTACCTATGCCATTTAGTTTCCTGTATAGAGAAATTTTAGAAAAAAAAATATTTGAAATCGTTTACCTAAAGAGTTTTATTTTTTTTTTTAAATAAATATGTAGTTTTTTAATATAAAAAATTTCAAAAATATAAAATAAAAAATACAATTTAAAACAAACTTTCAATACAATTCATTAATTTTTCAAAAAAATTTTGAACTTTTTTTTTTAAATCAAAAAAAAATTAAATTTTGTCTTTATTTTTATACTAGAGCTACTAAACCGTTTTTGTTCAAAAATTTTCATTTAAATCGGTTGTGCCGTTTGCGAGAATATCACACATCAAGAAAACGGTTCTATGACAAATAGCATACCGTTAAAATGTTCCCTTTCAGGAAGTTCCGATTGTTACAACGTTTATTCTCTTTAAGATAAGAACTTATTTTTTTTCTATATATATATTTTTTTTTCAGAATCCTTTCAAAGACCTTTTACAGGAAAGTTAATTTAACTTAGCTTCAAAAAATTTAAATACACAGACATAAGAATGCAAATTAGGAAAGAGATGACAGTTTTCAGAAATTAAAAAAAAAAAATTTTTAATACATTTCTAAAGCAAGTGAATTTCGCTAAATACAGAGTAAAGGTACTCTTGAAAAAATCAACACTATCAACTGAACGAAAACTAAAACAAGGCATATTCGATTGATGTGCTGTAAAATTTTTGTAGAGAACATTACCATCAAATATCTTTAACCAAGCAGCTTTTTGATCTTTTAATGCCAATTTTTCTTAGATTGGTTTACAAAAATTTCAAAAAATACGTGCCTTGTCAGTGTACATTTTCAGCTTTTCATGCAAATTAACGCTTGTTACCGCTCTGTAATAGATGTTTCGCAATTATTAGACATTATTAACCCTCTGTCGGCACACGGGTGCGAATTTGGCAGGACAAAAATAAAAAAAATTACGATTTTACAAAAAAGTGGTCACAAAAAAGTCTCTTTTAAGGTTTAAATTTTTTTTTTCGGAATTGTGAATACAATATTCAAATTCCTCGGAATATTCTACATCAATTTCATACTTGATTCACTATAAAATATTGTGACCGAAAAAAGTTCTAGCGACATGAACAAGTATAAACCAAATTCGCAAACGTGTGCCTATCATGTCACAAAAAAAGAGATGTGCCTACAGAGGGTTAAAATAAATAACAGTAGATAGTTGCAGGTATGATACTATAGGCTCTTTTGCAGTATATAGCAAGTCTCATACTGTCATTTTTTGACGGAGCATTTCAGAGTTTATATAAATAAAATTTTAAGAATCTAATAAAAACCAGAATTCAACGAAAAATTTCACCTTTTTAAAAAATTTTGTTTTTGCCACATAATTCTTCAAGAATTGAATTAAAAACGACCAGGAATGTTAAATTTCTTCCAATTATACAATCAAGTCTACACTTTTTGTATATTTTTTTCATTCTTTTTCATAATTTTCTTTTATTTTGAATTTCATTTAACAACAATCTCTTTAAAATAGAATACTTTAACATCCACAATCCATTCAAAGAAAAACATATTCACAGCCCATATTTTATTTGAATATTTTTGAAATCCTTGCTATAAACAGAGACCAGACTAGAGATAAATTCTACAACCCATACCTGGGATTTGTTTCTCTGATGAAAGTGTTGAAATGTGTTGCTGCATGAAGAAAATAATAATTCATTCCCTTGAGGACACACCCACACTTACAATTCTTCTTCTAACAGAGTTAAAATTTTAAACACAGTGAATGTTTTAATTATACAAAATTAATTCATCAACTCCAGGTGGGGATTTCATGATGAGAAATTATGACTTTTTCTTCTTTCTCATCCTCTCTTTCAAATCAGACAGAGCCTAGAGAGGTTAGAAGAGACTCAAAAGTATGAGTGTAACCATGGGGTTAAACTTGGAAAATGAATTATTATATTATGAAAACAATGCAAAAGAAGATTTCAAGGATATACACTTTATTTTTAAACATCATAATAAATTCAACACGCTATTTTATTCAAATAAATTCCAAAACAAACAAATTTAAGAGAGACAAAATGAGACTTTGTTTTAAATTTAAAAAAAAAGTTAAAACCTTCTTTTGCTTATATTATTTAGTATTTACAGTTTAGGAAATTTAAATATTAAAGGATATTCAACACGACAGATGTGGCTTTGAAGATATAAATCCTTTGAATCTGAATGTGAAGGCTCTGCAAAGAATAGATTTTTGAGTTTTGAAAATGTAAAAGAATGAAAAAAATTATTATGATCCTTGATATTGGGTATGAAGGTAAGGAAAATCTTTTTCATTATCCTTGGGACATTTTCAAGGCTTAAGCATCTTCTCAAATTTTAGCATTTAACTTCATAACTTTAACTTTATAAATAAATCATTGACAATTGACATCAATTTGATTAAAGGATATTTATTTGAATTTTTTGGACGTCTAAAAATAAAAAAATACAAAATAAAATCCTTAACAAAAATTAAGGATCTTATAAAGCGTAGTTATTCCATCTGTTCTCGGTAACAAAATGGTCACCATTTATACAGTAAAATCACTTACAGGAAATGCACCTTGTTCAGTGTCCTTCTTCCTTAGGGAAAACTTGCAAACAAAAATTATATAAAAACCAATTGGATAGGTAAGGTATACTTACTAACTGCAAAGGACCAAGCTGTTACTTTTTCTACCGCAGTAAGCTTTTATTTGCCCGCCATTTTGTCGTTCGTCCACGCTACCGAAGACTAAAAGGGATTATTCCACTAATAAAGTCATCGCACAAAAAAAGGACTATCGTTAGTGTATTTCAAAGTAAAAAATGCAAATTATTACAACGCTTACTTAAAAAAAAAACAACAACGAAACGTAACGTTAACGACAAAGATTGTGAAACAAATTTTGTTAATGGACTTTTTTTTTTTCATTTTATTTGTCTTCCCTGTTTTTTTATCAAAAGGATCAAATTAAAAAAAAAAATCATCTACCGTCTGCGTGCAATGTGCAGTGCATCCTTAAACTTGATTTTATTCTGCCTGTGTAGACCATCATCAGGGAGAGGAAAACAAATTTAATCAATTTCCTTGTGGAAGGAAGTGGTATATTACCGTTGAAATTTCTTATTTAATGTAATAAAGTTTGGTTTTTTTTTTTAGTCGAGGATGGTTTTTGGTTTGGCTTCCAGTTTTTTCTTCCTAGAAGGTGGAAATAATTATATTACCACAACAGTTCTTGGTTAGAAACACAAGTTTTTGAGCACTTTTAGGTCTTTTGGAGATGAGTAAGTCCTGAAATTCTACACTACATCAAGTCTTTTCTCACTTTTATAAGGTTTATCAAGACTTCCTAAAAAAGAAACTGATACTTTCTATACAAAAAAAAACTTTAGAAACACTTTCAAAAATTATATAATTTTGTTTAATCCTTTTTGGCAGTTAAAAAAAAATTATTTCAATTTCAGATTTCGAAATAAACTCATAACAAACAGGAAACCAAAACTAATAATTTTGATTACCAGAAATCACTTTTACCAGTATAAAAGTTAATATTCAATTTAATAAAACACCCAGAAAACTTTGATCCAACAAGTTCACAAACATAAAATTACTGCTATTATATACAAACAAGTTCAACATTCATACACATAGCAATATTGTAGATATTCCAAATACTATCGTATTTTTTTGTTAAATGTCCTGTTCAGTTCCTAGTTCCAGTTCAGTTGACTACTGTTGACTCTCCATCAACAACAATATAATGTTTAATTTATGTAATTCAAAGTATTATGTGTGTCCTTAATGATATGGCTTGGATGTCCTTCAATGTCCTGATATTCTTATTATGGCTATAGACATGATGGCCTTGGTCATCAGTATGATTATAATACCTACAAGAAACTTTAGTCCAAGGAAGGAAAACATCCTTAATAGGAGATTATATCACCAATTACTAGAGGGTGTCTTGATGTTAATTAAAAGTCAAGAGACATCCAACATCCTGGACAATGATGATGATTATTATTATTATAATGTTTTTTTTTTTTTTACTTTTAAAGCTATTGGGCTTAGCAAAAAAGTCTTCATTGAAAACGTGTTGTTTGCTTCTCATTTTTTGTTTTCTTAAATTTCAGCATAAGGATGTTTGTTATGAAAATATCTTTGCAAGGTAAAGCTAAGATATTCTTTTGTAATCATAATCGATTTTTACACGTAAATAAGGACATTATCGTACGAAGATAAAATTTTTGGAAAAAAAGTAAGATATAAAAATTACCGATGCACTCTTGTATTAAAAGTTGAAGAAAAAACAGAGCTGTGCAATAGATTTCGCATTGGGGTGGTTCAAAAAAAATCGAAATTTGTTTTTTTTTTATTTTATACTCTGAAAAATCGATTGCTTAATGACACCTTAAGAACAAACTCACCAAATATAAGCTCTATATATTAATGGAAAGGTCCTCCGCTTCGCAATTTTTACATTTTTACATCAATCTTCTAATAAATAAAATCATTTTTTTATCAATTGAGTTTTAAGCAAATTTCTTTACGTATTCTTGAAGGAAATTGAGCGCTCTACAAAAATTGTCTTATTCACTTTTTTCGTTTATCTAATCGTTTAAAAGATATTTGAGGTCCAAAAATTGAGAAAATCTTTAAAAATTCGTTTTTTGTTTATATAAATAAATTTTAACATTATAATAAAATCAAACGGGCAACACATATTCTTGTAAAAAAAAATTTTCTCCACAAAAAAGGTCTAATTAAAACAATTTTTTTTACTTTTCAAAATTTTCTAATTCACTGAAAAGTCATTATTATCAAATTTATCAAGAAACGGATTAAAGTAGAACCTGTCGATTCAAATTGTTCGTTCTGAATATCCTTAAAATTAAAAAAATAAATTATGTAAGTACATATGTAAGTACCTATTTAGGTAATTGAAAAGGCTTTAAATTGCAAAGAAATTTCTTGTTGAACTGATATCAGAATGTATCTTTTTTGTAGTTGAGCGTTATTTTTGTGTGTTGCAGTGTGATGTAAAAACTCCGTAACTTGTTTTTTAAAAGGTAAAAACTTTTCTGGGATTTTTTTCCAGAATTTCTGTTTTTTCTCAAAACGTTTTTTTTTTTCAGTTTTTTTTTTTCCAAAAAACAAAAACATGCCTGAACAAAATTGGGAGATATTTTGAGCAAACAAAAAATGTCTGGCGTGATTGCCGGGAATCCTAACCACTTTGTAAAAGTTTCTATTAGAATTTTTTGAGTTTCTAAACATAATTTTTCAGTAATTTTCTCGAAAGAAATGGGGGACCATTGAAAAGAGACAAAAATCTTTTGAAAATGGAGGTCTCATCAAATTAAAAAAAAATTGTTTGACCAAAAGACACAATATTAACAGACCAATTAACAGATTTTTTCTTATCCCAATTACAAATAATTATGAAAAAGTTAAGCAAATTTGCATACAAGGGACCCGTGATCCGTGCTGTTAACAATAAATTTTGTATACGCTGTTGAAATCTATTGTCAGTATAAACTGGCAAAACGATGTCAATGTCATTGTCAACCAAAAAAAATGTTCTACAAGATTCAAAATAGGTACTAAACACGACAACAACACAAAAAATCAACTCTTCAACCAAAACTGCAATAAAGCACAAACGATAAAAGTCTTCAGTTAAGCTTCTCATCTGAAATTAATTTTTTTTTTTTCGACTCAATATCCAAGGGAACCAGATGAGCATAATAGAAAAGCATCACACCGCCGAAGAATAAGGATACTTTGTCTCATGATGAAAAAAAAGGACGAACAAAAAATAATAAACCAAAGCACAAGAACAATTTTAGAGCAAGATGAAATTTATGTAAAAATTTCACAAGAAACTTTTGCTCTTTTCATCTTATTCTTGTAATAGTTTACGTGGGCTTGACATTTTTTTTCCTTCACTCCACGACTTCAATTTTACTCTAAATTCAATATTTGAAAAAAAAAAGAAAAAATCAAAATCAAAAAAACTTTTCTGCAAAAACTTCAAGTTTTTCCGTTAAGAGCTATTCTATCAAAAGAATTAAAGTGCTTTTTTCTTTAATATAATTTTTTTTTCCATTTTTCGTTTACTCTTCGTTAAATTCAATATTGTGCTGCCCTTTTATGATTCTTTATTTTTTTTTCGCATGTCCTTTCTTCGTCCTGGAATATTACTAATAGGTATACAACAAAACAAAAACTAAACAGCCAATAATACATATAAAAATAATAAAACAACAAAAAAAAAAATAATAATAAAATAGAAGAAAAAGAACCTCGCCGATAAATTGGCAACAAATGTGTTGCAATAAATTATGCTCTATCGACAAGCGAAGAGCGCTAAGAATATCATTTTTGGTAAACCATCCTTAGAGTGACAAATTTTTGGGTGCTGGGTAAAAGTAGAAAAAGGACATCACGCAGACAGACACCCTTTGTATATGGGGGAACAGTACTCGAGTCGCCTCTCGCAGATAAAAAGCAATATATCAATGTATTAGGCAACGCTAGGCTGACCTTATTTCCGATTGTTTTTTTTTTTTTTTGTTTGCTTTATTTTTTGGGGGAGAATATCGCTCGTATCACAGACGCGTGACGTCTTCGATATTCTATTAATGGATTTAAAGCCTTTTTATGGCCATCGAATTCGGTTTCAGTAAATTGAAATTGATGGATTATTGCTATTTTTTGTTGTTGTTGGTGCTATAATAAAAAAAATAAAAAGAAAGAAAGAAAACGACGATATCCTTAATGGTTTATGAATTTATGGCAAATTCAAACGCTTCAACTAAAAGTGTTTATGATGAAAGGAAATTATTGATCATTTTATTGTTTAGTAAGTATTCAAAACCTTTAAAAGTTCCTTATGCGTAAAATTAAATATAAAATTTTATAATTTTAATTTTAAGAAAAAAAAAAAAAAAAAAACTACTTTACAGAAATATGATCCACAATTTTCAAATTTCCAACGTCACAGTGTATTTGCATTATACAAAACTGAGGACTGAGACACCAATCGATTTAAAAATTGTACTTCTCATCCATGAAATTAAAAATTAAATATTACCTCGTTGAACAAAAGAAAAAAAAAAATAAATAAATTCAGTAAGCTTCTTAATAATCTGAGGGCTTTAAAAAAGAAGAAAAATATAAAAATGCCAAAGAAGCAAACTTACGATAAGACTTTAATTCCATGCTTTGGAAAAGTTATTGTTTGGAACCTTATCATTTCCTTTTATATTTGTCTTTTGTTTTTTTTTTGGAGAAAAATTCATTGTCTATAAGCTCTCAAGAGTTGTGGAAAATTTAAATTTTATCAACTTCTAATCAGTATGGTTATGGAAGAAGGAATAAGAATATTAGGATTTTGGATTATAATTTTGTTAGTTCCTCTTTGGGTTGTCTTTCCTATTTTTTTTTTTTTTTTACCTATTTTAAAACATAAAAATGAAGGATTGATAGCCACTAGGTAATATGAGTATTTTTGGTGTCAAACTTTGTTCAAACCCCATACGAAATATACACTTTTGAACACTTATATTCAGTCCCCTTTGCATTAGATACAATTGAGGCCTTACAAAATTCGTCTTTCTGGGGTCAAATTTTGCAAAATTTCAAATCCTATGAAATCAAAACTACGGATCCAAATCTTGTAAAATACACATTTTCGTACTCTGCTTTTAAGTCTTCTTTTGCACTGGATACAGTTGAGACCTACAAAAATTTGGGATCAAACTTTGCAAAATCTTAAACCCGATAAAAGGCATTCAAAACTTATAAAATACACTTTTTTGTATTCTGCTTTCAATCTCCTTTGCATTAGTAAAAATGTGAATCTAAAGAAAATTCGGGGTCAAACTTTCCAAAATTCAAAACCCTTTAAAACAAAAACAACGCATCCAAAACTTATAAAATATACATTTCCTTTGCATTTGATACACTTGGGACCTTAAACAAATTGATGTCTAACTTTGCTAAATTCTAAACCCAAAAAATCAAAACTACTCATCCAAAATGTATAAAAGATATGTGAGTCATTGTTTGTCTTAGTCTCTAGAATTAATTAAGTCCAAACTAAAAAAAACCTATTTTCTATCAAATAAATCCGAGTAGAAAATTGATTCTGTTTTTTTTTTTTTTTCTTTTTTTGTTTTTAATTAATTCACCAATTTCTATTCTCAAGCTTACTTTTGATGCACTCTCATGGACATGGTGTAGTATATATCTACAGAATATAGTCTCTACTTTAGTTGAGGTTTCAGGGTGGCTCCAAAAAAAGCAACCAATGAATAATTCAAAGACCACAACCACACACATAATTTTTCCAAATTGACAGCCCATTTGGTTCATGAATAATTCAATTGATAGAAAAAAAGATAAAAAAAAATGAAACAAAAAAATATATTCCTAACATCATTTTGGTTCAATGATGATGAGTTTTGTGTGCTTGTTACTCGCGTCGTTTGATCCTTGAAACCAAATAATGAATACCAATCTACTGTATGTGGAATAGATATGAGTGGAAACCAATTTTTAATTTATGAGGTTGTAAGCTATAGACAATTACAATAAGTGAATGTGTTGTTAATTTTGAGTTGGAATTAATTTGAAGGTACAGTGGACTCTCGTTAACTTGAACATACTATAACTTGAACAATCCAATAACTTGAACATCCTATTTTCTTGAACTTTTTTATTGCTGACTCTATAAGTTGAATAATTAAAATATTCGAAGCTCTGTAACTTGAACAAATAAATTGTATTTCAACAGAAGTTTGAATTTCCTCAATGTAGGTTACTACGTTCGTAATCGTGTTTTGCGTCATTTACATTAATTTATATTAACAAATTGAATTCATACAAAAACCAAGACTTTTGTATATGTTCCCGTAACTTGAACATTCCAATAACTTGAACATGTCTGGTTTTGTATGTGTTCAAGTTAGCGAGATTCCACTGTATATTGTTTGCTTATATCGATTTCTATTGGAATTGAGCGTTAGAAATGTTGGAAAGAAATATCGAAACTTATATTATTAACCCTGAAATACGAACGAGCTCTTATTTTTAAATAAAAACAACAAAATAAAAAAAAAGTTACTCATACACCACAGTGACCCACTTCGTTAATAAATCATTCAATTTATTTTTTTGTTCTTGAAGTTCTTTTCAATCTTAAATATTACCTAATATTCAATATATGAAGCTCAAGGACTTACTAATTTAATAGTCTTGAGACACCTCCTGTCTCACCAGACGTCTCCATCATCAACCTATTAAAATCCCTTGAAAAGTCTATCAACTAAAAATATTTTCTTACATCTTTTGATAACTTTTTATATGATTTTTCCTCCTTTGTTATATTTATCGATCAAATGTACCTCATTCTTCCTAAATACAAAAAAAGGGAAGAAAAACTCTCCAAAAATGTCCCCATTCATATTAACTTTCTAAATGTTCACTTAATGTCAACGCATTATTTGTTCCTTTATGTCTTTCTTACCTGTATGCTTTCTATTGTCAATCGTACAGAAAAATGTGAAATCCATTATTCACAAACAAATACACACACACACACATATTTACGCATAGCATTTTTGGATTTTTCCTTTTTTTTATGAACAATTTTTCTGTCAAAAGAGGAAGAATTCCATTTATTGTTCAACGAGAAAAATATTGCCGACATCCGTTTTCTCCATTTTTACACCAAAATAGCACCTTTTGTGTTGGCTTGCTTTCAAGGAAAAAAAAGAGGACATTCAACTAAAGTTTTGCTCATTTATCCTTCTATGTATACGAGAAGAGAGTATACAAGAACCATTGTGTTTGGGGGGTTTAATATTAAAATATATAATTTTTCGTTGCAATTATGTCGTCGAAACTTGTAAATCTTTAAATAATGTTCGCTAAAGAATTTTAGGGGAATTTTTATGACTATATGATTCGAAATTGATATAATTTTAGGATATCCTGTAGAGAGTATAACAAGGATAAATCAAATATTTAAATGTTGAATGTGTTTAACTTGAATGTGAAAATTAAAAAAAAAAAAAAACAAAAATTGTCAAAATGTCAAAAGTCACACTTGAGCCATAAACATCGTCATTTACGTTTTCCACTAAAGCTTCAATATCTTGCCTGTGTTCCTGTTTGAAATTGAGAGTCCTTGCGAAAATCTTCAGAGCTTGTGTGTGTGTGTTTTTTTTTATACTTTTATCTCTCCTTTGTCGTTATTTCAATGTCAAAATAAAACTGTCATATAGGGATTTATAATATGTAAGAGCAAATTTGTGTCAATTATTCATTAATATTGCCTTTCAAGGCCCATTGGCACATAGGCTAGTGAGATACAAAAACATTTTACAACCAACAATAAAAAAATAAATTTTTTTTTCAAAACTTCTTGGCCTTGAACCTTTGTTTTTTTTTTTGTATTTTCTTGTCTTCTTTTGAATTTTTTTTTTTTTTGTTTCTTTTATTAATCTGATCTTTAGATACTTACTTTGGCATTTTATTAAATTGGCAGCAATTTTATAAAATACACCCACGAGGGTAAAAGGTATATTCCTATCCTCTTGTGCTATGGGGGCTTTGGGCTTATAAATGTTGTTAGGTTCGTAGAGAGGATACAAAATCAATTTGCATGCTTTGTTGAAGGAACACCATAATATCGTGCCATAAAATAAACGATGTTGTGTGTGTGTGCTGGTTTTTTTTTTTTCTTCTTTTTTTTCTTATTCTCACTTGAGCTTGATGATGAGAGATTTCAACCGTAAAAGCTAAAAAAAAAATTTCTACAGACGAAAATAATTATAGAGATGATGTGGGTTTTTTAAACAATTTGGATTTATTAGGTGAGAAACGAAAAACCTATTTAGGTATGTTATAATTTTTAAGAAATCGTTTATGGATATAAAAAAAGGTATATCCAATCTAAAAATAGGCTTGGTTTTATGAACTCACGAGTATTTAAAGTTTTTTTTGTTTTAAGTTAAAAATAGACACTTGCTGCCAGATAACTGTAAGTCAATATCAATTTTTAGACGAGCTTACAACTTTAAAAAAATCTATTTTTGATTTACGGCATCGGAAATAAGTATTTGTGACTTGCTGAACTTTTAATTGGAAATCTAATGAAAGGTTCTTTAAATGATTTTATTTCCATTATAGTATTTGATAGTTTTAAAATGAAATAATGAAAAAAACAATCCCAGCTTACATGTCGTACACTCAGAGAAAAACGTCAGATCAAAATTAACAAGGCTCTTTTTATTGTTACAATGTCTGTAATTTCATACAAATTGAGACAAAAGCCAGAAGTTAAAATTATTATTTTTACTATTAGTTACTTTATACACATTTTTTGGATTTACAAAGGTAAGCTTTAAAAAAATATCATGTTAAATTAACAGCGTACAAGTTAATATCTGCTGTTTCTCATTCTTGAATTTTGGACTGTTTCTCTTGCGAGAAAATGTAGTTGTCTATTGGTGAGGCTCATGCAAAAATATTTTCTCATAATTTTAGCATTCAAAGGGAGTAAAAGACAGTGAAAGGCAGACTGTATTTAAATTGAAAAAAAGGTCGTGTAGATTTTACAGGAGAGCATTGTTTAAGTTACAATGAATGATGTTGATTAATGCTTTCATTTTAATTTGAAATGGTTGACAATTTTACAAAATTTCCCTTGCATCAAAATATGAATTATTTATTCATAAACATCTAGGAAGGTCAATTATGAACTCGTAACGTGAAGAATTTTTTTTTAATTATCAAATATTCAAAAGCCAATAATAATGCATTACTGCCATTTATCGAAAAATTGTTCTTACATTTTTTTTTTTACAATATTTTTCCAAATTAAAAGCATGATTTTTATGTATAATCTTAAAGACTCGAAAATATTAGCAACATCTTTTGTTATTGAAAATTACGTCATCTTCCTAAAAACAAAAATTTTATCTCAATTAAAATAATTTTTTTTAATTTTGTTAATTCTTTTTTTTTTTTAAGAAAAAAAAAATCAAAATATTGATTTTTGAAATTGTCGTAAAATTAAAATTTAAAGCTTTAAGAGACTCAAATTGAGAAAATCAAATTTCAAATTTAATTTATGTTGGACATAGTTTTTTAAATTTAAAAAAAAATTAATTAAATTAAAAATAAAAATTTATTAAAGCAGACAAAGATTTTAGGCTTGATTATTATGTATATTTTATTTCCTTAAATTTATCAAAAAAAAAATCAAATAGAATTTATTCAAGTTATCAGATTTTAACCTTCAAATCGATATTTCGTTGCTGAGCAAGGCAGAACAATTCTTTTTCTTTAAGTCCAGTGAATTGAACAAAAAGAATAAGAACCAAGTTAATTTTCAAACAAAAAAAAAAAGAATTTTTAACAGAATTGATTTTTCGTTTAAAAGTCTTAAAATTAGCGACTCTAATATTATAAGCTTAATTAATATACTATTTTTTTACAAGCACTCCAATACGAGCATTTTTAGCAAAGGAATAGTATTTTGAAAAAAAGGAAACATATTTTTCAGTTCCTTAAATTTTGACTACAAAAAAAAGTGTTAATATCTTTTTATTAACACTTTTTTTTCTTAGTATTTTTATATTTAAATCCATACAAATTGTTAAAAACAGTAGTATATAAAATGCTTTATTAATAAATAAATTGGGTCACTGAGGTGTATACGTATTAAAAAAAAGAAATTGTATCATTTCTATAAAATTCTCGGATTTTTTGTAAAGAAAACTTTCTGTGGGAAAATGGTTAAAATTGGTTCAAAAGTATAACATTTTTAATGCAAGCACAAAAATAGTTTTTGTAAATCAAAGACCTTTATGTTGCACTCAATGTAATACTAATGTAATATACTTTTGTTACTGTAAAAAAAAACTCTTTCCGTATTTCTGTAGATATATCAAAAATCACATTAAAACTCTTAAAGTTAAAACTTTTAAAAATCAAAAATCGGGTTAAACTTAAATGACATGTACCTATATAAAGGACATCCAGAGATATCCTTTTGAAATTCGACTATACTTTATAGTCCTCTCACAATATCGCATACAAATTCATTTAAAAGGATAGGTAGCGCTCTACTACTACCTCTCTTTATGATAGTCTCTATTAAATTACCTGCTATCAAGGACACATTTCCATACATTATAGGTACCTCTGCTCTATACATTTTTTCCGATTTATCGATATACCAAGAATTGAAGAAAAGAATAATACTCAACAAAAATGAAAATTCAGAAAAATAAAATATGAGAGCAAACTTTGAGTGAAAAAAATTTATATTAAAATTGAAAGAATATTCAACTGAAACTCTTAAAAGAGTAGAATTCAACAAATATTTATATGAATATTAGAAAGTAATTTTAGAGCAAAGGTAAAAGAGGATTGACGTAGTCGTCTTTGTAGAATTTAAATAGAATTCTGTACTTAAAAAAATCTCTTTGAAAAAATCTACTTTCTGTTAAGAAACTGCAAAAAAAAAAACAGTTAATAATGCTAGATTTTCTGATTTAAGATGTTTTATTGCTTACAAAAAAAATATACACTTCAACAAAACCAAACAATCCTTTCATACACTGTTAAATATCTAAGAAAAATAAAAACACTAAACAAAAAAACTCGTTTTCCAGGATATCCTTTCATATTCCGACCGACGCGACGCGTCGCGTGCATGATGATTGTCATATGTTGTTATGACGTCGCGACGTCCAGAATTATTTATCCACATCCACAAAACCATCTATGAAAACCGCACAATTTTTCATACATTTTTCAAGTAACTTGTTTTTCTTTTTCCCCAACTGTATCTACAATCTACTGCTGGAGATGTATTCCAAAAAATACATTTCTAGAAATGTGGTTTTTATTTGACCAAAGTTAAACCTCACTCATGCTGTTACATTACGGAGAACTTCATCATAAATATTTGTTTTAACTTTTTTTTTTTGTTTCCAAAAATGAGAAATACAAAAATATATTTTCCACACATATGACAATCATCATGCATTTTATTTAGGTACTTTAAAAAAATTGTCAGTGTGGTGGAAAAAGTTTTTATAGTGGACAAATAAATATAAACAAAATAAACATATATTTTTAAAGTTAAAAACAATTTAATGTAAAAAATATTTCCTTAAATATTGTAGTTTAGTTTGTTTAATAGAAAAACTAATTTCAAAATTGTCATTTCACTACAACTTTTTTAAAACAATTTAACATAAATAGCAAAAATGTTGTTTATAATAGTTTTTAGTTTTTACAATAAATTAAAACTTATTTTTAAACAATAAACTGTTTAAATATTAAAATACCTAGTTTTTCATTAATTTTTTATTTAACAAAATAATATTGTCTCTTATCATATAGAAAAATAAATTCAAACTAAACTCAAATAACATACGATTATATAGCTAGTTTCTATGAAAATTCCTAAGCCAGCATTTAAAATTCAATTACAAAAGCCACTTCTTTGAAAGTTAATTTACACACCTCAAGTAGGCTAAGCAAATTTTTCATTTTAATTCAAAGTTTTGTTTCTAACTAAATTTCAATTTTCAAGCATATATACATACATTTTATTTGCGATAGAGAAACACTGAAGGGTAAGTAATGGTCTGATAAAAAAAACAGGACTTTTTGAACCTGCTGACACTGCACAGGCTTTTAAACAGTCAAATTATAACTACTTATTTGAGTCAAAATTTGACTGTGTAGAAATTTTTCATATTTAACGCTCCTTTAACATTATTTCGAAGCTTTATGGTAACGTTTTTTAATTTGCATTTATGGAAACCTATTTTGACACTTTTTTGATATACATATGCTTGAGACGTTGCGTTGTAACCAGGTAAACAAAAAACCTTTTTTTTTTTTAAAAAATTTTATACTTACCTAAAAAAAATTTATTTTATAACTTATTAAACGTTACTTCAAATCAATTAGATTTATCTAACTTCTCCATCTGAAAATGAGAAATTACTTTTAAAGCAAAAAAAGGTGAAAAAAGTACTTTTTTTCGTGTATTTTATTTAAAGAAAGTTGAATCATGGGTAGTATTAAAGCATATGTGTAGTATTAAAACAAGGTATCTATAATTTGAAATTTTGAGGTTATAAAACGTATTCCCAACAATTATTTTAAACTTATTTCACTCATTATTTTCGTAGCAAAAAAAAAATAACAAAATATTCAAAAATAAATCGAAACTTGCCTTAAATTTTAGCAAATAAAATACTTTTTATGAAATAGTATTTGAAAAACTTTTTAAAACTTGGTTCCAAGCGGGTTAATTTATAACGAAAAAAAACTTACGAAAAGATAACATACCTTTTTACAATATAACTAAGTTTTCTTTAAACCAATTGTATAATTCAAATACAATAAGCAAAATCTTAACGATTAAAACAAAATAATTTTTAAGAACCGTTTTCACAGCCACAATTAAATTTGGTTACAATAACCAGTAAGGTAATTTTTTTTATAAACACAAAATAAAATATTGATCTACCTATTTCAATATTGGTTTCTTTTTTACCTATAAAATCAGTTTTTTTAAAAAGTTAATTTTGAATATTTATTAATAGTAAATTAACAGATACAAATAAGACTAATTTAAAATTAATAAATGACATTTTAAAGGCAATTTTACTTTAAAGTTTTTGGAATACGATGAAAACAGAAATACAAAAATATAATATTACTTGACTTTAGCGTTTGTTTTTAACGAAAAATTACCCACAGTTACGAAATAACCAATTTCTAACCTTTTAATGTTTATAGTTTTAAAAAATAAATTTACCAGCAGAATTTTACCAAATTCCATACTATTAAAAAAACAATAAACTGTTTTGGGAAAATTCCACCAATTCATTGAACTGACCCACGTGTTTACTCAGCATGATTTTAATGTATTTTGTATTGTTTTTTTTACTTTGAAAATTATTTTTCGTATTAGTTTAAAATAAAAGTTTTCGAAAATCTGATTTTAAGTTCATTCAAAGTTCTTTTTTCGGAAGTTGCCCCAAATAGCTTCAATTAGTGTCTGCTCTTCAAATCAAAATTCTAATGCGAAATGATGTACGTCAAATGCGAAATAATGTGCAAAATGATGGGCGTCAAATGCAAAATAAAGCGCTTGAAATTCGAAATGATGCGCGTCAAATGCGAATTGATGTGCTTCAAATGTGAAATGATGTGCGCAAGTGCGAAATAATGTACGTCTAATGCTAAATGATGCGTGGCAAGTGCAAAATGATGGACATCGATTGGGAAATGAAGCGCTTGAAATGCGAAATGATGCGCGTCAAATGCAAAGTGATATGTGTCATATGAGAATTGATGCGCGTCAAATGCAAAATTATGTGTGTCAAATGCGAAATAATATGCATCAAATGTGAAATGAAAATCTTGAAATGTGAAATGATACTCCAAAATGCGAAGCATCAAATGCAAATTGATGCGCTTCAAATGCGATTAGTCAAATGCGAAATAATGTGCGTCAAATTCGGAGTAGGTACCTGTCTGTCTTATTATATCGAGGGAAAAAATTGATATTTTATTTTAAAAGCGAATTCATGCGACTTTGTTGTGCATTTTATTTAATTTGTGTCTCTGTATGGTTCGTCTGTTACAGATTTTTCCTTCAAAGTAGCTCAATTTTTTCTTTTTTTAATCTGTTTTCTGTGTATCTTTTCAGAGACTCATCGTAAATACGAAAATTTCTAAACACAAGACCAACGAGAAAAATAAAATAAAAATGAAAAAAAGAAACAAACAGTTTAAAAACTTCAAAGTGATATATGAAATATTTGCTTCCCTCTTGATGAAAGTTCAAGTTGAGTTTTTCGTATTTGTGTGTATGTGTTGTGTATGGAAAAAACTCAATGGAAATTTTAGTCTAAATTTAAAAAAAAAAAGGCTGTCGTATTTCTATGTGATGTAGGATATATTCGGGTTGCGGAAATAGGATGCGGACACAACACACACCAAGTATATCCTACGTACTAGAGAAAAACTCAAGAGTACCAAAAAGGTTAAAATTCTTATAGGATGGTGATATGATAACACACATACACCCACCTTCTCCCTCCTCTTGAATGAATAGAGAGTAGCTAGCAAAAATTAGGTATAAAGTAAAGTGAAGTTTTAAAGCGGAAGCGTTAACTTCTATTTGGCTTTAGGTCTGATCTCATCATATTATACCTGGATACCGAACCGAACATCTCAACTGAGTCTGAGAGAGTGCCAGTGTGCAGTTCCTTTTTTATAATCCTTAGCCCATCAACACGGATTGAGTGATGCTTGAACTTTTCTTAAAAAAAAAGAACGAAAGAAAGAAAAAACCAAACTGAAGTACTTACGTGTTGTATTTCAAAGCTTAATAGGTTACGTGGTTCGTTTTCCTATATAATGCTCTGCTCTTCCTGGAAAAGTGTTACACGAAATAGAAGGAAATTATATTAGAAACAGAGTAATGACTCAAAGTGTGTGTGTGTGTGTATTTTTTTTTTCGGTTTCCTCGTATTTCTGCAAGTTAGGATTTTAGATGTGTTTTTGAGGAACGTGAGCGAGGAATATGATGGAATATCCGTTGAATATGACTCGCAACTTTGGATATCTCAAAGTTTAGCTAAGACTTTAAAGTGCTTGAAAAATTTTATATTCTCTTCAAGCTACCAAAAGAACAATATCTTTCCAGGAACAAACAAAATTGGGTTAATCCTTTAGTATCCTTTTTGGATATTTCCGATCTTCTTTATATATATTTTTTTAAGTCCCCTTATTGATTGGGTATAGAAGGTACAAGGGCTGACTATAAATATCAATTCATCTGAATCCAATTAAATTTGGTAAAATGTAAAGCTGTTACACAAATAAGTCTGATGGGGGTATCTAGGTATCCTTTCGAATATAGACTCAAAATTTCTAAACTTAGATCCTCTCTCTAATATAATTCAAGGTCTTCTTCTTTTTTATTTTTTTGTATGTGTCTTGTGGAAATTCAAAAGGTTTGTCACTTTATCTTTTTATCCCATATTTAAAATCGTAAACAGATTACGTATGCAAAGTAAGATCCTGATAATGGTGTCAGTTACACATATTATACAGGAATAAAATTGAATTGTAAATTCCAAAATGTAACTTTTTTTGTGTTTTTTTATTTGTTTTTTTTTTTTTACATCATGTATGCGTAAGTTACTTTACTAACGTCGCAAATAAAGAATAAAAAAAAGTTCTTTATTTTTTTGTGTTATAATAAATAACTTTATACATATGCTTAAGAGGATTTTCTTAAGGCATCAGCCGACAGCGGCTTTGAGTCTTTTTGCTATTCATTTTTTTTTTTTGTTGGGGGATTAAAAAAAAAAAAAAAAAACAGATTCATTCAGACACCACTTAGAAAAGTTTCAAATGGACTTGTTTTTTTGTTTTTTTTTGGTTTATTTTTCTTATTTTTAAATATTCAACGGATTTGCTGTGTTTTGCATTCTATACATTCTTTGCTTTGAGGAAGAAGGGAAGAGTGTATTCACTTGCGATGGGTATCTTTAAAAAGACAACTTTAGTCACAGCATGGTTATAGTTTCATAGTCTCTTTGTGGATATAAGTTTAACTGATTTTGGTGAATAACATTTGGAAAAGAAGGTGCGACAATAATTTTAAAGGGAAATTTTGAGAAGAATAGGAGAAGAAACTTGTTGAAAAGTTTTAAACGAGAAACTTATGGTATGAAACATTTTACGTTGTATTTGGGTGGTAGGTATACTTTAATTCAGCTTCAAGTTGGATTTTCCAAATTTAATGTTATGTGAAAAATAAAGCAAAACTTATCAACGTCTTTAAAGGGTGTTCTGCAAATTCAAATTTTTCCAAACCCTCTATCCTTATTTGTTTTTAATATGGTTCAAAAAAGATGAATTGATTCGTAGAAAGTTCTTTTTTTTGACACAGCGTTGTTTTTACTGACTGAAATTTACCAAAAAAAAAAAAAAAATTAACATGTCTAAGCTCAAAAAAACAAAAGAAGTTGATTGTTGAAAAAAGGTGTCTTCTTGGTTTTGAATTTTCTTAAAAACAAAAAGTCTAAAAGGAACAATAAATCAATGAAGGTAATAAAAAAAATTTGGGACTGTTGGACTTATAACCAAATTTACTCTCTCCTCAAAAAAAAAAAAAAAACCTTTCACCCAAAATATTTTTTCAAGTCTCTTAAATTTTTGGTTTCTATCTATGCAACAAACCCCATAACCGTTTGAAAAAAAATAAACCGTTTAATGATTTTAATGAAATTTAGGTACTTGGTTCCAATCTCAAATGTAACATTATTGGCCGATTTCAACAGATTGCCACTATTGTTACCTATTTATTTTTATAAGCCCACACTTTCTTTTCACCTAAAATAACAGTTTCACTGGAAAAATTTAAAGACTTATTTAATGAGTAAATAACATTGTAAAAACAACATTTTTAACAAAGTTCATGGCGACAAAGCGACATGGCGACAAGGTGACATGGAGAAAAGGTGACATGGGGACAAGGCGACAAGGCAACAAGGCGACAAGACGATATGGCGACATGCTACATGGCGACAAGGCGACATGGCGACAAGGCGACATGGTGACATGTTCTTTTGTTTAAACGAGACCTTCCAGCTTATTTGCATTCAACGCCTTACTCAAGTAACAATTTAGCTTTCATAAGGGTCAATTCGAGCTATTTTTTGGCTTGCATTAGAAGAAGAACAGGTCTTATACAAATCATTTTGGCGCATTTTACCGAAATTGCATAGGACTTTCCTTTACAGGAAATTCACAAGTTAATAGCTTGTGACAAACAGCTAAAAATGGCCTTACGGATGTCTTCCTGCAGAGGATTTATCTAATGCACAAACCGAATTACTTGTGTAGGTTGTTATAATAAGGCCTTATAGAAGTTGTAATAAAGTGTTGAATTTATGCATAAATAAATTGCACGACTGGGGTCGCACGTACTTGCTCTTATGCTTAAAGTAACTATAATGTTTAAAATTTGATATTTTGAAGAAATTTCATAAGGTAGTATAAAAAAATTAAATCTGTTTTTATAATTAATTAAAAGACCGTTTTAAATTATCTTAAAAAAAAAAAAATATGCCATTTTATTTCTTGTGTAAAAAGGTATTTTTAGAAAAAAAATTTCGAAAATTGTAGGAGCCGTTTTTAAAAAAAATAATTTTTTATATATAAAAAATGTTTAACATTTTTCAAAAAAAAAGTTGGTATGCCATTTTGAAGAAATAATTAATTTACACATAAAAACAAAATTTCAAAATTTTTCATGGATCCGTTTTCAAAAAATTGATTTTTCAAAAAAAAAAAATTGAAATATTTTTTAAAAAACCAAAAATGCGTTTTTTGAGAATTTTCTAAAATTTTAATATTATCTTTACTTAAACACTTTTGTATAAAAATTTTCATTTAAATCGGGTTAATGTTGTACGAGAAATTCAGAAACGAAAAAAACCGTTCTATGACAGGTACCGTTAATAACGGTACAAAAAATATTTTTTTTATTTCAAAAGTTGGCTCTTATGTGTAGTACTACACACAAAAATTTTAATCAAAATCGTTAGAGCCGTTTTTGAAAAAAATTAACTTTTCTATTTCCGTTATATGGCAGGTACCGTTAGTTTTGGTCATAAAAAAAAAATTTCAATTTCCCCTCTATGGAATCACCAAAAACTGCTAACTACCAAGTTTGAAGAAAATCACTTCACTCGTTTAGGCTGCAGCTCCAGATAGAGACAGACACACAGACAGACAGACAGACAGACAGACAGAATTGCCGGACCCACTTTTTTGGCATTCTCCATCATCGTAATGTCATGTAAAATTGTTATCTCGAGTTCGATTTTTTTTACGAATCCTAAACTTGCCCTATAGTACCTATATCGCAAGTAAAAACAGAATTTATTGAATTTTATTTCATTATTTTTGTTTTCTTTTGATATTTTCTCTTTTGCATTTTCTACTTTTTATTTTATTTATTTTGATTTTTTTCTATTTTGTTTTTTCTCCGTTTTTGGAAATTCCACTGCTTTTTCTGTTGTTCTGAAATGATGAGAATATTATTTTAATTGAAAAAGAACACATATTTTTTTATTTTCACATGGCCCGGCCAGGAATCGATCCCACGAACCTCTGCATACCAAGCCAGCACCTTACTAGTAGACCATGCTCGAATATTAAAAATGAGTGGACATTGAAATGCAATGTTTTTTTTTTCTAATGCATTACAAACATTGCATATCTGCAGGATAAAAACTTTGCATACTTACAGGTGAAAACATTGCATACTTACAAGAACCTCTTGGAACAGGTCTTATACACGCCTTCTGTCACTTGAAAATACAAGGCTTCTTTAGAACGGTTCTTTTAAAGGTTTTCTTTAACTGATATTATTTACAAGGCTTCTTCTAAACACTTCTGATAGCCTTAAATAGACCTCCTTTTTTTCCAAAATGGTTGACTTGCGTAAGTAACCGCATTTTAAAATCTTGTTCTTAAAACCTCGCATCTTAAAATCTCGCATTATGAAATCTTTTTTATCGAAATCTCGCAATTTCAAAATCTCGTTTACCAAAATCTCGCAACATTAAAATCTCGAAATTTATAATCTCGCATTGAAATAAAATATTTATTAATTCGCGCGCGCGAATTTTAATTTGAGATTATAAACCTACACGATATTGCTAGCTTAGGAAAGCCCAGAAATTATCTCTTCTGTTTTTTTTTTTCGTTTTGTTTTGAAGAGATAAATAGAAAAGGAAAAGGTTTGTTAACTGTCAGGTGCCTATGCCAGTTTTTTAAAGTGTTCAGGGACAACTGTTTTATGTTGCAGTCAAAAGGACTTAATGCATGTGAATTTGTCGTATTCGACCTTCTCTTTTAATTAAATCTGGTTGCTTATACATTTTGCAATTTATACAAAAGCAATTTAAATTTAAGAAACTTTACGCTCTAAACTAATTCTTCTAATGCGAGATTTTGATATAGCAAGAATTTAATGAACTTGCGAGATTTTTTCTAAAATGCAAGATTTTAATATGCAGGATTTTGAAAATGCGAGATTTTGTTAAAAATTGGGTCCAGTTTCCTGTGAATAGTGAATATACAAAATAAATTTCTCTTTTCATCCATATCACACCTAAAAAAATATATAATCGAATCAGATAGCCACGGTTGCATTCATATCCAATTAAAATCAGTAAAGCAGAAGCAACGCAAAGGACTATAACAAAGCAAACAACAACAACAACACCAGCGACATCTATACATTGACATCGAAATAGAAAATCTATTGCATATGACACTAAACAAAAATTTCCCACTATCCCAACGAAGTCATACACAAATCTACTTTTGTATACTATATAAAATTTTGAACTAACAACTGAACATTCGAAAAGGATAACCCAACCAAACCTACGACGACGACGACACAAATTGCATACATTGCAAATTCCTATCCCGCTGAGCTTCGAGGGACAAAAATCCAGGACGTTAATTATTATTTTCCCTCATCTCATATACACTTTGCACTCACACACATACAAACTGATAGAAACACAGGAAGGAAAGACCTAAAGGAATTTGTATGTGAAATTGTTTACGATTAGGAATTATATCCTGTTCGATTTTATATTGTTATGGAAATTATTGCATGTTGCGTGCTATATTGTAACTTGCACACAGGACCAGTTCGACAGGAGACTGGACTCTATAATTCTAAACTTCATCGTTTGCCTTTTTATTTTGTCTACATAACAAGATTTGTTATGTTCCACACAACTATCTCCTCTGCAGGACAAAATTGCAAAAGTGGGATTTTATTGTTATCTACGACATGACTGTAAATTGCAGTCAATTTATAAAAAGAGGAACTTATCGGACATTCGTTATGTAGATTAAACATTTAGGTATTGAACCGATAAAACATTTATTATTGGTTCCGCAGTTAATTTTAAAGTGAATTGCAGTATGAAAATAAGTTACTCTTCTATAAAGCTTTTATTAAACTTCTATAAAACTTCTATTAAACTTCTATAAAGCTTCTATTAAACTCATTATGATGTGAAGCCAGTTTGAATTATTAACAATGAACATTTCTTAGACCCTCTCATTGAAGCAGATAAACTTAAAATTACTTCGATCCCGCACAAGTACTTTATTTTAACAACCAAAACCATTAGTCATTGATGCTGTTTTTGGGGCTGAATTTCGTATTATTGCATATCAATTTATTTTTGTTCAAAGATTTAGAAGTTAATTTGTTCAGACATCTCTCTGATAAATTGGATCTAATAAAAAACCGATGAGTGGCAAATGATTAAGAGAACATTATTCCAAGTTCTGAAATCTTATTTATTTATTTTTTTTTTCCTTTTTTTTGTTAACACCTTTTATATACTATACCCAAAAGATTCAACATACCAAAAAAAACAAGAGGAAAAAAACTTCGCATTTTCAGTTAATTTTCTCTCTTAACACCTTAACGTTTATACGTAAAGTATTTTATTTATATTCTTTCTTTTTTTTTTTTTTTTAAGAAAAAAAATATATATACAAAAAATCCTAATGTTATCCAACACACCTATCCATCTTTTACCACAAAACCACAGCCGTCTTGATAACAAATCGAAATAATAAATCTTCTAAAAGGTTTAGAAACATCCGAGAACTGCACAAAACAGAAAAAAAAAAAGAAAACAACCCTGAATAGCAAATTACTTTTTCTACCCTTAGGACCAGAGATTTGGGGCAGCTAAACAAAAAAAAGAGGAACAAAAATGAAAGTATGTTTGATTATACATATTTTGCAACCAGCCCAGCAATGGAATTTATTTTTTTTAGTAGGTGGATGTAGCTATCTATGATTTTTTTTTTTTTCTTTAATTTCTGGATTTATCTATTTCATTTTGTTTTTGCCTTAAATACTATCCTAAATAATTTTGTATTTTGAGAGATGTTTCTTCAAAAATTAAAAAAAAAAATAATAATAATACTAAAAACGTGAAGAATAGTAGGCAACATTATATTTAGGCTTAAAAACTCAGGTAAAATAGTGCATAAAATCAAGAAATAAAAAAAAAAATTGTTACACTCATGAAACTTGGCAAAAAGTTTTCTTTTGGGATAAGAACCAAGGAAAAAAAAGTCTACAAAAAAAGTTGGGTGGAAGGGTGTTTCTTCGAGGACAAGAGGGAGGGGGTGAAGGTCAAAAATATACTGAAAAAAATTGTTAGTCGAATTTCATCATATGAAACATGTTTTCAAGGTATTGTTTGATGCTGAATCTAATGACATAAAATTAAAGTCAATCCGATTGCTCTAAGAAGCAAGAATAAAAAGTTTTTATAAATAAAAAATAGGTGAAAAGGTGTTTTTTTTTCGAAAATACAGTAAAATCTTTAATTGGTCCCAAAAAGCCAATGATTCATTTTATTTTTGGTTTTGATGACAAATTAAACGTTTATACTTAAGTTTTTAAACGTTTTACACGAATCATTGGCTTTTTGGGACCAATTAAAGATTTTACTGTTTCTTCGAAAAAAAAAACACCCTTTCAACTTTTTTTTTTTTTTATAAAAACTCTTTATTCTTGCTTTCTATCCCAAATTCAACGTTTTCACCAAATTTCATTAGGGTGATAAATCATTTTTGTTTTCACTCAAAAAAACACCCTTTGTTTTAAACGTTAAATTTTTATAGACACTTTAGATTCTTGTTTCTTTCTCACACACAACTTAACATATCAAATAAAACACCCCTTCACCAAAAATAATTTTAAGAACATTATGAATCATTTGTCCCTGTATTATCTAAAACCTTGATCCCGAATTTCATCAGTGTAGCATGTTTTTTACATGGATTTTGGTTATATTTTACCTGTTGAAGTCAAAAAACAAGCACTCTTGTTTTTAATCGGCAATAACTTTTCTTAGAGCAATCTGATTGACTTTATTTTTATGTCATTAGATTCAGAATCAAAAAATACCTTGAAAACATGTGTCATATGATGATATTCGACTACCAATTTTTTTCAGTATATTTTTTACCTTCACCCGCTCCCTCTAGTCCGCGAAAAAACACCCTTCCACCCAACTTTTTTTTACAGACTTTTTTTGTCCTTTGTTCATATCCAAAAAGCAAACTTTTTGCCAAGTTTCATGAGTGTAACAATTTTTTTTTTAATGCCTATTTTACCTTTACTATTTGAGAAATCTAATGCGATAGTTGATGAATCAATAAAATTAAATTATGGAGTAATTTTCTAAGTCTCAATTTATCTACCTACACTCCAATTAATTCAAAATGCGCCATATAAAATAGAAAATTTTAAAAATTTGTAGAAGATTAGACAGATTTTTTAATGACAATTTGGATGGAGAGTTAAATACATTGGGACTAAGAGCATTTTCAAATAATTTGTGATAGGTAGGTAGTTGTGTTTTTTTGAAATTTAACAAAAAAATATCTTTGGACAATTTTTTTTTTCAAAATCAATTTTTTTGTTTTTTATTTAAATATTCAATGATATATAATTGAATGCCTATCGAAAACAACAAATCAATTAAAAACCAAAAAAAAAAAAAAACAAAAAACAAAAAACAATTTCACTTTCGGCGGCAGTGTTTTTTAAAATCGTTTTTTTTTTTTCAAAAACTGTGGTTGGTTTAAAAAAAACTTAGTAGTTATCATTTATGGATATTGCTAACCAAAAACAAGTATAAAATTTGCACTAGCTATTTTCCATTTCCGCAAAACAATCGTTTTTATATTGAATTATATTCAATCGTTTTTAGTACAAAACCTACGTAACTGTGTATTCCCTATGAGAATATTATACCAAACGCAACCAAAAATAAAAAAAAAGCCACCCATTATAAGACCAAATCAGTAACTTTTAGCTTGTGCTTTCCATTGATTCACCACTTCATTTTTATTTTTGTGCTAAACGTAGAATGCAAATGAACATATTGAAATTTGGATTTATGCATTTTCCCATTTAAAATGAAAAAGAATTTAACAAAAACAAGATTATTACTTGGCGTTTCAACAATGCTTCAACACCGCACAATGGGCCCAAAGGACCATTTGCGTCTCAAAAATGGTTTTTATGAAATTTTAATTTTTGGTAATTTATTTACGGAAATGAATCAAGGGAAAGTCAATCTATATGTTTTCATTGAAATTTGATTTTTAAATTGAGTTTCTCTATTACAAAATTGTATCTGAAGTCTCCACTTGAAAATACTTTGTTTGAGTAACAAAATAAAGCAAATCTTCACGATACGTTTTCAAAACTATATTTGAATAAATTATATAAGTGTTGTATGTCGTTGGAAAGCTTATTTTAACTGCTATTTATATTGCTGAAAATAAAATTTTTTAAAAATATATTTTTAATTAATATTATTTTTTTCACACAATAAGCTTTTATTTGCAGTTTTTTAATTTCGAATTGAGTTTTAAATGTTTCCGCTGTCTTCCGCTGTCTACTTTTTTTCACAATTTTGTTGTTTGATTTATGTACTAAGAGATACAAAAAGAATTGGCTGCTTTTATCTGCTTTTCTTTGATAGAGAACGATATATCTGTCGAAAGACATAGTACAAAAAAAACGTATTTTGGTGCATCCTGTTTCAATACATATCTTGAGTTCTATTGATCGCACTGTCAAGATTGATGTCTTCAGGCTTTGGGGGAATGACAGAGCATCAGTCCTTATATTCAGAATGTGATTTTGTGTTAATTTAGCCTATTCACATTAATTGGAAAACTCGCGATATTTAACCAATCGGAAAACCATATAAAGCCGCGATTTTAAGCTTCCAGACTTTTGAATTCGTTATTAAAACGCATAAGGCTATAAAACCGCATACTCACATTTTGGTTATACCTCCACTCCCAAAATTTGCTGTGGGCTCTTAGACTTAGTATATGCACCCGAAATTGAAGATATTTGTTCTATTAGAAGAAGTCTAAGGTAGCAGAAGAATGTTAGAATTTAACATTGTAATTGTTGAAAAAAATTTCATCTATGGAAAAAGTTACATAGAGATTTTATTTACTGATTTTGATTTTACTCGAAGATTTTCAAAAGAGCCGTTTAAAGTATTTAATCAAGAAGGATTTTCGTGAAAATTGACATAAAGTTTTTTTTTTTGTGATTTCTTTTTTGCTCTTTTCTCAAAAGCATAGTTTTTCGACTATTTCACTTTGCCTTACAAACGACTTTATTTAAAACGAAAATATAAAAAATCAATATTTTTCTTATAATTCTTCAATAAAATAGCTTTAATTTCAAATAACATAACACAAACAAACTACATTGAAATGTATTTTTGCTTTATTTTAACTCATAAAAATAATTAAGTAATTTTAAGACACGAAAGGAAGGCCTTTATAAAATTAAGAAACCAGTTTTATCTTATTTTGCAAAATTTGAGAAAATAATCTTTTAAGGTACAAAAGTTACAGATTTTTGAGACGTTCTAGCCTAGTCAAAATCGTATTTTTTAGCTTTGAATAAACGTTTAATACTTTAATAAAAATATTAGCTAAAAAAACAGTGTGTCAAATAATTTATTAAACATTTCAGGTAATATGTTCCTAATTTGAGTTAATTATTTTCAGACTCGAAGAAATGACAGATTTTTGGAACGCCATAGTCGAGCCAAAATTGTACTTTTTGAACTTTGCCTAACTTTTCAAAGCTCAAAAATAATTTGCATTTAAAAAAAAAACTACGCTCAATGATTTCTGATACATTAAAGATTATATGTTCCAAATTTGGTTTAATTATTTCAGGAGACAAAAAAGTTACAGATATTTTTAAATTCCCAAATCAAGCTAAAATCGTACTTTTTGAACTTTGACTAATTTTTAAAAGCTTAAAATCAATTTTAATTTCAAAAAAAAGTAAGTTGCATGATTCGTTATATATCAAATACATTATATTCCAAATTTGAAGCAATTATCACAAAAGACAACAAAGTTACAGATTTTTGAGACTCCTAAGTCCATATGGGCCCACAGCTTCAAGACTGCTTCAACACCGTCTCAACACCGCTTTAAAGCCGCCACAACATTCAATCAAAACATATAATTTTAGACACAATTATTTAGCCGCGAAGGTGTTTTGCAATATTGCTCAAATTTTGCTCACTATTTTGGGGTTGTATTCTGGTGGTGTTGTGGCTATTAAAATTTTAGTCTACCGTCACACCGGAAACGCTTATTTTGGCGTATAGTTAGATTGAAATTTTAATTTTTTGGTGATATTATGATCACCACTACAATATAATCGCAAAAATATTTCTTTTTACTTTTTGACATAAAAAATAAAAATAAATTAAGGTCAAAACGTCATTTCCGGGAACGCTCTTAGAATCTGAATAAATAATGTAGTCTTACATTCATAATTTTGCATTTTTTAGGCATTTTTACTCAGTATCCTATCTAAGTATGGCTGCAATATACATTTTTATCAAAAAAGTTACAAAAAAAAAAAAACAAAAGAAAAAATTACTTATGACCAAAGTGTTTCGGACGTGCATAAAAGCATTTTTTTGTAGAAATCGGTCTCTGCCCCAAAAAAAAGTTTTATTTGATTTATTTAAGTCCTACTATCTTAATATAATGATATATCACTCACATTGATACTATTTCTAGACCAATAAAGTCGTTTTGAAGAGATCACCACCATTTTGAGGAACATTTTTCTAGTACCTACTAATTTTTGGGGTTTTGCGGTAGATTGAAAAATATACATTTTTGTACTCTGCCCGTTCATGAACCGACAAATTATGGCTAAAGCAAACATTTGAGCATGAAATTTTTATCATAAAACAAATTTGATTTTTTAAGAATTTTTTCATCGAAATCTCCATGATTTTGACCCATAAGAATTTGAAACAAATTAAAGATTGATGGTAAAATACTTTCTTCTATAAGAATATCCTTCCAAATCCAAGGAATTCTCTTTATAAAAATCAACAAAAAATCTCCTTTATAGACTGATGTACATCATAAAATATTCTATTATCTTGATCCTATACCCGTCTAAGTCAACAGCATAACCTCTGAATATGGCATTCCCCCCTCTCGAAAAAAAGTATTAAAATAACAAAAACGTGATGTATCCGTTGCCTGTTGATGAGAGCCTCTGTTTTCTTCTGTGTTCCACCCTCTTGAACAAAATCGCATGTGTTTTTCTAATGGCCCAATATAGTAAAGGACTGGAGAAGGGGTATAAACCAATTTATATGCAAATAACCTTGCACCTAACTTTAGAATATTTTCCAAGCGGATATCGCTTCCACTAACTTTTGACTAACTACTTGTTCTTGGCAATTTAAGTTAACCTCTGCTGTGCTATTTCTCTATCTATTCTATACCATCCTAACTAAGAAAAAGGGGGGAATATAAACCAGCAAACAGAGGTGCATTGTCTTTTGACATGGTGTTCGGACACTCGGATTATATTAAAATTCAATTAAAAAGTTTGTTGAAAAATTGAATTATATTTTTCTATTTTTTCCTTGTTACTCTGAGTAAAAAAAAAACACACACACAGAGGATTAACTAGAAAGGATGTGTCTGATATCTTCCCTCCAAGTATAAACTCTTTCTAAAGTTGATGTTAAAATTGTTCATCCATCAATGTGGGGTTTATAAAAGTTAGAAAACGTTCGTTGTTGGAAAAACACGAATACAATCTCCGATGGTCAGTGCATAATATCAAATGAGTTTACATGCGGCCCTGACAAAGTTTCGAAGCTGACCATGAGTAATGATGGGTGTTCGGTTTAGTCCGATGTGTACTGGCCCTCTGGTGAGTCCTGACGTCAGAAAAGGGTGTTTCTCACGATCAATTATCCAACAATGTTGTCTTAATTAAACTATAAAGCTTGATGGTAGTTATACATTGCATACTTTTATGCTGATGCTATAACGCTAAACGCTGACATTGTGGACTCTGTTATTTGCAGTTAACCTAGCTCTGACACAAACATACTTAACACGAAAGTGATTTCAGTTCAAGAGGTTCGCTTTGAAATGTGGTCGGTATTAAAACGTCTTCAAATTAACCCGAAGGCATTTCTATAAACTCTCCATTGGAATGGAGGAAGGGTGTAAGCTAATAGTTTTGCGGGGCTAACGTTTGAAATGATGCGATGCAATGGGGCTCCTCGCCGATTGAAAGGTGAAGTGTCTATACACATTAAACCGCATCGACCACGTGCAAGGCAATGCAGTTTGTATTTGTAAGTGTGTGTGTGTGTTTTTAAATGTAGTTGGATGTGGTATCAGTCCCTCTCTCGTCTCATATGAAGCATCAAGCCGAACGAACCTTCCTGAACCCTGGATGTTGTGTTTATTTGGCCGGCAGTACTTAAACACTTTGAAAATGTTGTTTATGGGTTTGGTGTGGCCAGGACATGGGCATGAACTCTCTTCTGGCCTGGCCTGGTCTGCTCTGTCCTGGCCATATGATAGTCTAACGAAGTTGCAGTTGCGGAGTTATATAGTTTTCTCTGTGAAGTGGTTTTGGCACGATGTTGTTTTAAAGTTAGAACGTCTCGCCACAAAAGTATCAGACAAACTATAGAATATACACAAGTATCATCTATATTTGGCACGAAAGGAGAAAGTATGATGTGGCAAAATGTATAAAGTGTATACTGTTAAATATAAACCATAGGTGTTCTTAAAACAAGCTTATATTTTGATACTTTGATTGAAAACGGTTAGACGTTTAAATTATTAAGTTCGATTTAGAGAGGGATGAAAAAAGCTATTATTTTTTTCATTCAGTCAGGAAGTTCAAAAAGCAGTTTAGTGGATGCAACATGCAATTTATATTAACATGCAATTAAATCAATCGGACTGCATAGTCTTTAAAGTAAAAAGATGAAACCTATCAGGATTTAACCCATTGTTCGTTTTTCAACTTCTAGACTGATTAAATATGTATTTAAAAAATTAAAAATTAATGGATGAGAAAGAGCGACTTTTATAAGGTTGTTTAAACTACCATCCAAGAAATACAATTGTTACCTAAAGCCAGACTTTAAGATTATGGGACTTTCTTATCTCACGTCTGTCAACATAAAATGACAGCCTGAGAATGAAAATCGCAAAAGTCTTCCCTGACTGACCGCAATTACCTAAATGAAAAAAAGGTGGAATTAAAAGACTTTACAAAATAATTTTGAGTGACAGGGTGCTTTTTCGAGGAGGGAGTAAATTTTGCAATAAGTCCCAAAAAGCCATGATTCGTTAAGAACAGAATTTCTATAGTTATGTGTTTTGAGTGAAATGGTGTTTTTTTTTAAGTGAAGGAAACAAAAATACCTGCGAATAAAATTTTCGTTTAAAATTTCTACTTTTATTCTACCCAAAAAAAATTGTATGAAGTCCTTAAGTTCTTTGTTTTGATACTTTATACAATGTTTTTACCAAATTTAACCATAATTTTATAATGGTCCATAATTTTGTTGATAAAAAAAACACATTTTTTGTAGATCTTAAAAAAAAAACACCCTTTCACATGAAAAAAAAAATTATAGACCCATTTCATTCTTGGTTCGCATAAAAAATACAAAATTTTTAATAAATTTCGTAAGAGGACCTTTTTCGCCATTGAAATTATTTGAATTTACGCGGATTTTCTTTTTTTCCCAAAAAAAAAAACACCCTTTCACCTAAAATAAGTTTATAGACTGCTCAGATTTTTGGTCCCTGTGGTAAATGAAACATTTTGTCATAGTTTTCGTGAAACTAATTCTAAATTTCATCATTATTTCTTAAAACATAAAAACACCCTTACACTCAAAATAATTTTGTAGATTGTTTAAATGTTTAATTCTTATAACAAAAAAAAAACTTTTCACCAAGTTTTAAAAATTTAACAAAATATATATCAGCTTTTATGATACCTTTCTCACACTCAATCTTTCAAAAAAAAAAAAACACCCTTTCAATAAAAATATTTTTAAAAAACTTTATGGATCCTTTGTCCTTGATTCGTATTGGCTTTATTTTTATTTCATTACATTCAGCAGCAAAAAATAACCTAAAAACATGTGTCATAATGGTTATATTCATCAAAAATTTGTTTTCACAAACCATCAACCACTACCTAACTCTTTGCCGCGAATAAACACAATCCATACATTTTTTTGATTCTTTGTTCTTATTCGGAAAGCAAACTTTTTGACAAGTTTCATGAGGGTAACAATTTTTTATTAATCGATTTTTTGAATGTTACAGATCTAAAGCACTTTCTTTCGAAATACAATAATTGATTTTCTGAACGAATTTCTATTTATAAAATTTTGTGATCAGATCAGGGGAAAATTGATGGTGTTGTTAAAAGAAGGTTGATTCATGTTAAAAAAACAAAAATTTAAACAGGAAATCTGTAGAACAAAATCCTCTAATTCCGTTTAGAAAAACAAAAGAAATGCAAGAAATATCTTTATAAGAGTTAAAAAAAAAACTGCTAATATTTGAAGAATCATTGCTAATCCTATTAGTTATTGTTATATTTGACTTCTGAGTTAAGAACGATTATGTTGGTTTGTTTTATCTGTCTAATATATAATAATATAATATAATAACACGGTGTTACAAAAATTAGGTTTTAAAATATACGCGGGCGGAGACCTATCAGGTTTTGTAGAGCTAGTCGCACTGAATACGAAACGGTATTTGAAAATCCCCTAACACCCTCAAAATCTGGAGTTACGGGCAAAAAACGGTTTTTTGGACCTTCACCCATTGAAAAAATTCTAGCTTCGACAATTTTTTACCCATTTTCGATTTTTTTACACTTTCTGATAGAAGATAAATATACCTTTTCAACATCAATTGATTCCTTATCGAACCGTGAAAACTATATGTTTCTATATCTTCTAGTTTTTGAGAAAATTGAAAATTTATTTTATCAGAGTTTTCTTTTTTCAAAATATTTTTTGTTTTTATTTTTAAATTTTCTCATAAACTAGAAGACATAGAAACATATAGTTTTCACGGTTCGATAAGGAATCAATTGAGGCAGTTTTCTATGTGAGTAATTTTTTTACTTAAATTCACAGTCTGGACAAAAATAGTATAAAATGAGTTTAAAATTTTTTTTTTCGCCTATTTTTAATTTTGAAATCGATTATTTCAAAAATTATATTATATTGATTTAAAAATTAGAATCAAATGTACAATTTTGCCTTTCGGAAATGGTATCATTTATTAATGTAAGTGTTGCCGTTGTTTTTTAATAATTTTTTTTTATTTTGAAAATTTTTTTTTTAGAAAAATGCCCCTCCCACCTAAACGGGGGGAGATAGACCCCCCTCCCAAAGAAAAAAATGTTTGTATTGAGCTCCTCTACAAAAACCCGTTATCAAATCCTGGCGCCCAAGTTATCCTACTACGTGCCGAAACAACATTTTTGTTCTATACCTAAAAGTTCGAATTTCTGTATCTGGGTTGAAATTGAAAAATTTTTTTTTCTAAGCCAATTTTGAAGTGATTTTCATAAAAAATACGTCGATTAATTGGGAAATAGATATAGTTTTAGAATATATTTTTTAAATAGCATGGTGTTTTGAAAACATATACTTTAAATTGATGCCGAAGTTGGGCAAATGACAAAAAAAAATTGAATTTTTGAACTTTGACAGCTTATAAATTCTAATTGGTTTAACCGAGTTACATGTTTTATACAATGTTGAAAAGGTATATTTATCTTCTATCAGAAACTGTAAAAAAATCGAAAATGGATAAAAAATTGTCGAAGCTAGAATTTTTTCAATGGGTGAAGGTCCAAAAAACCGTTTTTTTGCCCGTAACTCCAGATTTTGGGGGTGTTAGGGGATTTTCAAATACCGTTTCGTATTCAGTGCGACTAGCTCTACAAAACCTGATAGGTCTCCGCCCGCGTATATTTTGAGTGTTACACCGTGTAATTAATAATAATTCTTAAATAAAATTTTCTTCCTCTTTCATTTTCCAAAATATTGTGTTGGCTTTCCTTATTCGTCTTCTATTTTTATACAAAATCAGCAACGTATTCATTTTTTCTTAAAATAAAACTATCGATAAACAATTCCTTATAGGTCAAAAGATCTTATATAATTCTAATAATAAAAATACATTATCCCTTTGTGTGCTGCTTTTCGTATAACATTTTCATCCTCTTTTTTATTTTCTTTCTTTTGGTATCTTTAAAAACTTATGACGTTTTTTTTTTATTCTTGTCCGTTTTACATTCGATCGAATTTTGAAGTCATTCCATATTTTAAAAAGAATATAAACTTATTAAAAAAAAAAAAATTTAAAAAGAAAAAACCAACATTGTGAAAATAATAAATTCTCAGAAAGGATACTCTCTCGAGAGATAATGTCGATGTTTATGTCTTTGAACCCAATTTAAGAACCTGAGGACAGTTAGTGTGCGAGATGGCTTTTGCTTTTCTGCTTTTTGGTTCAGAATTCTGATGTTGGCTCCTGCTGCTGCATATATATAGCAGCAAAGAAAAGGCAAGCAAATACACCTTCATGCTCTTCGTCGTCATCGTATTCATCGTAGTCATCGTCGTTCGTCGTCTTCTTCTTTATCCATAAATGTTGAAACTGTAGGTATGTTTGTTTATATATAGAATAGAGAGAAATGGCAACGGGTTCTATAAGGAAACATGGAAGCTTAAAAGTCCTTGTGAATTTGTAACAGTAAATCAAAGTTATTACCAATGTAATGTCTTCTCTATTGAACCATTAGGAAGAATAATGTGTCCACAAGAAAATGGGACTTAAATTAAAATTAACTTATTATTATTTTACAAACAGGAGATGCCAAATTAATTTAATTTGAATTAATGTTGTTATAGAATAGATAAGAAAAGTTTAAAGCAGAATTCAAGAATCATTGAAAGTGGTTAAGATAAGTGGCTTTTGACTCAAAGAAAACTTTAATGCAAAAGGATTCCTTTTAAATCAGGAATCTGATTTAAATATTCTTAAATATTTTGTTTGGTTTCTTGTTTAAACATCTGTCACATCGATTTTCGACGTGGAACGAATTAGGTCTTGGTTTTGATTTCATTTTTTTGGTTTTAGCCCACCGCAAAAACTTTACGACTAAAACACCAGGTGCTTCCTTCATAAAAATATAAAAGTAGGAACGTAAAAATATAAACAAACTGATGAATAATGAAATAAAATTGACATTTCGGGGGGAGCAAAAATGTCCTTTTTTATGTCTTTCTGACGACATGCTGCAGAATATTGTTTGCGGTTACTAAAAGTCAAATGAACAATATTAGCTTTATTTTGTTTTTTTCTGCGACATACTTGATGGTTATGAAAATGTCACTTAACGTTAGGAGTTTTCCGTTGATGATCCAGGTCGCGAATGGTAGTAAATATTATTTTATAATTTTTAATAATTTTTTATAGGATGGTCGTTATAAGATTTCTAGTTGAAAAAATTGTGGAAGTAAGGAAAAGTGAAACTTGCTAGTTGCAAAATAAATAATAGGTACATACTTACTTAGGTATAATTACATATGCGTTTAAATCTTCAAATCAATCATATTATAAACATTATGGTGGTCCTTATTTTACTTTTTTGCGAAAATGATGAAATATCGAAAATTGAAAAAAAAATTAAGAATAAATATTTAAAAAAATTAGAGCATTTTTTTCTGTTTTGAAACCAATCTAGGTGGCGTACCCAATTTTGATTTTTTTTTTTCCTAAGGTCCACCCTAATAAACATAAACCTAATTCGAAAATCAAAAACGTGTTCAACAAATTCGCATTTGGGAAAAATATAGGTATCATTTTGTGAAAGGAATTAAAAATAAATCGGGTTTTGAGGCTTTTGTGTCCAAGCAAATTGTTTGATAGCGTCATCTATTTGCGACAAATCTTAATTATATTTATGTTATTAAATTTGAAAGAAATTACAAAAAACATATAAATTTGAAACTACTAAGACCTATGCTATGGTTTTAACCTAAAAACAGAATATATTTATGCAATTTCTCGTATGAAAAGAAATTTATAGAAAAAGGATTCCAAATCGGTAGAACCGTTTCTTAAGATAATAATTTTTTAATCACTCATACAAAATTTTTTTTTAACAATTACTAAAATAAGCAATTTTGTGATTATTTATGATAATGAATAAATATCTAAATTTAAAAAAAAATTTGAAAAAAAAATTATTATAGTCGTTAAAAAAAAATAATTTTTTTCTTATACCTAAAAAATTTTAACTTTAAAAACTTTTTAAGAGAATATTATTTAAGACATAAAAATCAAATTTTAGAACAAATAAACATTGACCCGTTTGCATAAAATTGATTTAAAAAAAAAAAATTAAATATATATTCGCTCTCTATCGAAATAGAGGAACATTACTGAATCCGGCCCCAACATTCAAAAATTTAATAAAAAAAGGAATAACTTTAAAAACTCATTATCTTTATCCAACGTTTTCCCACACAACTTGTCTGATTTTAACGATTTTTTTACGGTTTCAGTTTTGCAAATGCATAGAGTCATTTGGGGTAAGATCGCTCAGTGGGTAAGAGCGCGCAGTGCTTATTTCTCGAGTTGTGCCCAAAAAAAAACGAAAACGAAAAATGAGGAAATCAGCGCTTAGTAAGACGTCAATAAGTGATGACCTTCGCGATTGTGTGCTTAGCTCCATTTAATTTTAAAAGCGGGTTGAAAAAACCTGGCTCAAAACAAAAAAAAAAAGTTGTGTGGGAAAAGTGTGTAGCGTCGGCGTGGGAATTGTGCATATTTATATTTGATTAAAGTCAAAAATTTGTTAGGTTTTGTTGTATTTTATTATAAATTTGGTAAATAGAAAAAAAAAGTACCTTTGTGGGTAAAATCGCGCAATCCATTTGTGGGTAAGAACGCGCACTTCTCCCCATATTAAACTTTTTTCTTTTTTTCAACAGGACAGAAACATTTGAAACTTGAATTTGAAAAAAGAAGGCTGTTATTCATGAATTCCAAAAAAGAAAGGCCGTAATCTTCTAATTTAAGTCAAATATTTTTTTGTTTGTTTTGTTTTATAAATAGAGTTTAAGTTTTTGTATTTGAACTTAATTTGTTTTTCATTAACATTTTCATTCATTTTAGTGAAAACCTGAAAGTTTTGAAATAAAGTTTTGTTTAACTAAGTACAACATTAAGTTTTTAGACATTTAGTTGCCGTAAACTGTCAAGATTCCTATTAAAATTATGTGCGCACTCTTACCCAAGATTTTGCGCGATCTTCCCCTGACTTTGGGGAAAGAGTGCGCACTTCGACTTCATTTGGTTTTTGTTTTTAATCATATGAAATATTTAAACTAAAAAACTTTTTGTCTGTGTTTTCTTGTTCCCAAAGTATAGGTTTATCAAATCTAAAAAACATTATGCTGATATCTCTTACAGAATCTTCACAATTTCGCCTTAAAGTGAAAAGTGCGCGCACTTACCCCAACTGACTCTACAGTGAACTTTTTTGGAACATTTTTTATATTATTTTTTTCATAATTCAATTTTGATATTTTTTTGGACTTAAATTTAAAAATTTGTAAACACCGAGTTAAGAGAAAAAACTTGCAATTGATTCATTCAATGGAAAATGTTGAATTGTTTAATTTTTGTATACAAATTGCAAATACATACTTAAAAAAAACAAAAAAATTTTAGCTAAAAGAGTAAAAGCACACTTTCAGTCAAATCTTCCATAAAACTTGTAAATATTTTTGCCCATCATAAATTTATTAATATTATTTTTTTACATTAATAAATAGCTAGAACAACTTTTACCATACTTACATATATTTAAGACTGGATATTGGTCGCAAATCAAAAATCCAACATACGTTGTATGCAAAGAACAACTTTTCTTATTTTTAAATATGTAGTTTTTCATTGAAAAAAGTTTTGGTCAGACAACTTTAAAAATCTTTAGAAAAAAAAAAATGTAATAAATTTTCGACAAGGAATATAAATATTCCTCTGAATTTAAACTATTTAAGCTAATAAAACGTGTACCTCGCTCTATTTTCATGTTCGTAGCTTTTGTAAATTTGATTTGATGCAGTTCAAGAAAACTTTATAACAATAGCAAAACATTCTCAAAAAATAAACGTGCAACTTTATTGAGAGGATAAAATATTTTATTGGCAAGAACCTTAAAGGTAATGATTTTACGAAGATGTTAGACGTTCAAAGTCGTTAATATTGAATTCGTAAACGGTTTTTTTTTTTTTTTTGTTTTGTTCTGCCTTAAATGTAAATCCTAACTTTGGACATACCGCCACTAAAAATGCGTCTGTCAATAAAATTTCAGTAATTCCACAACATATCCTAAAAAAGGATAAATTCAAACTAAAAAAAAAATAAAACTGAAAAAAAAATCAACTGCTGCACTGTTGCCAGCCATATTCAATAAAACTCATGCAGTCAACTCGGCTCTATAAATTGAGTCGAGTCTACAACACAGCCCAGCTAACTTTCTAGACTACATCCGCCCACTTGCATTACTTTATGTCCTTCCAACAACGCCCGCAATTTCCCTTCCACATTGCTCACATAAAGTACATTCAATGCAGACTTGCAGTAGATCCTTTTTTTTGTGGAATTATAAAAAACAATACCTACCTAACCTATCTCTCTATTATGTTGGCTAAATCCTGTTTAGTCCCTGTTGCTATGATAGTTCCAATTTTGCAATCACTCGTAAATACACAAATCGTCTAAAATGGTTTGACATTAAAGTGAAATTACGATTTTACCACACTCATTCACCTACAATTTCCATTTAAAACAAAAACAAAAGCGAACAAAAAAAAACCGATAGAAAAATATTGTCGTCCTGCCAACAAGTTTCAGTTATCCCCACAATCACGAAAGTTGGTTTTGTTAATTTTAGTTCTGAATGGAGTGTATTTGTGTGTGTGGATTTGTTCAATTATTTTCTAATTTCCACCTGAAAATAACAAAAGAATGTTTTTTTTTTTTCAATATTCATTTGGAAACATTCCAAAAAAAGAGAACATTCAAACAAAAAACTTAACGAAAATCAGAAAGGATATTTTTTCCAGGACAAATAAAATAGGTAGTGGGAAATTTTCAAAGTCTATAGAGAAAAGCATAGAGAAGCAACACGTGCAACATTTACATATAAAAAGCCAAAATGTCCTTTTCCAGGACAACGACAACAATATTTGAATTACGACATTTTTATTTGAAAAGAAAAAGCACAACTATTTTCTTAACCCACCATTATTTTCTGGAAATTCGTTCAATTCCAGAATATGCGCTTTTGTAAGAAATTTTGTTAGTATTTAATATGGTTTTCAATCGAGAAAAACTTTTTTCCTTTCCATTCGTGGAATTTATAGTAATTCTGAGAAAAAAAGGTGATTGGAATTATGCCACTATCTAGAATGGTAGCAGTCGACGTTATACTTTAATCGGACAGTATAGTTAAGAAAAACGGAAATTTTTTGTGCGTGAAGATGGATTTAATAATTTAAAAGAAAATTGTTTTGTACAATTTAAAAAAAAAAACGAAGAATTTGGCAGAATTCTTTGGAATAAACATTATAAACCTTGTTGTAAAAAAACTAAAACGTTTTAAACATTACATCGATATCAATTAAAGAATACTTTTAAGTCACGGCTCGTGAAGGTTTGTGTTTGAATTAAATTTAATTAGCTTTTTGATATTTAATTATAATTTATTGAATTGTCTTTTATATTGTTGATCCGATTCTAACAATTGTTAGGTGTGTTCTTTCAATTACTTCATTAGAATCTGGAAATACCTTTGAATATTCCTTTCGTTTGTACATATATGAACATCGTGAGCCCACGCATTTTATACATGCGTTTACATATGGTTACATACGCCTTCTTCATTCGATATTCTTGTTTTTCACGCCGCACTTGTTAACTTTCACATCTTTCCTTGTGATAGGTAACGCAAAAATTGTACTGTTTTTAATTATGGGAAATTAAAGTTTGTAGTGAAAATTGTTTTTTCTAATTTTTTAAGACCAAAATAACGGTCTAAACCATATACACAATACATTCCTACCGATATTGGAAAAGTGTTTTAAAACGGCAAAAATTTTGTTTATTATTTCGAATTTGAAATTTTTTAGATTGAACAAAAAAAATACCTTGGTATTTCCTACCTATATTTTTCGATTTTAAATTATGCTTTAGATGCTAATTAGTGAATCATAGTATCCCGCCATAATTTTCTAATATAACAAGATCCCGCCAACTCAACCTACGCTAACTATTGTTTTTCCAAATTTTTAATATGAAAAATTAATAAAAAAGGAACGCTTTTCAGTGGTTTGAGTTTAACCTCCTTTGATTATAACTTCTTTTCACCCGAAATAATTTTGTGCCTCCAAATTTTAAAAGTTATTTCTTTTTTTCACTTCAATATTAAAGTGAAAAAATCTATTGATTGCTTTTTATTTTACATGAAAAAGCTCACAAAAAGGTAAACTTTTCCATTGATAATTCCCAAAAGTGAAAAAAAGTAAAAAAATGCATTTTTCGGAAAAAAATTTGCTTGAGAATCACACATTCACTCATTTTCTATGATTTCTGTAGAAAAGTAACGATTCCATTGACGGCTTTTTTTTTTTTTTTTTTTGTGAGAGAATTTAAAGCTACAAATGCTTGATTGTGAGTTTCACGTGAACAAGATTCCACACGAAAATTTAAATTTCTCTTCGTGAGTTCCGTGGAAAAAGCTATTCACGTTCATAAAATGTACCTTATTCTGTATATCTATATGTGCCTATGTATTTTTTTTCTGGTAAAATACGAGGTTTTGTAACATTTCTGCCAAATTTTTGATGTAATTATGTTTTGGATTCTTTGACTAAAAAAACAGTTTTGTATCTCTAAATCCATATTTTGGAGGCAGGTATATTGAAAAATTAAATTATGCGGTTTAACTAGAACCTACAAAAATAACTAGGCTTCAAGAAAAGTACTTAAACAAATTTTTTGTTGTTAAACAGTGTACCTACATAAAATAAATTTATTTTTTCTTAAAAAAAAACAAAAAACAAAGGATACATAAAATTAGTTAAATCAAAAATCTGGTAGATAATGTGTCGAGTTATTTAAATTAAAATTGTTTCAAATCACTTTCAAGCTAATTTTAGGTGAATTATTTCAAAAACGTTGAATTTGAAAGGTTTTAATTTTTAAACGTCCATATCGATAGTTGAAGATTTTTAACTGAGTGTGCATTATTCAAGTAGTTTTAATATTTTCACTTGAAATTTGGAACATATCTTTTTAACATTATTTTGCACAGAAATATTTTAAACATATTAAAAATTGTTGTTTATAATTTTTATTATAGCTTATTCGAAAATATTTAAGTGCAAAATAATGTTTTAAAGATATGTACCAAATTTCGAGTGCAAATATTAAAAACTACTTGAGTTATTCTCGCCCAGAAACTAGAGACGTCGTTTTGTGATATTTTTTTATAAAAATGTTTGTAGTTACACTTAAGTACCTGTCTATTAATATGTCTAATAAGTTTCTTGCTACCAGCTTTCTTCCTAAAAACTATAGTCTTGAATATTTTAATTTTTAGTTTTATTGTTAAACAATTTACAAAATTTCAATACAATTTATTTTCTTTTATTTTCAGAACAATATACAAATCAGATCAGTGCAGTTCGAAAGGATTATATCACAAGCAATTTAACCTAAAATAAACTCTTTTTTTCCTAGTTTTTTAAACATAGACAAAATAAATATACAATAAAATTTTACTTTATTTAAATAAACGTTTTCATTTTTTTAAAGAACTCCTTAAAAATAATATAGGTATGGTAAAAAGTAAAAGTTTATTCTGTTCGGACTTTTTCAAGGATTTGGGCAATCTTTAAAAGAATTTAATTAATCTTGCATACAAAAATAGAACATAACCCCAACCAATGTTAAATAGGTGCAATATAAAAGAATTACTCACAATTAGTCATTCAGCTTTTAAGCAACATTGTAGTAAGTCACTTTACTTCTTAAGGAGCTGAGTGCCTTAGTAAATAAGCTTATGAAGTCAGCGTGAACTTTACTCAAACACTTGACTCAATTTGACGAACTTAAAATGTGTGTACATTTAATTTGCGAATCTTCAAAACAGTGAATTTCATGCCTTAATAATCATTTTTATCAAAAAAATTAAACCAACTTCCATGGCTAAAACTAGGTTTTATGGTTTTTCTAATAGTTCCTATTGCCAGAACTGAACGCAATGCCGTCTTTACCATAAGGGCACACGGGGCCCGTGCCCAGGGCCCCCATTCTCAGGGGGGCCCCGAAGGAGCGAATATTATATTCTCAAAACATTTTTGTCGGTCAGACCATCTACCAAAAAATTTTAGTTTTTATATGGCAACGGAAAATATATGTTTTCAAACAGATAACAAACTATGTGGCGTTGTATGCGGACATAAATTTTAAATCCAAACCACCAAACCCAAATTCAATTTTCAAAAAAAAAATGAGACAATAATATTTTCAAAAAAAACAAGAAAAATACCTTTTTTCCACTGTAGGTAAGATTATTTATTAATTATTAATAAAAACAACGAATTCTCTTCCATTATCTTTTTACTTAAATAGTAATTACGTTTGAAGTTTGCAAAACTGTCAAATTTGTAGTGCGTGTTAAAATCAGGGTAAAAATATGAGTAGATTCGTATTAAAAGACGAAAAAGAATCAATTCGTCGGCAAAAAACATCAATACTTTTTCCGTTGGAAAACGTTTGAGAAAAAACTATTGCCGGCTCGTCGACGGTACATCAATCTTTTGGTTCAATGGAAAACGCCATGATACAATGGTTTTAATTTGAATTGCGAATTGCTCTCGTATTTAAAGATTGACACATAGAATTCAATAAATAACTTTTAAACAAATTGTTTTTCAAAAAAAAAAAAATAATTTTTTTGTTTAATCCAAAATAATTTTTTTTTAAGTTTTCTTAATTTTAATATCAGTATAAACCTTTTTATGTAAAAATTTTCATTAAAATTGGTTGTGTCGTTTTCATTAAGAAATCGGTTCTATGGCAAGTAGGTACCGTTAATAACGGTCCAAAAAATATTTTCCTTCTTTCAAAAGTGCGGCCTTATTTGCAGCAAAACATATTTTTTTTTCAAAGCAAAATCGTTATCCGTTTTTGAGAAAATTGCAATATCGCGAAAACTTTATATTGGAGATATCCGTTGAAAAAGAGACATTAAAATAAAAAGGCAACAAATAAAAAAAACGGCTCTTGAAAATTACGTAGAAATCGTCTGTACCGAGTTTTTAGCAAATTTATCAATCCGTTTGAGCTCTTTTTTCCAGTTCTTCAAACTGAAACTTATAACGGATACAGGGTACAATTATTGGCAGTAGCAATGATTGATGTCTCGATGCACGTATTATAAGCACCCCCTTTACTTTATATGAAACGATATATTGGCACCCCTTTTTAACCATAACCATTGCCTTTAAGCCAACCATTGTACTTATTTTATTTTCCAAAAGGGCCCCAAATTCTTCTGTGCCCAAGGGCCCCAGGATAGTTAAAGACGGCCCTGACTGAACGAAATTAAAATAGGACCACATTGCAGCCACCAGATATCCAACACAAAAAGAATTATCAAAATATCACTCAGCCCAAAATTATGAGGTAACAAAGAAAAAAAAAAATATATACAAACGAATTGAATACCTCCTCCTTTTTGGAAGTCGGTAAAAATATAAAACCAAAATATTGGTAATTTACTCTCTCAAAGTCATAACAAATAGCCTTTAAAATTTAAATTCAATTTTTCACGGCAATATTGGTGTACAAATATTCATTAACTTTAACTTGATGAAATTGATTGCAATACATAATTACATACGAAAAATAAGGCTACCTAATAATATTTCGAGATTTTTTAATACATCAACCTACTAAGCACACTAAGAAACTTAATAAAATTTGTTTTTGTAATCCACTATTTTGTGTTTTACACAAATTTAATATTGCAATTCTCATTAAATTAAAGTAGCTGCATCAATCGGCTCCCTTCTGTAGAAAATATTTTTACAGCACATTTTTATCTTTTGATCAATATTTTAGACATTTTAGTATACTTGAAATCTGTAATAAAAACTTTAATATGTTAATCCCGCAAAGAAATATCTTCTTGGGCAGCCCAAAATGGTCTTGGGGTTAACCCCACTAAAACGGAATTAGTTCTGTTCACGAAGAAAAGGAAACAAGGGGACTTTAATCCTCCTAAACTTGATGATATTCCTCTGATACTTTCCAAAGAAGCTAAATATCTTGGAGTAATCCTAGATTCCAAGCTTACATGGAAACGTAACACCGAAGAAAGAATGAAAAAAGCACTATGCGCTTTCTACACTTGCAAAAAAACCTTTGGTGCACGATGGGGTATGCGACCTCAAGTCATCCAATGGATGTATACGGCGATTATTCGCCCCATACTTACCTATAGTTCGATCGTATGGTGGGAAGCTGTTGAGAAATCAAGCTATCTCAAGAACCTTAACAAAGTACAGAGACTAGCGTGTATAGGGATTACAGGGGCACAAAGGTCTACGCCACAAGCAGGTTTAGAAATGATCTTGGACCTTCCAGTCCTGGACGAGTTCATAAGATGCACGGCAGCCAAAAGCGCACTTCGATTAAAAGAACTGGGCTACTGGAAGCAAAACACTTATGGTCATGGGTCTATCATGCAAAGATACGACACAGTTCCTGGATTGGAAGCGACTACAGATTACATTCCACCCTTGGTAGATTTCAATAAAAAAATTTCCATTTTAATACCTGAAAGAAAAGGATGGGATCACAATTCGCTTATCAGCAAACAAGGAATACCCTTCTACACTGATGGTTCAAAAATGGAATCAGGAACAGGAGCTGGGGTGTTCTGCAAACCTCTCAATATTAGAGAATCATTCAGACTCCCAGACGATTGTAGTGTCTTTCAGGCTGAAATTTTTGCTATAGAGAAAGCGGCAGAATTGGTACTCAAAGAAAAACTAATCTCCTCGGAGATTACATTCTTTGTGGACAGTCAGGCTGCTATCAAAGCTCTAGACAGTGAGACAATAAGATCCAAGGCGGTTTTAAACTGCAGGAAAAGAATCAATAGTATTTGCTACACTAACCAAGTTAAACTCTGCTGGGTTCCTGGACATAGCAAAATAGAAGGGAATGAAATAGTGGATGAACTAGCTAGGTTAGGCTCAGCATCAAATGAGAATATTAGCATCCAATTAGCAAAGGGACCAGATATCCCTATCGGTGTGCTCAAAAGGAGAATAGACCTATTGACTAGAGAACAAATCAATAACACCTGGAAAACTAGGGACGATTGCATTATTTCTAGAAGTTTATGGCCCAAAACCAATGAAAAAGAAACTCGGTATTTATTATCCCTGAGCAAAAAGAACATTAGAGTCTTGATAGGTGTACTAACGGGTCATTGTGCCATTGGCACAATGGCTATTAGAATGGGTGTATTTGCACCTGATTTCTGTAGGAGCTGTCAAGATGTAGAGGAGATAGAATCCATTAAACACCTGCTCTGCGAATGTCCAAACCTCCAAACAAACCGACTTCGTTTCTTTGGAACGAGGTTCGTGGAAGAACTGGACGATCTAGCGCAGGTACCAATGGCTAACATGAGAAAATTTATTGAAAGTACAGGATGGTTCGTTAATGAGCCAGTCTTTGTAAACCGATAGACCAGTTTAGGAACATCATTGCGATTTTTAAAATAAGAGGGTATCACAATGGACCAACAGGCCCCCGTGTATGCAGCAGCTTAGCTGTGCACCACCCTATTAACCTAACCTAACCTAATCCCGCACACTGTCTAACCGAAAATTTCATTTAGAAATCTTCTTCTCAATATGCACATTAGGATAGAACATTCAGACAGAAACCTCATCCATTCAAAATGCTTGATATGAACGAACAACAGTATGAACATTGAATACAAACTGCCCTTGTTTCTGGACTAGTAATTTCCACAAACATGTAGTAAATACCTACCATTTACCTCCTTCCTTTTCTACATTTTCTTCGTCCTTCTTTCGAAACCCCTTTTCAGCACAAGTGTGGAATATAATTTCATCTCGAAACCCAATATTGATTTAATCTCAATTCAACAACTCAATTTGTATTCGCTCCTGATTGAATTCGACTAAAGTACCATTAAGGACTTTGTGCTTGTGTGGAAATATCATCCTCGTAGGTTAACTCTCGCTCCTCCCAAAAACGGACTTAATTCAACTCATACTCTCGACCGATAACATATAGCAACTCTGCTCGGCAAATGACTCGTCCTTCGTAGTCCATCGTCGTCACCGGGAGGTACTCATACCAACCTACTCTTTTGGTAGTCGGCACAGTTGTAACAACAACAGACGGAAAATAAGTACTTCAGCTGATATCCTCCAAAATTATTGTGATGATTGAATAAAATTTCCATATCACGCGAAATTCCCGCTTGATTACCCATTTCCTTTTTTGAATTTACATAAATGCATGTGTGGTAGAGAAGAAGTAGAGGTACAAGTATACTCAACTCGAACTCATATCATCATCTCTGGCCGAGGTCGAATAATATGCCGAGATGTTCAAGTGGATTCACTTTATGTCTGTATCACACAAAATAATGGACACACGGTCGGTCGGTGTAGTGGTGTGATGGGAGGACTACAACACTACTTCAACAGGATATTCATCAGATATGATAATTCAGTAGACTACGATTTAATTCGTCCTGGCTATTATTTCTGTCGAAGGCAGTCTTGTAAGTTTATTTTTTTCAGTTCCGTCCGACATTACAGAAAATACGCGTTTAATATACGCATCAGCACAGTAACACACGTCACTTAAGGGAATTTTTACAACTTTTTTAAAGCTTACAGGATTTCTGTTTCCTTATTTTTTTATCTGTGTTTTTTTTAAAGAATACCTATGGCATAAAAGGAAATATGTATATGTAAAGTGCGCTAAGTGCATTAAGTGTAAATGTTTTATCAACAGATAACCGCAGTGGAAGGAAGAAAAAGAGGGTTTAAAGAAAGATTTCCTGTATTCGCAAAAATATTTATTATTTAATTTAATGTTAAAAGGATTTTTTTAACTGGGTGAAGAAAATTACCTTAATAGCACTTTTAAGCTTCTTAAAACAGTTTAAAGTAAGAGAATTATACAGTACTATACTAAGGCCTGTTTTGGTTTATCTTTTAAATTGGTAAGAAAAAACATGATGTCTTGAAAAACACTTTTGAACAATATTTTACCAAAAAACTTAAAACAATATAAGAGTTTATCGATCAGGGATTTTGGTGAGTATATACTTTTTCAAAATGTGATTTTAACTTTGAGGTTATTTGTAATGGAAATTATTTAAGTGAAGGCAATTTACGCAATGGTAATCGAGGTTATCAGAAGAAAAATGAAACAAAAATGGAGATTAGAAAATTGATTTCCTTTTTATTTATTTTTGAGAAACATTTTATACTTTATTCTTTAAATGATAAAAAAAAATATCTGTCTCTAAAAATTGAATGAAATTAGTTTGTCTATAAAAAAAAAAGAGGTTGTCTGTAAAGCCGGTTAACGAACTATGATTTTACGTGCTAACGATGTCAGAAAACAGGTTGTGTGCTTTTGTTTAAAATGAGTCAATTGAAGCGTTTACTAATTTCAAACAATCATAATTTACAAGAAAAAGCTAAAAAAAAAAATACCTTTTATATTTTCCCATTATATTAATTTTTTTATTTTAAAAGCTTACAAAAAAAATTATGCAATTTAAAAGATAAGTATTTTTTCTTAAGAATAAAACCATTTTTAAATTTTTATAATGCGCAAAAAGTATAAAAATAATTTGTTGAAAACAATCATTTTCATCAAAAAAAGCAAAGAAAACATGAATTTTTATCTTCTCACGTCATTAATTCAATTTTTTTCTCTAACAACCTATACAATTTTATTTTACACCATCTGAAAGCTTATTGTCTTAGCTCAAAATATATATATCGATAAGGTCTATGAGACATCTACAAAAAGACCTAAAATTTTTGCTACTCCATCAAATTTCATTAAAAAAAGCAAAAAAAAAAACATTTATTTTTATGTTCTCAGGCTATGGAATCAATTTTTTTGTTTGCAACCTATAAATAATTTTATACAATGTGAGAGCTTATTATTTCACCTTTCATACCACGTATCAATCTCATTTCAAAGAAGAAAAAAAGATAAAAATAAAAAACGATGAAAATCGGTTAAAAACGGTCAAAAAACGTGTTTTTTAAAAACTTGTTTTTTCCGTTATTCAGTCAAAACTCATTAAACGATTCCAAAAATTTGCACATGTATGCATAGGACCTATATGTCCTATAAGTTTGAGATTTTTTGAACTTCCAAAAAAAAAGCTAAAAATCAAAAATTACCCAAAAATACACCTAAAAAAACAAGGTGTTTTTCAAAAATTCATATTTCGAAACGCATAGTGTTGGAAAATAATCCGTATCAGACGCCTAATTTATTTTCCCTCATCTTTCACCTTGCATCTTTAGAATTGTCAAAACAAAATTTCCTTTACCCAAAATCATCATTTTGTCATAGCCCCAACACGTGTAGAAATTTCAAACAAAACGTTATAGCTTAGTTTCAAAATTTTTTAGAATTTTTTTTGAAATGCAGTTATTCTTAAATTAATCTCTTCTATATGTAGCAAAAAAATCAATTCTCTACACCTTCGCGTTTAGATTTCAGCAGAAATTTCATCTTTCCGTTTTACCCCTGTTTACCCTATTAAATGACGGAATTTTTAAAAATCCTTCATTTGGATTAGGTTTTAGGTTATTAACTTTCAAATTAGCTATAGAAGATTTTTGTAACTCTAATAGTCTATTAGAGTATTTTGAATTGAAATTTTTTGCCGCAATGCGAAAGTGCGAGAGTGTAACGTTAGAAAATGGCGTCACTTTTTTGTGGTGGCTGCCATGGTTCATCGATTTATAAGACGTTATCACGTCAAAAAAGATATACGCTTTGAAAAAAAAATTTGTGAATTTTTTCAAAAAATGACAACGTCATGTTATCCGAAATTGAGAGAAACGAAAAACGCAGTTTTGTTAGAATAACGGTAAATAATAAAAAAAAAGTAAAAAAGTGATTGCTATACTTTTTTAAGATATTGATTCACATTCACGGCAGTGCTAGAAGTTGAAAAACCCACAGATAAATTGTATGCAAGGTTCAGGGTCATTTACTTAGACTAACCACCAAATCACCAAATTTATTCGAAATTGTTATAAACGTTTTCTAATGACTAATTTAACCTTTTGAAAGATGATATAACGATAAGCAAAGGTCAACTTGTCTGGTTAGTTATGCAATTCGAAAAAAATTGTTTCAAGATTTTTTTCTATTGAAAAGTCAAAAGTTACTCATACACCACAGTGACCCTCTTATTTCCCTATTATGCAACCGCTGACTAATATGTCAAACAAAATGATTGGAAACAAAAATTTAACCTATTAATTTTTTTTTTTAGTTTAACATTTAAATATAAAGTTAGTTTTTTTTTCATGCAATAGCCCTTATTGTTGAAAGTTGAATAGCAAAAGTTTAAAGTTCTTAATTGCCATAGTCTTTGAGAAAATCAATTATTTTAATCGCAAATCAGAAAAATCTAACGAAATTGAAGTAATTTTTATATTTTTTTTTTCTAAACTGTAATATATATTAACTTTTCCTCTTCGGAATTCAACTGACAATAAGGTCAAAAATTTTTTTTCAAATAAATTTATATTTGACTACGAAAAAATAAAAAAAAGCCATTTAAAATATTTTAATAACGTGTTTTTTTTTTTCCAAAATTTTGAGTTGATGACTATTCTTTCAAAAACTCTTGATTAAATTTAGTGGATTTAAATTTAACAGATAGAAATGAGATATTGGCTTTTTAAAAACGTGTCTGTAAATATCGTAGGTGTTGCCGTTGTGTTGATAATATTTTTTTTTGTGTTTGAAGTCAGTTTGTGAGAAAATTGCATTTATCGCTTAATCGATGGAAGATTGTCCCTTACTCCCTCATATTTTTTTTCCTTTAATTACCTAGAGAATCTTTTGCTATCATTTGTTTTGTGAAGTTTGAGCAAAAAAAATGGTTTGGTTCAAAAAAATTAGTTTTAATTTTAAAAAATAATACGGCAACATCGGCAATTTTTAATCTATAGACTTTAAAGTATTTTTAATTACCTACGTTTGAAAAAAAAATCGCCAAAATCAGAGCTTTTCGGCCGGGTTTCCTAATAATTTGCTTTAGTTACTCTACTATTATTTACTTTTTGTTGTGAAGAATTTTCAATAGGTTTTTCTAAAAAAAATTTGTTATATAGAAATAATAGTAAACTTCGCTTGTATGTTAAAACCGTTAAAAAATATGTTTTAGTAATCAACATTTTAGAAAAAAACGTAGACAGTTAATAATCACATTTTTTTATATTAAGCAGACTGTTTAAAATAAAACTTATGAACTTTAACAATTTTATGATAACATTTAATTTAATTTTAAGATGATTTAAAAAAAAATGAAAAATTCTGTTTTAATATAATAATTTACATGCTCAATTCGAGTGTTACGTTGTGATGCTCGAAAATAGAATATGTATACTTCGTTTTAAGATTTTTCAATCAAAATGTTACACATACACCACAGTGACCTGACAATTTTTTCTATTCCGTGTTTTTTGTGGAACGTGCAACATTTGATTTTATTAGATCGTTTGTGTCCATTTAAACAAAAAACATAAATTTAATATAATTTTGAAACAGAAAGCTACAAATCTACAATCCATTTAAAAGAAAACCATCAAATATCCTTCCTTAGTTCTAAAATTAATTTTTTTTAAATTTTTTTTTATTTCGCTCTTTTACGTTAGCTAAAATTACTCCTTTAATAAATTTTAAAAACAAATTCATTCAACCTTCTGATTGCTTTGACATAATTAACTACATACATCTGCTTATGAGTGTCAAAAGCTACTTTTCACTTTTGATTTGAAATGCAAAGTTTTTCAAATGGAGAATGTAAAATCAACCTTTTTTAGATGACCCTCGTCGTCGTTCGGTCGGGCTATAAAAGGATGAAGTACTATATAAATGCTATCCAATCAACTAGATAACACACACACACACCATCATTATACACACACTCACTATAACTAAATAGTATTTATTTGTATACAATTGCATCAAAAGCAGCACAAATAAATTGTATGTATACCTACTCGTAGATTGTAGAGTATATTTTGTGAAAGAGAGAGAGAGTGCAAATTTACCCATCTTCATGTTCCATTAGAGGTTTTACGCAAATTCATTTGTGATTTGCATAGATTTGCCATTTATAAAACACACACAAACTGCCAACTGCTAATAATGGGTTCAAATTAATTGCAAAACGTGATTAAAATTTCTCAATTAAAATGTGCATACCTAATAACTTTGTGGTTTGTGCATCAAATGAATAGTAGGTATTCCTGTGATGGGACACGGGCAAGCCTGTTATAACTACTCAGGTATGAAAAAAGTTATGGAAGAGTATAAATACTATATCAATGGTCAAATAATTTAAAGTACTTTTATGTAGAAGGGAGAGAGAAATATAGCCCTTTTATACTTGTATAGAGTTTTTAAAGGAGTATAATTTAAGTTCCAATGGGAAAATTATGGATAAACGCAGATAATGCATTTCATGGCGGTTGATTTCAATTTTTTTTAAATTTTTGTTTTTTGTTTAATTTTTTAACCAAAATACTATAAATCTAATTATGTTACTCGGCCAATTTAATTTGATGATTTAATTATTTTAGAATTAATTAACTCTACTGTTTTGGGGATAGTTAGACATTTTTACATTTTTTTTTTTAAAGCAAAATTATTAATTTACTTAAAATTTTAAATAAATTTCATTCAAAATATTGATGTAAATAAAATTGATTAAATTCTTTTAGGTATACTGAGAACTTTTTAAAGCTGTTACTTTAGAAAAAAGGTGTTCTTATTATTTTTTTTTTTTTATAAAATTTAAATACCCCCTCTTTCCAGATTTTTGTTCTCACATTCAAATGACAAAAATTTGGTTTCCTCTTAAATGATTTGAATAGCGTAAACAAATCGCTTGAAAGGACTAAATCTGTTACAAAAGTATCAAAAATTCTATCGAAATCGCATGTGTTGTACTTTAGTCCCTCCATACCCCATTAATACCCGTCCTTCATTCTTTGTCCCCCCTCAAAAAAAAGTTCCTCTAAAATTACCCAAAATTACCTACGCTATTCGCAACATTGACTTTTGTGGAGTGTTGGTTGATTTCTGCAGCCATTTCCGGCAGAATTGGTGCGAGTGCGAGAAGCAAAAGTCTATGTGTACCCTCTAAACAAAATGTATATTTTTTAAAATTTAATACAGACAATTTGGTTCAGTAACTTCATAGGCACATTCCATGGCTTTAGCAACAAAAAAAAAAAAAGTAAAAAACATTTTCAACGCTTGAAGGAGTTCTTTTCCCATTGGTTTACATTACACACAAAAATGTTTTATATCTACACGCGTAGAGTCCTTTATAACATTCAATATTTGTGTTGTTTCAACAAAATTTTAGGAGAGGAAAGAGGCAGTATGACGTGTATTTTGAGTTTGGTTTTTTGAAATACGTTTTCAACGTAGAGAATTAGTTATAGCTTGAGTGTAATAATGTATATCCGTTTTGTACTGTGTGCGGGGTTGATGTATGGAGTGTGTTTTGTGTATAACCGTTATGGTGTTAATAAATGTTTTTTCGCTTGAGAAATTATAAATCGGAAATTGAAAAGAGTATAAACGGATTATATTTGGGATTGAAAATTTTAGGTAAAGCAGTGAAAAGATTGTAGCTTTAAAGGGAAGAAGGCAAATATGTTGTGTTTTAAGGGTATATTTTAAAATTTAAAGAAATTAAATAATAATTATTTGGTAAAAAGACTGTTAAAATAGAAATTGAAGTGTATTTTTAAAGTCATTTTATACACAAAATTCTTGATATTGATGATACCTACATCATTTATTTTCTGCCCAAATTTTTTTTGGGATTTTTAAAATGGCGCTTAAAAATTGTTAAAATTAATTTTAAAATAGGTAAGCAAAAAAAAGCATTTTTGACAAAGATATAGCTATTTAATTTAAAAAATCGCAAAAAAATATTTTTTAAACATATTGAAGAGATGATACTCTTGTCATAGAACCGTTTTTTTATGACTTATCGAACATTTTTAGGTTTAAAAAATATTTTTGGATTTTTTTTTTTAAATACCTACATGTTTCAATTTTGTTTGAAAAATTCATTCAGGGTCAGAAATTTTTGAAATTTTGGTTTAAATTGTCGATTGTAAAAAATGTTATACACAGTTGAAATTCGGGATTGAGATTTAAGATTAAATAAGGACAAATAAATAGATAAAGTTGTTAAAAAAAATTTTTATGAAAGGGTGTTTTTTTTTGAAGGGCTAAGTTATGTGTGATAAAAGTTTCTCACAGCTGATATTAATTTTGTTTATTTTTAAAATTGATGAAAAAAACTAAGTTAAGAACATGAAAAATCTACAAAAGGTGTTTTTTTTTTTTTAATAAAAAGACAAAATTCAGAATTAGAACCAAAATGACACTTTAATTAAAATTGATTAATATATTTCATTTATTACAGAAACGAAAATCTAAGAAATCTATACCTACACATATTTTTGGTAAAACCATGTTTTTTTTTTGTAAAATAAGGAAGATCCACAATTAAATGGAACCAAGAAAATTACGAAAAAAGTGAAAATGTGTTATTTTTGTAGGTGCAGACAAAATGTGGACTTATTTCAAAAACTAAGTGATAATAGTTTTTCTGAACACTATTAAAATCCAACAATTATGTTACATAAGAAATTGGAAGCAATAATCTAAAATGTTTTTATAAGGATTTCATGGTTTATAGGGCTACCCTAATGAAATTTGGTAATCATGTTACAGTTCTGATAGAAACCAAGAATTAAAAGACTGTATAAAATTATTTTGAATGAAAGGATGTTGTTTGACGTGATAACGTCTTATAAATCGATGAACCATGGCAGCCACCACAAAAAAGTGACGCCATTTTCTCCCGTTCCACTCTCGCACTTTCGCAGTGCGGCAAAAAATTTCAATTCAAAATTAAAAATAAACTATTAGAGATAAAAAAATCTCCTATAGTTTATTTGAAAGATAGATAATAACCTAAAGTTTATTCGAAATGAAGGATTTTTGAAAATTCCGTCATTTAATAGGGTAAACAGGGGTAAAACGGAAAGATGACATTTGGGCTAAAATCTAAACGCGTGGTTGAAAAGAGCTGATTTTTTTGCTATAGATAGAAAAGACTGATTTAAGGATAACTGCATTCAAGAACAAATTCTAAAAAATTCTGGAACTCCGCTATAACGTTTTGTTTGAACGTTGATCAGGTGTTGTGGGTATGAAAAAATGTTGATTATGGGTAGGGGAAATTTTTTTTGACAACTCTTAAGGTGCCAGGTGAAAGATGAAGGAAAAAAAAATTAGGGGTTGATACGGATTTTTTTCCAACACTCTGCGTTTCGAAATATGAATTTTTGAAAAATACCTACTTTTTTAGGGGTATTTTTGGGTAGTTTTTGATTTTTATTTTTTTTTTTGAGCGTTCAAAAAATTTCCAGTTATATAAGACATGTAGGGCTGATAAATGCGCATACATGAATCGTTAAAAGAGTTTTGACTGAATACGGAGAAAAATAAGTTTTTAAAAAACAGTTTTTTTGCCGTTTTTTATCCGATTTTCATCGTTTTTTATTTGTATCTGTTTTTCTTTAATAGGTAGAGGAATATTATATATGGAGTAATGATAGACCATGACCAGGACTATATGTTTGCGAAATTTCAATCATTTTCGTATACAAAATTTTGAGATAACGGTAAAATAAAATTTTTAAATTCAACAGGTTATAACTTTTTACCGAGAGCAGATAGAAATTTGATTAAACACTAATGAGCATCCTGATACAATAACCTTTCATTTGGTATATCACACATAACGGTAGACTAACTACAAGCCACACAATGTTAAATCAAGAAACTTGCGAAAAACTTCAAACACCAGTGGAGATCTGTTGCGCCATGAACAGCCACCAGTGTGGGAAGTACCGTAATCTCAGTCTGGAAATTCGACATGGTTGACTTTAAAAAATTCTAACTTCTCTTGTAGGCATCTTTGAAATGAAATTGATACGTCATTTGAAACAATAAGCTTTCACATGGTATAAAATTTTTTATAGGTTGTTAGGTAAAAAATTCATTTAATAGCATGGGAACATAAAAATAAATGTTTTTTTTTTGCTTTTTTTATGAAATTTCATCGAGTTTAAAAAATTCTAGCTCTTTTTGTAGATGTCTCATAGACTTGATCTATATATATATATTTAGCTAAGACAATAAGCTTTTAGATGGTGTAAAAATGTTTATAGATTGTTAAAAAAAAAATTAATTTAATAGCTTGAGAAGATAAATTTACATGTTTATTTTGCTTTTTTTAATGAAATTTGATCGAGTTCAAAAAATTCTAGCTCTCTTTGTAGATGTCTAATAGACATGATCTATACCTATATATATTTTGAGCTGAAGCAATAAGCTTTCAGGTGGTATAAAATTTATTATAGGTTGTTGTACCTATCAAAAAAATGAGTTTTTGGGTGAAGTGATTTTTTCACTTTTTTCATAAGAAATGATTGTTTTCAATAAATTATTTTAATACTTTTTGCTCATTGTAAAAATTTAAAAATGGTTTTATTATTTAGAAGAAATATTTGGATTTTTTATGATATAATTTTTTTTGTGAGCTTTCAAAATAAAAAAATTAATATAATGAGAAAAGAAAAAAGGTATTTTTTTTAGCTTTTTCTTGTAAATTATGATTGTTTGAAATAAATAAACGCTTCAAATGACTCATTTTAAAAGCACACAACCTGTTTTCTTACGACGACGTTATCACTTTAAATCATCGTCCGTAAACCGGATTTACAGACAACCTCTTTTTTTTCAGAGAGAGAGTTTATTCTGTAATAAGTCAAAAAAAAAAAAAAAAAACAACAACATTGAACCATGTCTTTCTTCAATATTTCTGTCGATACAAATCTGGATTTTGATAGGTCCCAGACTTTATCGTTATTCAATGCACAAAAATCGCTCTTTATGCAGTTCTCTGTACAACAATAAACTTTGCGTTATCGTACCTAATGATAAATATTTGCATTGAATGAACAAATGAGGAAGTACCTACTTTCACTACCAAAATGCTATATTGAAATTATTTATAAGATTACAAGTAAAATATAAATATTTGTATTGTATTGATCAACTTTAAGCTGTTAAGTAATTTTTAAAACATATCACTTCCAAGTTTATCAAACACAAATCTGAATTTTAACTCTCTTTTAAACAACAAACAATAAATTTAACAAACTAACTATTCAATAAAGAGCATACAAAATAATCCCCCGAGTAAATCTATATCCATTCACCATATAATATTGAGTTTTATTTTTGAATAATTTCATTCAGTCATCTCATCATATTGAAAGGACTTGGCATGTGCAAAATCAAAAGCCAATTACCGTCAACTGATATTACAAAAAAAAAAAAAATAAAGAATCACGAAAACAACAATTTACATAATTTTATTTGTTCATTTAATGAAATAACTGTCCCTATTGTCAATAAATCAAAAAAAGAAAATGGTTGAACAATATTTGTTCACTTACACATACTCGCGCATTATTGGTGACTTGACATTAAACTTTTTTTTTTTTTTTTTTGGTTTTTGGTTATGACGGACCATAAAGCTGCTGATTGAAATGTCCTCGATGTCAAAACCAATTTATTTGCTCATAAAGATTATGACAGCAGCAAAATGAACAAATTGACCTCAATTCTCAATGTAAAAAGTCACAAAAGCAAGCAGCTTATGTTGCCTCTGAAACAAAAATGGAAAAAAAAAAGGAATAAAAAAATATTGCAATGAGTAAAAAGAAAAGTTCGCACGTGCAATTTCCTTAATTATGTCCCATGACTGGGACTTTTTTTGCGCAAATTTGTGAATGCAACTCACACAACCAAAAATAATGATAATTCATTTTGCTGAGGGGGGTTTTATCGCTTTGGATGGTAGTGTGGTTATACTTCTTGTGTGTCTTCGTCCTTGAATAAAGGATATACCTACTTTTCATTGTCTTTCATACAATTTCTAATAGAGTAACAATATAACAGAGTGAAATAGTGAAAAAGAGAATAATTACCTTTTGGGAGTTTTATTTTTATTGAACCTGGAGAATGTCCTGGTGTGTTTACTCTTTCCTTTTTTTTTGCCAGGAAAAAAAGCAAACGGATAAGATAAGATATTGAAACCATTCCATAAATCGTGTTTACGATTGAGTGGTAAACAATTGATCGTTACTTTAACGGCTAAAATAAAATTTATAGCTTTCAGTTTGAGTAAATATAAATAACTGAGAGAAAATTGTTGTTTAAGTGTTGCTATTGTGCATTGGTTGAATGATTATAATCCTCGACACAAAATAATAAAAAAAACTCTTACGGTCGGTATTCTGGTGGAGAATTTTCAATGAGACGTGGCAAAACAACAACTCTTACTCAACTGGAAAGCTTAATTGTGTGTCTTCTGATGGTTAATGGTTGGTTTTTTTTTTGTTGGTATTTTTGAGTGAATGATGTAGTATTAATTCTTCATTGTAATAAGATTAAATTAGATGCTTAAGTTTTTTGATACTTTAATTTTGCTTTAAGAGTTTTATTGGCTTCTAAAATTTTCCAGAAAAACTTACTTTTTATAAGCAAAGCCAAAATAGTTTATTATTTGACGGGGATGTATTTATATGTATAGTATATATCGAGCCTTTATCGCTATTTTATAGTAATTGACTTTATCGTTAATTAGAGCTAAGGTCTTGATATGTGTTCATCTGTTCCATTATAAATTCTGAACTACTTACCGAAATTTAACAAGTTAGGTATCGTTGGAAGCGTCTTGATATTCCACTAGTTACAGTTTATTAAACGTATAACATTTAGTTGATATACAGTGACCTCAAGTGCAAGAATAACTAACTTATTTTCTTTTAAATTCAATTAAATTGAGTTATATAAGCTAGAATACATCGAACAAGCGGAATGTTACTGCCTAACAGCTGGCTGTATATTTGTTAGTCTATGTTCATAAAAAATTGATTTTATTGGTGTTATATTGTTGCCAACTATGTTTTTATAATTATAAATAGAGAAGAAATAAAAAAGTGCAAACTTAAACAAAAAATCCAAGAAATAGCATAAAAAAGGTGTAAATTGTGTTTTACTACTATAGTACTTAGTGGTCTTTGTTTTAATTTGTTTTAATTTTTTTTTCTCATTGAATATAAACAGTTCTAAATAAATCCAAGAGCAAACGTCTATTTGACATTCATTTAATAAAATTTCTAGGTTATGTAGAGTTTTGAAAAAGAAAATTCGATTAGATAACACTTATTCTGCCCGCCATTTTGGAACCACCATTTTGAAAAAATCAAAGTAAGAAGATTTTTCGTAATTCTTATACTTATATGCTTCAGTGTTCCAAATTTCATGACTTTTTGTCAATCAAACGGCCGTGTAAATGATTTTTGACGCCATTAAGCACCAAATGCACCACTGTCCGGGGAGGAGAATGATAAATAGTCAAATTCTTCTTGGCCGAAATATTTTTAAATCTTCATTCAATGATTGTGTGAACTTCCATTTTTACTTCAAATTTGGTAAAACTAATAATTTACCAAGTAGTCTATAACAATTTAAAAAAAAAAACGTAAAAATAGGAATTTTGCCATATTTCGACAAATTTCAAAATGCTGTGCGACCGGAAGTCCTTACCCAATTTGAAAAAAAAGATGTTAGTGGTTATTTTTTTTTTTTTTTTGCAAAAATACCATTTTTTTACATATTTTTGAACCCTTAGAGCCGATTCGCGGGTAGAAGATATTAACTGATTTTGATTATATTTTAACCCCTTCTTAGTCTTCACCATTCACAACTTTTCAGCGCTATTACGATTTGAAATTCAAAAAAACCCAAAAACGATCCACCTTAGTGCGTATCTTCTGCCATATTTCCCGAGAGGCTTCTTAGTACAGGAAAGATAGACTTTTTCGTGGAACGAAATACAGGACGGCTGATTTTTTCAAATCTGAAAGAAGGGTATTAGAAAAGCTTAAGTCCTGGTTTTCGGGACGCCAACCCCCTGGCGAAACCCGCCATTTTGAAAAACGCGAATTGGTCTATATCTACTTAACTATTGGCTTGACCGAATAAGTTACTTGACCAAAGTTGTAGGTAATATAATTAACTTTTCTTGTGCATTCACTGTTTTTCAGCGAGGACAACACTTTTGAGGTTATGTCGTTTTATTTTTTCGGTTTTTTTAATTTTTCTCAGTCACTATGATAGTTACATAATTTTTTATCATTACAAAAGTTGTAGAGCATCAAATTTCCATTGATTTGGTATACTTTTAAAGATTATATGTCTTTTCGAACCAAAGATACGGAACCTTAAAGAGCAATCCCTCTCAAAATTTTCAAACAATATACTAATATTTTTTTGCATAAGGTATGAAAAAAGGCTAAATCGTGTACGATATGCGAAAACAAGAAAAAATTGATATGAGAGGAGGTGTTTTTCCATTATTTAGGTGGGTCGGACAATTTCCTCTAAATATTAATTTAATATTAAAAAACAAAAAATAATGGTAAAACTTACAATATTGTGGTATACATATTTGGTTTTAAGTCAAACAACCACCTTTTATGATGCTAAACAATTATATAACTATCATAAGGACTGAGAAAAATTAAAAAAACCGAAAAAATAAAAAATAAAACGACATAACCTCAAAAGTGTTGTTCTCGCTGAAAAACAGTGACTGCACAAGAAAAGATGTTTATTATTCTTATGCTTATTCGGTCAAACCAATAGTTAAGTAGATATAGACCAATTCGCGTTTTTCAAAATGGCGGATTTCGCCAGGGGGTTGGCGTCCCGAAAACCAGGACTAAAGCTTTTCTAATGTCCTTCTTTCAGATCTGAAATAAATAGGCCTTCCTATTTTTCGTTCCACAAAATGCCTGTTTTTTTACTAATTTTCCCGTACTAAAACTATAGTTTTCAGATCAAAAACTTTCGACTCATACATCGCATGATTTTAAAAAATATACCAAATTATTGGAAATTTGATGGTCTATAACTATTATTGTTTTAAAAATTATGTAACTATTACCGGGAATGATAAAAACTTAAAAAAAAAGCCGAAAAGCAAATAAAAACAACATAACCTCAAAACTATTGCCCGCTTAGAAAAATAATGTATTACAAAGAAAAAGATAATTAAATTTCCAAGAACTTTGGTCTGATAACCAATTCTATAGAACCTATAGTTTTGGAGATATAGGGCGATTCGCGTTTTCCAAAATGGCGGATTTCGCCAGGGGGGTGCCGTCCCGAAAACCAGGACTTAAGCTTTTCTAATACCCCTCTTTCAGATTTGAAAAATTCAGCCGTCCTGTATTTCGTTCCACAATATGCCCGTTTTTTTACTAACTTTCCTGTACTATCTATTCTGGACTAGATTTCTTTGTAGAAATAGTTTCTTTCTTTGCTAGAATTTTCAACCATATTATAGACTCAATCACTTGTCTCTTTAACTTGTTTCTTATTCCGTTTTACAATTCGATGTTTCATTGATCTTTTGGTGTGCTTCTCAGCAAGTTTAGTTCTTGCCTACAAAACAGATTTATAGGACTCGCCCATACCTACATTATATCTCAAAGCAGAGGCTTGTGATTGTAGTTTTTATTTTGACATCACACAACAATAAATATGGTTGATAACAGTGGTAACCTAAATCGCACCGTTTTTATGTTTTATGAAGTTTCTTAACTGGTTTTATGTAAAACGCTTAAAAAGTGCATAGCAAAAAAACGATTATTAAGATTTTATAATGAGAAAATATCTCAAAAAACGTGAGTTTATAGAAAAATTCTGATTTTAGATTCGAATTCAAAACACCCAAAATTTCAAAAATAAAATTGTTTTCTTCCTGAAATAAAAGTACCTATACCTATACTGTAAGCTAAGAAGAGCTTATTCAGATTTTCTAACAAAAACATCACAAAATCGCGAGCTGATAGAAATGTTTTATCTTCAAAAACTTTCGGAATAGTTCAAAAGTTCAAAAGTTGGGTTATATTTCTTTAGGCTCTGCGTTGCTGAATTTGTGAAGTGCAAACATAACACATCATTAAACTACCTTCTAAGGCTTACAGTTAAAGATGTCACAGGTTCGTCTATTTATGGTCCTTTCAATTTGAGTTATAATTTATAAATCCAAAATTCACTGTTCATTAGGCTGGGTCACAAATGTATGGAGAAATTTTTTTTTGCTGATTTTTTTACGGGCACAGTGATGAAAAAGTGCCAAACTGTGAATAGAACAATAATATAAAGTTTGGTTATAATCAGACTTTATCTTCTGCCTCCGGTTGCCCAGCCAAGTTCTCTATGAACTTTGGTCCTAAAACCTTAGGAAAAAACTCAGGCCTTTTTCGAACCATTCTAACTTTTGTTTCAATAATGTCAAACATTTCACACTCGTTTTATTTGTTAACATAGTCCAAATCAAGCTCCTCAAAAACTTTCAGCTACGTAGGATTAGTAGTTTCTGAGTAAAAGGCCTTAAAAAATCGCAAAAAGAGTAGCTGATTTACTCACTAACACACTAACTAACATATGATAAAAATTATGGCAAACTTCTAGTTTTCATAGAAACTTTTTATGGTCATGGATCTTGAAGTACATACAAAGAAAAAATTGAAAAATTGAGATTTAACCCCCTGAATGGGCGTGGTAACCGCCCATTTTGGTAGATTTAATATCAATTATTATTAAAAAGTATACTTCTGAATACCCTAGAATCTTGAAACTTGGTACAATTATAGTTAGTGCAAAGGAAACATATTCAAACTAACGATTTTCTACCTTGGAGGCGTGGTATCCCCTTAAAAATAATAGAAGAAAGATATAATGTTTCATAAATTAATTGACAAGTCTTAGAAAAATGTAGTTTTGGTTTTTTTTTAATTTCTCAAAATCGACAAAACATTTTTGCATCCGGTTTTCTGTTTTTGCTTACAAACAAATAAGAGCATTGAATTTTGAAAACATAAATAGTACTTAAACAAATAAAATTTTGAAAAAAAATAAGTTCGCAAATTAAAAAAAAAAAAATTTTCAAAATTTTGATTTTGAAAATTAATTTTTCAAAAACTATTTCATAAAACAGCTTTATTTGAAAGCAAAATAAAAAAGAGATTTTGGGCTTGGTAAAAAGGTATAACATGTTGTTGTAGGTATAACCGTTGATTTTTAATAATATTTTTTCCTAATTAAATCATTTTTTTAGAAAATTGCCCCTCCTGACTAAACGGGGGCGAATATTTACCCCCTCCAATACGATTTTTTCTTGTCCTTAACCTTTTTGGCATATCCTCCTGAATTTGCTTGTATAAGAAATGAGATAATAATAAATTAAGCAAAGCATGTGTGGTTTTTAGGCAAAAATCTGCTTTTTCAAAAATGAAACCACAATCCGGAGGCACTTAGGCTTAAAATAATGAAATGAAATTTTACTTATAAGCTAACCGAACCATTTAGCACCTTTTGATCGCTGAGCCTTTTTGAAAATCCAAAAAATAGTATTTTGACCCACCCTACTGTTCATTTTCATTTTTTAAGTCCGTCACCATTTAGATCTTTCATATTCTAAGCTTTTAGTTGGATCATTGGCGTACCTGTTACTCCTACGTCAGGATATAATATAGTCACTCGCAGTGATCTTTGACTTAGATAACACTGGTCAGCAACGAAAAAAGTGCTTGAACTAAACCATACTTTTCTAAAGGATTTTTGTGTGCTGATTTCGAATCGGAAGTCAAAATTTCACTGGCACGTCACATTTTCGAAATATTTGAATATTAACAGGTCAAAAACGCTTTTTTTTAAATTTTGTTTGCAAAACTACTTATGCAATCTCCAAAAGCCATATTTTATCCTTTTAAATATGTTAATTTTTTTTTTTATTTTTTTTTTTGTTCTGAAAGATATTTGATATAGAAGTGTGTGATATCTCTAAATCTTGGTGGTTAAGGTAACATATGGTTTTCTGAAGCAGATTTGAAGTAAACTACAGTTTTTGACTCTTGATTTGGATAAAAAAAACGAAATATTACGTAAAAATATATATTTTAGATCAAACGTCAAAAAACACATCACTCAAAATTAGTTTTTAGGAGTTTATAGCGAAAATAGTGATGAGCATAGATCAAAAACTAGACGTGTCGGAAGAAATCTGTAAACAGTTTTAAATTCAGCATACTCAAATTAATTTAAATCACCTTACAGAGTTCTTGCTCCCGACTTTTTTTTTCTTACCGATAAAGTCCTTTCAATGAAGAAAAGTCAGTTTAGCTGCTTCTTATAGGTCTTTTTTGCATCTGTCATCTATTCAAAAATGCTTTGGTGGGAGGCTCTTCTCCGGAAATAAGTTCCGCGATCGTATAGCTTTCAGCTTCATAGTAGAAATCATCATTAGCCTCTCTACAACGTCAATTAAAACCATGTAAGGATGGGTGAGCCTTATTTTACTTGATTCATAAAGGAAGTGTACCTTCATCCCTCAAAGACTTATATTAAAATTGCACCTTTTGAACCATCACAATCTATCGCTCTATGACTTATTACGGGGGCTGATCAATGTTATATTATTCTTAGCCAAATAATTCTTGGAACTGTTTGTCGACTTCCGCAACTGCATGTTTGGTGCCTTTGTATAATAAATATTGTCAAAATGCCAAATTACATGACCATAGTCGCCCTCGCCACACTATAATATCGTTTGGCGTTTCTGCGATGTTGTTCAACATTATAACATGCGGCGGATAAAGATATGCCATTAAAATTACATCGCAAACGAAAAAGACTTTCTCACTCTTTCTCTCTCTCTCTTTTATTTCATTCGCACGCTATCGACATTTCAGCATGAGTGTCATAAATAGTGCCGTTAGTCGAGCAATTTAAATCAATTTTCCTTCTCTTGACTGAACATTTGCCAAATTGCTATGATGAATGGCCTTAAGTAGGTTGGCTGACGTTCGGTTCGGTTCGTGGCGAACAAATTTTTCGTAGCATCAATTATATATATCCCACCTTCGTCGTCGTCAGCTATGGAATGGAGGATTATAGGTACAAAAGCCTGCATTTAGACGGGGCTTATTAGCAAATATAATACCCATATCCCAGCGCCCTCTCTATAGACTCGCACCATCATCAGAGAAGGTATTTTGTTTTATGAAAAACATGAATCCATTGAAAATGGCTTGGAGAGGCGGCGGCGGTTCAGGGTGTGAGTCGTTTATTCGTGTTTCATGGCTCAACTAGCAAAGCTAAAAATTCCAATTAGCCTTTTATGCCGTGTTTTTCTGATAAAGACTATGCTCTAGCTCCTGTTTATTATAGTTGCACACAGAGGACGAACAAGGATGAGGAATGATGTAGTAAGTATAAAGTGAGTACACTTTTGACGCCAGTCAATGGGCTCTAACAAGTTTTCAACCTATATCGCGTAAAACCTGCGTTTTTTTGAGTTTGTGTGTGTAACATTGAGTGTTTATGGAAATAAATTTGCATGGAAATTACGGGATTCATGTTGTAGCCATGTAAAAAAGCAAGCTAAATTTACCGACCAATAAAAACAAAACACCAAAAATAACACACACACAAAAAAAAAACACGTGCACAGGAAAAACATGACCATGACGAATGGTCAGGGATTAAGAAGGTGCAAAGTAAAAGGTTTATTTTTGAGAGAATAACAATCTCCTGCCGACACGGTCGACCAAAACTTCTTTTGAAGGACTTGTACCTTCGTTTCGACTAACTAGTAGAAAAGAAAGGGCAAAAAAAACGCTTTCAATATTAAGGGTTTCCCTTTCAACACAAGGGACTCAATTCTACTCTAAAGGGAACTTTAGGAACAGTGTTTTTAGTCGTTTTAGACGCTGCTATTCCCGCTGCTATGACTATGAGTAGGAGCTAAGAGCCACCGACCGACCGACGACGTTTCATGAATTTGGAGAGAATATTTTTGGTCATAAATTTACTTTTTCCTTCGAGCAAATCCTTTGGGAAAAATAAATTAATTCATATTTTCGGGGCTATTTTCATAAAGAGGGATCAATTTTGGAAATTTTCTTAACGTGAAGGCTTAATTTACATATTTTGATGTTCAGGTGCGAAGAATTTTTTTTTTTTCTGTTTCTATTTTTGTTTGTTGAGAAATGTTTGTTAAGTGGGCAGCTTTAGCTTTGGGATTAAAAGATGAATTAGAATTTATAGAACAAATAAAAAGACGTGAAATGTGTGTTCAAAAGTTCTGTTATATTTGTCTGTTTTTTGAATGTTTCTCAAAAACTCTCATTTTCAACTTAATTTTGTATCCTTTTGTATTTTTAAAGGAAACTATCAACCATTCAGGAGTTGAAAAGCATTTCTAATTGAATAATTCTTACCCTGGGATCATAAGAGTCTTTTTCCTATCATAGAAGAAAAAAAAAAATAGTGTAAAAAAACTCAATTTTTACCTTCAATATTATCAAGTTTTTCATCTAAAATACTTTCAAATTGCTTCTCTTGTGGATTAATAATAATTGAGTTTCAAGTAAAGTAGCACAGCAGATGGCTTAAGAGTTTTTTTTTTATATACTTTTGGTTTTTAACCTAGAATTTGAGTGGTAAAATAGAAGATATTAATCCATTTTGGTAGATTTTTTTGTCGTTAGTCGTCGTTCTAATGTGACCTTTTCTCTTTATTTTTTTTGTCTGCAAAAGCAAGCGTAATAATAATTTGCATTCTTATGATGTTGCAGTATGGCCTTAGGGAATTTTATATACTAGACAGGAATGAAATTATAGAGATGCTTTCAACAGATGGTTAAACGAAAATTGTGGTCAGAAGAACGATTATTGGTATATGGATAACAGCTTTTTAGAAGTGAGATAACTAGATTTTTTTTATGTTTTATTATACTTAAATATAGATGGCAACAAAAAATGGTAAATATGAGTTAAGTGAATAAATTTAAGTGGATCAAAATAAACACATTACATTTAATTTCTGCGTCAGGACACTTCAAAGGGTAAAGATAATTATAAAAATTTTTAGTCCAGTTTTTTTTCAAATAAAAGTAAATCTTTGAAGAATATTGAGACTAGAAAATTGGCATTCAATAGATTTTTAAGGGTTATTTTTGTGTGTGTTATTTATAAAGAATGTTTAACTTTTACAGAATTTTTTCAAACTCTTCCAATAATGTAGAAACTTAATTCGTATTTATAAATGTGTTGAAAAATCTTATAAGCTGCTTATAAAATATCAGTCTAGATTTTCAAGTGATTCAAATTTTTAATTTTTTTTTTCATTCTCGTTACGAGTTCATTTTTAGAGTTTCTATCCCATTCCATCCCTCAATATCAAAAGGGTTTTATTCAGAATCCCAAAAACTCAAAATCCCAAAAGTCAAAAAAACTAAATATCCACCAATCACGAAAGTCCAGAATCCCGAAAACTTAAAATTCAGAAACTTAAAGTCCCTCAAACCCGATATCTGAAAAACAAAAAATCCAAAAAACCTGAAAATTTAAAATCCCGAAAACTCCATTTATTTTCTCAATATACATTATGAAGGGTTTCAGAATCCCAAACACCGAAATCTTGAAAATCCGAAATCACGAGTATCCGAAATTCTGAAAATCCAGGATCCCGAAAACCTAACATCCCCATAATTACAAAATCCAAAAAATTCTGGAAAACCCAAAATATGGAATTTCCTTCATGAAAATATAAAAAGTAAACGAAAAATGATTTGGTTTTAACCGATCATATCGTAGCTTTCACATATGATTTTGAGAAAAGACCACAGAATAAATTTAAAAAAAAAATCTTCTATTTTTTAGTTTCCACTTTTTTAAAAAATACGTAAATATTCAAAATATAAATCATTATGTCAAAATAGTCAAGTAAGTTGCGAAGATTTGTGGTATGTTTATTTTAATTTTGCTTTTTTCCAAGTTGTCAATATACAAAATTTCTGTCGTTAAAAAAAAAACAAATTTTTAAGTTGTTTACTGAGAATAAAGAGGGCGTTTTTTTTATTTTTCGGGAGTTTTTTAAATCATAAATTACTGGTATCAAAAAATGCTTACTACTCTACTGGCTTGAGCAAACCAAAAATAAAAGATAAAATTAACCATATAGGAGCTGCAAAATTCATTTTATAAAAACCAAGTTTATGGAGTTAAAAATAATTTAAAAGGCTGCAAATGCCACGCAAACCTATTGTTACTAATATTGTAGTTGAAGATTTGTTCCGCTAAATTTAGACTTATTTTACCGGAAAATTCAATTGCTATAAAACCATAACAGCTATAGGTACAAATTCTTTTTTGGCTTGTCAACAAATTAAAATTTAATCAGCTACAATTTGTGAGAATAATTTTTTTGATTACGCCCCAAATTGCCCGCAAAAATAACGGGATTACATTGCATTGTAGGTAATAAATGCGCCAGCAAAAATTTTCTGCAGTTTTCTAATTGCAAATACAAACATTTTTCATTGAAAATTATATAGTATTTATTGCAAATAAAAATAAAAAAATCAATTCAAAATGAATGTATTAAATATATTGTTTTCTTAATATTAGCTGAAATAAAAAAAAAAAAATCATTTGTGCAGTTCACGTTCACACGTGGTAGAAGTGAAACCTTAAAAATTATTTTTCTTGCAAAAAATAAAAATCGAAAAAATTTACCTTTTTTTTATTCCATCACCTTTAAATCCATATCTTTTATATCACAACCTAATAAATTAAATAATAAATTTTATATCATCTGAAAGCTTTATTCACCTTTTATATGACTTTTCAATCATGTTTCTACCATGCCTACAAAAAAAGTAAGAATTTTTTAAAGCCAACCATCTCGAAATTTAAAACTGAGATTACTGTACTTACTACACTGGTGGCTGGCCATCGGCAGATCTCCACACGTGTTTTGAGGTATTTTCACGTTTTTAAATTTAAGATATTGTAACTTGTAGATCAGGTACCGTTATGTGTGATATATCAAATGAAAGTTAATATTATCAGGATGCGTATTAAACTTAAATAAAATTGGTATGTACCCTAGATCAAAAGATATAACGTGTTTAGAAAAAGAATATCTTTTTACCGTTATCTCAGGATTTTGAATATTGAATTCAATGAAATTTTGCACAATTGTAGTTTATTTAATTACGTATCTACAGTAAAAATTTAATTCATCTTCACAGAGAAAAATAGACCACATAAAATAGAACAAAAACAATAAGATTTCTCTATGGTTTTCATCCAAGAAGGAAACCTTATTAAAAAAATCGGGTTTTCCTTATTGTTTTAAAATCTGCACTTGTAGGGTTTTGAAAAGAAAAAAAAAACCACGAACATGCCTATAATTGAACTGGAGACTTCAAATCATTAGTCGCCCAGCTTACCACCTGAACCAACCTGCCATGAAAATATTGATCGCGATTTTTGTTCTAGTGCTAAGTTGCGAAAAAAATCAACTTTTCAGTCAAATTTTAATAAGATTTTCTCTATAAAAATAATAAGAAATCTCCTTAAAAAAACCTTATTAATCGTTGATTTTAATAAGATTTCCTTATGAAATGTATGGACGGTAAAACAATATGGCAATCTGCTAGTTTTTAGCTTGTCATATTTTTCTCTGTGTATCTATTAAAACAGAAAAGTTATAATCAATTGATTTTTCCTGTCCCTTATTCGTTTCATCTTATTTCAAATCACTACGATATTAAAGAAGTTTTCACTTAAAAAAAAAACTAAGTTGTCAAAACTGTAAGATATTTGACGAATAGGTATAATGGAAAAAAATATTTCATTTTAAATTTTTCAACTACCTAATAATTATTTTAAATTTTTTTTATGCAGAAAATGTTTGGTTGGTAGGTATTGAATTTATTTTTTTGTATTCAATTATTTTTAATTTATAATAGTTTTTTTTCTAATTTGTAAAATGTATTTAAAAAAATTACACTGGTCAACAAGGTTTTTGCCACAAGAACCAAAATATACTTTTCTAGTAGTTTTTGGGGTGCTGAATCCGAATCTGAAGTCAGAAAAATTTGGTTGGCCTTCGTTTTTGAACTATTACCGTTAGAAAATGTCAAAAAACGTAATTGTGGCTGTTTTCGAGGTAATGTTTTTATGTGTAGCATCCCAAAAACTACTAGAAAAGTATATTTTGGTTCTTGTGGCAAAAAAAAGTTAAATTTTGTTGACCAGTGTTATTTTTAACAACACTGGTATAATTACGAAGTATATAATTTTTATACGACATAGATTAGTGTGTTATTAGTGTGTTTAGGTAGCTATTCCTTGCAAATTCTTCTTATCAAACCACCCACTTGCGCGCTTTATTTTCTTATATAATTAAATCCTTTAATAAAGAATATTTTAAGAACTTTCGAAATCTTATTTCTTTCTTTGAGTGATTTTATGCTACACTTTTTTTATGCATTCTTCCGATATGAAAATCAAAACAAAAATGTAATGGTGCATCCTATTGATCTCTCTAACTGCACTGCCCTATAATTTGCTTGCGTTCCGTTATTTTGCTTTAATTTATAGCTCGTTGAATCTATTTCTAATTGTTCGTCTTCCATAGAAATATAAGTACTTTTTACCAGTTCCATTAGAAACTTTTCCAATTAAATTTATTCCAATCGAAGTGTTTCGTTAGGTCGTATTTCTACTAGGTACTTAAAAAGGATATCTATTTTCAGTTGTATTGATCATTACAAACGTTAAATGATTTAATCGCATTATAATTGTTTTGCCGATGGAGAGTTTTTGAAAGAACCCTAATCGGTTGAAATCGAGTACTAGAATTTACATAGGTAAGTATAAACAAAAGTAGTAAAGTTTAAATAAATTAAAATTTGATAATTTCATGCTGAATTGGGTTTCTAAAAAGATGTTCAGAGTTGGAAATATTCTTTTTAATGGTTCAATATTCTTATGAATTTTCAAAATTCAAAAAAGAAAATAATGAAAATGATTTAAAAGTTTTTACCCACAAATCCTCCAACATTTTACTTTTTGTTCATTCTTAACATTTTGTTTGTATTTTATGTGTGTCCTATTTATGTCAACAAGGACATTGTTGTATAGAAAAAGTGTTTATTTGAATTATATTTTCTATGTGTGTATTTCTTTCATCTAGCAAAAAAAAAAAAAAAAAAAAAAAAAACAGGAAAAAAAGTTCAACCAAAGTCGTAAAAGTCAAACCATTAACACTACACACAGTTATATAGAGAACAGAGCATAGTAAAAAGAACATTCAGGAGTAGATTTTACCAAAACATGAAGACTAAAGTGTAATAAATTATCCTACAAAGAGGACTCCCAGTCGAATATAAGTACTTCACTTCAGTTAAAGTTAAATGTCTTTGTGTGTGCGTTTTTTTAGTTTTTTTTTTTCTTTCTCACAATTTTTTGTGTAATGTTGGTTATACCAGGAGTTGGAGGATATAATTCAAATTTATGTTTCATTGCTCTGCAAGGAGTTTTATTTTCAATTACTGTGAAAAAATTATTGCCGACTGAGTTGAAAAATATTATATATCACAGCTTCCTGTCGTCGTTGGAGTCGTCTGAAGTTTTTGCACCTTTTCCTCATTTTGCTTTTACGTAATTTTTTTAATTTTTGAAGTTATACTTCTTATGGGAGGGTGAGTATGAAAATTTACTTTTTGACAAGAATGTCAAAGGGATTATGACGCGATCACCTTGGGTAGCAGGGCTGTCGTTTCACCTTTAGAGTAGGCAGTACTTTAGTATTTAAAAATGCAGTACGCCGCAGTACGGCAAACATAAAACACACAACACGTTGCAAGTTACATGTTTCATGTGGCAAGTTGCATATGGCAAGTTGTATGTGGCAAGTTGCATGTGGCAAGTTGCATGTGGCAAGCTGCATGTGGGAAGTTGCATGTGACAAGTTGCATATGGTAATTTCCACGTGGCAAGTTGCCAGGGTTGCAAAAAGCTCACATTTCAGCTCAGCTCACAGCTCAGCTCAAATTTGAGCTAGCTCACTTTTGAGCTAGGTACCATAGCTCAGCTCATTTGAGCTGAGCTGAAAGTGAGCGCCCCAACTTCCAACGCCTATATCGCGGAATTTTGAAGAAAATGAAAAAAAATTTTTTGATGCCAAAAGGTAGCGGGGACTCTAACCTACATTTGGGTACAAATCTCATCCCTGTAGGTCCACGCGTTCTCAAACCGGGAGAACTTAAAAGTAAAAAAAAAATAGCCACGATTCTGAAAAAATAGGCATGATGTGGCGGTTTAACATGGAAGGCGATTTTTTAAAAATCTGACAATGTGCAAAGCGTAGGCCCATGACACAAGCTATCATTTGGCATCACTCCCAAAAATTGCTTTCAAGCGGTTTAGCTTCTAGGAGCGTTCAAAGATTCGGGGATTTTTCGAAAAAAAATTTTACCCCAACTTTCAAAGGCGATTTTCTCGGAATTTTGAAAAAAAATCGAAAAACCGAATTATACCACTATCGGGTAGCTGAGAATATAAGCTTTCATATGGCACCACTCCCCTGTCTCTAGATCAAAGCGTTCGAACGCCTATATCGCGGAATTTTGAAGAAAATGTGCTCAGCTAAACCATCAGCTCAGCTCAAATGAGCTGAGCTATGGTACATAGCTCAAAAGTGAGCTAGCTCAAAATTTGAGCTGAGCTCAGCTAACTTTTGAGCTTTGTAGCAACCCTGCAAGTTCCATATTGCTACTACTAGTGCTGAAGCACACACAATTCTCATAAAATTACCATATCGCACATTTTATGCGCAATTCATTTACTTTCGTTAAGCATATACCGTACGTTCTGAACGCACAACATGAGTAAATTTCACAGAATAAATTGAAAACTACATGGACGCAAGGAGGATGAAAGAATTAATTTATTGTTCACTTGATAAAAATGTAAAAAAAACTAAGTGTGGATTAATTACTTCATAATAGAAATTAAAAATATCAAATGAAATTCATTTACATATGTGCCCTTGAATAATAATTATTATTTAAGGGGTAAAGTTTATTTGAACGCGAAATTGCAGTAAATAAACTTCTTTATTGCTCCTCTAGTGATTTCATAAAATAAATATAATTAAATCTCTATAAGAAAATTATTATGTAAGTTTTTCTTTAAACAATGCAAAAAGTGACTTAGTCCACTTTCAAAGCTGAAACACAATCACGCTTTGCCGTCGATTTTGACAACTGCGAAAAGTTCAACTATAGGAAATCTGTGTATCCTCACACAATGACGCTTTTCTTACGTACGCTTTTTTTGACAAACGTAAGGAAACGTAAGAAAGCGAGCAAAAGTTCAACCAGACTGAACTTTTGCTCGCTTTCTGACATTTAACAGACATAGTTACAGTCACCCACATTATTATTGTACCAAATGTGAATAAAAAAAAATAAATTATTGCAAAACTATGTGTGTTTTTTAATTTCTCTATATAGATTTTGCACAAAAAAACGACATCGAGATATCGTCGCGCGAGAATTGTTTTGTCGTATACGCCAATTTTGGAATTTTGGGAAATCGCATTTTAAGGTTTGAGCTTCTATAAAAAATAAACCGGCCGATAGAATTTTTTCAATTTTTAATAGAATATTTTGTGCGATATCTTCTTCTTTTTTATGTTGTCAAAACTGCCACACCTGGTTTGGTTTTCAAATTATAAAGGTTTTTACCCAAAATCAGTTTGTCGTAAACGCCACCAAAATCAACTTTTTTTCCATCCCATACACGTACGACAAAGTAGATGCACGTACGACACTCCAATATACTAAGCCACAAAAAATGTAAATTTTCGATTTTCTTAGTTCGCTTTTTTTTTTTTTATTAATTAAACATTACAAGAATAGTTTCTTATTACATAGAAGTAATATTGGTTTGACTTAGAGGCTTAATTATTAAAATAAATAGATTAAAAACAAAGAAAAAATTTAAAAAAAAAAATAAAAAAAAAATATTTTTTTAACATGACTATAAAACATGAAAAAAATAAAAAAAAAAAAACAAAGTTTGGTTAAATTAATAATTAAATATATGATCATAAAAATAAAAGCAAAATTAAATAAATATCAAATTTAAGAATTTATTCTAATTTTTTGATTTGAATAACGCTTCATAATATTCTTGGTCTGATTTAAGCATAAATATGAAAAGGCTTTTAATATCATTATTCTGATCCTTAGTTATCGAGTTAAATTTCTTAGTAATGTGAAGACATTGGTTGAACAAATTTACAGGAGTTGCTATGGTAGACTTTTTGTGTCTTTTAAATATTGATGCGCTTTTATATTCCACTTCTGCAATATATTTGATACATTTAATTTTACTGAATGGAATAGAAGAGAAGTTAAACTGAGCAGCTTTAGGAGAGAATGCTTTGAAGTCTCTAGGCAGCATTTAAATTAATTTTAAAATTATTATTATTTTTGAGATGTCACAAGAGAGAAAGCTGACTAAATACTTTTATGTATTGCAAAAAAGAAATCAAAGCAGTAGACATCACTTTGTTTTTGTTCTGGGGGGCACAGGAATCACTCCAAGGAGTCAAAGTTTTAATGAAAATGTTGTCGGAGAATATTTGACCCAAAATTTTAATAAATTGCACCTCTAAAAATAGAGCATAACCTCAAATAGCGCAGAGCTTAATGCAGCCCATAGTTTTTAAAATCGTTGTCCTTATAGCACATGAAGTCCTTATTTTTAATAAATACTTTTGTAGTTTATATTCTCTTTGGGACATAAGCCTACATAGACAAATCAATTTTAAAATTTCGTTCGAAATTTTCTACCGTATCTGTTTTGTACGACGTACGACAAACCAGCACTGAAGAAAAATAAGCTGAAAAATACATAGAATTTTTGTCGTAAACGCCAAAAGTTGGCGCTTACGACAAACCAAACCTAATCCGATGCTTATTTTGTGGATGTACGACAAAATGCATACTAATTATCTCAGTAACGGTAAACGATAGGACAAATCTGATAACAGAAATGAAAAGAGAACGTTCTAAAACATATTACTACATATCCAGTTTAAAAAAGTGCATTTTGGCGTTTACGACAAAACAACTCTCGGGCGACGATATTTTAAATCAAAACAATTAACGTATTAAAAACAAAAAAATTTAATGATGTTCTAGACTGAGTTTTATTGTTAAAAACAATATATTTTGATTGGTTTTGTTTTTATAACTATAGGATTAAAGAATAAACAAATTTCTATGCACTTTTTAAACACATTAATATCCTTTTTCATTTTTCCACAATTAAATCAAGATAAAGACTTGGCCCAATAATTTTGTGAGTGACTGTGTTTTTTTTATTTGACAGCAGATTTTATGTTGCAATCAGCTGTTCAAAGTCAAAGTGACAGAAGCGCGCTTTGAGGATTTCTCAACGTAACGCAACGAAGCGACGCACACTGGTAAAAAGGGACTTTTTAGGTGGACATTACTCATAAACTGCATTAAAATTGTAAATTATCTAGTACAAGTGCTGAATATATGTTTATTAACTGTAGAGGATTATTTTCTGCAGATTTTAATAATTATTAGCTAGTTTCTACATTTCACATTTCCTCGAAATAGAATTGAAACATGTGTTTGAAAATTATATTATTGATTTTATTTATTTTCGAAGTTATAACTAATAAAAAAAAACTATTCCTGCCAGTAAACTCTTTACTTTACTTCTGCTTCGATATCAGCTGAAATAGTTTCGAATAGTTTTCGATAAGAAATTAACAAAATTGATCAAAAAATCTATTTTAATCGGATTTTCTTTTTTCATTTAATTTTAATTGATTTCTGACACCTATTGTGCACACAATCCAACTTCAACTGGCTTTCGATTTTTATCATTAACCACAAAATATATGTAGGTACCTATATTTCTTAAATAGATAAAAAATTATAAATTGGTTAAAAATTGACGAATCTGTAGTTTTATTTTCAATGTCGAAGTAAAGTCAAAATCGTGCTTTTTGAAATCATTTTGAATGCTTGAAAGCAATATTGATTTGAGAAAAATTAGGTTATATACCAAAAGTTATGTATTACTAATTAGTCTTAATAATCATGATCAAAACTACATATTTTTGAATAACCTAAATCCATTTGAGCTCATGCGCCGTTACTTGTGTCACTAAAATTTAAATCACACTCATGGGGAACCACAGCATAAAACTGGTCTAAATTTTTTTTTTTTTCTTCTTTGGGCTTAAAAGTCATATAACCCATTTCTCAAAAAAAAAACTGAAAAGTTCTCATTATCAAAACTTTTAAAAATAATCTGTTCATTCACATAGTTGCGAACATCAAAATCCTTTTCTTGAGCGGTTTGTTCTCTCCAGATTTTAATTAAATCATTCCGTAAAAATTAAATTTTCAAAGAAAATTTCCAATATAGCACGCTTATGGTTGTGTATGGCTTCAAATATTACCGTTGTGTAATCTATATGAATTACTCGTCCGGACAACGAAAACCGGAAGGTGGGCAAAGGTGGGCAAAAAAAGTTACAGAACTTCAAAAATTGTATAGACTCTTAATTCTATCAAATGGTTCTCCAGTGTTTATTGGGTATTGTTAACAAAAAATTCTTTAAGTGTTGCATATACACATATAGTGCTGACAACTGTTGACAATTCTCAAAAAAAAATAAACTCGGTTGAAAACAAACAGAGCTAAAACACGTAATCTTAAAAAAAATTGCATTATGTGCAAAGTCCTGGAATCATCTTTTGCTTTGAAAAGACTGCTCTGTTAAGCTGGAGAAATTTTCTCAAATGAAATAAATTGGGTGGTTTCATAGTTGTCAATCATTCCTTATAACTGTGAAAAGTCCAGTTTTTCTCTTAATTGCATTCAAATTTCAACCAAATGTCCACCTAGATGGATAATTTTTACCACTGTGCGACGCCCTAAAGCGTGATTGTGTTTCAGCTTTCATAATCAAGGGCACATATACTGAATGAGAAGTATAACTTCAGTCGCGTGTACATGTGTACACACACTCTTTTTTTTTTTATTTTTGTGCTGAAACTTTTTCTTTTTGAAGGTCCATTGGCTTAGAGATTTTTTAAAGTTGTTGAAAAAAAAAAATAATTCAAGGGAATAAGTGAAATCAGATAAAATATTCATTAGGCCCGAAGATGGCACTTAAGAGGCGCGCGTTATATAAACGTTTAAGTGGTTTTTATGTCGAAAACGAAACGAAACGAGAAGAAGAAAATCACCCAAAATGGACTTAAATACGAGATATTTTAAGACTTGTGTCAGTTTTATGCAATGAATCATCATTATTTAGAAGAGCAAATGCGACGGATAATTTATTAAAATGTCATTCAGAAAGAAGAAACTTAAATACTGACTCTGAGAGACATTATGAGATGCTTTAAGTTAAGTTAAACTATTTTTTGTCTATAAATAAAAAGAAGACTGTAATAGTATAAAAATTAGAAAAAGATTAAAAAGACAAATACCTAAATGTATCTAAAAATTTAGAAATGCTTACTTTTAGGAGTAAGAAAAGGGTGAGTGCAACCCATGCTGAGAGCTAGCTACAATTGCTTCTGGATAAAAAAATAAAGACCTTTGGTAGGATCACGCACGGAGAAAAACAAGCGAATTCCAAATTAAGTGAATTTCTGCATGTTTTTTTTTTGCCACGATTAATCCCGTATTGAATTAAGCGGATAAACCATCCAAACAAAAATCCACTTAATTTAAGCAGGAAATCATCTTGTTTTTATGTGGAAACATTTTAATAAAAAAAAAAATTATGTGTGCAATTCACACGTGTTAGAAGTGAAACCTTAAAAAATCATTTTTCTTGCAAAAAATAGAAAAAATCTACCTATTTTTATTCTATCACCTTCAAATCCATGTTTTTTATATGGCAACCTATATAAATTTTATATCATCTGAAAGCTTTTTGTCTAAGCTCAAAATATATATATCGATCAGGTCTATGAGACATCTACAAAAAGAGCTAGAATTTTTTGAACTCGATCAATTTCCATCAAGAAAAGCGAAAAAACTCGTATTTTTATCTTCTCACGCTATTAAATCCATTTTCTTCCCTAACAACCTATAACAACAATATGAAATTAATTGAAATTTTGTGCAATTATAATTTATTTAATTACCTATCTACAGTACAAATTTCATTCATCTATCTATTAAAACAAAAAAGTTATAACAAGTTGAAGTCGCGTCGCGTTTTCGTTTCATCTTGTTTCAATTTCTCTATTAAATTCACGAGTGACCTCGAAGAATCAGCTTCAGTTAAATCACTAGTTTCCCTGCAAAAATTATACAGATCTTTTCACCACAAAAAAAAAAAAAACACGGATTTCCATTAGAATCACCTTTGTATCCATTAAAATTACGGATTCCTCAAGTAAAATCACGCCTTTCCCCACGAAAATCAGAAATCACAAAAGTAAAATCAAGGGTTCCCTGAGTAAAAATATGGATATTTTCTAAAAAATCATGGTTTTTTCCTAGACAAAATCACGGATTTCTCCGGAAAAATAATAAAATGCACGACTGGGGTCGCACGTACTTGCTCTTATGCTAAAAGTAACTCTAATGTTAAAGCTTTTTATTCAGGAAACACCGTTTTAAATTATGATTTACAAAAAACCAAGTATGCCATTTTATTACTTGCAAAAAAAGAAAAAAATTTTCCAAAATCGTTAGAGTCGTTTTTTAAAAAAATAATTTTTTATATATAAACAATTTCTAACATTGTTCAAAAAAAAAGTTGGTACGCCATTTTGAAGAAATAATTAATTTACACATAAAAACGAAATTTCAAAATTTTTCAATAACCCGTTTTCAAAAAATTGATTTTTCAAAAAAAAATTTTGAAATATTTTTTAAAAATCCAAAAATGCACTTTTTGAAAATTTTGTATTGTGAAAATTGTAATATTGTCTTTATCTAAACGCTTTTTCATAAAAAAATTCGTTGAAATCGGGTTAATTTTGTATGAGATATTCAGAAACCAAAAAAACCGTTCTATGACAGGTACCGTTAATAACGGTACAAAAAATATTTTTTTTATTTCAAAAGTTGGCTCTTATGTGTAATACTACACACAAAAATTTTAATCAAAATCGTTAGAGCCGTTTTTGAACAAAATTAACTTTTCTATTTCCGTTATATGGCAGGTACCGTTAGTTTTGGTCATAAAAAAAAATTTCAATTTCCCCTTTAGGGAATCACCAAAAACTGCTAACTACCAAGTTTGAAGAAAATCACTTCACTCGTTTAGCCTGTAGCTCGAGGTATATACAGACAGACAGACAGATAGAATTGCCGGACCCACTTTTTTGGCATTCTCCATCATCGTAATGTCATGTAAAATTGTTATCTCGAGTTCGATTTTTACTTGCGATATAGGTACTATAGGGCAAGTTTAGGATTCGTAAAAAAAATCGAACTCGAGATAACAATTTTACATGACATTACGATGATGGAGAATGCCAAAAAAGTGGGTCCGGCAATTCTGTCTGTCTGTCTGTCTGTCTGTCTGTCTGTCTGTCTGTCTGTCTGTCTGTCTGTCTGTCTGTCTGTCTGTCTGTCTGTCTGTCTGTCTGTCTGTCTGTCTGTCTGTCTGTCTGTCTGTCTGTCTGTCTGTCTGTCTGTCTGTCTGTCTGTCTGTCTGTCTATCTGTCTGTCTGTCTGTCTGTCTGTCTGTCTGTCTGTCTGTCTGTCTGTCTGTCTGTCTGTCTGTCTGTCTGTCTGTCTGTCTGTCTGTCTGTCTGTCTGTCTGTCTGTCTGTCTGTCTGTCTGTCTGTCTGTCTGTCTGTCTGTCTGTCTGTCTGTCTGTCTGTCTGTCTGTCTGTCTGTCTGTCTGTCTGTCTGTCTGTCTGTCTGTCTGTCTGTCTGTCTGTCTGTCTGTCTGTCTGTCTGTCTGTCTGTCTGTCTGTCTGTCTGTCTGTCTGTCTGTCTGTCTGTCCGTCTGTCTCTATCTGGAGCTGCAGCCTAAACGAGTGAAGTGATTTTCTTCAAATTTGGCAGTTAGCAGTTTTTGGTGATTCCCTAGAGGGGAAATTGAAATTTTTTTTTTATGACCAAAACTACACTCAAAAAATTTATTAGTAAAACAGCTACGAATGGCATTCGTAGGAAAAATATTCGTGCATTGTACGTATATTCGTAAAATACACGCAGTATTCGTGCAGTGGAATATTTACGAATGCATTAGTGAAATTTTACGAATAACTGTAGTATTATCCACGAATTTATTCGTTCAATGTAGGTACTAATTTTATTCGTAAACAAAAATTAAACAACTTTTATTAGTACATTGTACGAATTATTGCGTACATTTAATTAAAAACATTCGTAAATTCTTGGTACGAATGCATTCGTAATTTCTTGCATTGTATTCGTAGTATTTACTAATAAATTCGTTCTATTTACTAAGTAAATACTAATATTCGTAAATGCCTGTACGCATTATTCGTAGAATATACGAATAATTCGTTGAGTGGTACCAAATTTGAACCGCAAAATCCGTTATTTCCGCTATTTGTTAATCGTTTTCCATTCCTAAATAGCATCAAGAAAGTTAGTTGCTATACGCGTGTCGTCGCTTGTAGAACGTTTATATTTCACGGAAAATAAAATAAGTTAAAATAAATATAATTTAGAAACATAAAGTTTGTAAAAATAGTGATTGAAGTGATTACAGAACCGAGGATCGATCGACTGAACAACCAGAACCGCAACAAAAATCATGTGAGTAATCTATGTTTAAGTTTAAATCATTGTCCTTTATAGCCTATTTCATTAATCTTTAATCCTAATTTATTTTTTGACTTTTTACTTTCATTTTGAAATATTCTTTCAAGGTTGGCATCAAGAATTCATCAACAATCAGCTTTATTAATTGACAAATGGCGGACCATATCAAAACCTCTCTGGTTAATAGTACTTTTCTAAAATATTTATTGTAAGTATAGACATTCTTTCGAGCGATTTTCAATGTTAAATGTTTGTATATTTTCAGTGGTCTTCGAAGAAAAAGAATATGAACACCGGGGAATACATATTACATATGGTATAATATTTAAGGTCCAAAAACTTATAAATGTAAAAAATGATGCAATAAATTTGTATAGTTTTGAAGTACAGTTATGTATATGCTTGGGTAATTATTTCAACAATTAATATTTCAGGAAATTTCAGGAAAAAAATCAATGGCGGAAAGTTCTACAATAAATAACATTCGTACATTATACGAATAGTACTGTATAATGTACGAATGATTAGTAAAGCCATTCGTAAATATTACAATGCTATTCGTACAATATACGAATGAACGAGAAAAGCATTAGTAAATACTACAAATTATTCGTGCAATGTACGAATGGGAATGTAAATCTACTAATAGTATTCGTACAATGTACGCTTGATTTTCTACGAATACTAATAAAATATTCGTAAAAGTACTAATAAACGTCCATTTTACGAATAATATTCGTGCCTGAAAACCACGAATATAATTCGTAGAATGTACGCAGTTATTAGTACTATTTACACATGAAATTTTTTGAGTGTAACGGTACCTGCCATATAACGGAAATAGAAAAGTTAATTTTTTTCAAAAACGGCTCTAACGATTTTGATTAAAATTTTTGTGTGTAATACTACACATAAGGGCCAACTTTTTAAATAAAAAAAATATTTTTTGTACCGTTATTAACGGTACCTGTCATAGAACGGTTTTTTTCGTTTCTGAATATCTCGTACAAAATTAACCCGATTTAAATGAAAATTTTTATACAAAAGTGTGTTAGTAAAGATAATATTAAAATTTTAGAAAATTTTCAAAAAACGCATTTTTGGTTTTTTAAAAAATATTTCAAAATTTTTTTTTGAAAAATCAATTTTTTGAAAACTAATCAATGAAAAATTTTGAAATTTAGTTTTTATGTGTAAATTAATTATTTCTTCAAAATGGCATACCAACTTTTTTTTGAAAAATGTTAAAAAAATTTATATATAAAAAATTATTTTTTTAAAAAACGGCTCCTACAATTTTCAAAATTTTTTTTCTAAAAATACCTTTTTATACGAGAAATAAAATGGCATATTTGTTTTTTTTTTAAGATATTTTAAAACGGAGTTTTATTAATTATAAAAACAGATTTAATTTTTTTATACTACTTATGAAATTTCTTCAAAATATCGAATTTTAAATTTCTTGAATAAAAAGCTTTAACATTATAGTTACTTTAAGCATAAGAGCAAGTACGTGCGACCCCAGTCGTGCAATTTATTTTTTACGAATCCTCAACTTGCCCTATAGTACCTATATCGCAAGTAAAAAAATCACTGAATTGACAAATATTATAAATTGTCTATTGGGAGTTAAAACTTCTTTTCTAAACTGATGTTATTACTCAATTTTCTGTTTTTTAGATATCAAATGTGTTTTTAAATTCAAAAGAAGATTCTCGACCTTCATTCGAGTTACGAATCGACGTGATGCAATCACTTGTACAATCTCTTTCCAAGAAAATTTTATATCTTATGCAATTTATTTTTGCTTTTGAAAATCTTAAAAAAAAAAGGAAACAAAATAAATTATCTTTTCTTCAAGTAATGCACGAAATTCGTTATTCTATAAGAGATCATTTAAATCCAAGAAAAAAAATCATTTGCCATAGATTTTTTTTTTTTGGTTGGATTTTGTGATGCATTCATACAAACGTAATAGCATTTTCTTCATCATGATGGCAAATTGATGATGTAATCGACTTAAAACGTAGAAAATCTTTTCAAAAGGCTTCGATGTAATTGAGTAGACTGGCTTGAATAGAATAAAATCTTTGTGTGAGTTCATTTCAATTGATGTGTAATTGCGTCCCTTTTAATACAAAACAAATTCTAAAAAAAAAATTACTACTTAAGTAGAAATAAATGTGTTGCAATATATCTTTCGTTATCAAAAAAGAAAACTAAGTAATTTCCAACAAATTCTTAAATTCAATAAACCCTTTTTTAACTACCCTCTTAAAAGTGGTTCCGGCTTATAGTTGAAGGAGTTTTTTATTTACCAGTAATTAACCGCTACTAGCTTTCCAAAATAAATTATGCAAATGAGCTTGCACTTCTGACATCTTTAAAACCGTCAAAGGGCTCTTGTTGTCTAAGGACAAACAAAATTCCTTGTTATAATAAACAGAAATATAGGCTGGTTTCAAGAAAACACCTTCAACCGCATCGTTTAATTTAATTTCAATGGGGTTTTCGCGTTAACAAATTCTTATAATAGTTGAAATGGGGGTGTTAAGGTTGGCTTAAGAGTGTTCAATTCAACTAATGAATTATGCAAATGTGATCAAGAACAAAAAAACCAAACCATTTGAGGATGAACACTTTCGGTACTATAATGGTTATCAAAGCTTTGGTGGTTCTGTTCAAATGGGTTTTGTGTGGTTATATTAGAAGAGAATTTAAATGACCTACCCAAAAAGAAGTTCAATTGATTTTGTTATTATATTGAGCTTAGCTTCAAAGGTATTCCACTTTTTGATTCAGTTAAAAGGTATTATAGTGTGTTTATATTTCTAAATGAAATTCAAATGAGTACAATTTTAATAAATATTCCACAACAAAACCATTACATAAAGGTTTTTACGTTAAAAGCAATAACATTTTTGATTATTTGTTCGAAGAGTTTTGAATTCAAGTGAATTCACTTCATGAATTTGAAAATAATGCAAATTTTCGTTCGAAATGAGATTTTCAAAATAAAAAAATATTTTGAATAATAATTTCGCAGTAAATAAATTAATTTCTAATCCATAAAATGTATAATGAGTAGGTATATATCTTCTGGTTTAAAAGTGAATTAAATAATTTTATCAAAAATATGAATTGGCGCGTTTTATCCAGGAAGTCTCTTTTCATAAATTCTTCAACTGAATTTATAATTTGACCTTTTTATTATTTGACTTGGAAATGTTATTCGTTTGCACCTCAATTATATTATTTTAAATGTCAAAAAACAACGAAAAAAGGTCAGTAGATTCCATTATTTGCTTAGCGAAACGAATTCTTAAAAGTCAATGGTCACTGTGGTGTATGAGTAACTTTTTTTTATCTATTGATTAATAAAACAACGATTAATTTATACTTGAGTTAATCTCTAATAGATAACGTCTTTTGATTTTGAAAATAAAACACATAATTTTTGTTTTGGGTGAACAGCTATTTGAATGTGTCCTTCAATTGACCTTTAAAATAGTAACTCAAATAAATTGTTTACATAAATAAAATGCAAACAATTGAACTTTGTTGGCCTTTGCTCCTCTTGTCTAAATAAGCACTTAAGGTGGAGTTCTTGACGAAAGGAGCAGTTCAGTAACAAAATTTTAATCAACTTTGTAAAATTGTGTTGAAAAAATAATAATATAACCCTGAAAAAAAAAAATAAATATTTTTGATAGATATTTTGTAAATTATTACGTTCAAGGTCACATATTTGAGCTAAGCATGTTAGCATATTGGCATTTAAATTGTAATTTAGGTACCCCTAAGTATAGATTCTATTCAAGAAAATTTCATAATTGATAAAATTAATTTGAGTGATGGATCAAAGAATTTTAAATATACATAAGTTTTAGCTAGTAAAAGTATTTTATTTGGAATGAATGTTCTATTCACAAAATGTATTGTTTTTTTTTTTAAGTAAAGGAAAATTCAACAACAAAAAAAACTGTTTTGAAATTTCCAAAATTAAAAAATTTTTAATCAACTTTTTTGATTGAAAATATGGTTATTTTTTATCTTTTTTTTTTATTTTTTTTTAATGAAAAAAATTATATTTTGCTACAAAATAAAATTTAACATACAAAATTTACATTTTTACAAAATTTCTTCAAAATATATAACTATTTTTGTTAAAAATAAAAATAAAAAATAATAATTTTAATTTAAATATATTTGAGTTTCTGCTAAGTAATAATATAAATGAAAGGATATTTTAAATATCTTTAACATTTTCATAACATTCTTAGATTTTAAAGGTTGTGATGTACTTTTGCCAGAAATCGTTAAAAAACATTTTTTTTTCACTAAATTCTCTTCCGGCCATCTGTTACAATCTAATTAATTTTTCATCTTATCTAAACCATTATTGAAAATTATTTTTTATTTTTTTTTTTTTTTTTTCAAAAATAGACCGAAAGTCTTAGGCCATTCTATTTTTGGATGCAAATTTAACCTCTTTCTTTCAAACTTTGGCCAAATAAGATATTTTGATATAAAAGTGCTTTTTTTAGTCATTTATGATTTTTACTTTCGTAAAAAAAAAAAAAAAAAGTTGAGATAACATTTTTCCATGATATTACGATGATAGAGAATGCGAAAAAAGTGGGTCTCGAAATTCCGTCTGTCTGTCAGTCTTTCAGAATGTCTGTCGGTCTGTATAAGGATCTTCTTCAAACTTGGTTTGTAGGAGTTTTTGGATCCTGTACAGAGGAGTTTTTGGAATGAATTTTTTTTTTGACCAGAAGTAACCCCAACTAACAATTTTGCTTCTATAAAGCTTTAGAGAGGCAAAATTGTTTGTAGGGACGGTACCTGTCATATACTAATGTTGGAAAAATTTAATTTTCTCAAAAACGGCTCCTACGATTTTTATTAAAAAAAATCAAGTATACATTTTTAAATAAGATCTATCTTAAAATGATAAAAGTTTTTTTTTCAAAAATCCGTATTAACGCTACCTTTCATAGAACCGTTTTTTTTAATTTCAAATTATCTTCTACTAAGTCAATTTTACGATTTTTTGTATGCAAAAACATTTATATTGCTTAAATATAAATCAAAAATAAAGTTATGAAAAAAATTATTTTTGGATTTTTAAAAAAATGTTGAAATTTTTTTTTGAAAAATCAAATTTTCGAAAACGTGACATTGAATTTTTTTGAAATTTTGGTTTTACGTGTTGATTGAAAGTTTCTACAAAATGGCATACCAAATTTATTTTAATTTTTTTTTTTCAAAAAATTATTTATAAAAAAATATGCATCTTTATACAAGAAATTAAACTGCATACTTTTATTGAGCTCAATTTATCAAATTTGTATATTCAAAGTTGTTAGTTCTAAGAGCAAGTTCGTGCGACCCAGTCGTGCATTTTATTTTGTTCTAATGTAAGCTTAAATAAAATCGCTGTTTATTCAAAGTTTAAATTTTGGAATCACCTACAAGATTTTTTAACACTCAATTTTATGTATTTTAAAATTAAATATTTTATCCGTCATAGAAGAAATCTAAAAATAATAAACCAACAAAGATAAATAACATATAAATCAGTGTTTATTCACTTCCAGATTTTTTTAATTTCCGTTTTTCTCATTGCAAGTTTTTCTTAGAAAAAATTAAAAATTAAATCAACTTTAAAAAATCGTTAATTGATCCTTTTTTATGTACCTTTTAATTTTAGGCATTCAAGGTTATTAGATACGCATCTCAATCCCTTAAAAATGACAAAAAATTATCAAATTTTGTATTTATTCCACGAAGTTTGATAACAATCCCAAGGATTAGGTAAGGTACATTTTTATATAAATCGGTTTCCATAAGGATTCAGTTCAGTTTTTTTTTTTTTGTTGTTTTGTATTTGTTTGAAAAAAAAAAAAACTTAACTGCAAACATTTCATAATAGATATACAGACTAAGATACTATATCCCATTCCAAACTGTAAAAGGACTCAACTGAAAAAAAATATCCTTTGGATTTTTTTATAGGTAGCAGCATGAATTAATGGTCAACAAAGAAAATAATGATATAATTTTCATTCGCATCAGGTATTTTTGGCAAGGAAGAGAAAGAGAGAGAAAAATTGTCAAAGGGATGACGATGAAGATGTTATTGTTTTGTTTTGTTTTGTTTTGACTTTGCTTTGACGTTTTTTTTTTTTTGAGGAAATCATCTTGGGATTAAGTGACATGCTATATAAAGCTCATTTTCATGCAAAAAGGAAACACGTGCCCTAAAGGGGCTACAAAATCTACCCCGACAAAAATAACAACCCATGAAAAGGAACAGTTTTAGTTTTTTTGTCTCCTTATTTTGCTTGTTTATTTTTGTTAATGGAATGGAATGGAATGGAATGGAATGGGATATCCTACTGTGCAAATATAATAATAAATATCATTAGAAATATCTTCTATACAAAAAACAAAAAAAATTAATTGATTATGTATATCTTTTTTGTATTAATAGATGGATAAATGAAATTCATACTGTAAATAGGTAATAAACAGGCCTATATTTGCAATCAATTTAGCATTTACAATCTCGAGATAACGGTGAAAAGATGTTCTTATTCTTACCACGTTATATCTTTTTATCTAGAGCACTTCCAAATTTGACTTAACTTTAAAACACATCCTGATAATATTACCTATCGTTTGAAAAATACATCAAAACACCTGCGGAGATCTGTTTAATATTTAGCCTCCAGAAACATCATATTAAAGCTCAAATAATAAGCTTTAAGATGATATAAAATTAATTATAAGTTGTCATATAAAATAGTTGACTTAAAGGTGATGGAAGAAAAAAAGTTTGATTTTCTTGCTTTTTTGGATGAAAATTGATTGTCTTCAAAAAAATCTAGCTCTTTTTGTAGATGTCGGACAGACATGATTGAAAAAAATATTTAAAGTTTAAATAATAGTTTCATAGGATATAAAATTTATTATAGGTTGTCATATAAAAAAAAGGTTATGAAAGAAAAAAAATTTAGATTTTTTCAATTTTTTTTTTTCAAGAAAAATGATTATTTTAGGTTTCACTTCTACCACGTGTGAATTGCACACATGATTGTTTTTTAATTGTTCTTTTTTAAAAATCTCTGTGAACTTTTTACTAACAAAACTGAATTTTTACCCTCCCCTGTGGCATTATCATCAATTTTTTTAAAATGCCTTCAATAAGAACCGCACGCAAACCTACTCTTAGCGTTTGATAAATTGAAAACGCACCTTTAAGTTGTTGTTAATTTGCAACAACCCTTTCAACTCTTTTTCTTAATAGAATTTATAAACCAATGTCTACAACAGCCAGCTCGTAATTTATATACATTTTCATTAAGCTTCCCCTTTTGTACATTCGCAGTAGCATAATAGAATTCAAACTTCAATATTGTATGATCCTTATCACATATACACAAAAACACATACCTTCATAGAAGACCTTTATACTTACATCTTGAATACAATAATGTGTATAATCAGCGAAGGCGTAAAAGCAAACACTTTTTGAAAACTTTCAAAGGATACGAAAGAGAATAGGTATTTGTTGAGAAAACACGCATCCCTAACCTAACATCGAAATATTTACATAGGTTAAGTAGGTTTTTCTGTGTATGTGTGTGCCTGCTTACAACCATACAACACACTATAATCAAAAAGAAATTAGTTCGACTAAATACCGCAAAAGGAAAATTAATTTTCATACCACCGCCGCCGCCGCTGAGCGTCAACTTGCAAGCTAATGGTTTCTTCTATGTGGTCTATGTTAGCTTGAGCAGCGTGGGTGTTGTTGTCGTTTGTATAGCTTTCAAAAACACAAAAAAAAATTAACTCAAACCATCATCGTCAAACCAAATTGAGTGAAAAAATTAAAAAAAAAAAAATTCTTTGCAATATTGAATTAAATTGCATGCTTTTGCAACATAATGATTTTTGTAATATTTTTCTTTCTGTTCAAAGCTGAAATTGTAATTTGCAGCAGTTATGAGTCTAATGATGGCAATAAGCATACAAAAGTGCCATTAGGTGCTGGTGTCAACGATTATAAGGTGCAATAATAGTTAGGGCTTGTTAATGTCATAAAAACCCAGTCAGCCAGCGTTAGCGGTGTAGCACCAGGTTGGTGAACTTTTATTAGTAAATTCTGTTTTATTGGTAGCATAAAAGAGGCTGGATTTCATTTCGTTTAGTGTGGCTATTAAAAAGGTTGGATAGCTGAATGCTGGTTTAAAGTTGAAATCTGATTCCTACTTTTTTTGCACATTAGGGAGGTCCTTGTTAGGTATATTTTTTTTAGGATCTTAAATTGGCCTGAAAAAATACCCCAATATTTCAGTCAAAATTTTCTTACCTATATTTTCTGCTGAGCTAATGTGCATAAAATGGTTTTTAATATTAGGTACGAGTAATAAAAACCATTTCACTGATTTTTTTTATGAAGAAACGTTTATTTTAAGGGGGGAAATCCCTCCAGACGACACCTTTTTCACTATTTTTTTATGAAAAACTGAAAGCACTTATTGAAATTTGGAAAAAGACAAGATATTATTAATATTGAAAAAAAAATTTTTGAAATGAAAAAATAACAAAATGGTGGCTCTGGAGCCTTTCAAAGTTGACGCCTCTAGTTTGCGCCGTGCAATGTACAGGTCCAGGAAATCATCTAAAATCAAAAAGGAAATTTTTTCCGTTAGATGATATTAGTACGCATTGCATGAACCTAAATTTATTTTTTTTAAATGAAAAATAAAAATTACAAATCAAAAAAACGAAAAAAAAACATGTTTTTTTTACAAAGAAGTAGTTAAAAAAATATTTAGTGTACAAATTTTATTCAACTTTAAGGTTCATGTTGTGGCCAATTATTTAAGGAGTAATTTGTTTCAAATTTTAAGTCGATAGCTTCATTAGTTTTTGAGTTACATTGCACGACGCAAACTAGAGGCGTCAACTTTGAAAGGCTCCAGAGCCACCATTTTGTTATTTTTTTCATTTCAAAAATTTTTTTTTTTTTCAATTCTTGATAATGTCAGTAATATCTTTTCTTTTTCCAAATTTCAATAAGTGCTTTCAGTTTTTCATAAGAAAATAGTGAAAAAGGTGTCGCCTGGAGGGATTTCCCCCCTTAAAGAATAGAACCTATATTTTTTTCAAAATTAAAAAAATTTTGAATCTTTTTAAAAATTTTTAAAAGTGTTAAATCCCTTTTTTGAAAATGCACAGCAAATTTTTTTGAAAATTTGTTTTTATGTTTCTGTTAACAATTTCTAAAAAATGACATACCAAATTTTTTTTTACATTTGAAAATTCATTTTTGAATAGGTTAATATAATAAGTGTTAATTTTTTTAAACAAAATATTAATTTTTGAATCTTTAACAATTAAAAAAAAAATTTTGAACAAAATCTAAGATTTGAAAATTTCATGTTAGTAATTGGTTTTAATATTTACTTCAAAACTGTGCAGAAAAACTAATAATGGACCTACCGAGAAGTTGGTTAAAAAAAATGTGTTAAAAATAACGTAGTCTTGGTTAAAAACTACTTAGTTCTTGTTGGTTTTTTTAACCGATCAACTTGTTTATATTGATCAAGAAACTCGGTTAAAATTTGAGATTTTAGTAAAATTTAACCGAGAAAGTGGGTAAGACTAAACAATTTTGAATTACCGAGTCGACTCGTGTAATTTTAACCGGGGTTAGTTTGCCGGTGCTAGATTAACAATCTTCTCTGTTACTATTACACGAGTTTTACGTTGTTTTTAACCAATAATTTTTCTGCGTGTATGCTGTAATGAGGAAAAAAATGTCAAAAACCGTTAGCAAAATTAGTTTTTGAAAAAAAAAAATTCAAAATAAATGTTTTAAGAGTTTTATTTACAACAACAGGTAAACTAGCCTGTTTTTCACACCCTTCCTCTCTTTCTCACTCCCCTACAACCGATTTTCTTCTTAGCTTTAAACCAAGCCTTAATTTCCTTAGGTATCACTCATTTTCTTCTAATTAATTTATACAACTTTTGACACGGGTTTACATTTGCGGGAACTTTTAGTTTGCTTCTTTTTTTTTATAATCAAAGTTTGTGATTTGCAGAGTTTCTGTACATTTTATTAAAAAAAATATTAAGTTTCTTGCTTTTGCTTCGAAAGGGTATTAATTTCTAATTGATTGTGATGTCTAATGGCCTGCAGAAAATTAAGACGCTTCCAAAAATGCCACTTTTGTCAAACTATGATAAGTAATTTAGGAGCTATGGTGTCACAGATGAACCTGCATACTGGTCAAACACATATCCCTGTTTTTGGCTTTGCTGTTTTGAATGAGTGATTCACTTCATATTTTACAAAAACTTCACAAAATTAATTTCATTTTTAAATTGTTTTATTCAACAAACATATATTTTTTCTTTCGTCTAATCATAAAATAAATAAAGAAAAAAAATATATATCAAATTTACCAAGGTGACCTAATGCCTCCTTAATTCTCCTTAAATGATTTTAAGCAGATACAAGTACCAAACTATTAGTATTCTCGACTCATTCAGTCACATATGATTAACTATATAACTGAAAATATTATGATTTTCTTCACTATAACTTTTCACCTTTAAATCTTTATTCGTTATATAGAAATGAAACGAAGAAAAAAAAATATTAAATCTGAACTTACATCATCATAATTTACGCCATCCCACACACATACACACACATCAACTATAACTAATTAAGAATTCCTTTCATGCTGAAGAAATCTTTGGCCAACAACACCGACTCGATGACTTTGATTTACAGAAGACTATATTTTTCTACGAACTTACGAAAAATCTTGTTGTTTTTTTTTTTTTTTCTAAGAAAGAAATAAAATCTTTCATCCATAAACCAAAGATGTGTTTCATGGATGAAAATTGTTTCTACTTTTTTTTTTGTGTTGGGGCTTAAGTTAAGCCTCTCTAAGGACTATCTACGTCTCATGGGAGAAATTTGTTAAATTGTCGATGATTAAACAGAAATTTGGGATAAAATTTTTTTTGGTAAGAAATTAATTAGAAAATAAAAAAAAAAAAATAGAAAAAATGAAAAGTTACAAACAAAAGCTTTTCAAAAGGTTGAATTCACTATGCAAAACGTATAATTTGCTTTGCAAAAGGGTAATTTAGTTTTGTAAAAGGGTGAATTTGTTTTGCCAAAGCGGAAATTTGTTTTAAAGATTGAATTTGCTTTGTAAATGGTTTTGATTTAAAAATAAAAGGGATGAAGTTGCTTAAAAAAATGGTGAATTTGCTTTGCAAAATTGTTAATTTGGGTGAACTTACTTTTTAAAAGGTGAATTTGTTTCACAAAAAGGTGAATTTGCTTATTAAACGGATGAATTTGCTTTGCAAAAGGGTAAATTTGTTTTTTAAAAGGGTAATTCGCTTTGTAAATCGTTTGCTTTTCAAAAAGGATGAAATTGCTTAAAAAATGGCGAATTTGCTTTGCAAACGAATGAATTTGATTTGCAAAAAGATGAATTTGCTTTGTAAAAGGGTTTTACTTTGAATCTGTTTGTAAAAAGGATGAAGTTGCTTTGCAAAATGTTGAATTTGATTTGCAAATGGATAGAATTTCTTTGCGAAAGTATGTGTTTGTTTTGCAAAAAGGTGAATTTGGTTTGTTAATGGTTTTTACTTATAAAAAGGGTGAATCTGTTTTTTAAAAGACTTTGCAAAATGTTGAATTTGCTTTGCGAAAGGATGAATTTGCTTTGCAAAAAGGTGAATTTGCTTTACAAAAGGATGTATGTATTTGCTTTGCAAAACCGACAATAGGGTTTTCTGTTTGCAAAAGAATGAATTTTGTTTGCAAATTAATAAGCCTTGTTTGCAATGTTTTCAATTTTATCTTCAAAAGTATTAATTCCATCTATAGAACAGTGCATTCAATGTGAAAATAAGTTTTCAAATCCCTTTTCAAATCTTTTTCTATTTTTGCTTCCATTTTGAAAAAAGGGATTCCAAGAAAAGTGTTTGTTTACCTAATCTTTCGTATTAAATAAAAATTTATTCATGAATTGAGGATTTAACTGAAGAGTGTTAAGCATTATTTTACAATGCCCCCTTGATTAACTCATTATAATTTTTCTATTCTCGTTCAATCCCTCTATAATTGCTCAATCTTTAATCCAATTCAATTACACTATAACAGCTCTATCGTATGTAGTAGAATACCCCTCGTATTCATTTGTATGTATAAATTAATGGCATTACTAAAGTACATTCGTTTCCTTTTTCTATAAACTCCTTTCGTTCTATGATTTCTACATGGATTAAATATTCCTTTCGCTTAAGCAACTCAATATGTTCAAAGTACTTTTACTTTGCTAGGGCAGAAAAAAAAAAAAAAACTAAAACTCAAACTCCTTCTCTCTTAATTGAATTATTTTCCAATATTTGCCTTGAAAATGTTCGCTAGATTAGTTTCGCTTGAAAAGCCCATTACAGTTTTACACACATGCATTTTCCTTCTTCATAACACACACTCATATAGACACGTAATTTATCTGTAATAATTTTCAGCAGTTCATAGCTAAAAATAGAAAAAATCTTTTGATCCAATTCCTAGTTTATGATGATGGAACTTTTAGTAACCCTACAATCTTTTAGCGGAAAATCACTCATTAGTAGGAAAGTAATTTCCTTTTACCTGAAGTTTGTAAGTAATGACGTAAGTAAAGCACTTGCCATACGTGTGGAGGTATAAAGAGATGATGAATTGAAAGAATTTTTTTTTAAGTATGATTGAGGAACTTATCATGGTAAAAAAAGGGGAAACATTTTTATCTATAGATAACATAATGGCAAGCAGTTGTTTTGATTTAAAAAACAACAACAATTTTTAGCTTATTTCAACTTCACACCATAAAGTTGAAGTCACCTTAACAATACTGCCAGTGATCGATCAACTTGAAAGTCAGAACCCGAGAAAAGCCCATTGGAAGTAGTCAAAATGCCTATGTACCTAACTTTACTATAGAACTTACCTACGGCTTAATTTAAACTGTCAAAAAGGATTATAAGAAACTGTGTTTAAGTGCGTTAGCCCAAAATCCTGAACATCCAAAATTCCCGAAACCAAAAGTCCCGAACATCCAAAATTCAGAAGACTTAATTTTGCAAAATACAAAAATTTTGAAAACCCAAAATCCCTAAAACTAAAATCCCCGAAATCGAAATTTCGAAAATTTTGCGCGATTTTCGGGATTTTTATTTAATAAATTTCAGGATTTAGTTTTGATGAGAGACGGACACAATCCTAGAATTCCTAATGCCAGAAAATCTAAAATCTTGAAAATCCGGAAAACGCAAAATCCCGAATATCCAAAATCCTGAAAACCAAACATTTTGGGGTTTCTGAATTTTCGGATTTTGGGCTTTCTGGATTTCGACTTTCGGGTTTTTTTCGAGTTTTCAAAATCTTGGGTTTTCGGGATTATGGTTTTTGTTATTTGGACAGTTAGCTAATTTTAATCAATAAAATTTTCAATGAGTAGACAGTTTTGAAGAGTTTTTATACTTTTTAAATTTTATTTTCTGAATTTTGAGTAGATATTCGTTGTTTTTAATTTTTCAAGATTTTGGGTTTTCGGGATTCCTGATTTTCTGCATTGCAAATTTTTAAGAATCTGAGTTTTTGGAATTCTAGATTTTTGGAATTTTTGGTTTTCTGAATTTAGAATTTGGAAGTCCGTCTCTTATGTAAGAATTTCTATCAGACTAAATATTTTTTGAAAACAAAAACCGCTAATTGTATGATTTTAATAAGACTCAAGACCATTTTAAAGACTTCAAAAACACTTTAAATGAAAATAAACCATTTTTAATATTTTGTGACAAAGAAGTTTAAAATTAAAAAAGATCTACAAAAGCGTCAGTCTCGTATAGGTAATGCACTTTAGAATATTCAACTAGCATAAATTTCTATTCAATATTTATATTTTTCTTCTCAAAAAATCCTATCAATATACTACTCGTATTTTGTGTGAAACATTTTTTTGCCTCAAAATTTATCAGGCAGAAGAGTAAACTCGGTCGGTATATATGAAATGAAACAAGAAAAAGAATAAAAAAAAATGTAAATCTCAACAACCGAATATCCTCCAGGGAACAGGAAATATGAACAGGTTCCATATGATTGTGTCGTTGGGTCCCGCTTGGCTTCACTCATAGTCATAGTACCTACCAGATCGTTTTCTTCGAGTGCCTTCTAACTTTATGTATACAAAAAAACATATACACAAAATACACATTTGAATGTTGGTATATTTCGGGGGAGAAAAAGGAACTTTTGCAAATCGATTTTCATGCCAACAATCACATCAAAGATTTTCCACATCATTTGAGTTCCATGGGTGCGATGATGGTGAGAGAGAAGAGATTTACTTTAATCCTGCCTACTGATTTGAATTTGATACGCCAGCATTCGTCGTCGTCATCGTTGTCATCTTCTGTGTAACCATATCCTACTTCCTATTTTATACTACAAGACTCTTATTTGTATAAACTCAATATACTCACACACGAAGTATGTACGATTGTATGGAGATATTAGAATTTAGTATAATGTGTCTAAGATTCAACCCTTTTTTTTGTCGCAAATCGTCTATTCAAAGTTTCGTAGACAATTTTAACTTCCCTAGTGAATAATTTCGACTTGAACAGAAAAGTAAAAAAAAAGTTGGAAACGATGGTGAAGGTATTCATTTCGGCATCAGAATCATTGTCGTTCTTTTTTTCCTTCTACCTCTTCTTCATTTCTTTTAACAGCACTCAGATAAATTTGAATTTTCGAAAAAAAATTTGGTCTTTTTTTGCTTTTTCTCCAAATTCCAGATTTTGTTCGTTTAAAAAGGTATTCTGCACCCCGAAAAGTACAAAAATAGAACGTGATTTGTTATAACACATTGGAAGGAATGATTGAAACTTTGAAAGCCATCGCGCTAAACAAGAAAAAATGAGCTAAGACATTGGTATTTTGAGGTAAAAGTATTTGATGTTTTTTTCTCAGTTTTAGCTTAGGTAAGGCAAAACATATAAGACACTCGCATGACAAAGTTTTTTTTCGGGGGTACAATGTACAAATCGAGTTCAAAAGTTGAAGTGTTTTTTTTTTGCAAACAATCCCCACGACAATAGGTACTATAGCTCTTTCGTATAAGAATATAAAAAGAAGAGATTCACGTAAATCAAAGTTTTTAAATTGTCATTTTGTAGGTATGTTGTTTTAGAAGATTGCACATAAATCGCGAGAATGTTAGATATACATGGAAATAGCATTAAATAAATCAATTTTTTGAAAAGCTTAAGCCATTTTTAAAGCTATGTTGAACAACTTTTCAATGATGGAAAACACTTTCTTACATAGAGAGGCTTTCGAATTATGTTTATTTTAATGGCATGAATTAGGGATGGAGAAAAAAAAATGTTAAAAAGGTGTTATATGGCATTTTCAATATTATGGCAAACTAGAAGTTACACTTTAATGGGATTTTATAACATTAAGAAGCATGTCCAATCGTTTTAAAAAGCAGAGTATTTAGTTTCAAAAAAAAAAAATGCATCTTAGAATCTAAAGTAAGAAATGGTAACGGAGTTACGAATAACAGAGTTTTACGCGCGACAGAGTTACGGCCGTCAAAGTTACGCGAAACCGAATTTACGAAAAACTAGGGTTATGAATTCTAAAGTTATGTTAAGCTATGACATGTGATTTTTGGGTTGGCAACAATTGCAACAACAGTTCACCACACCAAAATAACGTTTGTAAAAAAAAGGGGTTTTTTGGTTATTATTTTAATATAAATAATAACAAAGTGGGTATTACAAATATATTATATTATTATTATATTAATTAATAGAAAAAAAAAAAATACGTATTTGCAATATTAGTTGGACAAATAAGAAGTTAAATTCAATTATGTCCCCCAAACTTACATAAGTATACTCATGTTTTTTTTTCTATTTCAACGTTTTTGCGATCTTCTCACAAAAACAAAACCATTTATGTATATCTATACCTATCCAATCAAAATTTTACAAGATTAAATAACACCTATTTTCGCTTTACTCATTTAGTTCTGACCAATGAGAAAAATGTTAATCTCTTGTTTGTATTTCCATAATTAAATGTCGTTCCCCGCAATTGTTGCCAACCCAAAAATCACATGTCATAGCTTAACATAACTTTAGAATTAGTAACTCTAGTTTTTCGTAACTTCGGTTTCGCGTAACTTTGACGCTCGTAACTCTGTCGCCCGTAACTCTGGTATTCGTAACTTCGTCGGTTTCCCCTAAAGTAAATCTAAATAAATAAGAAAGACTAATATCTTAGTTTTATAATTTGTTTGTTCTATTGACGTGGATAACACATTTTCTGACTTAACTGAAGTCGATAACATGTATATATAGCTCAAATTTCGGAAGACGAACATAATCCCATATTCCATTTTATATATTATTTTCGGCATTTGGAAATCCTATTCGGTTTTTTGAAATTTCTGGTTTTCTGGAGATTGGGTTTTCCTGATTTAACATTTACTATGGATTTCAGTTTTCTGGATTTTAAATTTTTAATAAATATTTTGACCCAAAATAATTGCATAAAAAATTAAAGAATGGTTTAGAAATTATTGATAAAATCTCTACAAAAGGCTTGGCTATCGTGAGTTTCAAAATTTTTATTTTCAATTAATCATTGGTGTTCATTGTTAAAAAACCAAAATAAAAAAGCTTTTGGTGGTTAGTTAAAAATGACAAAGAAAGAAATTATTGCAAAAGAATCACATTTTTGGATTTTCTTAGCTCATTCTTCAACTTTGTAGGTACTTTTATTTGTTATGACATGTTTTTTACTTGCTCTATAGGGCAAGTATTGGTTTCGTGTAGAAAAAAAAAATCGAGGTTTTAATCAAAACCAACATTACGATTATGGAGAAGATCAAAAAAGTGGTTTTCGTCATGCCGTCCGTCGGTCTGTGCATCTGTGCGTCTGTGCGTCTGTACGTCCATCTGTACATCGAGCTAGGGCCTAAACGGATAGATGGATTTGCTTGAAACTTGGTACAGATGATTTTTACGTAATTCCCTAGACCCGTTTTTTTTATTTTTTTAATATCTCCATTTTAACGCATACCTCCCATATAACGTTTTCGAGGTATTGCAAATTTCAATCGATTTCAATCAAATTTGGTGTGCGGAATACTCTTATTGATTTCAACAAAACTGCGTTTTTAGTTTTTCTCAAAAAATGCGGCGAACGGAAATATGGCGTTGCCGTTTTTCAAAAATTGACATATTTTTTAAGTTCATATATTTCATCAAAGCATTAGTTAATTTTATTCAAAATTTAGAGATATAATTTTGAAGTGTCAAAAATAAAAAAAAAATTTAAAAAAGTTTTTGAAAATAATTTTTTTTAAGTTTTTGAAAAAAAAAAATTTAATTTAAATTTTTTTAACTTACAATTTTTTTTTTGATTTTTTTTCTCGACACTTAAGAAAATATTAAATTTCCAATAGCTATTTAAGATAACGATACTTTGAACTACAAGAGCAAGACCCCAGTCGGGCATTTTATTTTTTTTTTTAACTTTTCTTGCATTTTAATTGTGAACGTCGAAAATTAGAATTTTTGAACAAAAAAAACATAATTTGAATATTTAAAAGTTTTTCCATTGATCTTAAAATAGAAGTTTTATAAGCTTCAAAAGACTTCATCGAACTATACAACCAAGAACTATTTTTAATAAAAATACGGATTTTTGAAAAATGACTAAAAATTCGGATCTTTTTTCTCCAGCCTTTATCCCGCATGTCTGTTCGTCTCTGTTGCTGTAAATGTCGATTTGTACCAAAAAATTAAAACATTAAAAACAGAACACAAAAATAGAGTTGCAAATTTCAAAATGCGAACTTGTATGTGTGGCAATTTTAATTTGAATTATAAAAATTGAAAAGTACATCAAAATTGATAAAGTTTATGATTTGCACATGATTAAACATTCGACATCCCTGCTTTTATACTTAAAAAAAAAAAATGTTTTGGCTGAAAGTTTGTGGTGTTGATGATGTTAAATACTTAAACATGGTTGCCGAGTAGTTGTTCTAATATTTGGTATAGCGCCTGACAGCCCCAACTATCTATTAAATATCATACATTTTGTCATAAAATTTGAGAGTAAAGGAGTGTTTTTCAGTTATTAAGATAGGTTTTATTTTTTTAATTTAAATAGAGTTACCATCATATTCTAAAATCTCAATCTATAAATTGTTTTATTATTTTCATTTTTATTTTTTACTCTTGTTTTTGGCATTTATTATATTTTTTCGACAACAGAGTTTTGTGATTTGGCAATGTTTTCTTCCAAGCAAGGTCGCCACGTTCAAGTTTTCATTTAAAAAAAGTTGAAACCTTATTTTTCTTTAAATTAAGGAGATGTTAAAAATATTTAAAGTAACAAAAATGCAAGAAAAAGTCCAAAAAATTGCGTTCCCAAAACCGTCTGTGTATAACTTTCTTAAGTTTCAGTTTAAAGTAAGTGAAGCCTTTTCCTTTAGGCTAGGCGCACACATGCGATTTTCAGTCGTTGCTACTAAAAAATCGAAGTCGCAACATAAAATTACCGTGCACACACTTGCGACTAAAAAATCGCGCGACTATTTTTTATTGTAAGAAAAAACATTATGTTTGGTCGAAAAAAAGTTGACCGTTTTTCGACAAAAAAAATGCATCATCTCAAGATCAAAAGAGCCAGGAGATACTCACTGTTCAAATCTAATGGTCAAATGACCGCAAAGAAAACAATCACGAAATCCGTTCGTAATGGAAAATTTCATACAAATGGTATCTACGATCGGATTTTATGATAAGGTGAATTCATGAAACGGTGTAAGCTCTGGTAAAAGTGGTAAAGTAATAAATAACTCAAAATTTGGTAAGGGTTTGACAGCTTGATTACCAGATTAGAAATAGAAATAAATTCTCTGCAATGTGTATGTTTGTATCTTATTTTAGGCCCCACGAGTACCATTGGGTTGGGGTCAAAATTCTGCCGGGGTCAAAATTCTTTTGTCAAAATTCTGCTTTCAAAATTCTGCTGTACAAAATTCTGCTTTTCAAAATTCTGTTTTTCAAAATTCTGTTTTTCAAAATTCTGCTTTTCAAAATTCTGTTTTTCAAAATTCTGCAAAAAATTAAAAAAGGGTTTCTTCCAACTCCTTTTTTAATTTTTTGCAAAATTCTGTAAAATCATCTTCTTGATAAATTGTCTGCTTATTTGACTACTTACCTACATAATTTGTCATTCTTTGAATGCATATTAATTTTTGTTTTAATACTAAACATTTCCGAAAATAATTAAAATTTTTTTTAATTTATCAAATAAAGATGAATAATCAAAAATTTGAATAAGAAAAGGAATATTTTGTATCAAACAACATCGGTTCCAATAAGTTATAGATTTTATTCGAAAGAAAGTCAGTCTATGCATTTAAAAAATATTTCCGACACTTAAACAAAAAAAATTAGGAAAGTACCAGTGTTGGATTACATTAATGAGGTGTATTTTTCTTTAGTCAGCACCATATGCTATAAAAAAACAGAATTGGCAGAATTTTTTTGTTTAAGTATAATGCTGGCAGAATTTTGAAAAGCAGAATTTTAAAAAGCAGAATTTTGAAAAGCAGAATAGAAAAAAAGGAGAATTTTGAAAAACAGAATTTTCGTAAAAAAAGCAGAATTTTGAAAAACAGAATTTTCGTAAAAAAAGCAGAATTTTGAAAAGCAGAATTTTGAAGCCAGAATTTTGACCAAATCCCGTACCATTATTTCACCAAAGCATTATATACTCATTCTATAGTACTGGGTAAATTTCTGAGGACCTTCTCTTAAATTTTTATGAATTTTATGGAATTGTACTTTTAAATTTCCTATCGTTTATAAAAAAAGAGCCACTATACAACACTTTCTAGTAATATCCATTATTGTACTTAAAATAATTGTTCCAAGTGTCGCACGTGCGGGCAGGTGAATAATATTCTGTATAATATATCCTTATGTATAGCAAAAAAAAAATCGCGAAAAATAGAACCGGATCCATTTTTTTAAACTTTTCGATTTTAAAATCGCAAGTCTGTGCGCTCTCATTTAAAATAATGTGTTTCATTTTTTTCGTCTAAAAAATCGAGTGGTTGAAAATCGCATGTGTGCGCATGATTTGGCCTCTTTGCGACTGCTACTTTTTAGTCGTTTTCGGTTTAGTCGCAAGTGTGTGCACAACTATACTGGTCCATTTGTTCCAAAAAAATGGGACAATTTTCAATTTTTAAATCGCGGCTATTTTTTAGAAGCATGTGTGTTCACCGGCATTGAAATCCGTGTGATCCATTTTTGCGACTAAATAATCGCGCGACTGAAATCGCATGTGTGCGCCTAGCCTTATACTTACTGGTTTTGAGTTTTGAGAAACTTCCTTGAAAATATTTTGACCAAAATTAATCGAAAAAACTTATTTTCCTCAAAAACTACTCTTACGATTTTTATAAAGTCAATTTGTGCGTACTTTCGCAAATTAGGTCTAATTTTGAAATAATTTTTTTTTCTTAATTTCTAGTCTAATTCTTAAAAATCTTAAAACAGCCTCCCTAAAAACATTTCAAATAAAATTCCTCTAAAACAAATTTCTTCCAAGAAAAGAATAAAGTTTTCTGCATCAAATGAAATCTGTCCTGTCTACCTTCATACGTTTCTCATTTTACTTAAAATTAAACTAATTTCTTAATTAACTTGACATACCAAAATAAAGTCTACCTATACTAAAGAAGTCCTTGCTCCTTGTGTTTCACAATTTCAAAACAGTTATCCCCTGGTCCTTAATAAGTCTTCGCCCATCTTCTTATTCGTTTTTACTAATGAATAAAATAGAAAATTGCCTGTAAATCGTGATTCTATAAACTTCACAGGATTTTATCAAATTAACAGAGAAGATATAAAACCATTTTATCTTTTTGCTGCCTCCACTCCACAAGTTAAAGTATCTTTATCCATCTATTTATCTATTCTTTATTATAAAACCCCAAGTAAAGTAATTAATGTGCATTCAATGTAAAATTGTTTCAAAAGAAAAATTATATGAGATCCATTCGACTGCATTGAGAAATCTTTTTACGTTTTTTTTCTGTTTTGTTTTTATTTTATAAGGTTAATTGGGATGTCTGGAATAAATATTTCGTCTTCTTCTTGGAAAGTGAAGTTTTTTTTTTTTTTTGTATCCACAATCTCACGTCTTCATTTTCTGCACAAAGATTCTTTAATGTTGAGGTTGTGGTTTTATTTTTTTTTTTTTGATAAGTTTTCTAGGACGAATCAAAAGATTCTCTTTTTCTTTGCTGCTGTCTTTTAGGTTGGAAAAAAAGCCACTTTCTTTAAGTTGAACGATGTCGATGATAAAAATACTAACTTTAGGTATGGGTTGTTTTGTCTGCAATAAGTAACTTTTTTATGATTATGATAACTTTGTCTTTCTTAATAGAGAAAGAAAACAGAGTTTTGAGAGCTAAAGGAAGTAATAACTTCCTTTAATAACTTCCTTTAGTTAACTATTGTTGATCAAAGAATCTTTTTAAAAGAATGTTTCCTTAAAAAAATATTAAAGGATTTTTTCTTCAAAAAACAGCTCATCATTATTCATTTATGTAAGCCTTCTATCGAGACATATTACAAAAACTTATATTATAAAACGAACCCTATTATCCTCTTGTTAAATTCAAATAAGCATCAATGCATTATTCACAAGAACCTACATTTTTCATTCTAAATATAAAGTTGGTAGAATAGGCAGGAATATATGCAATTCAAAAGCATTTATATAAGCCATTTGATATTCGACTTTACATGTTTCATAGTAACGATTTTTTCGGATAATAAAAAAGCTATCCTCATTTAAATTGAAATTTTGTATTTTTTTTTTGCTTCTACTTCGTTTTTGATGAGAATAATAAAACATGATATGAAAAGTTGACGAAATTTTCTGAATAAAAAAAAATACAAAGGATTTTCTAAGGATCAAACAATGGCCGGATGAGTTTGTGCCGTTTAACCTATCAAGTGGAAATAAAATACCTAGAATTTGGAAGTCAAAGCAGTTTATTTTTTCCGAAGATTAACAAACAATGTAGTTATGCATATTTCTATGTAATTTTTTATGAACATTTGTACTCTAAGTACCTACATTTTTCATATAGGCAGTTTTTGTAAGATTGTCAAGGATACAATGTTTCTTTTTTCAGAAAACCTTTTAAATCTACAACTTTGCATGATTAAGAATTTGATAGATAAAATAAAACTATAGTTCACGAATGTGACGCCAACACCCTTTCTTATAAGCTGACTTCGAATTAAACTCTAAAACAAAAACAAATGGTCTAAATAATAGTCAAGTATAAACTTTTTTAATCCTTAGTTTTATAAAAAATTCTAAAAAATTATTAATTTGTTCTATTCTTAAAAAGAATTTGAGCACGAGACCAAGAGAAGCTTGGACTTTCAATCAGAAACAGTGCTTGTTGTTTTTTTTTGTTGAGGGGAACGGTTGTTCAATTGATGGACTTCCAAAACAGTCATTATACTTCAGTGAGAATAAAATAAAAGTAGATTGGAAAAAGCTTCATCAATCCGAAACTTAGGTAGGTACAGAAAAAATTATTATTAAAGTCAATTTTTCGAAACTATAGGCTTTTCGTTTATAATACTTTAGAGATGCAAGTTGTCAAAAAGTAGTTAAAGAAGAGCTTCTACAATTTTTCAACATGCAAGCGTTTACAAGATATATCTAGGTACTTTAAAAAAAAATTAAGATTTTTCATAATATTTTTCGGTAGGTGTTTTATGAAAAAGTGATTGGGAAAAGATTTGAAAATTTTGAAATTCTCTTCTAGATTGCAAGACTTTAAAAGTCATCTTTAAAATTTTTAATTTTTTTCAAAAATCAAAATTTTGTATTTTTCGAACTTACTCTGAAAAAAAAAAATTGTTTTTTTTTCTAAACAAAGAAATATCAAAAGGAATGAAACTTCAGATGGCAACCCTGGGGCTTAATAGATTTTTTTTAAAGAGATATTAACTTGCCTTCAAAATATGAAGCATCTACTCAGTCTATACCTATTCGATTTTACAGCTAAGCGAAAAAAAATTTTATTGTCAAAACATGATAAAAGTGCGGGACTTATTATCATCTTTTGAAAATAAACAGCACCATTTTTATGAGTAATTGACTACACACAGGGGTGGGCACAAGGGACGGCAAAAAAAAACAGCAATAACAGTTAGAAATAAAGTGAAGTACCATACGACTGACTAACAAGCAGAACATTTTAACGACCCACAGTGGTCTAAAACCTGGCCAAAAATATTTAGGCACATTTCCCACATCAAATAGGTACCAAATGACCAAAAAGTTATTCGGAAGGAAAAATTTTCATTTTCTTGTTACAGTAAAAGCCACTTAAGTGCTAACCCTCTTACTCCTGGATTAGCCGGAAGAAAAAAATATAAAAAATCAGAAAATGCACGTACAATTCTGTGCTATATTAAAGTTAGTAATCTATTCTTTGTTTAATTTTTTGACTTAAGTTGTTTCACCAAATAGATTTTGAGAAATTAAGTTTTAAAGATGAAATTTTGAAAAAAAAAATGTTTACGTTTTTTAATTGATTTTGTATAAAATTTTGCAATATTATGGACATAATTATACCATTAGTTAATGACCTAGTAGTTTTTAGTCAAATACTAAAGACTTCATTCTAATAAATATTAAAGTTCCTAAGAATAACAAAAAAAACTGAATCCTACTTTTTTGCCGGGAAACCCAGTTTTTTTTTTTTTTTATTTGCATTAACCTTTTGTAACCCAAGGTCGTAAATTTAAAAATTAATAAGTCAATCGATTGGCCTTTATCTTTAATAAAACACGTATTTTTTAAAAAATTCAATAAAGTCATTATTTACTTAGTTATTTCGATATTTTGGGAGTAAAAAAAAAGTTTAAATAATTTATTTTTATATAAAAATTCAAAAATTCAAGCAAAAAACTATCTAATATTAATTTTTAGGCACTTTCCTAAAATCCAAAAATAAAACCCCGTGGGGTTTACTAACAAAAACTATTTTTTTTCTGAATTTCGTAGTTTTTATACAAATTTGCTTATTTTCAAAAAAAGCCCAACTTTCAACATTAACTGTCAATTAAAAACTATTGGTGCCCACGTGCCCCCGTGCCCCCCCCCCCCCTGGATCCGCCTATGACTACACATAAAGAAGCTGACTACTGACTCAAAATCTTAAGTTGAAAGTGCCTTTCTAGTAAAATAACTACTCGAAACACTATATTCTATTCCCAAATGCAATTGTTTGATAGACTGAGGCTTTAAAAAAAAAAATTGTATATTCATTTTGAAACTAATTTCACATTCGTTTATTTTCAAAGTATGATAAGTCCAAAATCGTTTTTATTTTTTATCTTTTGAACTATCGGTCCAAAAAGTAAATATACCAAACGATTTTCTGTAGCTAGGTAAAAGTTCTACAAAATATATTTTTTATACATTTTACTACTAGTAGACAAGTGCCAATAATTTTTGAAAATAAAAAAATTATTAGCAGCATATGGGTGGTGAGAAAATTTAGGATAAATGGTATATGAAAGGGGAAAAATAAATTGCCCACAAAAAAATTTGGTGAAAGGGGGTGGGTGGGCGAATAAGTGGGGTGGGTGTCAAAAATCATGGTTTTTTACGATTTCTGTCAAAACTAGACGTCGTATCGAAAAAAGTCAAATGCAAAAGTTGTAGGTAGTATAAATGTCTACAACTTTTACTTTTTTTTTTACTTTTACAACTTTTAGCGCAAAAAAAAAACCATTAGAAAAATATACTTTGATTTCTATAAAAAAAAACTTTTTCACTAGTGAATTCGAACAGGGAAGAAAAAATCGAATGCCTTGTTCAAATTCACTAGTCAAAAAGTTTTTTTTTTTATAGAAATCAAAGTATATTTTTCTAATGATTTTTTGTGCGCTGAGCTCGAATCCGAAGTCAGAAAAATTCTATCACATCACGTTTTTGAGATATTACCATGCAAAACATCACAAAAATAGTGTTTTGGACGTTCAAAATTCAATATCTCAAAAACTTTTCACGTTAGAGCTATTCTAATGCTAGATTCAAATTAAGAAGGTCAAAGGCCATTAGAAAAGTATAATTTAGTTTCTATGGAAAATTATTTCTCGCCAATATTACTGTCATTTACGGAAAAATCGATCTTAAAAATCGTTTTTTTGTTTTTTTCAATTTTTCTCAATATTTTCTTAAACAAAAGTATAGTTTTTAAACACAATCTTAAATAATAGGTTTTAATCTAAATAATTTCATTTCAAACTTTTCAAAAATCAAAAATTTTTTCGGTAACTTTTTTGATTGAAAAATAGGCTATTTTTTCAAATAAAATTCGTCAAAAATCAAAAAATTAACTTTTTGCTCAAAAAAAATGTTTAATAGATAGAAAACATAACAAAGTAGTTTTTAACCACGTTTTGTTAAAATCCAACCATTTTTGTAAAAGATAAAAATAAAAAAATCGTATTTTTGCATTTTTTCCAATATTTTTGAGGTTATAGAAAAAAATTTGTTTGAGTAAAAGTTGTAGACATTTATACTACCTACAACTTTTGCATTTGACTTTTTTCGATAGGATGTCTAATTTTGACAGAAATCGTAAAAAAACCATGATTTTTGACACCCACCCCACTTTTTCGCCCACCCACCCCCTTTCCCCCAATTTTTTTGTGGGCAATTTATATTCCCACCACCCTTATGCTGCTAATAATTTTTTCAACTTTTGCCCTCTGAAAACCGGATTGGCACTGGTCTATAGACCGAGAGCCCACAGCAGATTTTGGGAGTTTATGGATAACCGAAAATGGGTCATATGTATGTGTAGGTAATAGCGTCCTGATTAAGAATTTGAAAGTCTGGCAGGTTTATTTCACGGCATTCTATGGTTTATAGGGAGTTGAAAAATGCATTTTTTCCGATTTTTGTGAGTATATAACGACTTTAATTCATATAGATCCGGTAGAGGGCGATACCTTGATTGCAAAAAGTTCGGTCCCAGACGTTTTATTCGCGACATTACCCTTGCCAGACGTCCTTGAAGATTCGCGAAATAGCGATTTTCATACAAAAGTCAGAATATTATTTTTTTTTCAAGATGTATAACCGTCTGGTGGTAACTCTTAAAAAATCAAATTTTTTGAGCTTTAGTTACTCCACTATAGCAAAACCATTTAAATAGAAATATTTCCCAAAAAAATTGCTTTTAATCATAACTTTCAATTTTATTATTAAATCCCACAAATGTATACTTTCTCTCCCAAAAAATAATCATAACCTCCCCAATTCCACTTAAATTTCCGAAATCATTATAAACCCTTAGACCTAAAAAACTCATTCTATCGTAGTAAAAACCACATCACTCTCTTTATCCCCCTCCCTAACACAGAAATAGAACACACATTTTGTGTAAATGAAAATTTGTTTGGGAAATATACTCATATATAGGCAATACAAGGGGCAACTTTTCTATCAAAAAATGAGTTCCAGTGCCGACTTTACGAGAGCTTGATGATGAGAAATAAAGGAATTACCAAGCCAACCTACTCTCATTGGAAAAGTGCAAAATTGTGTTTCGCCTACTTTTTTTTTTGAAAAAAATTATTTTTTTTTTGAAGCCAATGCGGTTTTCCCACTCATATTAACACAGAGCCTATACAACCTACATTTATCCATTATTAGAACCAAATGTATAGTAGTGGTGGTGGTTTGGTGCAAGGAACTTCAATATTTTCCAAAGTTAAACATTATTAATTAACTGGGCTAACCGCAGCTGAAAGGGATTTCAAAATATTCATATGGAATGGAATACACTCGTTACGCCATATACATAGCTAAATGTAGATCGTCATGCGTCAGCCACCACAATGGCTTCAATTTCCTTTGGTTGTTTGAATTTTGATTTTTTTTTCAATTTTTTTTCATTTATTTTATTTATTTCGTCCCTTGCTTTGCGCTTTGTTTTATTCTTCAATTAATGGAAATGACCAAACGATACAAAAAACTCAACTCCACTCAACCATCATCATCATTGCATAGCTCCCTTTTTTTTTTTGTTGTAGACAGCCTCTTCTTTAGATTTTCTAAAGTGCCTCTCAATCCAACCGTTTCAACCCCGTCTACATTGTGAATATCCTTTTGAAAATTCTAATAAAATAAAACAAAAAACGAAAAAAAAAATGTATAAAAAGAATTTCCTCAGGAAATTGAGTGTTCCCTTGATGTTTTTGCTCACATCACTTGGTTCTTTGGTTATACCTATAAGGAAAAACGGGAACTATAATAATTGCCAAGGAGATGAATACCAATTTATTTGACACTTCAGGAGTTACAAGTGTGTCGTGCGATGATAGCATTAGGATAACTCAAGTGTCGCTCGGAATAATAAATTTTGCGCGTGTTGTATAAATAAATTGCACGACTGGGGTCGCACGTACTTGCTCTTATGGTAAAAGTTTCTCTAATTTTAAAAGATTTTCATTGGGCAAAATAAGGGAAAATTTAAAACTTGATATTTTTACGGAATTTCATAAGTGGTGCAAAAAAAAAATAATATCAGTTTTTATAAATAATTAAATACCGTTTTAAATGAACTTTTACAAAAAACTAAGTATGCCATTTTATTTCTTGTATAAAAAGGAATTTTTAGAAAAAAATTTTCGAAAATCGTTAGAGCCGTTTTTTTTTAAAATAATTTTTTATATATAAAAATTTTCTAACATTTTTCAAAAAAAAATGTTGGTATGCCATTTTGAAGAAGAAATTAATTTACACATAAAAACGGAATTTCAAAATTTTTCACCAACCCGTTTTCAAAAAATTGATTTTCCAAAAAAAAATTTTGAAATATTTTTTAAAAATCCAAAAACGTGGTTTTTGAAAATTTCTAAATTTTTTCAAATATTGATTATTAAAACGTTTCTGTATAAAAATTTTGGTCGAAATCTGTTATGTCGTTTACTAGGAATTCGTAAATCAAAAAAAACCGTTCTATGGCAGGTACCGTTAATAACGGTACAAAAAATATTTTTTTTATTTTTAAAGAAAGCTTTTATGTGTTACACTACACACAAAAATTTAAATCAAAATCGTTAGAGCCGTTTTTGAAAAAAATTAACTTTTCTATTTCCGTTATATGACAGGTACCGTTAGTTTTGGTCCTACAAAAAAAATTTCAATTTGTCCTCTAGGGAATCACCCAAAACTGTTAACTACCAAGTTTGAAGAAAATCGCCCTATTAGTTTAGGCGGTAGCTCGAGGTACACACAGACAGACAGACAGACAGAATTGCCGGACCCACTTTTTTGGCATTCTCCACCATCGTAATGTCTGGTTAAATTGTTATCTCGAGTTCGATTTTTTTTACGAATCCTAAACTTGCCCTATAGTAACTATATCGCAAGTAAAAAAAGGGATTGAATGACATCAACCTCTGAGTTTGTAGTCTGGGCCTTTATGTACCTACCTCTACTAGAGGAAGCCTTGAGAAAATTTAAACTGTAAATAGTGAGGGTATAGATAGAGGCTGAAAGAAGTGATTCTGAAAATTATTGAATGGGTAGACTGTGTGTTTTGAATATTGAGCCTATCAACTTGTGATATGGGAACGATGGTTAAAGGTTAACGTCTGGCAAAAAGGGAGACAAACTTTTTGTCATTGTAAGCAATAACTCATACCAGGTGTTAGTTTTTCTTTTTAAGGAAAAAGCTGCTATTTCTAGTTCACAGATGACTTGATATAAATGGCGTGAAATTCATGATTCACAAATGGTAGTGTTAATTGTCTCACAGTGAATCACATGCCTTAATTACTTGTTTCTACATTTTGTCAGAAGAAAACGGCTTGCCAATGCAAACTTGGCATTTAAAATTTTTAATTAGCTTTTTCCGAATGCACATACAAGTAGATTTCTAGCAGATAGGAGCTTAATATATCGAGCATTCGATGTCTTTGACTGCAGATTATACTTCCTATCGCTGGATTGGAACGGCTTAGGCAGAATCGAAATTGAACTTTAACATCCTAAAAAGAAATAAGTTGTTTTGATGACATTATCGCGAAAAATTGAACTTCATAGAATTTTAATTTCAATGAATCAGTTCTAATCAAACTTTGTCGAATGCTTTTTCTATATCAAAAAAGTATCCTGGAGTGAACTTATATAATGAAATATCTCTATGAAAGTCACATCATAGCCAATTGCAAATAAGAAACTAACTTATTTTCCTTGAAGAAAGTGTTAGCCATTGACAAAGAATTTCTTCCAAATTGTGTTAAGTTATCTTTTTACTTGCTCTATAGGGCAAGTATTGGTTTCGTGTCAAAAAAAAATTTCGAGGTTTTAATCAAAACTAACATTACGATAGTCAAGAAGTCCAAAAAAGTGGGTTTCGTCATGACGTCCGTCGGTCTGTGCGTCCGTGCGTCCGTGCGTCCATCTGTACAAGTAGCTGCAGCCTAAACGGCTCGACAGATTTTCGTGAAATTTGGTACAGATCGTTTTTTCATAATTTCCAAGGTTGGTTTTTTTTTTGTTTTTTAATATCTCACCTAGAACGTATACCTCCCACACAAACTTTTCGAGGTGTTTCAATTTTCTCGAAAACGGCTCTAACGATTTTGATTAAATTTAAAACACGTAATGCTATACATAGTTTTAACATAACTGCGTTTTTAGTTTTCCTCAAAAAATACGGATAGTGGAAATATGGTCTTTACATTTTTTTAAATCGTGGATGTCGGCTCTTCCCGTACATCATTATGGAGTTATTGCAATTTTCTCAAAAATGGCTCTTATGATTTTGATTAAATTTTGCATACTTAATATTCAAAGTAATTGCAGTAAAACTGCGTTTTTATTTTTTCTCAAAAAAGTCAAGTCAAATAAAAAAAAAAATTTTCTTAACTAACATTTGGCCTCCATGCCGGCTCTTCCCCTACATCAACCAAATATCTTAAAAAATTATATAGAGGCAGCTCTTATAATCTACAAGTAAGCTAACATAAAAGTGCTTTGAACTGCAAGAGCAAGTACGTGCGGCCCCAGTCGTGCATTTTATTTATAGTGCAATTAAGGGGGGAAAGCACTCTGGAATTTTTTATTTTTGCATTATTTTTTTTGTTTGCCTTGTACATTCATTTATCAACTGAAGAAACTATTTTCAAAGGTTTTAGCATTAAATGAAGCCTCAAAAGTCCCTAGATAGTCCCGATACCCAGCGCTCCGAACCTACCACAGTACAAAAACGATAACTTTAAACGCATTTTTCTCGAAACGCGTTTTTTTCCGCGCCGTGCAACGCAACTCAAAAACTAATGAAGCTATCAACTTGAAATAAATTGCAAATTACTCGTTAATTCATTGGCCATTGTATGAACCTAAAATTTCAATAAAATTTTCACAATATATTTGTTTATCCCCATCCATGGGGGTAAGCCTTGTCGTGGCGGATGGGCTTACGGTGACTACTACTATGAAGCTTAGAGCTATGCGATCGCGAAACTTGTTTTCGCAGAAGGGCCTCCCATGGTCCACAGGTCGAAGCGGAGTAGGCTGTTGCTACTAATTACCCCCCCAACGAAGGAGTGTTCCCACCAAGGCACTTCCAACAAATGACGGTAGCGGAAGAATTCTTTTTTAGAATCAACGGTAGCGTCACCAGTTCCAGTAAGGCCGAACTACTTGGTGAACACCTTATATGAGCTACTCAGACATATTCAGAGCACAGGTCTATAAGGAGCGGCTTAGCCAACCTCTCGTCCTTGGAGTCATCAAAGGGACTGGCCCTCCAGGTTGGGGGCTTCTGCCGTCGGGGTAACTGCCCGACCAGAAGTAGGATGGAGTTATGGAACGACGACAAGCCTCGGAAACGGACGGATTTACTGATGACGACCCTAGCAAACGAAATAAGGACAACGAATTTCGAATCTGCACGTGGAATGTTAGGTCCCTTAACAGACCACGTGCAGCCGAACAACTAGCGGAGGCCCTCGACTGCTATAAGGCAGATATAACTGCCATCCAAGAAATGCGATGGGAAGGGCCGGGCAAGAGAAAATTGAAGACCCACGATATCTACTACGGCGACTGCAACCGGCAACAGGGCACATTTGGATGTGGATTTGTCATCGGAGGCAGACTCAGGCAGAACGTCCTGAGTTTTAACTGTGTCAACGAGCGCCTCACCACGATCCGCATAAAGGCTAAATTCACCAACATAAGCCTGATATGTGCTCACGCCCCCACGGAAGATAAAGACGATACCACCAAAGATAATTTCTACGAGCTCCTCGAAAAAACCTACGAGCAAATCCCAAGCTACGACATTAAAATTGTCCTGGGTGATTTTAATGCAAAGCTAGGAAGAGAAGATATCTTTGGAAGCACAGTCGGAAAGCATAGCCTGCACGACAACACATCCTATAACGGATTCAGGCTAGTCGACTTTGCTGCGGGGCAAAATGTTGTCATAGCAAGTAAGCGTTTCCCGCATCTCAAGATTCATAAAGGGACATGGAAATCTCCAGATCAATCCACCATCAACCAGATTGACCATATTGCGATCGACGCTAGACATTCCTCCAGTATTATGGACGTCCGAACGTTCCGAGGAGCCAACATTGACTCTGACCACTACCTGGTTGTAGCCAATGTACGGATGCGGATTTCCAGACCATCGCCAACACAAGGAAATACTGTGAGGAAGTTTAACGTCGGACGACTAAAATCGCAAGAGATTGCCAGGTCCTATTCCGATCGCGTCTCGAATAACCTCTTAAGAAGTCCTACGCCGCCAGCAGCAAGTATAGATAACCAGTGGCAGCACTGCCAAGAAGCCATTAGAGATGCCGCCTCAGAAGTGCTGGGTTTCACAAGGCCACCACAACGAAACCCCTGGTTTGGTGATGAATGCCGGCAAGCACATGCAGCTAAACAGAAAGCATACAAAGCGGCGCTGCACAGAAGGACCAGAGCTGCCAATGAGCTCTACAAGCGGAAAAGAACAGAGGAACATCGGCTTCTCAGGAGAAAAAAGAGGCAACACGAGAAAGAAGCGATCGTGGAAATAGAGGGATGCTATAACAGGAATGAAGTTCGTAAGTTTTACCAGAAGGTAAAAAGAACATCTCAGGGGTATAAACCTAGAACTGAAGCCTGTAAAGACCAACAGGGAAACATCGTAGTAGAGACGCAAGCGATGCTGAGAATTTGGAAAGATCACTTCTGCAATCTCTACAATGGCGATGACGAAGCCAACCCCGCCCAAAGACAGATTGCACCATTCAATATCGACGATGAAGGCCAACATTTCCGTCCCCCCGACCTGGAAGGAGTGAAGGCAGTCATATCCAAGCTTAAGTCAAACAAAGCCGCTGGAGCTGACGGCCTTGCTGCCGAACTATTTAAAGCAGCAGGAGATGACCTGGTTAGGAGTATGCACCAGCTCATCTGCCGAATATGGTCGGAGGAAAGCATGCCCACAGAATGGAATCTCAGCATCGTGTGCCCGATCCTTAAGAAAGGAGACCCTCTAACCTGCGCCAACTACAGAGGAATCAGCCTCCTTAACATCGCATATAAGATCCTCTCTGCCGTACTATGTGAACGTCTGAAGCCGTTTGCAACAACCTGATAGGTCCTTATCAGTGTGGCTTTAGACCAGGAAAGTCCACCATCGATCAAATATTCACATTACGGCAGATCTTGGAAAAAACCCAGGAACAACAAATCGATACCCACCACCTGTTCATCGATTTTAAAGCCGCGTATGACAGTATATACAGAGATGAATTGTATAGAGCTATGTCTAGTTTTGGCATCCCTGCAAAGCTCGTCCGGCTGTGCAGGATGACGATGGAGAATGCACGCTGCTCCGTCAGAGTCGGTAAAGACCTAACCGAAGCATTTGATGTCGAAAAAGGTTTTAGACAAGGCGACGCACTGTCATGCTATTTTTTTAACATCGTTCTTGAAAGAATTATACAGAACTCAAACGTCAACACCAGAGGCACAATCTTTCAAAAGTCCGTTCAGCTGCTTGCATATGCCGACGATATTGACATAATCGGAAGAACTCAGCGTGATGTCAATGGCGCTTTTGTAAGCATTGAAACGGAAGCGGCAAAAATGGGTTTAAGGGTCAATGAGGGCAAAACCAAGTATATGCTGTCGTCAAAAAAGGACACACAACACCGACGCATTGGACAAAACGTCACCATCGACAGCCATAACTTCGAGGTAGTAAAGGACTTCGTCTACCTAGGCTCCGCTATAAACACGGACAACAACATCAGCGCTGAAATCAAACGGAGAATCACTCTTGCCAACCGCTGCTACTTTGGTTTGAGAAGGCAATTGACCAGCAAAGCCCTCTCTCGAGCAACTAAGGTGTTCCTATACAAGACCCTAATCATCCCAGTCCTGCTATATGGTGCAGAAGCATGGACTTTAACGAAGGCGGATGAAAACATCTTGGATTGTTTCGAGAGAAAAGTTCTTCGTGCGATTTTTGGTCCCGTGTGTATTGATGGTGATTGGAGAAGAAGGTATAACAACGAGCTTTACGGGTTGTACAAGGACGCTAACTTAGCCAAGAGAGTGAAGGTGCAGCGCCTGATATGGCTAGGTCACGTGGAGCGCATGGACAACAATGCTCCGGCCCTGAAAGTTTTCGACTCCAATCCAGAGGGACGGCGCAGTAGAGGAAGACCTCGTCTGAGGTGGCGCAACCAAGTGGAAGGGGACCTCAATCAACTTGGCGTGCGCAACTGGAAGCAGCGAGCTAAGGATAGAGCTGGCTGGCGAAGCTTGTTGGTTGAGGCCCAAATCCACAGCGGATTGTAGCCGCCTTACGGCGCTGGTCACCCTAAGTAAGTATATTTGTTTATCAAAAAACATTGTGTTTTTTTTGTCTCTAATTTTTATTTTATATATAAAATAAATTATATAAATTTATTTTATTTATTAAATTGTATAAATTTATTTTATTGGGAAAAAATTTCTTTTTTGATTGTAAATAATTTTCTCGACTTGGGCATTGCACGGCGCAAATTCGAGGCGTCAACTTTAAAGAGCTGTACAGTAGGGTGCTTCTTAAAAATCAATTTTCGAAATTTTAATGGGACACCCTATCATTTTGTTCTTCCTGCCTTAAATATAAATTGGGTAAAATTTGGTCCAGTTTAAACACGTTCTAGGGGTCGCTACCACAACTCAAAGTTTTGAAAAATACACCAAATTTTGTTTTTTTTTTTCTCAGAAAATTTAAAAATTTTTAATCAGAATTAAGTACTTTATATTAAACTTTAACTGTTTTGAAAGAAGTTTTGATAAAAATACAGCGGAATAAAAATGAAGTTTAATTTTGAATATTTTTGAATTTGACATTTTTTTGTGTTATTCTGTAGAATAGCTTAATTGAAAAATTCAATGATTTTATCTGATTGTTTATGAGCCTAATATCTTTATTCGACAGACAGTTAACTGACTGTTTATTAAAAGATTGAAAAATCGAGTCTTAAACGTACTTTGTATTTTAACAAAAAAAATTTTGTTGAAATTGATCTTTTTTTTTACTTAAATCTTTAGTGAATGGTAGCTACCTCTAAATTTTAATATTAAAATTGGAAACAAATACCATACACTATGCTTATATGGTAGAACATAATGCAGGGGTGTCCCATTAAAAAATCGAAAAAAAGATTTTTTTCGACCATATAATAAGCACCCTACTGTACAGCCACCATTTTTTTTTTTTGTACTTCAAACAAATTGTATCAATACTTCATAATGTCAATAATATCACATACTTTTCCAAATTTCAATAAATGCTTTCAGTTTTCTAAAAAAAATTATTGAAAAAGCTGTCGTCCAGAGGGATTTTTCCCTTAATGATAGGAACAGTTTTGCAAAAAAAAAAAAAAAAAAAACACCACAGAAAAGGATAATTTTTGTGTGTCAAAATGTGAGATCGTATTAGGTCCTGAAAAATTGAGTTTTCAAAAAAATATTTAAAAAAAATATGTTTTTTTAAGCAATCCCTAAATGTATTTTGAAAATAAGATATTGGCTGGTCGTTTACGAGAAAATCAGAAATCAAGAAAATTGTTGTATGAAAGGAACCGTTCAATTTTTTGTTTTAAATTTTAAAACTAAGATCTTTTTTCGGATAGAACACGCAAAAATTCGTAAAAACTGGTTTTGAGAAAAATAAGATTTTCAAATTGTGTTATGTATATTGATTTTATTATATATAAAAAAAAAAACATTTACCCCGTCAAATTAGGTTTTGACATCAAAAGAAAAGTTAACTAGGGAAAAAGCGTGGAAGAAAAAATATTAAAATAAAAAATTGAGCATTTTATGTATAATACAGTCAAATAAGGAGAAAAAAGGGTAAATCTCGGAATGAATGTTAATAGAAATTTTTTTTGCTCACTATCTTCCTTTTGCCATTCTATAACATATATCAAAAGTCTAGATCTAGTCATAACTTTTAAGGGTTTTGCGGCAGTAAGTTTGCAACTGTTATAATAATATGGGTTGACAGATGAAAAACAGGTATTACTTTTTCCAGACGCGTTAAATTGTCTTGATTTTAGATTTTTTTGGATCAGCATAAAAAAATACCTTGAAATCATGTATCATATGTGTATATAATACCAAAGCCTATTTTTGCTAATTTTGAAAATCTCCATTTCGCGATTTGACCTTGAAATCGCGATAAGCGGACATGAGATTTTTCTAGACTTTTTAGATATTTTATAGAATGGCAAAAGAAAGATATTGAGCAAAACATTCATTCCGAGGTTAAACCCTTATTTGACTGGATTAGTCAAAAGTTCAACGATCGGTAATCTTACTGCTTCAGGAGGTAGTATTCAGCAAAGTTTCCGAAACTCGTTTGTTTTTAAGTTTTAACTTTAAGATGTAATCCAAATCGTCAAAACGGTATCTACATCCTCATTACCCATTTTTTTAATCTTTATTCTTTTGAAATGATTTTTATTCCTATTGGCCAGTAGTGAATATACCTAAGCAAAAAACATTCAGCTTACGATTTTAAACATTTTATGTCTTACGACAGTTACAGATTTTATCATCACATTCACATCTTTGCTGGAATCATTTTATAGAAAATACAATTTTGTTTGTTTGTGCAGCAAACGATAGGTAAGATAACCAAAAATAAATTCTCTAATATTTCGGTCTTGCGAGTTGCGATATACACCTACTAGCCACCATCTGGTTTTTTAGTTTTGAAAAAAACCATTTGGTGAAATATTAACTATTCGAACTCCATTCAATGTCTTAATCGACTTTTTGGTCTGTACGTGACGTTTCTTCACTTTTTCTGAATAATACAGTAACACTAATTACTTAAATTTTTCGTGTTCGTCGAAAATTTCAGAATTTTCTGTACGTGACGGTGGGAAGCACTTCAAGCTCATTATTCTATTATTTTGATACTCCAGAAACGTATTTTACTCCTGCAAAGGAGCAAGTAGTATTGGTTCAAAAACTAGCAGCAGTTTAAATTGTCGATTTAAGTCGACCATTTTATTTTCTTAAATATCCCTTTATATAGTTCGACATGAAAGAAATACAATTTCTTTTTGTCACCAATGTTTTCCCAAAGAAATAAAACCGTTATCATCGTTTTTATTTGCAATCATCACATAAGAAAGTGTCAAATTTTCTGGTCAAACAAAAGTTGTTCTGTTTGATATGTGTTCTTTCTGTTATTGTTGTACATTTTACTGTCGTCAACGACATTTTGACACATGTTCACTTCTTCTTTGATGAGTACCTACTCTTAAAATGTATGTGCTTTCTAGATTGTGTAGTATAGTTATGTTGTGCGTGTTACTATTTTAACAATACTCACACGTCCTAATCCTAATAAACAAAGCAACAACAAAATAGTCATCGTAAAACATATTTTCTTAAATTGAATAGTCCTTCATAACAAATAAAAAAAAAAAAAACAAAAAAGAGGAGAAAATAAAGAAAGAAAATAAAAATATTAATAAACACTTTAAAGAGTATCCTTTGAGGTCAAAGTGTGTATATCCTTTCATAGTCAGCACTTTGATATCCCATAAGTGCCATTATGCCACCCAAAACCGTATAATAAGTGATTTGTATGATTGTCACGGAGCAAAAGAAGCATAACAAAAAACAAGAAACATCCCTTTTGCTTAATGGTGCAATTCATAATTTGGGGTAGAAATGTTTTCACTCACTTGCCAGTCGATAATACAGTTCCTCATTTAGTTGGTTAAAAGAAAAACAACAACAAGAAAAACAGGACAGGTAGAGTTAGAGTGATGAGATCCTTTTGTACCTTCGAAATAAGGTAATTCTTTGACCCTACACAAACCTATAAAGCAATTTAAAAGTTATGGGAACTGACTTTTTTTTTGGGACAGAAAAAAAAGGATTCAATGTCAATTTTTTAAACCCATTAGTTCTCTATTTTCCGCAACCACTTGACAACCGATGCAAGTTGGGTTTCGAATGAGAAAAAAAATCCCCAACATCCAAATGTTTAATGTACCAACTTTCGAAAGCAATTAACAATGCTACTGCAGCAGAAAAACTTTAACCCTTCAAAATGTTGCAAACTGAAAATGTGGAACAATTTTCAACTTTATTCTCTTTACGAGATAGAGAATAGAGGAGGAGGAGGTTTTGAGGATAGAAGTAGTTAAGAGTAGATGAAGAGAAGAAGGAGGGAAAAGTATAAAGTAGTACAACACGAACATGCAGCTTCTGCTTCTCTCTATGGCGAATAATTGTTAAGTAAAGTTGCAAAGACAAGTTCATCCTCATTTGTCGTAAAAGTCACAAAAACTTTCAAAAATGTAACTCAAATGTGAACATCACCAAAACTGTTACACACACATACTCTACACACAATAGCAAGTTGTAGGTTTATTACTTGTGTGAGATAGAAGAGAAAAAGGAGACTAAAAATCTGCTGCAGTTATAATATACTGGGTAAAGTATATTGTGCAAAAATGAAGCTGGAATTATTCATGAGGTCTCTCTAAGGATAATAATTAAGAAGTGAATGTGGGGAATCATCTAGTTTTTTAATACGATCAATTAAATCACAATGAAAAGTGACTTTTTCAAATGGGCTTGATAGATGGTGTATATAAATGTTTTTATTAGTTTTATGAGTTAATTTTTTTTTGCTTGTATTTTTAGTCTTTTAATTGTTTTAACTTAGCTTACTTACGTTTTTATGATGAGGATGTGAATTAATCTCTCACATGGAATTTGTGTAGTGGGGAATTTGAGGGCTTTTGGAGAAATGGTTAAACATCAAACACAATAAACGTTACTTACATTTTAAATTGTACAGTAAATACTAAAAAGCTTTAACGAGCTTTGAGTTTTCACATATTGCTTCGGTAGGGCTTTTATAATTGATTAATACAAGCCTTACCGAAGTTGAAGAAAAAAAGTTTCGTTTTCAATTATTTTGAACATGAAATGATTGGTTACGACACGTTAGGTTGGGTTTGTTTATGTTACGTTACGTCACGTTACGTTACAATACGTTACGTAACGTTACGTTACAATACGTTGCGTTACGTTACGTTACATAACTACAATATTATCACTTCACCGCTGACTCTTTACTTGAAGATGATTGAATTATTCCAATTACCCTCTCAAGGAAAACATCCTTATTCAAGTTTGACAAATTAGGCACCATTAAAAGCGTTATGTTTGCCTTTTGGTTATAGGTTATACAAAAAATCAACTTACTGGGTGAAATCTGCAGGAAAAAGTACCTACCATACTTTTGTAATTTTTATAACAAGTTATAACCTATTATTTAAACCCAAAAATGAGGTTTAAAAAAATTCAACTATGATAGTTTTTGATTTTAACATCTAGATGGCGCAATAATGAGAATGTTATATAGCCTATAACTAGCGGACAAGTTAAACGGTTCTAAATATACCTCATTTGTTAAATTATTGTTAATAGCTAAGAAGTTATGAAAGAATATACATTCTCTAATATAGTAAAATCGGTTAATCCGAGGTGCACTTGTTCAAATTTTTAGTTAGTTACAAAAATCCTTACAAATATTGGCATTTACCCTTTTTTAGGGGTGTTTTGCATTCTACGGACACTCGGATAACCTGGTTTTAATGTATTTGAGCATGTATGTTCCTCCATATCTTCCAAAATAGTAACCATAAATTGATAAATTAGCTATCGTTAGATGTGTTTTGCGTGTTTGTTGGTTATAGGCTATAAAATGTTATCTACTATGACGCCCCCTAGATGCAAATATCATGAACTATTGGATTGAATATAAAACCCGAGTTCTAGTTTGATGAACACGCCGTTTTTAAAAAGGGATCATACAGCTTTAAAGAGTATGTAAGGCTAATTAACAACATTCTTAAAATTATTAAAAGCAACTAGAAACAGTATAAGCTAAATTCCAGCTTTCAACTTTGAAGAATTTTTAAATACCTTACACATTAAATCTTCTCAATATCCTAATGAATAGTTCTTTCCTCCACATACCAAACTCAAAATAACGCAACATCTAACCAACACAACAAAAAAACCCAAAAACCAAAAGATTACCCTAACAATTTTTAGACACACAGAGGTTACCTACGTACAAAAACGTCAAATAGACGATTTATTCAAATCTATCAACTTTTTTTGAGGGCTTGCAGCTTTTCTTCTCTCTACTTTTGTGTCGTCCTTAACCAATTTTGTTGGACTGCGGAGCCACCACCAGGACCTACTATCTGTCTATCTATTTTTCGTGTGTTACAGAAACAACATTTCTAACGCACTTAATCTGTAGAAATTCATTTACAGCTTTTTGCATAGAGAATTTCAAAGTTTGCCCTGATGGATTGCTATAAGGTTTTTTTGACGAAACAAAAAAAAGAAACAAAAAATAGAAAAGAAAAACAAACAACATCTCTTCTAGCAGTCGTTGTATAGTGTTGTAATCCTGTTTTACCATTTCAATCTTTTACTATAGCCTAAAAGGTACTATTCAAGCACTTTTTGGAATTTCGTGTCGGAAGGTTCTAATTTTTTTGTTGTTGCTAATGTTTGTAGTTGTTGTTGTTGGTGTTTCTGGTTAGTTTCCTTCCCTTATTTGAAATTCCCTCTGTGAAAAGATGTGTGTGTGTGTGTGGGCCAGTGCATTCCAGGGGCTAACGAAAAATTACAGTGTTTTCAATCTTAGATGTGAGTTGGCTTAAAAAAAGCCCCCAAAGGTGATGTGATGACGTTTTGTAGCTTTTTTTTCCCTTCATTTTAATTCCAGGATCTATAGAATTCTGTTTCTATTTTTTAGTTCGGTAGTGGTTTTTAGAGAATCTGAGAAGTTTAGCATTTTAGAGTTAGTCTTGGAGGGATAGAAATGGGGGGGGGCTTGAAAAAATGTGAATGGGAATTTGACAAAAAGAGAAGCAATTAATGTGGTTAACAAAGGACTATTAGCAAGGACTTTCACCAGAAAGAATGAAAAATTGTAGTTTTCAAGTTTATTTTCGTAAAAAATGTTCAGTTGTTAATGGCCTATAACTTTTTAGTTTAACAGTCTTTTATGAAAGTTTTTTAGTTTAAATGACAGAAGGTACTCTTTAACATAATATGTTACCATAAGCATGCCCAAAAACTACAAAGAAATTCATCTTAAAAGTCTCAAAACCTCTTGAAGTTATGTTTTGTAAATTTTAATTGCATTTAATGTAGATAAATTATTGCTTTTCACAACAACAACAGAAGATTTGCTAAAATACATTGTTTCAGGAAGTGAATACCCCCCGAAAAAGGATATAGCTACAATCGAATTTATATGAGAAGATACGAGCTGAGTGGAAAACAACATCAGAGCTTAGAGAGTATCCCTATTACCATAGAACTAAACCATACAATACCCAACCACTTCTCAAGTGTGTATGTGTGTTTGTTTGGTGTATGTGAAGAAAATCAATGAAGTGAAATGTTGACATGGAAATTGCTTTCGATAACCAAAGTACGATGTCATTTGCAAAATTACGCATCCTGCATAAGCAATATTGTGTATGTGACATCCGATGGAACATTTGCAAGATTAAATTGTTTCGATCACTATTTCCATTTCATTTAATATCCGTTTGGCATTTTCTTATAGTTATTTTTTTTTTTTTTTTGCTTTTGTTTTGTGTTGTTTGTTGTTGTTTGTTTCATTGCAACACATAGTCTACACTCTGTTGCTATATATCAAAAAGGTCGATCGAGAAGAAGGTTTTGTGAGTGTTGAAAAATAATAGAAGTGAAGGTTTCCTCAAATGGATAGATTGATGAAATTTATTTGCTGTCTTACAAAGGAAAAGATTGTGCAGTCAAATGCATTTTTGTTGTGTGAAACATATCCAATACTTATACCTTCTCCAGATACCTCTACAAAAAGAGGAATAAAGTTCAAGATTGGAAAAGGAAAATTCTTAAAGTGCAAACAATCAATTATGGATTTCAAGATTTGTTCAAAGAGTGCTACAAAAAATTCTAGTGAGCAAATTTTTTGAGAAGATAATTTAAAATTAAATATTATGTTTTTTTTATTTTAAGTACCTATATGAATCGTGTTTAATTTGATCTTAAATCCTTCTTAAGAAAGAATAGCACTTGCATTTTTCATTTTTTATTTTTCATTTTCCATTTTCCATTATTTTTCATTTTCCATTTTTTTTTTTTCAATTTAAATTAATTTTTAATTTTTCATTATATTTTATTTTTCGTTTTTTATTTTTTTCATTTTTCACTTTTCATTTTTCATTTTTCACTTTTCACTTTTCATTTTGCATTTTTCATTTTTCATTTTTCATTTTTTATTTTCCAGTTTTCAGTTTTCAGTTTTCATTTTTCATTTTTCATTTTTCATTTTTCATTTTTCATTTTTCATTTTTCATTTTTCACTTTTCATTTTGCATTTTTCATTTTACATTTTTCATTTACCATTTATCATTTTTCATTTTTCATTTTACATTTTTCATTTAACTTTTAACATTCTTCATTTTTCAAATGGCATGTTGCATTTGCTTTTGCATCTGCATTTGCATTTGCATTTGCATTTGCATTTACATTTACATTTGCATTTGCATTTGCATTTGCATTTGCATTTGCATTTGCATTTGCATTTGCATTTGCATTTGCATTTGCATTTGCATTTTAATTTGCATTTGCATTTTGCATTTTGCATTTTGCATTTTGCATTTGCATTTGCATTTTACATTTTGCATTTTGCATTTTGCATTTGTATTTGCATTTTGCATTTGCGTTTGGATTTGCATTTGCATTTAGATCAGAATCAGCGTCAGCATCAGCATTTTTTGCCACAGAAAAAAAAAACAAAATCGATTTTTTTGATTATTTTTTTATTAAAAATTGAATAACCGCTTCATTCAATCCGATTTTCTCTTTAATGACGTCATAAAATGCTTTTAATACTCAATCAATCAATAATTTATTATAAAGAAAAACCGATTTCTCAAGGCTCAAACTATTTATTTATTCACCGCCACTTAATTATACGAATTTAAAATTAAATTAAATAAAAAAAATCAAAATAAAGGAATCCTGGAATGTGGCCGGGAAAAATGTTTAAGTAATGTGCCAATGTGCAATAAGCTTATTGAAGTATTTCGCATTTTTTTTTTTATTTTATTTTTTTTTAATCAGTTCAAATTGGATCGGAATACGCATTAATTTAATATCTCTCTTGTTGTCACATGCTTCGATTCACATGAGATTAAAAGTGTAATGGATATTATACCTTAATGGATTAATCGTACTTGAATGCGAAAATGAGACATTAAGCTTAATGGTTTATAATGGTTATAGGCAGGTATAGGAAGGATATCAAATGTCTCTCTTTAGTCAATATTGTTTTTTGTACAAAAAAAATAATGATAATGATTTCAAAAAATCCTACAAAAATGATAATGGATTGTTTAAAAAATTTAAGAAGAACCTTAAAATTTTAAATTTTAAGTGTGGTCATAAACACCTACAACACAAAAAAGAGAAATTTTGCCTTATAATTCAAGTCCGAAAAAAAAGAGAAAATTTTCATTCCAAAAATACATTTAATTTATTATTATTGTTGTTGCATATTCATTGGCATGCAATTTCCGGAATAATTATTTATATGCACTCGTTGTTCGTTGTTTATAAAAGGAATGTTCTTTTCTTATAACCCCTGAAGCTTCTTTCTATATGTGCTATAAACAACGGCGTATACAAGGGGGGGGGGGGGGGGGGTCACGGGGTCATGACCCCCCCAAGAACTCAGAACTTAAAAAAGAGTTTGTTATGTGATACTGAAATCTCTTGAGTAAGATTATTTTCAAAATGTTGAAGTTTTAGAACATGAACGAAAATTAAAAGTAAAAAAAATTTTTGGTATTCAAACAAACTATTTTACCATATTATTTTGGGGATGTGGTCATATCTTTAGCGAACGCTATGCTGGATTAGGATTATTTTGATTCGTTCGATAATATTAGTTGAGCTGTGCTGTAGAGTTTTGTATGGAAACAAAATCCGGATAAGTATTATATTCAGAGCTTTTTAAAAGAAATTGAATCTAGTAGGTAAACAAAAATAATATCTTAAGGGCAAGACACTGCTTACCAGCAAATAAAAGAAGCAGCCATATCTTCTATTTTTTTATATGATGAAGTGAATAAAATATGTTTTAAATAGGGAAGCTTTCTGTGGCCTTGCTGTGTGGAGGTCAATTCTGTTGATAAAATTCGTCATCGGCAAAATGTTAAAGAAGGGTATCATTTCTCAAATCTTTTTAGTTTTTTGCAATGTTCCAGTTCAATACATTCGTCTGATAAAATTTGGTGAATTTTGTTTGCTTACAGAATATAACAGTATTTTGTACATACTAAATTTGCTAGATCTGTTGCATTTTTTGAAACAACTATCGATTTGTTAATCATCAATGGCCAGCCAATTACACTGGTTTACAAAATTAAACTTTTTTTTTGTTGCCGGAATAAAAATATACTTTTCTGAAGGTTTTCGGTGTGCTGAACTTGAATCCGAAGTCAAAAAAATTCTAGCAGCTCCCGTTTTTGAGATATTACCGTTAGAAAGTGCAGCACTTCGGACCTTATTCTTTTATATAAGGAAAATTGTTTGACCATATTTAGTAACGTTTTTTATAAGAACTATTTACCACCTTTTTAAATCTGTTTAAATCTCTCCGATATCTTTTTTACTTCCCGAGATATCCTCAGTTGTTTGATATTTTTAAAAATTTTATAATGTCATTATCTTCTTTATGATATATGAAGCCAAACCCACTGACTTCAGTTTGAGATATCTCGGGCAATACATAAGATATTGAAAAGATTTAAACAGGTATCGAAAGATGGTAAATAGTTCTTATAGCAACCGTTACTAAATATGCTCAAACAATTTTCCTTATACAATAGAATAAGGTCCGAAAAACTCAAAAAAACGTTTTTTTGCATTTTCTAACGGTAATATCTCAAAAACGGGAGCTGCTAGAATTTTTTTGACTTCGGATTCGAGTTCAGCACACCAAAAACCTTCAGAAAAGTATATTTTTGTTCCGGCAACAGAACCCTTGTTAACCAGTGTTATAGAAGAAATGTAAGCAACCTTATCTAAGGCAATTTAAATATTATTATTAAATATCACCATTGAATAATTACAAATAGAAGTGGACACCCAGGGAAACTTCCGCTGTAAAATTGTAGTCGCTAGTATCGTGCGTTGAATTAAAAAAGCAAATCCAACAATCCAAAAGCAAAGCCAACAATCCAAAAGCAAATCCAGCAACCCAAAATCAAATCCTAAACAGCTTATACATATGGATAAAAGTTTTCCTATTTCAAAAAGTGGAGATAGCCTAGAGGATAAGGTGCATGCCTGTTAAGTTTACCTGCCCAGGTTCGAATCTGACGGGAGATTGAGATTGTTTTTTTTTTTTTTCATTACTAGAATAAAAATTAATTAAATTTCTCAAAAAAATCTCCGCAAAAAAAAAAGTTTCAAATTTTACCGGTATTCGAACCTAGGCCAGTAGGAGTAAAAGGCATCGGCCTTGTTCTCTAGACTAATACGACTTTTCAAAAAATGAAAACTTATATCAATATAAGCTTTTTGAAATGTATAATAATAATTATTAATTTTTTTATGAAGGTTTAAAAAAATTATTAGTTAAGACTCAACTCGAAAATACATGATAGTTGAGGCGCAAGCCTGTAGTTCATCTATCTTCCGGTACTCTTATAGTCGCATGAGTAATCTGCGGTGTCACTTCTATTTGTAATTATTCAATGATATCACTTACTGCTAATTTTTTGAATAGTTAGATAAACCTAAGTTAGAGCTTATTCCTAGGAATAAAAGTTTTTTTTTATAGTGACATTTATTCTTCTGATAGTCTATCTGACGATTGAAAAAGCAGGGCTTAATCTAATAAATACAACTGAATGTTTTTTATATTGTAAACCGCTGATTAATACCTGAAAACGGACGAATTCCAAAATATCGCCAAAATTATTCTTTTTGTCTTTACTATTTTAATAGAGGTATTTTAAATTCCCATACAATTTTAAAACAAAATTTAAAAAAAAAATATATTTTCAAATGCAATTTTTTGAAGTTATACTTCTTTTGCGGCGGTGAACCATGAAAATTTACTTTTTGACAAGAATGTCAAAGGGATTATGACGCGATCGCCATCTTCCAGACTGACAACTGAGCAGCAGGGCTGTCGTTTCACCTTTAGAGTTGACAGGTCTTTAGCATTTAAAAATGCAGAACGAGACAACTCAACTCAGACGACTCAGCTCAGACGACTCAACTCAGACGACTCAACTCAGACGACTCAACTCAGACAACTCAACTCAGACAACTCAACTCAGACAACTCAACTCAGGCGACTCAACTCAGACGACTCAACTCAGCCGACTCAACTCAGCCGACTCAACTCAGCCGACTCAACTCAGACGACTCAACTCAGACGTCTCAACTCAGACAATTCAACTCAGACAACTCAACTCAGACAATTCAACTCAGACAACTCAACTCAGACGACTCAACTCAGTCGACTCAACTCAGACGACTTAACTCAGACGACTCAACTCAGACGACTCAACTCAGATGACTCAACTCAGACGACTCAACTCAGATGACTCAACTCAGACGTCTCAACTCAAACGACTCAACTCAGACAATTCAACTCAGACAACTCAACTCAGACAACCCAACTCAGTCAACTCAACGATATGAGTAAATTTTCCAGAATAAATTGAAAACAACATGGATGTAAGGGGGGTGGAAGAATCAAATTAGTGTTCACTTGATATATAAAAAAAAACGAAGTGTGGATTAATAAAAAATTGTTTTTAAAATATTTTTGTGTAATTGAACGTGTTTTTATTTTTTTGGACAAATAATGGAAAACAAAAATTTAAATACCTTATTTATGGGTAAAGAAAAAAAAACAACATAGACTAAAATTAAACCTGTATTGATAGATAGGACATCAATTGTACTATACAATTTATTTTTTTTTTTCTCCTAGCCCTAGAAAGTGGTATGAAGATTCTTAACTTACAATTATAGAGATTTTTCCTTGCATAACTATTTTCAGTTAAGTCAGATTGTCTTGGGTTAAAAAGATCTAGCATTAAAAAAGTTTTCTAAGATCACCATAAGCTGAGATTGTTAAGAAATTACGCTGTTTGATTATCTTAATAAAAATATAAAACAAAAATAATAAAAATTAAAAATATCAAATATAATTTACTTACATAAATATACTGAGTGAGAAGTATAACTTCAGTCGCGTGTACATGTGTACACACACTCTTTTTTTTTACAAAACTTTGCGATGCGTTTGCCTGAGGTTAGGAAGACTTTTAATTCAAACGTTAAAAACTGTTATTAAGTAAAAACGATTTTTATTTTAACTTTCTGGGCTAGCGGAAAACAATGAACAGTTGTTTTAAGGCAAATTATTCAATCGAAGTACTCGTACAGTACATTTTATTTTTAGGAGAGGATAGCCTCAATTGGTCAAAATTAAAGCCTAGTACGCTGCTGATAAGAAACGAAAAATCCCATACAAAAATGAAACAACGAAATGGTAACCCGAAAATTTCGTTCAACTTTTCGTTCTGTAGTACGCTGTTCGGCACAACGAAATTGAAAGTCTAAACTTCTTTTTCGCACACAAACAATTGCCGGGGACATTCATTGTGTGTGGAAAAACGACATTTTGAGTTTTTTTGTTTGTTTTTGTTGTTCATTTTGTCATTGCATATCTTTCTGCGATGCGTGTTTGCTTTTTTTTCATTTATGTTTTGCAATTTTTGAGTATTTTTCGGTCCAGTTTTGGCAAGCATTTCGTTGTCCTCGTGGAGAGGAGACCCACGAAAAATTTCGTTTCACATCAGCAGCGTTCTAGGCTTTAAGGCTTAACGCTAAACTTAAACGAATCTCATAACGTTTTTGTTTGGTTACTTTTAGAACTACATTCGGAACTTTTCGATTCGAAATGCAAGACGCACAAATTTTAATGTTTAATAATTCAAAAAGCCCATTTTCAGGTTTATGCCTGCTATCAAAACTTTTGAAAAAAAAAATTGGCATGACCCCCACCAAGAAGCAAACCTGTATACGCCCCTGGCTATAAAAGTCTGCATCCCTCTCTCTTCCTTTCTCTCTCTCATCCCAAAAGCTTAATGAACTTTTTATCTGATGTCAGTATTCTTGAAAATTTATTTGCTAGCTGCTCTTATTGTCCGAAAACTCTTCTGGTGTTGTCTCTCTAAAATTGAAGAAATTCATTTGCTTCATTTTGGATTAAAACCCTTTTAGCAAAATAACAAAACTAACGATTAAAATGGAATTTTAATTAAATGTGTTGTGGATGCATTCAGGATTTTATTATTGTATATAGAACATCACAGGTGTGTTTCACATCCAGAAAGGATACATTTTTTTTTTAAATTCTTTTTTCATGAACAGACATTATCTCGAAAAGTGACACTAAAAGTATTGATTTGTTAGGATTTTTAAATTAACAAAAATGGTTAAGGACATATGTTTTATAAAATTTAGTTAAAAAGTAGTAAGGTCACAAGAAAACAGGTTGTGTGCATTTGTATAAGATAATAAATCTTATAAAGTACTTAAGCTTAAGATAAAGACCGTACATATAATATTTAATATCTATATGTTTTGTAGAAAAACGGAATAACTTTTTGAATCCAATCATAATTTACAAGAAAAAGCTAAAAAAAGTACCTTTTTTCTTTTCTCATTATATCAATTTTTTATATGAAAAGCTTGCAAACAAAATTACACCATTAAAAAATTTAATATTTTTCTAAAGAATAAGCCATATTTAAATTTTTCCAATGCAAAGAAGATTTAAAATAATTTATTGAAAACAATCATTTTCAATGACAAAAATAATAAAATAAAATTTTTTTCTTCAAACACCATTAAATCCATTTTTTATGTGACAGCCTATAATAATGTTTATAATATTTGAAAGCCTATCATTTCACCTTTTATATGACACTTCAATCATATTTCTACGATGAATACAAAAAAGGTTTAAGTTTTTGAAAACCAACCATGTCGAAATTTCAAACTGCGATTACGGTGCTTCCCACACTGATGGCTGGTCAACAGATTTTCAATGGTGTTTTGTGGTATTTCTAAAGTTTCTGAATTAAACATTGTGTAGCTTGTAGTAATTGTACCGTTATTATCAGCATGCGCAATAAAGTCAAATCAAATTTTCATATGCTCTAGATCAAAAGAAAGAACGTGTTGAAAAATAGAACTTTATTTTACCATTATCTCAAAATTGTGGATACGAAATTAATTGAAATTTCGCACAAATTTAGTCCTGTCTATTATCTATCTACAGTTTAAATTTCCTTCATTTATCTGTTGAAGAAGAAAAGATAAAAATAAAAAACGGTTAAAAACGGTCAAAAAACTTAGAAAAAAAAACTTTATTCAGTCAAAAATCATTTTTGAGTAACAATTTTTTGCACATGCATGCGCATGTCCTATAAGTTTGAGATTTTTTTAACGCTACAAAAAATTGCTAAAAATTAAAACCACCCAAAAATACAATTAAAAAATTATGTAGGTGTTTTTCAAAAATTCATATTTCAAAACGCAGAGGCTTAAAAAAAGATCCGTATTAGACCCCTAATTTGTTTTTCATTATCTTTCGAATGGCATTTTTCAACTTGTCAAAAAAAAAAAAAAATTCCCCTACCTATAATCACTACTTTGTCAAAGGTCTATGTCATGTTTTAGTTAAAAAAAAAAAACCATTTATAATTTTGTTTTGAAATTTTCTAAAATTTTTTCAATACCTTTGTTAGGCTTACAGTAAATTTGACTTAATATTACTTATTTTTTATTTGTTTCAACAAAAATAATGTGCACCAAATCGATAGAAAATGTTTTAACGAACAATCAATAGCTTTCTTTTTTGTCGTAGGACATTCTGAAGACGAGTTATTCCCAAAAAAAGATATTTTTTGGTGTTTTCCACCGGTTTTGCATGCGTTCATTTATCAATTGCTCGGCCATCTTTGGTGATAAAGAGCTCTTTAAAATTCAGAACATGAATAGGGCTATAAAATGGGTAAGAAAAATGTCAATCATGACAAGCTTTTTCCGAAATAATGACAAAAATGTGTTTTTTTAACAACAAGAATTTGACTTTAAATGGCTGCCATTTTGTATTTACTCACTCAAATACAATGAAATTACATATACAACGATAGAAAATATTATAAGAAAGAGAATGTATGTTTATTTTTTGGTCTACGACAATCTGGAGAAAAGATATTAGCTTAGAAGTAAAATATCCCAAAAAATGCATTTTTGTGAATAACTCCGCTAAAAAGAATGATCAGGTGGTGAGAAATTGGATTTAAGCCTTTTAAATATACCCTTACCGATCCATAAAATAAAAACTGACAGTGCCTTTGTGCGCAAGGTCAAATAACGCTTTGACTGGAGTAACATTGCTTAAAATTTTAGGCGGAACGGGAGAACATTACATCAATTTTTTATTGGATGCTGCCATGGTTCATCGATTAATATGACGCTATAACGTCAAAAATTTAAGTAACTTGACGTCTTTTAAATGTTGAATTCTCTTTAGTTAATTTTGCTTCTATAAGACCTCTTTTGAGTGCTAAAATTAATTTTAATTTCAAGCAATTTGCCAGTCTTAACTACGATGTGTTCAAATTGAAGACTTCAAGGGTTTCAAAACGACCCCCTATTTTCGTATCCACACAGGCCATCAAAGAATTATATGGTTCTTTTCACCAGGTACATATGCGAGTTTGACCTTCTTCTAAATTGTCTAAGTTGATTCCCTTTAGGTCAGATAGCAGAAAGTTGGACTTCCTAAGGCCAGCAGATAGCCTCCCTATAGGTAACAACTATAGACAAATATCCGCAGTTAAATTTAACCTACATTGTTACCACTTGTAATTGAAAATGAAACACATTGAAAGTTTTCAAAAACGTTTACCAATTCGTTTGGAGGAGTCATTTTCCCGTCGGGTAAACTAGAGGAGTAGGTATTCTGTACTCGTATAGGAACGACCTCGAGTAAAACTAACCTTTTTCCCGAACAATGGATACTTTAGCTTTTGTATGTTGTACCGAAAGAAAGAGAGAGAGAGTTGGGTCTATTTGTAAAAGGTTTTGTTGTTTGTTTCTTTTTTTTTAGTTTTTTTTTTGTATTTCATTCAATTCAGCCTCGAATGGCACTTGTAGTATCCTGATTGCATTGGTTTTAGAGCTAGGACAACTACTAGGAACATATAGCATCATCATCATCATCACACAGATACATATACCAACTGTACCTCGCAGGGAATAGAGAGTTGTTAGAAAAGGATTCAATTTCTATTCTCGGGTATAAAATGGCAAATAACAACAAAGGTAACTGTTATGGGAATTGAAATGCTAAATTGTTGTCACAGTTGTTTGCTGAAATGGTGAACCTATTTTGCTATTGGAAACTAACTCTCTGGGCATCAGTGTCGTTCTTAATTGGCAAATGATTGCCAATCACTGAATGTTGGAGGCTTCTAGTAGGTCTAGAGGACTAAAAAAAGGACACTATTGTATAGTAGGACTATATCGTGGATGTTCTAATAAAGTTTTAACCTTTTTTTTCGTTGTTGAGGATATTTTGAAAATAGTTTTGGAAATGATTATTAAGAACGCGATTAAATGGCAACTAGTTGTGAAAATTAAATGGATTTTAAGCATAATGGTTCGAGAAAGTTTGTGGGCATTATTTCACTATGGTCTTATAGAGATGTTATTAGGTAAAGTTTGATTAGACTTCCTTTTAATGAAATGATTGAATGAAATCTACTATTAAACGGCAACATATTAATGTCGTTTTCGATTGGTTTCACTCAAGGATTCACTCATTCTGAAATCCAATAAAACAGTTTGAATCGCTTCCACTCAATTCTGTTTTTTTTTTTGTGTTTGTGAAATTTCAAATGTCAAATAAATTTTATTTTTTTTCTTCCAAACGAAAAAATTATGAAAAATTATAAATCTGAAGACGACGATAAAGAAGAAAATGGTTAAAAAAATATATCATTGCATTAAGGTACCCATTTTAACTTTCTAATTAATTTTAATTTCATTAAATAATACATTTTTGAATGACAACAAAAAAAGAATGATTGAGTATTTTTTTGTTGACATTTTAGTGTTCATGTATTAGTGCTTCTGATTTTAAATCGAGAAGAGAATTTCGCTTCTAAGAAGCATTCTGTCTGTCATTTTTGTGCGAATAAAACACTTTCAGAAGTCTTCTGAATGATTCCGGACGCTTCCGGACTGCCAATCGAGAACGACATAAGTAAAGAGTGAGACTACTTGTTTCGCTTAAAAAAAAACGGTAAGTTGACATTTGTGTTCATGTTTTAATATATTTAAAGTTGTTCATTGGAGTAAAAGGCTTACAAAAAATGGTGATATTACGCTACTAATAAAAAACTATTTTTTGCTTTTTCGGTTATTATTCGTGGTGCCGTGAGAAATTTGTTGCACAATTTTAGAATCGTGTTAAGTGACCCAAAAAAACATTAAATCTTTTTTATACTTTTTTGTCGGTGCTGAATAAGCCAAAATTAATTCTCTCATCAAAATAAAATTGATCAATTATCATCTTCGTGTAGAATATTTGTATTGAAGTGTATTTAAAACGAAATTTTGAGCTAATATCACCAAATTGCAACGTAAAAATATATAAATTAGTAAAAACAAAATGATTTATGTGACTTTACTCTGAAAATAAATTTTACCTGATATTTGATATTTTTGTTCCTTTATTCAGTTATTTTTTTTTTCTTAATTTTTCTGTCATTCTATTTTGAGATTTTTACTATATGAAAACAGTATTAAGGTAAGTTAATTGCACTGGTCTGCAAGGAAATCCTCCTTTAAATAAATCTATACTTTTCTAAAGGATTTATGTATGCTGATTCCGAATCTGAAGTCAGAATTGACCTAGCACGTCAAGTTTTTTAGATATTCCCGTTAGAAAATCTCAAAAACCCATTTTTTTACTGTTTTCGAAGAAATATTTTGGCATAATGTAATCTTTTTCAATTAAAATTGATACGGTTTATGAAAGAGCTTATTTTTTTCTTTCAAATTCAATTTCAATCTTCTCAATATCTCTTTTCTTCTCCGAGATATCTTAATTTAAGTAAGTTTAGTAGGTTTGGCATATCTTACCGTAAAGAAAATTAATATATCTTTCTCCCTAGAATTAAAGTATACTTTTCTAATGGACTTTAGTGTGCTGATTTTGAATCCGAACTCAAAAAATTTCGTTCAGCTCTGGTTTTTGAGATATAATAGTTTTTTTAGATTTTCTAAAAAAAAACTTGATTTTGTGATACTTTAATGCGAATATCTTAAAATCCTCATGTGATAGAATTTTTTTGACTTCCGATTCTAACTCAGCACATCAAAAACTATAAGAAAAGTGTACTATTGTTTCTAGGAGAAACAAGTCTGAAGCTTTACAAGGCAGTTTATCGAATGGTTTATTACAAATAAAATATTTCTAAATAGAAAAATAGTATATAAAATTATATTTTTTTTTTTTGTTGCTAAGACCTGGTTCAATTGCTCAAGATTGTTCAACTTTTACTGAGCTACTATAAATAATGAACTTTGGGAAAAAAACAGTGTTCCAGATATGGCTCAAGAAATTTGTACACAACTTACATGTAATATTGTCAGATTTTCTAATTAAAAAAAAAAAATGTTACGCATACGCCGCAGTGACCAACTATTTTTGCTTTTGTCAGTTAAATTTCTTAATATACTAGTTATGTAATAGCGACTGTACCTACACAGAATTTCAAAGTTTTTTAATTTATATACCTATTTTTGTTTACTAATTTTTTTGAAGTGAAAACTTCTTGAAACAAGAACATTCAACTTGTTATAACTTTTTTGTTTTAATAGATAGAGGAATGAAATGGGTAGTTAAATAAACTATAATTGTACAAAAGTACCGTAAGTACCGTAATCTCAGTTTCAAATTTCGACATAGTTGGCTTTAACTTCTTACTTTTTTTGTAGGCATGGTAGAAATATGATTGATACGTCATATAAAAAGTGAAATAAGCTTTCAGATGATATAAAATTTATCATAGGTTGTCATTAAAAAAAAAAAAACAGATTTAATGAGAGAAAAAAGATTGGTTTTTGTACAAATTCTATCTCTTTTTGTAGATGTTGTATAGACATGGTCGATATAAATATTTTGAGCTGAAACAATAAGCTTTCGGGTGATATAAAATTTATTAGGTGAGTGGATTTAAAGGTGATAGAATAAAAAAAGGTAGACTTTTTCGATTTTTTTTTTTTGCAAGAAAAATGATTTTTTAATGTTTCACTTCTACCACGTGTGAATTGCACACATGATTTTTTTTATATTCAACTGTCTTGCGGTAGTAATAAACATTCAAAAACATACAAACTTTTCGGCGCTTTAACTATTACCTAATAATTTCAATTTAAAAATAATAGAAATAAAGATAATTTTATTTTTTATCTGAACGATTCCCATAATTTATCTATGAAGAAAGTCATTCTAGAAATGATGATAGTATCACGTTTTTTTGAGGATTTGTGCTCAAAATTTTTTCGACGTCTTTTTTATCAGATTTCTCAGCTACTTTAAAAATCGAACTTTCGGGTAAGAAGAAAGAGCATTCAGGTATGGCTCAAAAAATGTGTATACCACCTATAGGTACACTTACTACATGTAAAATTTTCAGATTTCCTATTAAAAAAATATATTACGTATACACCAGAGTAACCAACTATTTTTTCTGTGTCAGGTATTTTCATAAAAATGTGTTTTTTTTTTCTGGAAAAAAGGGTCTAACAAGGTTGAGAAAATGATTTTTTTAAATTCTTTGTTATAGTGTTCAAGAAATTATATGTAAATTTTGGATGTCAAAACCATTTAAGGCGATTTTTTATTGTTATTTTAAAACAAATTTCATTTTTAAATTTCCTATTAAATAAAAAAAAAATATAATCTTGAATTTTTAAAAAGCTTTTTATGGTATTCTAAGCAACATTTACCATAAGAGGAAGTACGTTCCGCAGTCCCTCTATTTTTCGATACCAATGTAAAAAGTTACAAATTTTATTGGAATTAAAAATTTGTGTTTCCATTTTCATTCAAAAATTTAGATTTTGTAACATGAAAATTGTCTCATATTTTGGTTTCCTATTTCATCATTAGTTCAAAATTTCTGATGACAATTTTGGTGCATACAAAATTGGCACTTTTTTGACAAAATAAATTTCCAATAATTGAACAATAACTACCTCTGCATGCACTTCACATACATTTAAAAAAAAATAACCCTGTTTTGAACTCTCTAAGCTGTCATGTAGATACCAAAACCAATATAAGCAGTCGTGGCCGAGCGGTTAAGGCGTCTGACTAGAAATCAGATTCCCTCTGGGAGCGTAGGTTCGAATCCTACCGACTGCGAAAGTGGTAATATTTTTACCTTTTTTTTTTACGACTTGCAAAAAGTAGCAGGTATTCAATTCGTCTGTATTTTTTGTATTGTTACCTCATAACTTTGGACTAAGTGAACCAATTTTGATAATTCTTTATGTATTGGAAAGCTGGTGCCTGCAGTGTGGTCTCATTTAAATATGGTCCAGTTATTGGTATAGAAACTATGAGAAAAACCATAAAACGCAGTTTTGATCCATGGAAGTCGGTTTTGTTTTTTTGATAAAAACGATTATTATATTTTCTGATAAGAAACGAAAAAAAAAACGTTGCGAAATCTATTGCAGAATATGGATGAATTTTAGAAAATAAAACAGCTTAAAAGAGTAATTTTATGAATAAATCTCGAGGAATTAATTAAGAACACATTGAATTTACAAACCATAGTGATAGTATTCTTATAGATAAATATGAAGACAGTAACTATAATAACTACACAAATAAATTGTAAACTTAAACCAATTTCTTTGACCTGCCGAAAAATTTCTATAACCTCATTAAATGTGAATCTTTTCAAATAAATTCTTCACATGTAGGAGGTATAAGTATACACAATATCTTAAGCCTCATAACCACAACATCCTTACATCGCGTTACTGAAGCTAAAGTTAGTAAAATTACGCTCGTTATGTTATAGAAGAACGACGACGACTGACGGTAACGGCTGGCCGTCAAAGCAACATCACCTGCATTTTGCTTTTTTTTTATTTTTTTTTATACTTTTACTGTGTGCTCTCCACTATGACTGGTGCTCTAATTGAATGCTCTTACCAGCCATCATTTTCATTTCGGGATATATCGTATTATGGTTGTGTGTTCGGTATACTTACCAACGAACCTTTGGCAATCCTTCGTTTCGTTATCCTTCTGCCGAGTGGAAAAATTAAATGGTGTGGCAGCACAAGTTTCAACGGAGTGGTACACGAGTGGTAAAAACTCATTCCCAGTCACAGCAGCAGCAGCTGTTACCACACAAACGAATACTTAACTGTGGTACCCTAGCACTAGCTGTGTTTCTGCCCCGCTCCCATCTCCATTTTTACTCCTGTTGTACTCGTTGGTCGTAGATATAGAAAAGTTATTCCAACGGATCCGTGATTTGCGTCCATCATGATGTGCGCTCACCTTGTTTTCCTCTGTGATGTTCGTGTCAGGGATGAATGATACTTAGCCATGATGAGTTTGGAGCGAGTAATCTGAAGTGGCATTACTCAAAATGAGCCAATGGCAAACCAAATGGTATGGCGGTGTGGTGTTGGGGTGTGGGTGAATAGCTTAATGAATAGAAGTCTTTCAACGTCAATTAATTAGACGTTATAACACTGGACAAATTGAAAGGAAAGACAAAAAATATTATAATACCAAGCTAGGATGAAAACATGAAACTTTTTATATATTTTATGTACAAAGTTAACATCAATTAAAGTTTAAATAAAAAGGACAACAAGGATTTGCCTACTTGGAATGGGCTTGATTTTGGAATTTATATTGACAAAATTCTTTGCTTGTTTATTTTTTTTCAATTGTTCATGATAATGATTGGATTGTCTCGTTTGAGGAATGTACACAGAAATTGGTAAAGTTTTGAACAGATCAATGACAGTATCTATGAAAAATGAGTATTGCAAAAATTGAAAAAGCTATTGGTTTCACCATTTAGTCAGTGATTTAATTTGTTCTAAATTAGAGGGTCACTATGGTGTATGTGTAACTTTTTATTTGAAAATTCTTAACACTATTTTACACAGAGTTGGATTTCCGAACTCGGGACCAAATTACACACTAATGAGAAAACTTAAAATTAAAATAAACGTACACTACCATTATAACCGTAATTAATTTTTTTTTTCAAAAAATACTCTTATGTACAGGTAAAATAGTAGGTACCTACATAAAATCAAGAAATAAAAAAAAAATGTGCCACTCATGAAACTTGGCAAAAAGTTTGCTTTTGGGATAAGAACCAAGTACAAAAAAGTCTATAAAAAAAAGTTGGGTGGAAGGGTGTTTTTTTTTCGAAGAGACAGTTAAATCTGTAATTGGTCCCAAAAAGCCAATGATTCATTTTATTTATGGTTTTGATGACAAATTAAACATTTATAAATAAGTTCTTACACGTTTTACGCGAATCATTGGCTTTTTGGGACCAATTACAGATTTTACTGTCTCTTCGAAAAAAACACCCTTTCACCAAAAATTTTTTTATGAAAACTCTTTATTCTTGCTTTCTATCCCAAAATCAATGTTTTTACCATATTTCATTAGGGTGACTCATCATTTTTGTTTTCACTCAAAAAAACACCCCAATAACCATGATATTTTTATAGACACTTTATATTCTTGTTTCTTATCTTCAAAGTAACATAATCGTTAAATTTCAATAGGGCACCACTAATATTACTCTAGTAATACACACTTTCTCAAATATACCCATATTTTCTTTACTTCTAAAAAAAACACCCTTTCACATAAAAAAAATTTATAGACTTACATTATTCGTAATTCCCATGGGAAAGAGAACATATTTGATGAATTTCGTAAGGGTACCATTTATACCATTGATTTTATCGGACTTATCGCGGATTTTTACCTATTTCCCAAAAAAACACCCTTTAAACTAAAATATTTGTAAAGACTTTTTGATTTCTTGCTTTCTGTTATAAATGAAACATTTTTACCAATTTTCATTGGTGAACAATTTTTTCCCATTTTGTGTGGTACTAATTCCGAATTTCATCATTTCTTAAAAAAAGCACCCCTTCACTCAAAATAATTTTTTACTTTTTATAGATTCTTAATTCTTATACCAACCAAAACTATTTCACCAAGTTTTAAAAATTAATAAAATATAAGTTAGCTGTTATGATACCTTTCTCACACACAACTTAACCTATCAAAAAAACACCCTTTCACCCAAAATATTTTTAAAATATTTATGAATCCTTTGTCCCTGTTTTATCTTAAACCTTCATCCCAAATTTTGTCAGTGTAGCATGTTTTTCACATGGGTTTCGGTTATATTTTACCTGTTGAGGTCAAAAAACAAGCACCCTGGTTTTTAATCGGAAATAACTGTTCTTAGAGCAATCGTATTGACTTTATTTTTATTTTTTTATTTTATCATTAGATTCAGCATCAAAAAATACCTTGAAAACATGTGTCATATGATGATATTCAACAAACAATTTTTTTCAGTATATTTTTGACCTTCACCCCCTCCCTCTTGTCCGTGAAAAAACACTTTTGTACTTGGTTCTTATCCCAAAAGCAAACTTTTTGCCAAGTTTCATGAGTGGAACAATTTTTTTTTTTAACGCCTATTTTGTCTGTACTATTATGATTTTGATTTATAACTACTTTTTCAATAAAAAAAAAACGTTTTTGTAACCTTTGTTATCGGTATCTGACAGAAAAGTTTTTAAAATTTTTATCATTTTTTTTGTTTGATTTTTTAAATAGGTTGTACGAAACCGTTTGCTTTCCCGTATGAAAAGGAATTTTGAAAAATAAGGAGCGATAGGGCCGTTTGAAAAAAAAACAATAGAATTTAGGAAAATATTAAATTTATCAAGCCGGTTTTAAGAAACTGATTAAAAAAAATTAATATTTTTAAAAAATCAAAAAATAAGTTTTTTTGAAAATTTTAATATTTGTATACATCTGTACAAAAGTTTTCGTTGAAATTAGCTGGTTTTAGGATAAACTAAATAATCAAAAAATGTTAAAAATGCAGATACCATTAATAACAGTTCAAAAAATATTTTTGTTATATCAAAAATATGATAGGATCTGTTTTTGGATGAAAAAAATACTGTTTTATAGTTTTTGTCCTAGAAAAATCAATTTTCAATTCAAGGGGGTCACCAAAACTGTTAAATATTAATTTTACGAAGACTTCTTTAGTGGCTATGGTTGTAGGTCGAGGTACAATCAGGAATACCCTTTGAATTGCGAGGCTAATTTTTTGTTTGCATTCTCTTTCATGGTTATGTCATTTCTTATTTTTATCTCGAAATCAATTTTTTTTTTTCGAATCTTTAACTACGAAAAAATTTAAAAATTAGCAAGTTTCAGTTGTTATTTAAGCTCTACACAAGTAATTATTCTTGACATTCAATTTGCAAAAGAGAAAACATGTGTGGATACTGCGATGTATACGTTACATTTTTTTTTAATTTGAAAACTATTTAAAATTTAAAGAATCTCAGTAGAAAATTTAAAATAAATCCGAACATAGCTTAATTTTCAAATTTAATACTTCTTTTTTACAGAAAAATTGAATCCTTAATTTCAAAAAGAAATATGTGTTAAGAAAACCTCATCTTTAGTTCTGTTAATGAATATTTTCCTCACATGAATATATCCTATATCTGTAAAATACTGTAAAAATAACCTACGTCATATCCTCAAACAGAAAAACAAAAACATATTAAGAAGATAAATATTCAAAATGTTTAACTAACTTTCTGCCGGATTTTTCCCATAAATCTCTTAATCTACTTTCAAGTTAAGAAAAAAAAAAGTTATTGATAACACATAATTAATTTTAACTTTTACCAAATTTCAACTTGTGCGTTTGTTGTTGCTTTCGTCGTCGGTCGTTGTTATGTCGTCGCACAGGATGTGAACGCTTTTAAACTTTTGCTCGCGCATTTATAATTACAGAAATTAATTGCGCTCAAATATATAAGACAGCAGTGGCAGCAGACAAAACACACACAAAAAGTTAGGAGAATGAGTAAACGCATGCTAAACGAACATACCGACTGCCACCGAAGAAGATGAAGGAAATTATGAATAAATAATCACAGAGAAGAAAATGATGATTAGGAGGATATTTGTATTTATTTTTGTCAACTTTTTGCTTAACGAATTAATCTTAAAGGAAAAAAGTAAAAAAATTTTGTTTTCATTATTTCACTCATATGTAAATAACACGGTGTTACAAAAATGAGGTTTCAAAATATACGCGGGCGGAGACCTATCAGCTTTTGTAGAGCTAGTCGCACTGAGTACGAAACGGTATTTGAAAATCCCCTAACACCCCCAAAATCTGAAGTTACGGGCAAAAAACGGTTTTTTGGACCTGCACCCATTTAAAAAATTCTAGCTTCGACAATTTTGTACCCATTTTCGATTTTGTTACAGTTTCTGATAGAAAATAAATATACCTTTTCAACAATGTATAAAACATGTAACTCGGTTAAGCCACTTAGAATTTATAAGCTGTCAAAGTTCAAAAATTCCATTTTTTTCGTCATTTGCCCAACTTCGGCATGAGTTTAAAGTATATGTTTTCAAAACAACATGCTATTTAAAAAATATATTCATAAACTATATCTATTTCCCAATCAATTGAGGTATTTTTTATGAAAATCACTCCAAAATTGGCTTAGAAAAAAAATTTTTTCGATTTCAACCCAGATACAGAAATTCGAAATTTTAGGTATAGAACAAAAATGTTGTTTCGGCACGTAGTAGGATAACCTTGGCGCCAGGATTTGATGAAGGGTTTTTATAGAGGAGCTCAGTACAAACATTTTTTTCTTTGGGAGGGGGGTCTATCTCCCCCCGTTTAGGTGGGAGGGGCAGTTTTCTAAAAAAAATTATCGAAATAAAAAAAAATTATTAAAAAACAACGGCAACACTTACAGTACTAAATGATACCATTTTTGAAAGGAAAAATTGTACATTTGATTCTAATTTTTAAATCAATATAACATAACCAATAGTTTTTGAAATAATCGATTTCAAAGTTAAAAATAGGCGAAAACAAAATTTTAAAAACTCATTTAATACTATTTTTGTCCAGACTGTGAACTTTAATAAAAAAAAATTTTTACACACAAAACTGCCTCAATTGATTCCTTATCGAACAGTGAAAACTGTATGTTTGTATGTCTTCTAGTTTATGAGAAAATTGAAAAATTATTTTATCAGATTTTTCTTTTTTCAAAATATTTTTTGTTTTTATTTGTTTTTATTTTTCAATTTTCTCGAAAACTAGAAGACATAGAAACATATAGTTTTCACTGTTCGATAAGGAATCAATTAAGGCAGTTTTGTGTGTAAAAACTTTTTTTATTAAAGTTCACAGTCTGGACAAAAATAGTAAAAGTAGAGTAAAAATAGTGAGTTTTTAAAATTTTGTTTTCGCCTATTTTTAACTTTGAAATCGATTATTTCAAAAACTATTGGTTATGTTATATTGATTTAAAAATTAGAATCAAATGTACAATTTTTCCTTTCGGAAATGGTATCATTTAGTACTGTAAGTGTTGCCGTTGTTTTTTAATAATTTTTTTTTATTTCGATAATTTTTTTTTCAGAAAACTGCCCCTCCCACCTAAACGGGGGGAGATAGATTCCCCTCCCAGAGAAAAAAATGTTTGTACTGAGCTCCTCTATAAAAACCCTTCATCAAATCCTGGCGCCAAGGTTATCCTACTACGTGCCGAAACAACATTTTTGTTCTATACCTAAAAGTTCGAATTTCTGTATCTGGGTTGAAATCGAAAAATTTTTTTTTCTAAGCCAATTTTGGAGTGATTTTCATAAAAAATACCTCAATTGATTGGGAAATAGATATAGTTTATGAATATATTTTTTAAATAGCATGTTGTTTTGAAAACATATACTTTAAACTCATGCCGAAGTTGGGCAAATGACGAAAAAAATGTAATTTTTGAACTTTGACTGCTTATAAATTCTAAGGGGCTTAACCGAGTTACATTTTTTATACATTGTTGAAAAGGTATATTTATCTTCTATCAGAAACTGTATTAAAATCGAAAATGGGTAAAAAATTGTCGAAGCTAGAATTTTTTCAATGGGTGAAGGTCCAAAAAACCGTTTTTTGCCCGTAACTTCAGATTTTGGGGGTGTTAGAGGATTTTCAAATACCGTTTCGTATTCAGTACGACTAGCTCTACAAAACCTGATAGGTCTCCGCCCGCGTATATTTTGAGTGTTACACCGTGTAATTAAAGGGGAGGGGGGATATTTATTTAACAATTTATGGATGGGATAAATATTTTATTTTGTTTGAAAAATGAAAAATTAGATGGTTTTTGAAAATTTCAAAGAGACCACAATTTCTTGAGAAGTTCAGTCTCCAAGTGCGTGTTGATAGTCAAAATCCCAGACATAGGACAGTTGTTGAAGAAATATTGCTGAACGTTTGTCATAGACAGCTGTAGTATCATATTTTGGGGGTTGTAAGAAATTATTTTATTATTAATGCATTTTGCTTTCCATTACAAATTAAAAAAAAAAATTTATTGCAAATAAAAAAAAATTCTATTGAAAAAAAAAACTTTTATTGCAACTAAAAATATTTTGCATTAAAAAAAATTATTTTGCAATAATAAAATAGTAAAAAAAAATTGCATTGAAAATAAAATTTTTATTGCAAATAAAAATATTGTGCATTGAAAAAAAAAAATAATTTCAAATAAAAAAATTTTTTGCATTGAAAACAAAAATTCAACTATGTATAACATTGAACCTAATGTATGGTAATATTCAAAATTGTAGGAAATTCGACGAATATTAAAAAAAATAAAATGCACGACTGGGACGCACGAACTTGCTCTTAGTGTTAAAGTTGCTTAAATTTGTAAGACTTTTTATATAGAAATTTGAAAAAAAAAAAAAATAAATTTCTTTTTTTTTTTTTAATAAAATAAAATCTGAAATCTAATTGCCCTCCAAAACAAGTATGCAGTTTTGATTGATATATTAAGGTGCATTTAAAAAAAAAATTTCAAAATCGTTAGAGCCGTTTTTTAAAAAAAACTAATTTTTTATAAATAATTTTTTGGAAAAAAAGTTTTAAAATAAAATTGGTATGCCATTTTGTAGATATCACTAATCAACATATTAAAACAAATTTCAAAAATTTTTTTTAAAAATCCAAAAATTATTTTTTTTCGAAATTTTATTTTTGGTTTATATTTGAATTACATAAATGCTTCTTCACAAAAAGTTTCGTTAAAATCGAGGAAGCAGTTTCGGAGATAATCGGATTTGCAAAAAACGGTTCTATGGCATGTATACCGTTAATAATGATTTTCAAAAAAAAATGTTTTCATTTAAAGATAGACATTAGCTTAAAACTAACATTTGGAGCCGTTTTCGAGATATTTCAATTTTACTAAAATCGGTATATGACAAGTACCGTTATTTTTGGTCAAAAAAATTAATTCCAAAAATTCCTCTGGAGAGTCGCTAAATAACGCTACATACCAAGTTTGACATAAATCGGTCCATCCGCTCAGGCTGGACCGGGATCCACTTTTTTGGCATTGTCTACCATCGTAATGTCATGGAAAAATGTTATCTCAACTATTTTTTTTGGTCCGAATGCATAACTTGATATACAGTACCTATATCGCAATTTAAAATACATATTTAATGCACAGACTTTGTATTGATTTTTTTTTTCAATGCAGAAAATTTTTTTTAATGCAAAATATTTTTATTTGCAATAAAAATTTTATTTTCAATGCAAATTTTTTTCATTGCAATAAAAATATTTTGTTTGCAATAAATATTTTTTTTTTAATTTCAAATTCATTTTTTTTTTAAATGATATTTTTATAACCCTAATTTTGAGTGAGTTCGACAATTTTCTCAAAAACTAGAAGGCATAAAAGCATCTGGTTTTCAGTATTTGATAAGAAATTTATTTCATTGATTAATTTCATATTTAAATTCACAGTCTTGGCAAAAATAGAATTTAATGTGTTTTTTTTTTAAATTTTTTTTCCCAAATTTTGACTTTGAAGTTAATTATTTCGAGAAAAATTAATTGAAATAATTTAATTTAAAAATTAGAATTAAATGTACAATTCTGGCTTTTAAAAAAGCTATCATTCATAACTGTAAGTGTTACAGTTGTTTTTTAATATTTTTTTTTTGTATTTTACGTTATATTTTAGAAAATTGCCCCTCCTGCCTAATCGGGGGCAGATAGACCCCCCCTCCCATAGTAAAAAATGATTGTAGTGAACTCCTCTACAAAATACCGTTATCAATTCTTATCGCCTAAGTTATCGTATACTCGTGCCAGTTTGAACCTTGTACTCATTTTTTAAAAAATCCTTTTCTTCCTTTCAAAAATCTAAAAATAAATGTCCAAAAAACTGAAAACTTAATCGCCCTGCAGTTTTCTTCTAATAGTTGCTTTTGCCAAATTAAATTCATCCCTAAGGGCGATTCTATACTTTGTATTGTGGTGGCAAACGAAAGAATGGAATGTGCAAATTATAACATTGTCCTGCAATTTTCTTTAACAGTCTCATTTTGGTAAAAGATTATATAGAAGAAGAAGAGGAATTCTCAACGATTTCTTTTCTTTTTTTTTTGGAGGTTTTTTGGTTCCCTTGGCATATCTTTGAATTTGAATTAACTAATTCACTTGGGTTTTTGGTTTTCAATTCATTTCGTTTGCTCAATCTTTTTTAATTTGTTTAATTTAAATTAATTTAAATTAATTAAAATTAAAACGGAAGTAGAATATAAGTAGAACAAAATGGGTTCATAAAAGTCCGCTTATTATTGAGAAAGGAAGATAGAGAAAGCGAGATATATTAGAAGGTCGTTTCAAAAAAAAAAGAAAAGAACAAAAAAAAATAAAAACTAAGAAAAAGTTGAAAATGAAAAAGAAGAAGCACCAGTCTGTGTAAATACTCATATCAGAAGGCGAATAAACTGCTGTTATATCCAACAATCTTTTATACCAGAAAAAGAAAGACGGAAACGGAAGTCCCTAGTCCTTGGCTTTTTCATTTTTGTTGTTTTCAGAGATTTAATTTGGTTTCCTTTTTTGCTTTTGGCTTTTTGAATTTTACTTCTGTTTTTTTTATTCTGTTTGTTTGTTTGTTTATTTTTACTTTGTTATCTCTCTTATAGAGCTTTGGCTCTTTAGTTCTTTGTTACTTTGTTTTCATTACGGTGTAATTGCAGTCATAACAATACAATAACCTTTCTTTGGATTTGTTAGTAGTTCTATGAAAACAATTTATAAGAAAATACAAAAACAGAAATTCAAAATAAAACAAAAATGAGCACAAGGTTAAAAGTAAGTTTAAATTTGTTTTTTAATTGGCATTTAAAGAAGTTTTTTTTTTTTCTTTTGTTTTGTTTATTTTGTTGATGTTAATTTTTTGATTTTTGTGGTCATTATGGAAATACAAAAGGAAATTAAGATTTAATCATAGCATAAATAGTTAAGTAGGAATTTTTGTTTTTAGAAAGATTCTTTAATTGTATTAAAATTCGGAGAATGCGTCGAGTGACTTTGTTTTTTGAACAAATAGGTTGTAAGTTGGTAATCTTTCATCAAAGAAATTATTTGAAAAACAAAAAACAAAAAATTCAATTCCTATTGAATGTACAAAATAAGTCCTTTAGTTCGAAATTTGAGTTTTTAGTTTTAATAAATAAAAAAAAATAAAATTCATTTTTCGAAGGAAGAAATATTTTTTTTAATGAATTTAAGTTCATAAAGAAAACCTGTATGTGATTTTTTTTATTAATATATATTTAAGAAGACAAAACAAAAATAGATAATTTAATTGAAAATTGTTTAAAACTTTATAATTTTTATCAGCAACAAAATTTTGTACAGAAAAATAAAAACAAATTGAAAAATTGATAAAAATCAAATGGAATGAGGTTGCTCGTTTTTAAAGTTGGTAAAAAAATATAAAAACAAAATTTAAATAAATGTAAAAAAATAACTGTAAAAAAAAGAAAAATATAAAATAATAAAATTTAATTTTTAATTATTTTTTAAATTTTTAGAACACAAAATCTTAAAATAATTGCAGTTAAATTTCTGTAATTATCTAATAGATTTATAAAAAAAAAATGAAAATGACGTCAGCATTCAATTTGGACAAAAATATAAAGAAAACACCTCAATCATATCTTTTATAGAAATCAAAAACTCGTGTTCAAAAGATTAACAAATAGCTAATACAGTTTATGAAAAACAAAAATATTTTTTTTCCTGGGGATATAGACCAGTGCCAATCCGGTTTTCAGAAGGCAATAAGGGTGGGCGAAAAAGTGGGGTGGGTGTCAAAAATCATGTTTTTTTACGATTTCTGTCAAAATTAGACGTCCTATCGAAAAAAGTCAAACGCAAAAGTTGTAGGTAGTATTATAAATGTCTGCAACTTTTAAACAAACAATTTTTTTCTATAACCTCAAAAATATTGAAAAAAATGCAAAAATACGATTTTTTGATTTTTTATTATTATCTTTTAGAAAAATTTTTGGATTTTAACAAAACTTGGTTAAAAATTACTTTGTTATGTTTTCTATCTATTTAAAATGTTTTTTTCACCAAAAAGTTAATGTTTGGATTTTGACGAATTTAATTTGAAAAAATAGCCTATTTTTCAATCAAAAAAGTTTGATATTTGAAAAGTTTGGTATGCAATTATTTAGCTTAAAACCGTTTTTTAAAGATTGTGTGGAAAAACTATATTTTTGTTTTAGAAAATATTGAGAAAAATTGAAAAAAACAAAAAAAAAAAAAACGATTTTTTAGATTGATTTTTCCGTATATGACAGTAATATTGTCGAGAAATAATTTTCCATAGAAACCAAATTATACTTTTCTAATGGTCGCTGACCTTTTTAATTTGAAACAAGTACTAGAATAGCTCTAACGTGCAAAGTTTTTGAGATATTGAATTTTGAAAGTCCCAAACACTATTTTTCTGATTTTTAGCATGGTAATATGTCGAAAACGTGATGTGATAAAATTTTTCTGACTTCAGATTCGAGCTCAGCGAACAAAAAAATATTAGAAAAATATACTTTGATTTCTATAAAAAAAACTTTTTGACTAGTGAAATCGAACAAGGCAAATCGTAAAAAACCATGATTTTTGACACCCACCCCACTTTTTCGCCCATCCACCCCCTTTCCCCCAATTTTTTTGTGGGCAATTTATTTCTCCCCTTTCATATACCATTTATCCTAAATTCTCCCACCACCCATATGCTGCTAATAATATTTTTTATTCTCAAAAATTATTGGCACTGGTCTAATAGTTGTTTTTTGTGAAATGCCTTATTGCATGAAGGGTGCCAATAATTGGTACAAAAATCGGGAGTGCCAACCATTGTACCCCTTACGCTATCAGATTTTTAACAAATCCCAAAATGTATTTTTCTTTTGAAACTAAACCAGTTTTTTGAAAATAAATTCAATGGATTTCAAAAAAAAACATAAATGCAAAAGCTTTTTAGTAATTGTTAATTAAAAATAATTAAAATTTTCGAAAAACATAATTTTTGGAGTTTTTTCTTAAATTTCAAATTTATATTTTTGGAAAAACACATTTTTGAAAACGGTTTCATAATTTGTTTTTATGTGTCTTTTACTATTTTTTTTTTTCTAGAGCACACCAAAAAATTTTGAAAAATGTTTGAAACTGTTTATATAATTTGTATTTATTTGTATGTATAAAAAAAATTTTTGTTTTTTAAACGGCTTTAAAGATTTTGATTTTTTTTTTTTTTAATTTTTTGCTATACAAATTTAACTGACATACGCATCGTTTGTAGATCGAATTCTTTAAAAACGATGTTTTAAGCAAATTTTATTGTATTATATTGATTTAAACTAAAATTTATTATTCTCTTCTGAATTCTCATATAATTTTTTTTTTTACATTTTCTTTGTTAAATTAAAAATTTAAAACTATCTATAAGTTTCGATTTTCAACCTCTGTTGAAAATAAAAATCCTCCAAATTTTAAATTAACATAAATAAAAGAAGAATTATTTTGTAGAAAATTTTTCTTGAACAACTTGGTGCAAAAAAAAAATCTTCCAAGTAATTTTTAATTTCATTTTCTTTCTGTAGGTACCTAAATTAGTTTTTTTTCTTTTCATTAACTTTAAACTAGAAAAATAATTCCCAACACAGAATTCTAATTATTTCGATTGATTGCTTTCAATCCATTGAACCATCAAATAAAAAATAACAAATTGCTTAGAAAATGTTGATTTACCCTGGAAATCAAGTAAAAATCCATAACTTTTTAGCCATTTACTTTGCCTATTAAAAATGTTTTTTTTTTTTTTCTTATTTATTTTTCTTTTTCTTAATGAAAATCAATGGTAACATTGTAGCTTTTTGATTTCTTAAAGAATAAAAACTAAGAAAAGGTCTGTGTTACATCAGCAAGAAATAAAATAAAACAAAAAAAGGTAAAATCTTTTACAGAGGAAAGTAGGAATATCTACCAACACACTCTGAGTAAAATACAGCCAATTTCCAATGAAGTGGAAGTTACAAAAACAAAAACCGAAACATAAGAGAAACAAAAAAAAAAAAAATTGGTACTATATATAAATAAAGCAACTGAACCGAAAGGACTCTTTAGTTTGTGCTGTTGCTGAAACTAAGAAGCCAATTTGTGTAATAGTCCTTCTCACAAAGTGAAAGTTTTGGCTTCTCTCTTTGCCATGGATCAAAAGGTCCAGTGAGAATAAATCAAGTTAATTTTTTTTTTTCTGTTTCTTGTTCTTCTTTCTTCACTCTCGTCTTTGGGTTTAGTTAGCTATATTATATTTTCTGGGAAATAAAATACACGAGAAAGAAAATGCGCTGATGTAATTAAGAAAAATGCGAAATGTGAAGAAAAGTTCATTAAAGTGATGGTTGAGGCTATTTAAGGAATCAAAAACTTGTATGTGGTTGATTCAACTACTATTTCCACTGGTAACCAACTTAACCGCCATCAAACATCGATCGAACAATGTGTGAATGGGATTTTTAATTAAGTGTTATATGATAAAATCACTTTTTAGTGTATGAACAGAACTAAGAATACAGAAAATCACTTTTCTTTTGATGGTTTACATTTGTGAGTTGAGAGTAGGTGACTAGGAAAATGTTATCAAAACATTTTTGATAAAACAAAAAAAACAAATTTTTTTCAAGGAAATAAAGCCAGCTTTTCCAATAAAACCAGTGCTGGTTTAAGCACTTCCGGTGGCGCCCCTGGGCTAGATTGCACGCAGGCGCGGATCTAGAAATTTGGTTTGGGGGGGGTCACAGAATTAAAAAAACTTCCTTCCAAAATAATCAAAAAAATGATCAAGTGCTCAAAATATATGCAAAATTTTAGCTAACATAAAAAATTCTATCCAAATTCTTAGATCAAATGTATTTTCGAGAGGATTTTGTTTCGGATCTTAAATTAAGCTAAATTTTTTACAATAAATTTTTTTAGAAAAAAAATTTTCAGCTGTCAAACATTTACTTTGCTCTGGGAGCCGGTTAAACTTTTATCTCCAGAGTATAAATTGTTTGCAGAAGGATTAATGTATTTTTTTAATTTATAATCAAAAACTGAAAATAAAGAAAGCAAATTGGGAAAGTAATGTCGACTTTTCACGAGTCGATTTTAGCCGCACGATAGCATACAATAAAATCAGGATTTTGTTTTGTTAGTGTTTCGCAAATAAATACAATGATCTGATCTGGTTCACGAGAAAAATAAAAAACACAGCCTAAAACTAAGACTTGAAAATTATGTCCCGTTTTCGAAAAATTGATATTTAAAAAATATATGTATATATTTTTCTTAGTGAATGTTATCTTCTTCGTTGGCTACAGGTCGTATTTTGATTTTACTTTTATTACCAGAGTATTGGATATCAGTGAATAACATTAACAAAATCATGGATACTCTGCTTTCAAATTCTTTTGCAATAAATATAATAAAAACATTATTGAACCAATATTTTAATCCATTGGTTCAACCAAATTTAGTTACAAATACAACACAGTTTTTGTACAGAAGTTGTCTGTATATTCCTAATCTTTCTAATCGACTTCAAGGTGCTCTTATTAGAAACAAAGATAATGTTCGTTTAGCTATCTAAATGTTTTAAGAAATTCACTTTTTTCAAACTTAAAAGTCGAATTTTCTAAAATATAAATCAAATACCGTATATAAAACAAAATGTTTAGGTGATGGAACAAACAATTATCCATCAGTTTATGTAGGTACATCCATGCAAAAATTGAAAAACCGTATAGCCGGTCATAGGTAAGATATAAATAACGGACATTCACAAAAAACTGCTCTAGCTTTACATTGTATAGATGAGGGACATAGTCCAGATTATAACAATGAAGATATTTTACAAACAGAAAAGCATTATAGTAAAAGAATGGTATTAGAAATGCTACATATTTTAGATATAGAGAATACTGTTAATAGGGAACAGATTGTGAAGGGCTTAGCAGTATTTATAGTCAGTTTGTTAGAAGGAATTTCTAAGTTGAATTTTAAAGTCAACTTAAATTCTTAAAGTTAAATTTGATAACAAAAATTTTTTGAATTTCTTATCAAATAAAAATATTTTTATATTTTGAAATTTCAATGATTATAAACGTCTTTTTCAAGTCATTTTTTATTGAATTTTAAAATATTTAAACAACAGCGAAAACAAACTATAAGAAATCAAGCTAGAACTATAAGAAAGCCATTATGATAAAGATAAGTATATAAAATTTAAATATATAAGCAATTTTTAGAACACTGTTTCTTAGAGTCCTGGGGAAGATTGTAAGCACAATCGAAACGTCGACAGAAAAGAAAAAGTAAAATCAAAATACTACCTGTAGCCAACCAAGAAGAAAACATTCATTAAATAATGAAAGTTCACGTAAAAAGGAAAACTTTGTATGTTTCTTAATCCAATAAATTAATTTTTCTTTATTTAAGTTTTAATTAATACAATCAAAGCATTTTTTTTAATTTGTTGAAATTATTGAGGTTGTCAAATTTAGAAGTTAATAACTATTCTACACTGTGTGAATCTTGAACCTAGTTAAAATAAACAGAAAGCACTTTGATTTAACTGTTTTTCGAAATGATTTTTCGTTGAAGGCCATCATTTTACATTGCGATTGCAGTTGAATGTTTTTATCAAAATCGCAGGGACCGGTTTGGAGAAAATTACCTATATTTTTACAAAATTCTTACGTGGAAGGTACCTTAATTTATGTTTCAACTGTACTTAAAGTAGGAAAATAATTCAGAAATGTTTTTCTTCCACATTCGTGTTTTGAGTAGAACTCGCTTGGTGCCCTTCATTAAAAAAAAAATTTGATGTTTCGATTACATCGATGTTTCCAAGAGCGATGTTTTCAGCATCATTATTTTTTTGCGGAAACATCAAACCATAAATAAAAAAAAAATGTACAAATTAAAAAATACATAGGTATAGGTATGTTTAGGATGAAATAAATTTCCTCCACACAGGTTTGTTACAAAGAAAAGCGTATATCTCCTTAAACCAAAATATCATATTAAGTTATTGCGATTATGTAGTTACGATAGAGCGTTCGTGGATCGAGATACATGTAATCATGTACCTAATAGTTATTATATAAATTATATGATTTTTCAGGTTTTAAAAGTTTTCATTAAAAAAATGTGTAAGAAAACAAAAATTTTTTTTCATGGCCTCATTTTTTAAAACTAAAAACGACTTCTTGCTAATATGCCCATGAATCATTTCCTAAAGCATAGTCATATCATAACAATTAAGAAACCCTTCTTATGGTTTAAAAGCTCGTTTCCACCTTTTTGCCTTATAATTTTCTGTTTTTCATCTGAGGTTTTGGGGGGGGTCATGACCCCCACGACCCCCCCCCTAGATCCGCCACTGATTGCACGTGGCACCTCTAAACAAAAACAATCACTCTAAAACAATTTTTTAAAATCACGAAAAAGAGCATTAGCAGATTATGTCTTACCTCTCATACTTGTTAATGCATTTATTTAACAAAGAGCAGTTTATTAAAGTATCTACATTAGTTTAACTTAAAAAATAAATGAAATATTCATTAGGGTGGGTCAAAATAATCGAAATTCTTTTTTTTGATTTGGTACTCCGAATCGAATCGATTGCTAGACACCTCTAGAATATACACACCAAATATGAGCTCTTTATCTTAATGGGAAGGTCCTCCACTTCGCAATTTTCCATTTTTACATCAAGCTTCTACTAAAAAAAATCATTTTTTTAAATCGATTATTTAGCAAATTTCTTTACATATACTTGTAGGAAATTAAACACTCTACAAAAAAGGCCTTGTACACTTTTTTTGTTAATCTAACCGTTTAATAGATATTTGAGGTCCAAAAATCGAGAAAATCTTTAAAAATTCGTTTTTTTTTTTCTTAATTTTGTAACAACTTGAAAAATTATAATAATCAAACGCGCAAGACATATTCTTGTATTAAAAAGATTGTTTCACAGAAAAGGTGTTATTAACTTTTTTCATTAATCTAACCATTCTAAAGATAATCGAGGTCAAAGTTAAAAAAAAATTATAAAAACATTTTTTACTTTTCAAAATTTTCCAATTCACTGGAAATTCATTCTTTTCAAATTAGCAAGATGTATTCTTGTAGAGACTTAAACTTTCTATAAAAAATTCCTTGCAATCAAATTGATTGCTTTAACCGTTTAGAAGATATTCGTATCCAAACCAATGCCCACTGATTTCAGTAGTTTTCTTATGACTCGTATGCATTGAAATTTGGATACGATTTTGGACACCATTGTTTTTCCGGAAGCCAAACAAATTAACCTAAAATTGGGGGGCGCCTTCATTCTTCAAAAAGTTAAGGACAAAAAGATTGTACGAAGAAAATACTACGTAGTTATAAAATTTTCAAATTAATGTATATTTGCTCATTTATTGCATCATAGCTTCTAAACTATTTATCATACTTTGATAAGTGAGGTATTGTTGGAAGCGTCTTTCTTGTCTGTAAGATATAGGCTTTGAAGCATTGCATAAAATTTGTGTTGCCCTCTTGAGGCAAAAGTTATGTACTTTTTTTTATTATTTTTTTTTTTTTTTATTTATTTTTCCCCCATTTGTTCAGAGAAAACGAATTCTTATATACTTTTAAAGGATCCTTTAAAACATGTAAATATTGATGACTAATTAAATGAACCTACGTATGTCCTTTTCAAGGTCACCCCAACTGGCTATAAGCTACATTTGATAACCCAGGAGAGATGAAATTACTTTGAAATAAGAATCGTCGGAAAAAATTTTATTTCGCTCGCTCGCTAATGTAATTTCCTTTGGAAAATTAACATTTTTCTCATTACCGTAAGACTCTGTGAATCATTACGAAAAAAAAACCTTAAAAAAGAGAGAAACTCAGAAAAAAAGGTGTTGAAGTTGTTTTTGTTGTCATCTTCATCATCAACAACATCACCATCATCGCTTACCGTTGCCGCGGTGCGTCGTCGCACCGTCTTTGTTATTGTTGTTGTCGTCGTCGCCGCATCATTTAATGTTGTTCCGTCGGTATCAGATAAACAAATTTCATTAAGTGCTCGAGGGTAAGATATATATTCATGAAAATTATATTCCTTTACTTAATACAGCCGAGCAGGAGCAGCAGCAGTAGCATCCCCAAACCGGATGTCACAGTTATTTACGAGAAATCCCACACCTTAACTGTAAATTCAGTAGCATCAGCTATATACAGAGAGATGAAAATAAATTAAAAATTCATTTTCGCATGCTTCCCAGCTTTTCCCAGCTAAAAAGGATACCTATATAATGCTTTTTCTCTCTGCAAACCACAATCCCAATAATGAAAAAAATAAAAATAACAAACTTATTCAATTAGTTACGTGGTTATAATGTTTCACATGCATTTTCAAAGGTTTAAAAAAAATGTATAATAATCCTCTGGGATTTCATTGAATTATAAAAAATACAAACAAAAGGACTTAATCAAAAACTAACAAGGATTTCATTGACATTTTATTTTTATCCTGCGATACTTGACTTGGATTGGAATTTTGTTATCGCCTCAATTTCTTTTTTCTTTTTTTTAATTTTTGCAATTTTTTTCTTTCAAACAATTTAAAATGCAATCAGGAGGTTTTATTTCTTCCAGTTAATATTAGTATCAGGATTATTTCCAGGACAAAAACCCCTTTATATTGCATAGTTTACTTTAAACACAAAATACTCGGAATGCTCATAACTACTATAATAGTTTTTCTGTGAAATATAAAACTAAACTACCAAGAATATTTTTTACAATTTTTAATTAACAACACTGTCTTCCTCAAATCGTTTCTTTAGAGTGTTTTTTTAATGTTCAATATTTAAAGATGTTTTTCTCACAATTTAGCTTTTGGTACTTGTAGTTTCTTTCATCAAAGCAAATTTCAGTGTTCTGAGTATTGTGTATTGTAAATTTAATAGGAAAACTTAACAACAGACAATCATTACACATATTGAATGCAATAACATTTAAATTCACAATTTACATCATTATATTGTGAATATTGACATGGACATTTTGAAATAACATAATGTTAAGCAAGTATAGATTATATTTTCCTGTAAGGACATACATATTTGTGGCATTTAACTTGACATCAAAAATATTGGAAAATATACATAGATTTCTATTTTGTGTTTCTGGTTAAGTTTTTATTATGGGTTATAGTATAATTAAAGATATTACGTAAAAAGCTAAAAACACTGAAAATGTTTTAAGCATCCATTACTTTTTGACATTTCTAGATGTATTTTTGAAGTTATATTTTGAGCATAATAAACAAGTAAGATTTGAATAATAGAGAATGCGAAAAAATGGGTTTATCTGTCAAGAGTAGGGCTGTAAAAGTAACGACAAAATGAGTACCCGCAGGGTGGGTCAAAAAAATCGAAATTCTTTTTTTTTGATTTGGTACTCCGAAAAATCGATTGTTAGACCCCTCTAGAATATACACGCCAAATATGAGCTCTTTATATTAATGGGAAGGTCCTCCGCTTTGCAATTTTTCATTTTTACATCAAGCTTCTACTAAAAAATAATAATTTTTTTATTAATTGACTTTTTAGCAAATTTCATTTCATATTCTTGAAGGAAATTGAACGCTCTACAAAAAAGGCCTCTTACACTTCTTTCGTTTATCTAACCGTTGAATAGATATTTGAGGTCCAAAAATCGAGAAAATCTTTTAAAAATTCGTTTTTTGTTCTTAATTTTGTAATAAATTGAAAAATTATAATAATCAAACGCTCAAGACATATTCTTGTTGGAAATTGATTGCTCCGCAAAAAAGGTCTTGATAACTTTTTTTCATTAATCTAACCATTCTAAAGATATTCGAGGTCAAAGTTAAAAAAATTATAAAAACATTTTATATTTTTAAAAATTTTCCAGTTCACTGAAAATTCATTATTTTCAATTTAGCAAGATATATTCTTGTACGGGCTTAAACGTTCTACAAAAAATTACTTGGCATCAAATTGATTGCTTTAACCGTTTAGAAGATATTCGTATCCAAATCGCAATGCATACGGGTCATAAGAAAACTATTGAAATCAGTGAGCATTGTTTTGGATACGAATTGGAAAATTGCAAAGCGGAGGACCTTCCCATTAATATAAAGAGCTCATATTTGGTGTGTATATTCTAGAGGTATCTAGCAATCTATTTTTCGGAGTACCAAATCAAAAAAAAGAATTTCGATTTTTTTGACCCACCCTAACCCGCATGTATACGTTACTTTTGATACTAGTACCCGCATCAATAATATCGTTACTCGTTACTTTCGTATGTTTCGCATTTTTCGCATATTTCGTACATTTTGTATATTTCATGTTTCATGTTTTGTACTTTGGTATAAGGGATTAAAAAATTTTTTTTTGGAAGAAAAAAAACCAAAAACAATTTCTATAATCTAAGTTACATTTTAAGGTCATAAATATTAAAATAAGTTGCGGCATTCTCATGTAATAAGAGTTTGAAGATAGCTTATTGAATTTTTTTCGTTTTTTTTTTTTAATCAAACGTGCAAATTTTTTTGATTTTTTTCCAAATTTTTCGACAAAACTTTGGTAATTTTTTGTTTATATTCGTTCAGTTATCTTATCACAATTCATTAGAGACCTTTATTTCAAAAGTACCTACAACACGCAGATCTCGAAATATTAACACTGTTTAGAAAGTAACTTTTCGTTACTCGTTACTGAAGTGAATACCCGCATTTTAGTAACGAATACATACGATTTGCTACAGCTCTAGTCAAGAGTCTGTATAAGGAGCTACAAGCTAGAAGGATTTGTCCATTCTCTTCAAAAGATTGTATAGCGGGAGATTTAGAATTAATATTTTTGGACCAGTTTAGGAAAAGTCTCCCATACCTAATTTTGATTTTCAAAATTAAAGTTTATTTTTAGTCAAGGTCTATCTTGAAAAATAAATCAAAAGTAAAAATTTCCAAAAATTAATACATATACCTACCTATGGTATTAAGGTGTTTAAAATACTTACTCTTTTTAAACTTTTTTCCAAAAATTAAAAAAAAAAAGCTTTCTTAGTAAATGATTCCAATTTTATTTTGTCGGACCAAAATTATCGGTACTTGCTTTTCTTATAAACTCAGATTTTCTCAAATTTATGTAGGTGCTGTTGCCAATAATTCGTAGAAAGTGTAAAGTCGTGTATTGTGTTATACATCTTTCTTTTTGGAATATAGCTATTTTGAAAAATATAGAATCAAATGTATCGACAATTTGGGAAGATGTGCAGTAGTATATTAGCTTCGTGTTTTTAATATTTTGTAGTGTTTTTTTTTTTCGGTTCTGAAAAAAGTTTTGTATTAAAATGTGCGCTGACCTCGAAAATGCCACATTTGGAAAGTGGAGGGTAATGTGGTACATATACGTCTGCTAATGTGGTATACTCTTTTCTAATAGTAGTAGTAGTATTAGTAGTAAAAGTGATTTATTTATTTCTATAATTTCATATTTTTGTATTACAAAGTTCACAATAGTGCACTGGCTTTTGCCGTCAGCCGAAAATGAATATTTTCTTGTATAATACAAATTATGCTAATCTCGTTTTAATCTACTACAAAAATACATTTTTCTAAATATTGCTTATTTAACGCTTGCAAATGCAATTTGTAATGCCTGCAAAAAAAAAGTAATCGTTTGTAAGGATTTATCAATTTTTTGAAAAATTTCAAAATTCATATCAAACGTTATTTAGAGACACTTTGATGAAATATTGCATTTTTTCTTTTTCTTTTAGTATTTTTTTTAATTATTTTTTTTTTTCTAATATTTTCTTTTTATAAAAATCTATCTAATCTTGTTTAATCAATACATGCAAATTTAATTTGCTGTTATTAGTCATGATTTTTGTTTCAGTAACTTTATTTAGGTACTCTTATTAAGCTTTCGTTAACTGAAAAGATATTGTATCTTACTATGTAAGCTATTTATTAAATTAATAAATGAAATGAAATGAAATATTTTCGTGTTTTTGTGTACGCATTTTTTGTTTCACAAAAGTTGTCACCTCAAAAGACGTTCTTCTACTATCGTTAGTGTTTTATAAAAGAATACTCAAAATTTTTAAGTTTTTTTTAAGCACAAATTTATAAAATTTAATTAAATTGTACAAGAAATTTAATAAAAACTGAAAAAAAAAAAAACAAAAAACAAAAAATATATTCCATTTTACGTATGTTTCCATACAAATTTCAAAATATATGTATATTTTTAATATTACAAAAACCTCAAAAAAAAAAGTATGATATTTAATTTGTAAAACAAAATATTAATCGATACAAAAAAAAATTTAAAAAAATCGTTGCTTCGTTCTCGAAAAATTAATTTATCAAAAAAAAAAAAAAAAATATATTTTTATTTAATCCAGAGTGAAGTTTTAAATTCAGATGTTGATCTTTTCATTCAGCGATAGAAATGTCACACTTAACTCTTTATTTTTTCTTCAGTATATTCGAAGTGTAAAGAATTTTTTTTTTCATTGACAATTCTGCAAATCCTAGTATTCTTCAGCGACACTCGGCAATATGACAACTCTTCCTTTAATTAATTAGGTTAATTTTGTTGGTACAAGAATTTCTAGCAAATTCCCGTCAAAATGTAATTTTCTGGTGTAGGTATCATATCATTTAAAGATAATTATTTCTTTTGGTGTAATGTCTTTTAAGCTTTTCAGTGCAACCGGATAATCTAGTTTAGATATTCGACGTTGGTCTTATCGCTTTGAAGGTTTTTGTTACGGTTTTATTTTGTATTGACTTTTGTGGAATTATCCAAAAGAATATCAAGAAATTTTATGTAAACGAGTTTAAAAAAAATATAAGCCTTAAAGCAACTATTCGATAGAAATTAGCAGGTTGAATTTGTATGTGGTTTCAAATAAAATAATAAAAGTCGGCACAAAATAATTCTACAAAACAGGGGATTACTACACGTTAAACCCCCACAGTATCAATAAATTACAATTAAAATAAAGAATTCATATATACATTGTGAACTAGTCACTCTACAAACACCTCATATCAATATCCCTATGAGGGTGTTGAAATTTTTTGTACTATCACTTTCAGAATTCCATTTCTATGAATTTATAAATTTTTTAAAGAAAAAAAAAATAAAATGCACGACTGGGGTCGCACGTACTTGCTCTTGCAGTTCAAAGTATCGTTATCTTAAATAGCTATTGGAAATTTAAGATTTTGTTTAGTCGAGAAAAAAAAATCAAAAAATAAAGTTACAAGTTAAAAAAATTAAAATTAAATTTTTTTTTTCAAAAACTTAAAAAAAAAAAATTTTCAAAAACTTTTTTAATTTTTTTTTTTAATTTTTGACACTTCAAAATTATGTCTGTAAATTTTGAATAAAATTAACTCATGTTTTGATGAAATATATGAACTTAAAAAATATGTTAATTTTTGAAAAACGGCAACGCCATATTTCCGTTCTCCGAATTTTTTGAGAAAAACTAAAAACGCAGTTTTGTTAGAATCAATAAGAGTATTGCGCACACCAAATTTAATCGAAATCGTTAGAGCCGTTTTCGAAAAATTTGCAATACCTCGAAAACGTTATATGGGAGATATGCGTTAAAATGGAGATATTAAAAAAATAAAAAAACGGGTCTAGGGAATTATGTAAAAATCATCTGTACCAAGTTTCAAGCAAATCCATCCATCCGTTTAGGCCCTAGCTCGATGTACAGATGGACGTACAGACGCACAGACGCACAGACCGACGGACGGCATGACGAAAACCACTTTTTTGATCTTCTCCATAATCGTAATGTTGGTTTTGATTAAAACCTCGATTTTTTTTTTCTACACGAAACCAATACTTGCCCTATAGAGCAAGTAAAAAATTGGTGATTATTCAGTGTGAAAAATTGTTTTATTTCGATTTTTTTTTTTTTTTGGTTTAAATCTCTCATCATGACTTGCAACAGAGTGCTTAATGAATTCTATTAAACGTGTATATTATCAGGAATTTATTATTTTCATGTTCCTTCTCTGTAAATTCAGATTTTCACATCATTTCTTTTTTTTTTCGGTCGGTCAATCAGTCGGTCGAAATGTATACAATTTAATCCAACAAAATGAAATCAAATGCAGGAACAAATCCAAAAAAAAAGAAAGTAAAAGCTATGAAAGGACGAAATTTTACAAATGGCTGTGGGATAATCAAATGGAATTTATCTTTTTTTTTTCTTCTCTGTTCATCCATTTTTGCTTGTCCATGTCCATTCTGTCCATCTGTGGGTCTTAAATAAAATTCTGGTATATATTCTACGATTCTACCTGATCGTCCTTCCATGGAATGATGCAAGAGATAAAAAAAGAGATTCTGAACGAAAAAAAAAAAATAAACTTGTGTAACTTATTATTCAGGGTTTGTATACTTTTTTGTTGCGAGAATTCCTTTTTTAACTCCCATGTAAAGCTTTCAGAAGATTAATCATTTTGATTTCTTATCCAGACGTTTGTAGCTTGAGGGACATAAGATGGATGGATGTCGTAAGGCATAAGGATCTTATATAAGTCTTCATTTTTTTTTTTTGGATTTGTTGTCCTGCAACAGAAAAGGTGCTTTGCGTAAAGGTGTTTTTTGAAGAAAATTGACTGAAAATGAGAAGTTTATTACTCTATTATAGAGAGGAAAGGCATAAATAAGAAATGGTATTGTCATTGTCGTCGTCAGTCAGTCAGAACACAACAGAACTAAAGCTATAGGGATTTGTTATGGCAATATGTCCTGGACTGAATTTATTGATTTCTTTTTTTTTTTTTTGTACTGTGGTCACAATTTAATGTTGGTAGAATGGTTTGGTATTGAGGGAATAATTGAAAATCAATTTAATTTGATTTTAACTAACCAATATATTTTTTTGCCATTTTGTGTGGTTTTAATGCAAAAAATATAAAATTCGAGTGAACAAAAACACATCAAGGATACAATGTCCTTGTTGCACTTTGTGTCTATATATCGTCTATATATCAACTCAAGGATCGGTTTCCCTAGTGTCTTCTCATTAATTCCCAACACATGAAGGGTTATCTCTCTCTCTCTCGTCCTCGGTTTATATTGTATTGTTAGAAATCTATTGACGGTGTTTGTGTGTGACACATTAATTTGGCTAATTGCATGGACAAGAGAGTGTGTGTGGTGTTATGAATATTGAAATTGATTAAAATAACATGTTTTGTGGTCATCACAAGGGTCATCGATAGTCAACATAGTTGAAGCTCTTCATGGTTTTCATTATGGGTTTATTGGGAATAATAAAGGGAAAGGGTGATGATGGTGAATGGTTTTGGTTAAATTTAATTGTAACTTGAGGTGACTTTCTGATGTTGGCCAAACACATAAGACAAAATTAATTTCATTAAGTTAAGAGAGAATACAATTATAATCTTACAGGATTGTAATCACAAAATATAGATATATCATTATTGACTGTGTTTTTTTTTTATTTTGATGTGTTAAGACAATAAGGAAATCCTTTTTAACCATACCTACTTCCTCGTGATATTTATTTTCAAATGATATTTCAATTTCTGAAAATTTACCATTGATTGCCATTGGTTATTCATTTAAACAAAATTTATTAAGATCAATCAATTAATTTATCAAAACCGATTTCACAAATGAAATTAAAAATAAGTTATACCTACATTACTACCAATAAAGTAACCTTTTTTATAACCAGGCTCTCACTTGTGAATTTTTAGTCAACAGAATAAGAGATTTAGTTACCAGTTTCTAAATTCGTTTCTTTTATACCTATAAATTAGTTATTTTAAAACTGGTTTTTAGCTTGATGGCTAAATTTGGTTAAAAATTAACCAGAAAATTGAAAAAAAATTTTTATTTGTAGGAAAAAATCTGATTTAAAGGCCAGGAATTTGTATGGCCAATTTTAAACACAGGTTCTTAAAATACCACAAAAAAAAAATGAATACAAAACTACCATCAATAAACTCAAGGTTAATAAACTTAGTGTTTTATTAATAGAAAAATTATGCGCAGTTACAAAATAACCGATTTCTAACCATATTGTGACCGATAAGTAATTATTTTACCGCATTTACAAATTAGTTACAAATATTAGCTATTATAAAAGTGGTTTCTTTTTAACCTATAAATCAGTTATTTCATAACTAGTTTTTAACTTGATATCTATAAGTGAAAATAAATTAACCAGAAAATTTGAAAAATAAAATTGGATTAATGGTGAAAATAAATCTGATTTGTTTGGAAAACGCAACTTCTAAAGTCAATTTTAAACGCAAATTTTTAAAATACGAAACAAAATTACTAGAAATGAATTTTGGGTAAGGTTTTTTTTTCCCAAAATTACATGAAGTTAAAAAATAACCTCGAGAAAGCATTATATATAATAATTTCGGTTTTGACAAATACAATTAATGTAAAATAACAGATTTTTAACCATTTTTTCATCATGGTAATTCCAAATTATTCTTTTATTGCATTAATTCGGCTTAAATGCTTTGGCTGTTAAGCGAACTATTTCAGAAAAAAAGAGGGTCTCACCTAAAATCTGATGCAAGTATATACTTAACCTCTAACAAATATCATACATTTCACAAATGAAAGAGTAGGGTTGCCAAGTACTTGTTCGTATCTTAGAGATGACATCCGACATTTTTAAAATAGAACAAAGTAAAGTGTATATTTAAGCGTTTATGTACATAAAAACTCATGCCTTTTGTAAAAAAAAAAGATTTTTGTAGTGTTGTTTTATTTGAATATAGGGTTACCATAAGCAAACAATAATAAATTATTATCTGTTAAGGCTTCTGTTCTTTTTATTAAAAATTTCCTAGAAAGATATGAAAAATTTAGTTATAGTTAACTTTTTTTTAAAATAGGGTTGCCATATAAAAGTTCACATTTTAAAAGTGTTAACCCTATTTTTATTTCAACCAAAATTTTAAATATTGGAATGTCACTCCAGACAAAAACGTCAAATTTTGGTCAAGTGTTTGATAGTTTTTTTCTTATTGAAACAATATTGTATAAACGCATCACTTCAATTAACAACCGCGTCTTCAATTGACCCTTCTTCGGAAAACTGCCATCAACACCACATTAATTAATTTACATGGCGAATAGGAGAGAAATTCAGTTTAAGCTAAAACCATAAACTAATTAATATAGCTGAGTGACCAAAAGCCATCAAAGTACTTCAACCAACTTCAATGTACTGATTTGACAACATAAGAAACCTCAATCATACAATACTTGGTTTCCCACAATCTCATCAAATCAAATTCTGTTTTAGACTCGCCTCTATTAATCCTACACATCAGGGGCTAAAAGGCATACAAAAAAACACTCACCTTTCGCTAAATATTAGGTTTTTCAATGACAGCTATAAATACTATATCCCTCTTGATCAAAGATTAGGTGTCATTATTTTTATAACCAAGGTGATGATTAAATGGTATAGAAGAGAGAGCAATATAAATAAATAAAAACAACAACAACAAGGAAAAAAAACTTCCAAACGATTACAACACCGCAGAAGCAATAAATTACTAAATGACCTTTGACTTTCACAACAACAACAACTTGAACACAATATAGGTTCAAGATTTTTATATTTGATGTATATCTTGTACCTATGGCTAACCTCTGAAACAAGTTGTGTTGGTCATATTATGGGCTAAAGAGAGTATAGACTTGTATATATCGAGTGACAAAATTTGTGTACTTTACTTTGGATACACAAAAAGGTAAGCTATGATACCTTTGGGCATAATTCCTGTCCTGTGTCCTCTTGGAAAATTATTTCTTTTGCTAAATTTTATGAGAAAATTTTACGACCAATCAAAATGCCTTGAGACCATCACGTGGATCATTTATGAGAAGGTTAATATAATTTATGTGGTCAATTTTGTTAAAAATGTACTTTTTTAAGGAAGCTTAATAGGTTCATACAAATTTTAATTTTGAATAATTTTTATTTATCATTATGGGGCTTATGGGTAGGAATGGGGAGATAGGGGCGTGGGAAATTTAAAGTAAAGGTATTATTCGATGCGTAAAAGTCCACTGGTTGTGCAGGAAGTTACTAAAATCACGTAAGTCCACAAATTATTCTAAAAAAAGAATTTAAACATGCAAAAAAAAACCCTACAAATTTAAAATCTATGCCTGTGAGGATTTTTTTTTTAAATCTTTGTGTGGCATCAACAATCATTGTAATAATACCGTCCTTTTTTTTATTTACCATTTGGTCTACAAATTTTAAGGTTCTGATATCTTGAATAATACTTTATCCTTTGGGACACAAAGAAAAACAGGAATAAACATAAAAAAAAAAGAAATTTAAAATTTTTATTCAAAACAATGTTTCCCTTGTATATAACTCCCATGTGAACCTTCAAGAAGATTTATCATTTTGATTTGTTACCCAGACGTCTGCGGCTTTAGGGACAAGATGAATAGCTGCCTGGCTGGCTGGTCTGAATGGCTGAGAGATGTAAAAATGACAAAAGGAATTTAAATTTTTTTTGGTTAAGGAATTTTTGTTCTCTCGCTCGTTATAATGAACGTCTTGGAATGAAATCTAACTTAATTTTTTGGAATTCTTCTTTGAGAATGAAGAGGCAAACATTTCAAGACAAAATTACACAAGAAGCTCATTTATAATTATATCAATTTAAGATTTTTCAACCAGAGGAGAGGTTAATAACCTTTTCTCTTAAATAAGAGGTTACCGATTAATTGACAAGGTTATTTAAATTCTCAGTCTTAATTTTTTTTTTACTTTGAACCTATTCTTGAGCCTTATGAAGGATTTCATAAAATGCATATTTTGGACGAATAAATCTTCAAAAGAGGCGAAACCCCTGAATACAATTTTTTAGTTGTGGAGGCTGAATTTGACTGTTAATAAGACTAAAACAAAGCATATGAAAAGTCCATTACGAGAACGGAAGTAATCCTTCTGTGTATAGATGTGAGTGGAAGATTTATTAAGTAATGTTCGGTCCATTGGACAGTAGTGGAAAGCGGAGCAAAATGTATTTTCATTGATAAAGCTATATCGGCCTTTAAGAGTAGCATCGAACTGGTACGAAAACTGAAAACTCCATGTTTGCTAAGATGTTGTTCTAGAAAGACTTTTTTCGGTTCCTTAGTTGGAGATCATAATAGGAAATTTATTTTTAAATTCTTTTTTAAAAACGTCAAGTTTATTGTAACTTTCCATTATTGGGAGAAGATTGTTCCTAAAAATGGTAATCGTTATATTACGAAAAAATTACAGAAATATGCCAAGACTACGTTATTTAGAAGGTGTGTGATGCTTAATCAACAAAATCGTCTTGCAACCAAATCCACCAATTTGTTTTCTTAAGTCCCTGATCAAGGTAGAGTTTTGAACCTTAATCTATAGATTTAAGCCCCGTTACCCTTTGCTTACACTCGAAAATTAAAAAAAAATATCTAGAAGAAGGTTGTAGGTACTAATCAAAGTTGAAATATGCAACAATTTTTTGACGTGATAACGTCTTATAAATCGATGAACCATGGCAGCCACGACAAAAAAGTGACGCCATTTTCTCCCGTTCCACTCGCACTTTGTGCGTCAAAAATTTCAATTCAAAATTAAAAATAAACTATTAGAGATCCAAAAATCTTCTAAAGCTTAATCCAAATGAAGGATTTTTAAAAATTCCATCATTTAATAGGGTAAACAGGGGTAAAACGAAAAGATGAAATTTGGGCTTAAATCTAAACGCGAATTTGTAGAGAGTTGTTTTTTTCTGCTATAGATAGATGAGACTAATTTAAGAATAACTGCATTTAAGAAAAAATTCTTAAAAATTTTGAAACTAAGCTATAACGTTTTGTTTGAACGTTGTACACGCGTTGGGGCTATGATGATTTTGGGTAGGGAAAATTTTTTTTGACAATTTTAAAGGTGCCAGGTGAAAGATGAGGGAAAAAAAATTAGGCGTTTACTACGGATTTCTTCCCAACACTCTGCGTTTCGAAATATAAATTTTTGAAAAACACCTTGTTTTTTAGGGGTATTTCTGGGTAATTTTTGATTTTTAGCTTTTTTTTTTGGAGCGTTCAAAAAATCTCAAACTTATAGGACATGTAGGTTTTGCCTTATGCATACATGCCCAAAAAATTAGAATCGTTTATTGAGTTTTAACTGCATAACGGAAGAAACAAGATTTTAAAAAACACGTTTTTTGATCATTTTCAACCGATTTTCATCGTTTTTTATTTTTATCTTTTTTTCTTTAATAGATACAAGAGTAAAGTATGTGGAGTAATGATAGACCATGACTACGGCTAAATGTGTGCGAAGTTTCAATCATATTCGGAAACACAATTTTGAGATAACGGTAAAATAAAATTTTAGAATTCAACAGGTTATAACTTTTGACCAAGAGTAGATAGAAATTTTATTAAACTTTCATGAGCATCCTGATACAATTACCGTTCATTTGATATATCACACATAACGGTAGACTAACTACAAGCTACACAATGTTAAATCAAGAAATTTGCAAAAAACCTCAAAACACCAGTCTGTTGCCGCCCGAACAGCCACCCACCAGTGTGGTTGACTTTAAAAAATTCTAACTTCTCTTGTAGGCATCTTTGAAATGAGATTGATACGTCATATGAAAGGTTAAATAATAAGCTTTCACATGGTATAAAATTTTTAATAGGTTGTCAAACAAAAAAGTTGATTCCATAGCGTGAGAACATAAAAATAAATGTTTTTTTTTTTTGCTTTTTTTAATGAAATTTGATGGAGTTAAAAAAATTCTAGCTCTTTTTGTAGATGTTTCATAGACCTGATCGATATATACATATATTTTGAGCTAAGACAATAAGCTTTCAGATGGTATAAAATTTTAAATATTTTGTTAGGGAAAAAAATGAAATTAATGACGTGAGAAGATAAAAATTCATGTTTTTTTTGTTGCTTTTTTTGATGAAAATGATTGTTTTCAATAAATTATTTTTATACATTTTGCGCATTGTAAAAATTTAAAAATGGTTTTATTCTTAAGAAGAAATACTTGGCTTTTAAATTGCATAATTTTTTTTGTAAGCTTTTAACATAAAAAAATTAATGTAATGAGCTTTTTCTTGTAAATTATGATTGTTTGAAATAAATAAACGCTTCAATTGACTCATTTTAAACAAAAGCACACAACCTGTTTTCTGACGACGTTATCACGTAAAATCATCGTCCGTAAACCGGCTAAAACAGAGAGCCTCTTTTTTCGAAAAATTTGTGTCGTAAAAAAATCAAAGAGAAGCGAAAAGTGGTAATTTATATAATTCTATTAGAATTTTTTTTTTTTTTTTTGAAAAATTAGACACATTTTGGGAACCTGTTCGATATTTTCCTCTATCAAAACCCTAGTTTTTTCATTACAGCTTTATGAAACTAACTATAGCCGATTGCAGAAAGGGTTGTTGATATCTATTTAGTAAAGTTTTTTGAAAGATACTGTTTTTTTTTTTTAATATCTTCCTAAATAGTTACAATTTGTAGCTCTGCTGAAGAAGTACGTTGATTTTTCTAAGGGTTAAAAAATTATACATCACTTTTCAAAAAAAAAAAACATTCATACTGTTCATGACATTTTGTAAAACAAAACAAGATAGCATACAAAAATATTTTCATTTCTGAGCCATAAAGGCAAAACTACAAACAAAAAAAAACCATAACTGACAGACTGACCTTTCCCATATTAGATAAAATTTCTCAGAACTATTTCCTACTTTTGATGATATGCAAAACGAATGTCCATCCAGTATTCATATTTTCATACCCAATCATTTTAGAATGCCTTTAATCTTTCCTCATTGAAATTCATAAAACCAATTGCAATCCCATAATATTTGTCCCTTTTATATAATTTTTGGATTCTCCTGAATATGACATTTCCAGTGGCTACATTCTTTGATTTGATATTACCAAACACACACATAGTTTTACATTGTAAGTATGTGTGTGGTAATAGAAGTAGAATTATGAAAATCAAAGTTATGTTTGTACCTAGTTTTGTTGATATTTTTATTAAAACCTTTTTTTTACTAAATAAGATAAGCTTGAGTAGTTTTTGGAAAACAATGAACTCTTTTTAGTTCAATTTCAGATACAATTGTTGTCTACGTATCTTTTTGACTGCTGTACACTGACTTCAAAAATTCTATAAAACTCCTCTGGACATGGACAAGCTTATAGAAAACATAGATACTTCACTTTTTCCTACTCTTCTAGATCAAAGATGATTCTTAATTTGCAGATTTCCTCTCTCTGTTACAAGAAATCCTATTTAAAATAGAAAAAAAAGTGAATTACTTCAGGAAGTTGTTGAACAAACAAATAACATTCTAGTATTCATTCAGTACACACAGAAGTTCAAACTCAACACACTAGAAAGAAGGAGAAGATAAAATGGAGTTATTAAAAGGACAAAATTAGATTCAAAAGGACTTAGGCTTCGAGCGAAAAACAATGATGAAACAATGCTCTTTATACCTCTTTATACCAATAAAACAACAATAACAATAGTATAGGAGTTAGGATGTCCATAAACGTAAACTATTTCACACAGAAATTCCTTTTGTGGAAGAACGAACGAACAAACGGACCTACTTCATCGTCAGTTGTAGGAATTACAGGATATCTGGAAGAATAACGAATAACACATAGTTCCCGTTTTATATTGTTGTCGTAATGTCGTTTACAGCGTTACTCAGACTGTACTTCCTCTTTCTATTCCTATTCCCATACATTCACTATACGACTTGAAAGCTGAAAAACAATGAATTCATATTTGCATGCATTTTCTAACTTCTCTTTTGACTTCCCCCTTAGTAACGGACTTTTGCCTTAGATTTCTTTTTGCCAATTTTAATTGGATTCGAATGAATATATGGTAGTGGAACCCCAACAATATAGTACTTTGATTTGATTTCACACTTTAAGGGAGTATAGAAAGCATTGATTTTGGGTTTTAGAGGGCTTATTGACCTATTTTGGGTGATTTATTTTTTGTCAAAGGTACATAGTTCATATGTTACTTAGTGTGTTACGGAAAAATTTACCTCAACAATGACCAACCGTAGTTTAAAACCCCTTTCTCACCTCCCCCTACGCCCTAAATCATAATTCTTTTTGGCTTCAATATGCTGTAAAATTCAGTGAAACTACGGGCAAATCAAGTATTGCAGTCAATTGGGTAATGCAGTCACTTAAGTTGCAGTCAACTATTTAGCTTATCTTTTTGACTGCAAGTTAATATTTTGGCCAACTACTTTAGTTACAAAATTAGCAACAGTTAGTACAAATATTTGAACTATACACTGATACAATTAATGGAAGAAATATTTCCTACAAAACAAGCTGCAGTACTTTTAATAAGCTGACTATTTTAAGCCTCCTTACGTAAGAATTACTGCAGTTGTTTCACTTATACTTAGTTAACTACTATTTTTTATTTGCAGAGTCAAAGGTTTTTGCAGTAATTGCTGACAACAGTGCTACAGTTTAAATACATTTTTTTTTTCTATGATAAAAGAATTGAGAAAATTAATGTTTAAAGTCAATTTACTGCAGTCTATACAAAAACTGGAGTTTTCACACTTCTTGTACATAGCATCATCTATTGGTGTAAGTAGGTACTTCAGCCTGCTTTTTTTCAAAATGAAAAAGTAACAGAAGAAATATAAGAGTCTTGACGTTGTTTGACTGATTAAATTTAGAAACGAGCTGTCCACTTAAGTCAAAAATGTATTTTTTATTTTTTTGTCGAAAAATATATGAAATAAAATGCATGACTTTTTATATAGAAATTAGGGAAATGTAGGTACTATGTATTTATTTTTGTTAATTATTTATTGTAAATTAATTTATTTTTGTCTAATTCTCGTGATTATATAATATGTCTTTCTATACTTTCTTAAATAATTTAATTTCTTGCATACTTTAATACATTAATTTTTGTTATATCCTGTACAAATTATAAGTAAATCTTAATGTACGGCTGTCATTATTATTTAAATAAACTAAACTAATAACACTGCTTTACAAGGGTTTTGTTTTCGAAACAAAAATAGACTTTTCTGAAGGTTTTTGGTGTGCTGAACTCGAATCCGAAGTCAGAAACAATTAATCAGCTCCCGTTTTTGAGATATTACCGTTAGAAAATGCAAAAATACGTTTTTTTTAATTCTTCGGACCTTCTTCTTATGTATAAAGAAAATTGTTTGAGCATATTTAGTAACGGTTTCTATAAGAACTGTTTTCCATCTTTCGACACCTGTTTCAATCTTTTCAATATCTTTTATATTGCCCGAGGTATCTCAAACTGAAGTAAGTGGGTTTGGCTTCATATATCATAAAGAAGATAATGACGTTATAAAATTTATAAAAATACCAAACAACTTAGGATATCTCGGGCAGTAAAAAAGATATCGGAAAGATTTAAACAGATTTAAAAAGGTGGTAAATAGTACTTATATAAGCATTACTAAATATGCTCAAAAAATGTTTCTTATATAAAAGAATAAGGTCCGAAGTACTGCTGATTAATTTTTTAACGGGAGCTGATTAATTTTTTTTGACTTCAGATTCGAGTTCAGCACACCGAAAACCTTCAGAAAAGTATATTTTTGTTTCGGCAACAAAAAAAAGTTTAATTTTGTTAACCAGTGTAATATATAGGTACAAAAAAAATTAAATTCGTTTTTTTAAAAAATTTAAAAAAATCTGAAATCGAATTGCCCTCCAAAACAAATATGCAACTTTGATTGATATTATTAAGATGCATTTTTAGAAAAAAATTTTCAAAATCGTTAGAGTCGTTTTTTTTTTAAACTAATTTTATATACCTAAATAATTTTTTGGAAAAAAAGTTTTAAAATAAAATTGGTATGCCATTTTGTAGAAATCACTAATCCACATCTAAAAACAAAATTCAAAAAAAAATCAATATCCCGTTTTCGAAAATTTGATTTTTCAAAAAAAAATCTTCAAAATTTTTTTAAAAATCCAAAAATTATTTTTTTTTCGGAAATTTTATTTTTGGTTTATATTTAAATTACCTAAATGCTTCTTCACAAAAAGTTTCGTTGAAATCGAATAAGCAGTTTCGGAGATAATCGGATTTGAAAAAAAGAAACGGTTCTATGGCATGTACCGTTAATAATGATTTTCAAAAAAAAAAATTTTTCATTAAAAGATAGACCTTAACTTAAAACTGACACTTGAATTTTTTAAACAAAATCGTTAGAGCCGTTTTTGAGATATTTCAATTTTACTAAAATCGGTATATGACAAGTACCGTTATTTTTGGTCCAAAAAAATTAATTCCAAAAACCCCTCTGGAGAGTCGCCAAATAACGCTATAAAAACAAAGTTTGACATTAATCGGTCCATCCGTTTAGGCTGTAGCTCCTTATACAGACAGACTTCCGGGACCCACTTTTTTGGCATTCTCTACCATCGTAATGTCATGGAAAAATGTTATCTCAACTTTTTTTTTTTTTTGTACGAATGCATAACTTGATATATAGTACCTATATCGCAAGTAAAAAGGGCACCTTAAAAAACAATGATGAGCACATTAAATTTCACCACCTTAAAATAAGGTGATATCCCCTTAAAATTACCCAAAAAATGCGTTTTAGACCTGTTAATATTCAAGTATTTCAAAAACGTGGCATGCCAGTGAAATTTTGACTCAGCACACAAAAATCCTTTAGAAAAATGTGGTTTAGTTCTAGCTCTATTTTCGTTGTCGACCAGTGTTAGTGTTATTGACTGTTGAATATAAAAGAACCCCTGCAGCTAAATTTTGCAGGTCAATACTATAAGAAGCTTAAATATATTTCTACTGTGCTATTTCTTCAAACCCCCTTAAGTTTCAGGATTCAAGAGCAACCATTGTTTTGTTATACATTTTTTCTGCTACCAATATTTTTGTATTAGTACCACACCAATTCTTTAAGCCCCTAACATCGCACACAATAATACACTCCTTATATCATTAACTAAATAAATTGTCGCTGTCACTAAAAATTTCGATCCCATTCCCTTTAAGTCTGGAATACTACGTATATAGAGTCTACGTCTACAATCGGCAAAAATACTTGTTCACCCCATGAATCACACTTAATTTTCTTGCGTGCTTAGGGAGAGAGACTTGCTTTGGTATCCTAGAGTGGTTTGAGAGGATATAAAAAAACCAGACCGTTTTTTTTTTCTTTTCATTTCTTTTTTTGGAATGATGGTAGGTATACCACTGTAACAGCATTACACCCCCATTTATACCATAACCCCAATGGAGCATGTTCCTGAACAAACAGTTAAATAATATATGCCGATGGGTGGTAAAAGAAAGAGAGAGAACGGGCCACAGAGGGTTTGACATGTAATGTAATGTGTTTACTTATGTAGTTTTTTCGTATCCTCAAAAAAGGAAATGTTCGAACCACTAAAGAACACCAATTTTCGAGGTCCTTACAATAAATCAGTGGGAGACATTTTTTTTTTTCGGTTGTGGTGCTATTTTTGTGCTAAGGTATGCAAATTGTTAGTAGGATTTTATTTTTCACATTCGAAATTCTTTATCGGTAGTTTTCTATCAACCATACCAAAAAAAATTGTTCTATTTCTTCAAAATCATTCTTTTTATCTCCTGAAAAATTAAAAAAAAAAAAAAAAATACCCTAACTCAAAGAGTGAGGCTCGCAAAATCCATGGTTATCACTCTTTCCCTTTTGGATATAAGCTTTCTGGGATTTTTCCCAGCAGTACAGATTTTTCTTTATTGTTATTCGACCAGCCGTTTTTTCAGGTAAATTTCCTTCCCTATTTTCTCTCTTTCTAACTCTAAATGTACGCAATCCATTAATTTCAATTTATCATACACATTTATACCTCTCTCCTACCAAATACAAATGTTGATCTGAAGGTGTATAATAAATACTTAACAGAAGGACTATAAAATAGGCTTCGACGATATGCCTTTGGGAAGAATCATATGCCCCACGATTTTTTTTTTTTTTGGTATATTCGAATCCTGGAGGGAAAACTAAGCGATTTGTGTTGTGTCTCTATTCAAGGTGATTTGGGTTGCAAATCAATTTGTTAGATAAAAGAGAGAGAAAAAGGTTAGAGAATTCTCCATGGGCATTTTGTTACTGTCTAAAACAGTTTAAAAGGGTTTTTTTTGCAATTCTTATTGAATTGAAATGTTAATTCTTCAAACAGGAAAATGTTTTAAATGTTTTTATTTTTAGATAAATCTTAAATGTAATTTAAAGCATTTTGATTTTTTTGATATTTTGACAGTTCTTTTTACCTTCTTTTTAACTTCCGAATCTCATTTCTGCTTTATCATCTTTCTATTTTTTCGATCTTATATCTTTTTTCGTGTTGCCTCTTTTTCTCCTGAGAAGCCAATGTTTAACCATTCTGTTCCGTTTTTAGAGCTCCTTGGTAGCTCTGGTTCTTTTTTGCATCGTCACTTTGTTTTTGTCAGCTTTCATCGTCATGTAGATTTAACAAGAGAGCATTGATAAATTTAACAATGGACCATGTTGATTCAGTAACATTTTCGTGTTGATTTGACATGTTTTCAGGTTTTATTAAACGTTCCATTTATGTAATCAAAATACTTCCTTTTAATCTTAGAAGTAATAAACTAAAAATCATACTATCCAAATCTCATATTCGTTTGAAGAAATAACAACATGATAAATTAGTTGATTTAACATGATTTTTCACTTATTCTTGTAGTTCTGCTTTAAGTAAGATTTGTTTTTACATTTCCCGTGAGAAGAATTATTTGAGAAATATTCGGTATGCGACGTTTCAATTTAAAATAAGGACATTCTGCCTGAGTCTGAATCTAAGGAATTAAAGGAAGCAAACCGTTGCTATGCTGCCAAAATGCACTAAGTCAAAAAACATAGTTTTGAGTAAATCGATTTTTAAGATTATTTCTCTTGTGAAAATTCAATGTTAACTGTTATCTGTCAGATAATCACTTAAAACACAAACTCAACATTTTGACATTAGTTTCCAAAAACTTTTTTGGTTTTTGAAAAACCAAAATGATAATTTTGTGAACGAAAGTAGAAAAAGCCATGGGTTAGTGCCTTTTACCTGTAATGATTTGCAATTATTTGTTCGTAATGAATACTTTTCTGGCATATGAAGTTAAAGGAAACAACATTATAGCACAAAAGTAAAGACAAAATCTCAATTATACCTAGTTAAATCAGAAATTTTACAACGCAGAAGAATCAAAAACAAGTAACTAATAAAAGAAGTCTTTAAAAATGGAAGCAATTTAAAATGATCTCTTTCACTTAATACATCCAGTTCTGGAAGGAAATCTTTTGTCTAACATTGTGATGGTAATGATGAAAACCAAGAATGATAAATTTCAGGAATAACACCTTTCTTACAAATGAGGCGTTTAGAATAATAAAGGGTGAAGTCCACTTCTCTATACAAAAGTCGGATTTTTAAAGGTCTTTAAAATTAAGGGTTTTGTTCTATATAAAATAGTATACAAGAAAGAAATCTGTGAAACCTTTATTTCAAAATTTCCTTTAGTTCTTGACAAAAGGCTTTTCAAAGTTCAAAATAATGCACAAATTTCAAATGGACTCTGAACACCTCATACATCAATCCGGTCTTTCTTCTTATTTGTGCTTATTTAAGAGGTTCGGTGTACCCTGTACAGGCTTGCCATATTTTTACCGGCAGATAATTAGGAACAGGGTTTCTCCCTCTTCGAAAGCTCTTAAAAACGTTCAAGCTTCGAAAATTGTGGTCAAATTCATATTAAGTTTGAAGTATTTCCGGTTTATTTTTTTCGTATCGAAAACATTTAATTTGAAGACAGTTACGAGAATTCTAATTCATTTTTAAAAGGTTATTAAGATTCATACATATAAAAAATTCAAGTCGTCTTTACTCGCTGATAAACTTACGATTTGTATTAATCTGTTTACATTTGACCGCTTTTTTCTTACATTTACCTCACAAGATACTTTGTAAGTCATTTTTCAAATTTAAAAATGTTGTTTTGAAGACAGGAAAAATGCACTAAGTCTCATTAATGCTTTCTCTTGCTATAAACTAGTACTGATTTAATTTTTCTTGCGTTACAGGTAAAAAGCACTAAGTCAACTTAGTGCGTTGTGCCTGTATTAAAGTTGTTTTTTCTGACTTCGTGCAAAAATATACCTCAAATAATTCATAAAGTACGCCAAATATTTCTTAGTGTGGTATTTTACTAAATCGATATCATCATTCTGAACCGTTTTGCATTTAAATCTAAAAACCCTTAAAATATGACTTAGTGCGTTTTGGCAGCATACCGACGAAACTGTCTAGCCAATTTTTAAATATAACTTATTCAATGCATCATTTTATTTTAATATGCCTACACAAAACACATTCTCCTTCATCCTTTAAATATTTTGAAGGATTTTCTATTAACAAGCACATTTTTTAACACTTCCAGCAGAAAAAAATACAACAACTAAAAGGTGTTAAAATTAGTTGTTAGACTTCTAATTAAGCAGAAATATTAAAGCACCCCTGCGGGGCACACTCCATAATAATTTATTCCAAGTCACACTCTAATGCCTGCCATACCTGCAGGTTGCGTTATAAGAAAACATATTTCTTATGATATTATTTCTGAGCAACAGTGCTTAACATGAAAGTTCTAAATAATAATTCGCTTTAAGGGTTAAAAAATGTAAATTTTATTTCTTTGCATAGTGACGAATGAGCTTAAGCATTGATGTTTTTAGTTCAAAAACCTAAAAGAACTTGAAAGAGGCATTACCATTTTAAGAAGAGGAAATTGAAAACCTAATTATCTGGATCATATAAAAAAAAAAAAAATATTCAACATTTGAGGAAACTTAAGGAATTATCAAAGTCATCAAAGAAAATGGCAAGTCTTAACCCCCAACAATTAATAAACTAGTTATGCTCTCAAATTTATAACAACTTTCAATCGTTGTCGATTAACCTCACCACAAAACTGCATTTAAACAAGAGTCCCAATCCTTTTGAACCCTATTTTCTTATCCTGAAATTGATGTTTTATGATATTTAACTAAATTGACAACAATTTGTTTTCTCCAAAACTATTCAACTCTCTCTCAAAAGAATTCCCCTCTGAGTCTACTCATGATTTCCAGACAGTTGTAGAAAATTTCGGTGATTTTCTCAAGACATTTGCCCCAGAAATATCGCTGCCATTGACAGGGAACACAGCCTTGATACCTACTCATAATGAGATTATACCCTGCGAACTTATCCTCAATATTATATATACCTCCCAAAACACATGGGGAATTGAAGGGTTCCCTGTTTGAGGATGAGAGTTTTGATAGAATAAAGCAATATCCGAGTTAATATACAGCTTCATTATGAGATGACTGTGCCTTGAAAATTTTATGATGGAAGTCTGAAATTGAGGTTAATATAGCCTTTGTATGGATGATGTCAGCCTATTTGAAACGTCATTATACGGGAAGGAAGCTTTTATAAGAAAAGCATTAGGCATACCTACTCTTTGCAATGTGATATAATCATCATCAGTTTCATGTTTGTAATTATTATTTTAAGCCACCTTTCTTGTTTATTGTGGTAATGAAGTCATTAGAAAAGTGGTTGATTCAAAAATTCATCTAGTTAAATTGTGCATGTGACTGCACCTTTTGTGGTTTTTAAATGAATGTTTTTGATGATGCTTATTATACCATTTATTTCATGCTTCACAGTTTGATAAAAAAAAACTTTCAATTTTGATTTAGTGCAAAATGAATGAATGCTTATTTAGTTGAAACCACACAATTACCAAACCAAAATCTAAACAAATCTGAAATATCCTTGCTGCCACATTTTGGGCGACCACAAATTTACATACGTACGTGCAGTTTGCCCATCAGCAAATTTTATTCATTTTAGTAAATTTGAATTTGGATTCACGCGTAGCAACTCTCTGTAAATGGTTGTAGGTGGAAATTAATTTAGAAAACCTGATTTAAATTCTTAATTTACATATAAAAGTGTAAAAATAGTTTTGTTATTTTGTGGTTGCAGGGAGTTTGTGCACGGCAGGACACCTCCAAACTGAATTAAGGTATTTTTTGTATTGCAGTTTTTTTATATTTAAAATTATTTCATTTGTTTAATTTATGGAAGAAGTCATGGTGGTTTTTCATCTCTATGACACTACCAACAGTCTTCAAAACTCATTTTTTAAGAATAAGGATTAAGTACCACTTAAAAAAAAGCATGTTAAATCAACCATTTATCATTTTGTTGTGTTAAAGTTTTAACCAGATTTATTATTTTGACAATGTCTTTTATTTTTTACTTCTTGCATTAAAAAGAGAAGTGTTAAGTTTACATGAATATAATGTTTAATTAAATCGGCATATAATGCCAAACCAACACGAAAGTGTTAATAAATTATATGATACATTGTAAAACTATCAGTTAAATACTCCTGCAAAGTCAAATTAATTTTCGCGTTAATATTAAAGTTACATGTGATTTGCAATAACATTAACACTTTAACATTGGAAATTAAAAAAAAACTACTTACATAATTTTACATAGATATTTATGTGATTTCAATCACAACAAAACATTACTGTTAAAAAAAGAGCCAAGTTCTCCTATGTTGAAGTTATGCTGGCACAAAAAGTACTGAAATGTAAAAGTGTACCAAGTTCTAAAGCTTGGCTTTAAATTTGTATAAATAAAATGTTTATTGTTTGCTTGGCAATTTTTCAATTAGCTTTAAAAATCGGTAATTTTAAGAAAAATTGTCAAGAGCACAATCAACATTTTATGTATACAAATTTAAAGCCAAGCTTTAGAACTTGGTACACTTTTACATTTCAGTACTTTTTGTGCCAGCATAACTTCAACATAGGAGAACTTGGCACTTTTTTTAACAGTAATGTTTTTGTTGTGATTTCACTACTTTTTGCAAGGTATTGCTATAGAACTTAAAATCTCTATAATTGATGAACACTCAGAGAAAATGGGCGGTTACCAAGCCCCTTGTCTAAAATTCTAAAATTCTCAAATTTTAAATTTTTTATTTGGTATAACTTAATAGCTTTACCATTCTACCAAGTTTCAAGATTCTACGATAATCAGAAATGCTCTATAATAATTGATGAAAATTCAGCGGAAATGGGCGGTTGCCACGCCCCCTGGCTGAAATTCTCAGATTTTAAATTTTTTCCTTTATATAAACTACCAGCTCTACCATTCTACCAAATTTCAAGATTCTACGATAGTCAGAAGTGCTCTATAATAATTGATGAAAATACGGCGAAAATGGGCGGTTACCACGCCCCCTGAAAATTTCAAGTTTCTACGATAGCGGGAAGTTCTCCATAATTTTGATGATCTGTCAGTGAGTCAGTGAGTCAGTGAGTCAGTTACGGTTTTCGCGATTTTTGAAGTCCTATATCTCAGAAACTACTCATCGTAGGAAGCTGAAATTTTGTGAGGAATTTGGGTTCGGCCAGCTCAACAATTCTGGCGTCTTTGGTGTGGAAGTTAGAGGGGGGTTGAAAATGGCCTGAGTTGTTTCCTGTAAATAAGGGTGTAGTGCCAAAGTTGCTAGAGAACTTGGCTGGGCACTACCGTGCCCCTTGATATATTTCAATGCCTAATAATGATTACACAGGTCTGCATCGAAAAAAGAGTTAACCAAACCATACCCTCATTCAAAATTTCGTTTTTTAAAATGAAATTAAAATTTCACGTTTTTGAAATAATTGATATTAAAAGTTCAAAGATGTGGTTTTTAGGTACTTTTACCATCGAATTCTATAACCTTTATTTTTTTTACGCAAAATCATTTATTCAATCTCAAAAAAGCGTATTTTATCGTCTAAAATATTTTTATTTCTTTTTAAAATTAATTTTTTTTTTTCTCAAAACATTGGAAATAGAATTTTGTGGTATTTCAAAATCTTATTATATAGTTTTTTAAGCTAATTCCAAGTTCTGACTTCTGATTATAATTAAAAAGAAATATCTTACATAAGGTATATATTTTAGGTTAAACTTAAAAAATATTTTCATTAAAAATTAGTTTTTGAAGACCTTATAGCGAAATAAGCAGTGGCGTACGTTGAGTCGGCGGGGACCCGGGGTAAGACTAAATTTTGGGGCCCCTTTGATATTTGGGGGCCCCTTAGTTACAAAAAAAAGTTACGTATACGCCATACGTTTTTTTTTGGTATGGCTTATTTATTTTTAGGTTTATTTTAAATATTTTAATATGTTCGTAATGCACTTTGCTATACTTACTTAAAATGTCTCTCATAAAAGTAGTAAACACTTGTACTAGGGGCCCCCAAAATTAATTATATTTAGAGACCCCCTAAAATAAAAAATTTTTAATTTGATGTTTTTTGATGTTTTGTTAGCTAAGAATTAATAGTTCTTGGGGCCTCTGTTCTGAAGTAATAAATACATATTTTATTTTCCATCATCAGACATAATTTTTTTTATTTTGGGGCCTCTGAAAAATGATTTTTAGAGCCTCAAAATTAAGTGCTTAGAGGCCCCTAAAATATAATATAATTTTTTTGGAGCCAAGAATTAATAGGTATTGGGGCCTCTGTTCTGAAGTAATATTCGGAATGCCACCAATAACGTAATGTTTTTATTTTGGGCCCTGATGTATTTATGTTGGGGAACCTGAATTTATATTTAATTTTCCATTTGATTGTTTTGAACCACTTTTGAGGATTCTCAAATAATATTTTTTTTGCTTTTTTGGGGCCCCTAATGTATTATTTGTGGTGGCAAAGATTTTTCAAGTAATATTTTTTGGGGCCCTAACACAAAATTATAATTTTTCTTTTAAAAAAGCAGTTTATTTTTTTTGGGGCCCCTGGGGTAACTTTTTTTAAAATCAATATATATATATTGTGTGGCTGCCAATGCATTATACATTACACTGAATGACATAATTTGTCTCCCTGGTTACTTCGTAACTCAATTTATGCTAATAGTTTCCTTCTCTGCATTGTCTCCAGTGGGGGCCCTGGGGTCGGTCGGGGGCCCCGGGGCACCGCCCCGCTTGCCCCAAGGGAGTTTACGCCCCTGGAAATAAGTGATGAATTCCTAAAGCTCAAAAACTAGACGTGTCATTCTGTATCGACCTTGAACTGAAGTGATTTTCTTCAAACTTAAAAGAGATTTGAGATCAAACTTGAAAGAGATTTGAGATTTGTGAGTATCCCTAGAGGCGAAATTGCAATTTTATATTTGGAAACAAAATGTAAGAACCTTCTTTTCTCAAAAACGCTTCAATTAAAATTTGTACTGAAGCAAATAAAAGCGTACTTTTAAGTTAAACAAAATATTTGTCATAAAACAGTTTTCTTGATTTCTGACTCCCTCGTAAAAGATTCAACTGAAATTAATAATAAGTAAAATTATTAATAAAATAAGTAAAAGACATTTTTGGTTTTAAAAAAATTAAAAATCCTTTTTAAAAACGGTTTTGAAAACGGTTCCCTTAATTTTTGTGAAACATAGTTTTCATGTGCCTTTTTATTATGGCTTTTTTTTAATGCATAGTACCATTACTTTTTTTTGGCAAATGTTTGAAAATTTGTATACCAATAGAAAATAAATTGCACGACTGGGGTCGCACGTACTTGCTCTTATGCTTAATGTAACTATAATGTTAAAGCTTTTTATTCAAAAAATTTAAAATTTGATATTTTGAAGAAATTTCATAAGTAGTATAAAAAAATTAAATCTGTTTTTATAATTAATTAAACTCCGTTTTAAATTATCTTAAAAAAAAAAACAAATATGCCATTTTATTTCTCGTATAAAAAGGTATTTTTAGAAAAAAATTTCGAAAATTGTAGGAGTCGTTTTTTAAAAAAATAGTTTTTTATATATAAAATTTTTTAACATTTTTAAAAAAAAAAGTTGGTATGCCATATTGAAGAAATAATTAATTTACACATAAAAACTAAATTTCAAAATTTTTCATTGATCCGTTTTCAAAAAATTGATTTTTCAAAAAAAAAATTTGAAATATTTTTTAAAAAACCAAAAATGCGTTTTTTGAAAATTTTCTAAAATTTTAATATTATCTTTACTTACACACTTTTGTATAAAAAATTTCATTTAAATCGGGTTAATGTTGTACGAGATATTCAGAAACGAAAAAAACCGTTATATGACACGTACCGTTAATAACGGTACAAAAAATATTTTTTTTATTTAAAAAGTTGGCTCTTATGTGTAGTACTACACACAAAAATTTTAATCAAAATCGTTAGAGCCGCTTTTGAAAAAAATTAACATTTTTATTTCCGTTATATGGCAGGTACCGTTAGTTTCTATCATAAAAAAAAAATTTCAATTTCTCCTCTAGGGAATCACCAAAAACTGCTAACTACCAAGTTTGAAGAAAATCACTTCACTCGTTTAGGCTGCAGCTCCAGATAGAGACAGACACACAGACAGACAGACAGACAGACAGACAGACAGAATTGCCGGACCCACTTTTTTGGCATTCTCCATCATCGTAATGTCATGTTATCTCGAGTTCGATTTTTTTTACGAATCCTAAACTTGCCCTATAGTACCTATATCGCAAGTAAAAATTATTTGTTTGATTTGATTTATTTTTAAAATTTTTTGTAATAAAAATACATAATAAAAGCATTATTTTTCCAGCTTTCCCACCCAAATTAATTTAATTTGAATTAAAAATAAAATGTTTCCATATTCAATTAAATAAAAAATATATGTATACCTATTTGAATTTTGGTAATATCATCGCATCTCCTCGGTTTCTATACTAAATGCAAACATTTTCATCAAAATTTATCATTTTTGAGTCAGATTCGCTAAACTTATTATTTTTGTAAGAGTTTTTTTTTTCTAAAACAACTGAGAAACTCTTTTAGGTCTTCTTCTCTCATCATTAATAGTCGCATTTAATATGCAATAAGTATTCTCTATTGCCCTTATGAAACGAATAATACTTCTGAGTGTACCTCTTTTAAGTGCAACCTGCAACATGAGTGAATAAATGTAACTTTTTTTTAACTCTTAGGAGTTTTATAGGATCTTTAAACAATGAAATACACTACGATTAATCTTAATTGGGTTAACCCAAGGAAGCATCTTGTCAACTGAATTTTTTTTTATATTTGCTTTTTTTTGTATTGAGCTTTAAAGCATTTGTAAAAGAAAAGCGGATATTCCAAGTAGTTTAAATTAAAAAACTCAAAAATTCTCTGAAACTCATATTTTCAAAAAAAAAAAAAAGGAATAATTATAATAAAAATGAAGTAGAATAAGATAAAATATTCTTCCCCTACCTTTTTTTTATATAAAAACACCAAAACAAAAGAACTTCATGTTTAATTTGAGAAACAGTAGGATTATAAAAAATAGGTCAGATCATTACCTCTGCACCAAAGAGGCATAGCACAAAATTCCATGGTAGGTACGAGTACTAGGCAAGGCAGTGTTACATGATTCGTATAGCGGTAAAGCATAATGACTACCATATTCAGAACCATCACCCATCGTTTTATCTCAATTATTTAGCGAGAGTAATGTTCTTGAAAACCCCCTCAAAAACCACCTTCCACTTCCACCATATTCCAAAAGTCGGTGGTGGGTGAAAATTCAAAAGTTTAAATCCCCGTATAGTTTTCGATCTGGGACCAAAATCAAAATAAAAGAAAGGAAAAATCCTGAAAAGGTTCCAACTATAGTCCCGCATATAAATATTTTACACACACTCACACACATTTTTAATTCAAATACAAACAAACATTTCTACAGAAGCATTTTCATTTGTAAAGGATGGCAGACTTTCTCGCGGATTAGCGCTCATTGTGTGTGAGTAATTGTTCCCTCTGCTATAAGGACTGCGAAGGCTCATTCTGAATATACACACACTAAACTTTACTTTCACTGTGTGGAAAATGAGAAGGACTTACTCTGTACTCTTACTCTGGAAGGATGGATTGGGGAGGGTTTGAGTTTGGGTTAGCTACCCACAGCTAATTGAGAGACCTATGCTCAAGTGTTGACTAATCCACGGAGAGTAGAAAGTTTATTGTGCAGCTTAACGGTGCGGTAGACATTTTTTTTTTACTCAGCATACATATAAATATATGTCAGTATGTGTGTTTGCTTCTTTTTTTTTGCTGCAATGCAAAATGTGGTTATGTTTGGTTAAGTACCGTGTGTGCAATGTCATAAAGCTGATGACTTTTCATGCCTCCAGAAAATGAAAATAGTAAATGCGTTTTTTATGTTAATTGCTTTAAAAATAAAAGCAAAAAAACGAACGAAAAAAAAAACAGTGGTAGAGTGGCAGAGGGGTGTGGAAATTAATTGGGCATTAAACAGGCTTGTGAAGGAGTAATGGGCTAAATGAGTAACAAAATGTGAATGACTCGACTCCAGTCGGTGGTAGTGTGTTTGCTTGTATGAGGAGGTTTAAAAGCTTGACAACACAACTTGACATTATAATGAGCAATGTCATTCGTTTTGAGGTTTTTTTTCAAATTTTTTTTTTTTTTTTTTGAGTTTCAACTAAGTTAAATGACTGCAATATTATGAAGGCTGTAAAAAAATTACTTTAGGTTAAGTGGATAGAATAGAAGTGCTTTTGGTTTTTTTTTTTTTTGTGAATACTAAACGAAAGGGGTGATATAGTTACCTACCTATAAATGAATAAATGGTTAGAAAGTACTTAAATTTAAATAAGTTTTTTAATTTAATTAAAATGTCATAGAAAATTAAACTTAATAAGACAACAGATTTTTAACAATTATATACTCAAAAAACATGGCTGCGGTTGAACCGTTTATTTCAAACAATTAGTTAGTAAGTGAAAAGGTAACTATTCAAAGCCTTCTCAGTAAATATAAATATTAAGAACATGGAAACCTTTATGTCGCATATTTTGCACTGGTCGCTTATTTCGCACTTGAAACATATTTCGCACTTTTCACACACTTCACACTTATCGCATATTTCGCACCTGTCACACATCTCGACCTTTTCACACTGTAGCACTTGTTGCGTATTTCGTACTTGCCGCAGGTTTCGGACTTTTTATATTTATCACATTTCGTATCTTTTGTACTTGTCATATACCTATTTCGCACCCGTCGCAAATTTGGCACTGTAGCATATTTCGCACTTGTCACACATTTTGCACTTGTTTTATATTTCGCACTTGTTGCATTTTTCGTAGCTGTCGCACTTTTTGTACTTGTCGCAGATTTCGCACTTGTCGGCAATTCGCAAAGTTGTCACACATTTTGCCCTTGTTGCACAAATTTTGCATTTCTCACACTTGTCGCAAATTTTGTATACATATTTAGCATTTTTCGCAATTTTTGCATCCGTTGCATTGCATTGCGCACTTGTCACACATTTTGCACCTTTCACATGTCGCACATTTCGCAAGTTTCGCGCTGGTCGCACATTTTAGACTTTTCGCATTTTTCACACTTGTGCTAGTGGGGAATTTTTAGCTCAAGTTTAAGGCAACTTTAACCAAACCAACATTAATTACGTGTATAAAATTTAATATGAAAAGTTAACACTACCTAACCAATCACTGAAAGAATCAAGTTTCCTTTAATTAGTGTTATTATTTTACACACAGAAATTAAAAATATAATAATAACAATGCATTTGGCATCAAATTGAATCATTTAATAATAACACTCTAAATGAACTGCTCCAAATTGGACCTCAATTAAATCTGCAAATATGTATTGCATGCATTTATGATGTATGTCAAACATATGGATTTATATAAATATGCATGTTCAATATTATTATTATTAAAGTTTATTATTATGTAAGCAATTAACCAAACTGTAAAATTATTATTATTCTCTACAAAAATAAAAAATAAAATAATTAATTACAGATAAATCGGACAGTCCTTTTATGTTTGTATCGATCCAATCCTTGTTATAATAATTATTGAATTTTGAAAAGCCTTTGAAATTTAATTCTTAAATAAACCACAACCAAATAAATCAAAAAAGTATGCATGACTGGGTATTACAATATATACGTACTTTCACTTGAATTTGTTAAAAAATCTGTCAATGATGACCTCTAGGTTAGGTTAGGTTAGGTAGAAATGGCTGTCAGGAAAACAACTGACACACTTAGACCATTTATTGGTCCGTTGTGATACCATGATTTTGTGAGGAAATTCCTCACTAATTAAACCAGTTGGAGCTTTTAATAAAGCGGTGAAGGTGATGACCTCTAAAACTTCAGAACTATTTTTCGATCAATACAAAATTTAAACTATTTTTGCTACTTTTTGAGTTTTTGTCTATAATTTGAAAAACAAAAAGATCTTAAAACTCGATGTTCAAAATTGGTTTTTAATTAACCGGAAAAAAGTTAATTTGTTGGTAAGAATATAACTAATTCAAAACCCAAGTTGTAAAGCAATTTTTTAAGCTAATTTTTTAACTATGTAGGTTTTGAATATATTGAAAAAAATGATACAAAATTACCAGATATGAACTTTGAATTAATTGAAGGGTTTGTATTTTACCGAAAAATAATCCGTATTCATTTAATCACTGCGTTAATTCAAATTAGAACTTTTATCACTGTAATTTTTTACTAAGGTAGCAAATTGTTGCTTCGGTATACACTTTTTCATTAATAAAAAAATTTAAAAAAAAAAAAAATTACGGGTAAAAAAATAACCTGAAAATGAGATTAGAAAAACTAATTGTCAAGTCAAATTTTAAATCTTGTTTTTGAAAATTCTTAAATTAATAATAAAAAGTTAACCGAAATTAACATTGGTTTCATTTAAGGGTTTGTTTTTACCGCGAAAATTTACTTGCAGTTATAAAATAACCAATTTATATCCATTTTATCACCACGGTAATTCCAAGTAATACTCTTATCACTGTAATTTTACTACTGAGGTAGAAAATTGTTGTTTGTATTAAATTCTTTTTAACAATTCTAGTCATTTTTATTTGACTGTCAAATTTTTATTCTTTTGCAAAGAAACCATCTGATTCAGTGGAAAAATAAAAACTTTCCCAATGGCAAAAGTCAAAATCCAACAAATAATAATTAAAAGTTTTCATATATTTTTTTTTTTTTTCTTTTTGACTGTCTACCAAAAAGAGGCTTCTCTGATTTGGAATCTTTGCAAGCAACTTTTGCACTCTTTTGGTATTATATTCATATAATATATCCCCTTCCTCTATATCCACAAGAGAGAATTTTCAACTTCAATGCCATTTAAATTTAACCAAGTAGACAATTGCTTTGTTTTCAAAATTTAATTGCAGTGGTTTATGTGAGTTGACAACAACGACAACGACTATGACTACGACTACGACGGCAATGAGGATTGAGGAGGATGAGGAAAAGGAAGACCTACACTCATGAGGAAAATTAAATATATAGAACATTTTTGAAAACTTTCAATGGCAATAGAATGCAAATTGCAAAGCCAAAAGAATATTATTTGTCATTTTTAAAGCTTTGAAAATGGGTTCTATTTTTTTTTTTTTTTTTTTTTTTTAAACAAAAAAAAAATTAATGAACAATAAACGAGGGGTTGGGATTTTATTTAGCGTTTAAATATTGTCAAATCTTTATTTTAATTTATTTGCTGAGGGGTTGTTTTTGAAATTTTAGTCTTTTATGGGAGCGAAATGATATTAAAATGATCATTATTATAGGAGCAATAAATGCTTCTATAAGCTTTCTATAAGATGATATTGATAGTTTCTAAATAATCTGTATTCTATTTTGGTAATTACTTAGCTTCGTATTTGCACCTATAATGCTCCTTTAAGGCCATTGTAGGTGTGAAGTCGATATTATAGGAGTGATAAGTGCTTCTATAAGCTTTCTATAAGATTTGTCTGCTTGTATCTAACTTAAAACGTAAAAACATCATTTTTAACGAAGAATTATTAATCCTTAAAGGCTAAAAACCAACTGATTATCCTAAAACACAAATAATATATCCTTTTTGTAGAGCATCAAAATTTTCAAAATATAAAGTTTTTAATTGCTTCAAAAAAAAAAGCCTGGCATACAAAAAATTATTTTCTGATGGAAACATACAAAAAAAAGGTGCAAATAATTTCCATAGAAAATCTGTGAAAATGTTTCAAAAGAAAATAAATAAAAAAAAAAGAAAAAAAATACACAGACCAAGGAACAACAAATCAAAAAAATAAGAAAAAAATAACCTTAAGCTTCTTTCAAAGTATCTGGCGCTTTAATATGCAGAATTAAACCATAAATTATAACCGGAACTGGATAGTCCCTCAGGTCTTTTGGCCCCCATGAAAATGAAAAAAAAATCTTATTCTAATATATTTTTTTTTTTTGCTGTGGTCCTTTTTCTTTTTCTTCTTTGGTCCAAATTGTATAGAAAGTCTAATTTTTTTGTTCGCAATGCTATAAAAAAGAGGAGGAGAAATGGAGTCATGGCATCGAATAAAGTGTGGAATTAATTTTTTTTTTTGCTTTTCACTTTATTTTTCGTTGTGTTTCATTTGTTGTTTTCTTCAAGAATAGATATTAATTTTTGTTGGTATTTACGCGGATTGTGGAGATGGGAATGAATGGGTCTTGTAGATTTTTGGTAGTAGGAACATTTGCAAATTTAATTTTCTTCAATTTGCCTAAATTATTTTTCTCTATTTTTAAGTGTTATGATTTTTGAAATATAGTAAGCATTGATTTTAAATATTGGACGTGATTTCATTCAAGGCACTGTTTCATAAAAAAATGTGCAAATAATAATAAAGAAGTTAAGTTTGTAGGAATTTAGGAATTTAATTTTTTTTATTTTTAATAAAGTCCAGGAAACAATTTGTATGACTTTCTAACACTCAAAACACCCAGTGCCAACATCGTGTTTGTTAACTTAATATTAACGCAAAACAATTCCCATGTGTCTTAACTCAATGCAAAATAATTGTTTAAATAGATATTATCGATAACAGCATCAAACTTGAAGCAAGAAAATAGATATTAATGTGGAGAATATAGAATTCCATGACCAAAGCTATACATTGAATAATTTGTTCCTGGGGGCAAAACAATTCGCAAGAGATTATATTTTGTCGAACAGAAATCGCATTCGCATTAATGGCTAAAGTATGTTTTATGCGATCTTTTAATGCTGTTTTGGGAGTGCTCGCAATTGTTCTGGAGTTTAGACCATTTCTATCTTAAATTATTCTGGTTAAAATTGTTTTCATGTATATAATCGTAAATACTTTGGAGAATAACTCAAGAACTTGTATTGTACATTATGTGTTTGCTTTTGGAGGATGTATTCTGTAGAAATATTTAATGAATTTTGCATCAATTATGTAATTAAATTATTGCGAGAATCAAGCTTTATTACTAATTTAAACAAGGTATTAAAAAAAAAATAATTTTTCCAGATGCCTTCGGATTTCACTCCGACAAAACTCTTGAAAGTTTTCAAGAAAAGAAATCTCAATTTTTAAACATAATTACATATTGTTTGGATAAGAAAAATTCAAATAATTTAGTTAATATCTTTAGGACCAATTTTTTCGTTTTCACAATTACATATATTTTTAATTTTTTAAATTCCAACTAAATTAAGGTTTTAGGCGAGTGCTATCAATGTATGCATAAATGTGTATACAAAAAAAAATGTTCTTTGAATTTTTACTTGAATTAGTTTTAGGATAGATTAAATTTTTTAAGTTAACTGTCTTAAAATAGGCGCCATCAACACTCAACATAAATTTATCCCACTTTCTTATCTTTTCCATTCAAATATGTTTTATGTTTCGCTTATTCCATAAATTAAAAATTACAACTCAATACAATTTTGGCAAAATCAAAATAAAAACCTTTAGTTCCCTATTTGGGCGCCATTTTAAAAGATATAAATCTCAATGCTCAACCTTTTCACTACCAAAAATAAAATCCATCATTTATGGGTAGCTAACTTATAGCTGAAAGTTATATATATGTATATACGCATTCTTAACCAGTTAGAAATGAAAGTCAAATGACTAAATTTTCAAAAACTTTTTTGAGTGTTGAACTTAAATAAATTAGAAATTAAAAAATTTCGAAAAAATTCGCGTTGGGCGCCATTCAAAAATATATTAGATTTTACTGTCCATAACAAAATTTTCTAATGACCAAAAAACCAAGTCAAATCAAAGAATTGTCATTATTTATTTTGCGCCATTTAAGCACTTGATAAACCTTTGTTGCCTAAGTCTTGAAGTCAAATATATTTTAGATTTGATATCGTTTTGTTAATTTCGACACATAAAAAAAAATGGCTCACATTGGGCGCCATCTTAAAAAATCACAAATTTTTGTATGCACTTAAGAAGTAGCGCTTGTCCATTGCGGAATTTCTTTCAAATCTATCGAATGAGACATCAAAAGAAAGGTCTTTTTCTTTTGAGATAGTGAAAGGATCAACCTTATCTATAAGTTATACAAGTTTGAACGGTCAAGTACTCAAGCTCGAGATATTATTAGACAGGCAGACAAACAGAATAAAGGGAACAATTTGTTTGCTTTAGTTTACTGTTATCTCGATTTTTTTAGGTGTCTTTAACTTGCACTAGTACCTGCAGCTTTTGAACACGTCATATACATACAAATCTACCTTGTTTTGTACACACAAATTCTTGACATATTTTTCTGAAATATATGTTTGTATTATCAAATTTAATAAAAAGCTTATTTTACAAGAGAGTGTATTCTCAAAATAAAATCTTTAATTTATTTGATGCAAGTAAACTCTTGAATCTATATTTATTTTATAATAAGAAAACCTAATTTTATGTTTTACCCAAAACCTCAAAATGAAAAGGAAGTAATTCATCATATTCCTGTTAAAATATTTCAAACAAAACAGATAATGGCTACTAAGAAAACTGTTCTACAAATATTTTACATATCTATATAACCATTATCCTTTTATCTGAGTTACAAGTCAAAAATATATATATCTTGACAATGAAACTGCATTTCATAAAAGATTTAAGGTACCTACATCTGTTTTGAAGAGAATATCTATAAACTGGATTATCGCAAAATGTTATTTTAAGTAATTATATCCTTATTGAGTTTAAACATTTTATGTGCTTATTTTCAGGCTAGTTAAAATTTTCAATTTAAAAAAAAAAATCATGTTTTTTAGTTTTATGGAAAAGCTAATGAGCACCTCAGGCTTCCTTTTCTTTAATTTAAGGTATAGTTTTACTGCTAAATGAATTTAGCTGACTTTATTATTTTAGGATCTTATCGAATAATGATGGTTCCCAGAAATTTCCACACCTTGATGATTGTTGTTGAATATTTTATGTTTGCAAAATTACCTTGTTGATTACATCACTTTCGTAGAAAATAAATTCAAATTCTTGAGGTGATTCATCATCAAAATTTATTCTAAATTCAAACTTCAAAGAACTGTTTTTTTTTTCAAAGAAAAGTTTCCAATTACAAAAGAAACTTGAGAAAATGATTATTCTAAAAACAAATAAACTACAACCTATTTCATACTATTTCATTTGAATTTATTAATTGAACTGGAATCATCGTCACCAATTTGAATTCATTAGGCTATGTAAGATACACAAAAAATTAACCAAGTGTAAGCTATTTATTTTTTGCTTCTATAATGATCCAGAGAAGCTTCTTGTCAGTAGTTGTAAAATTTTTAAACTCCAAACAGCCAAAGTTCCGACACAAAATTGTTAGTTAGAGTTTTTTCAAAATGTGTTTTAGGAAAGTTTTTTTTTTAACTTCTAAGTAACTTATTGTTAGACATATTCAGTGTCATAGCGATATTATATTTTTAGGCAAAAAGTTAACATTGATAATTTTGAGAATGATTTCAGAGTTTTTCTATTTCAAAATAATGAAATACAATGTAGGTACTTTTTAGTTAAGAACTGGTTACAAAGTAACCTTAATTAGGGTCACTTTATCTAGACTTGTATGCTTATAAAGTTTTCGAATACAGAATAAAGAAAAAAAATTAAATTGTCTGTTACTTAGAACGCAGAGTAAAAAAGGAAAAAAAAATATATCACAAAAAAAAAGCAGAGAAGAAAACAACAAGAAAACTCCAAAACAAAATTTAAGTGGCCATAAAAATATTTACACAATTTTACATAAATTACAATTAAATCGAAATAACGTTCAAAAAAATGTTTTACATTTATTTTTTTTTTGTTGACTCCATTTTTTTGAGAAACCTAGGGAGGATGTCAGGGATAAGCAACACAAAATTGTCCAAACATTATTTTCGTTTATAGGACTCCTCTGAGGTAATTTTGCCAACGTAAAGTGCCTTTGTATATTTATCTTCTTTGCAAAAAAAAACCTTGGGATCGTTATCTTGTTGTTTTTGGTGTCTTTAAATTATATTGCCAAAAATAAAAAAAAAAACACCAAAATAAATATTTTGCTATTATTCAAATAAAATAGAGTAATAACAATAGACGAATATTAAAGGACGACGAGAGGCGTATATACGATAAAAATGATTGTTGTTCGCTCTCAATTCAAGGACACAAACGCAAAATAGCCACCAAAGTAGGTTTTTAAATAAGGTCGAGTGCGAGAGTGTGGAGGTGAAAATAGAATTGTTTTGCATTAAAATGATAATAAGATCTAATTTAGGAAAAGTTCTCTAAGTTGACTTTTCGAGATAAAAAAAATTAAAATTTGTTGTTTATTTTTTTGAAAAATTATCAATAATGTATTTAAATGAGCGCCCTCTTGTGTAGTCTTATCAGAAACAATAATTTCTGATTTAGACTATAATTTATTTCAATAATTTTTGCAGAATTCAGAGTGCGAGTCCTTTTCACTAGAAACGTTTAAGAATTTTAAATATTTATTGAAACAGCGATCCGGTAGGCTACATTTATGTCATTTTAAGTTGATATAAAATTCAGACTGTAAACGCCTCCCTCGCACGCATCCATCATCATCGTCATTACCACATCACCATCATGTGTGTGTGTGTGATATATGGATTAAAAAATCTAATGAATTTCTTAGCTTGTAAAGGACACACTTGACTCACATGAATTATTTCCTATTCCCATGTGTCAACAACCTGTAGCTCATTTCGACACTGTTGTCAAAGGAAATTACCTTTACTCTGAGTCTTATCTACTCTTCTAGCCTTTCAAGAGGCTCTTTAACGTTGATTAAATATGAATGAACAACACGTCAATACATTATCCTGACAACAAAAATGGGTCATTTTTGCATATAAACTCTCTGCTGCTCTGTGCTGTGCTTGCTTAGGTAACAAAATAACCTGCTGCTGGCTTGGTGTCAGAGTGTGTGCGTGTGAATGTGTGTGTAGTGCACAGGTAATAGGCTGTTTGATTGTTGAATTCAGGTCACAGTTGAACGCATTTGGGGATGGATGAAAAAGTGTAGAAAAGTTGATAGAAACTCTATTTAAGGTGGGAAAGTGGAGATGCTTTGTAAACATTGCCCATGTAGCCTAGATAGGTGAAATTGTGTAAAAGCTCAGGAAAGCTTGAGGGCTATAAGAGGATTCTAGGAATAAAATGCACAAATATTGAAAAAAAAAATTAAAATATTAAAGAAATGAAAATATTGAATATATTGAAAATATTGAAAATATTGAAAATATTAAAAATATTGAAAATTATAAAAATTTAAAAAATATTAAAAAAATTGAACATATTGTAAAAAAAAAATATTTAAAAAAAATGAAAATATTGAAAAAATGAAAATATTGAATATATTGGAAATATTAAAAATATTGAAAACATTTAAAATATTGAAAATATTGAAAACATTGAAATTATTGAATAATTTTAAACATTCAAAAATTGAAAAAATGAAAATATTGAAAATATAAAAAAAAAAAAAATAAAAAATATAAAAAAATTTAAAAATTTATCCTATTTTCGTGACCTTTTTTCAATCAAAATTATGATCCTAAGTGGGCTATAGGTCTGTCTTGGTAATTTTAATATTTTGTCGACGTTTCGGGCGTGATTACACCCTTCTTCAGGACTCTAAATTAAAAAATTTTATTCTAAAAATACTAAAAATACTTAAAATTTATAATTTTATAATATTGTAAGTATAGATTTTAATTTAGATTTTTTTTTTTTTTTAGTATTTTTAGAATAAAATTTTTTAATTTAGAGTCCTGAAGAAGGGTGTAATCACGCCCGAAACGTCGACAAAATATTAAAATTACCAAGACAGACCTATAGCTACGGTGACCATATTTCTGGAAGCCAAACCCGGGACGGATAAAAAATTAAAATTTTTTTAAATGAGTTTTCATAATTTTTCCTTTTTTTGATATTAAGATTTCCTAAACGATTTTTAGGGAGCGTTTTTGTTGAAATCATTTAAGTCGTTTACGAAATCAGAATTCAAGAAAATGGTTTTTTTTAATAATAGCTGCGTTCCTTTGGAAATATTTATCTACTTTTTAGTACTTAAAGCTGCTTTGAACTACTTTTTCAATATAGCAAAGTAGTTCAAAGTAGTTTTAAGTACTAAAAAGTAGATAAATATTTCCAAAGGAACGCAGCTAATGTCTGTTTATAACTTCTAAAAAAATATATTTTTAATCAAAATCGGGAGAGCTGTTTTTAACATTTTTATTTAAATGGTTTTGAAATTGTATAAACCTTAACACAACTTTTAACATGTCCTTAAAAGTTTTGAAACTTATCTGGGTTCTTTACTCTTCCATATATTGTTCTTTATTTGAAAACATTTTTCCTGGTGTACCAACCTGACAAACAGAAGCTGGAACTAAATACGAGTGGACGAACATTTAAAAAAAAACTAAAGCCTAGTCTAGAGGCAAAACGAAATCGTAAACGAAAATTTTGCTTTTCGTTGCACAGTACGCAGCTTAGGAAACGAAATTCTTACCTGTGCTAGAATATATGGAGAGTTTTTTTTTATCGTTTTTTTACTTTAGAGACTTAGAAAATTTTTCGTTTTGCTTCAGCAGCGTACTAGAAAAATTTTAATTTCCAATCACTGTTTTCTTGTTTTTCGTACAAAGTCTTTAAAATATTGAATACAAAAATCAGAGAATGTGCAAATACGGGACAATCACGGGACAAATTACAAAATACGGGACACTTATACGTCCCGGGTTTCTTAAATAAAAACCCGGGACAAGCTGTAGAAATACGGGACAGTCCCGGGTAAACCGGGACGGATGGTCACCGTACCTATAGCCCACTTAGGATCATAATTTTTATAAAAATATTTAAATATTGAAAATATTGAAAACATTGAAAATATTGTAAATATTGAAAATATTGTAAATATTGAAAATATTGAAAAAAAAAATTAAAATATTGAATATATTGAAAATATTAAAAATATTGAAAATATTGAAAAGATTAAAAAGATTGAAAATATTGAAAATATTAAAAAAATTAAAGAAAATGAAAATTTTGAAAATAATAAAAATATTGAAAGTATTGAAAATATTGAAAATTTTGAAAATATTAAAAAATTGAAAATATTGAAAATAATAAAAATATTGAAAATATTGAAAATATTAAAAAGATTGAAAATATTAAAAAAATTGAAAATATTGAAAATAATAAAAATATTGAAAGTATTGAAAATATTGAAAGTATTGAAAATATTTAAAGTATTGAAAATATTTAAAGTATTGAAAATATTTAAAGTATTGAAAATATTTAAAGTACTGAAAATATTGATATAATGAAAAACATTGAAAATATTGAAAATACATAAGTATAAAAATATTGAAAATATTGAAAAATTTTGAATTATTGAATATTTAAAAACGTTGAAAATATAGAAAAAAAAATGAAAATATTTAAAATTTGGATAACAACGAAAATTTAGATTAAAATAGCAAATTTATAATTACATAACATTATGAAAATAAAAGTTTATTAAGATTTAAGTTGTCTGATGCATAAATATTATAGTTGAAAAATTGAAAAAAATTGAAAAATAATAAAAATATTGAAAGTATTGAAAATATTGAAAACATTGAATAGATTAAAAAGATTGAAAATATTGAAAACATTGAAAATATTAAAAAAATTGAAAAAAAAAAATGAAAATATAGAAAATAATAAAAATATTGAAAGTATTGAAAAAAATATTGAAAGTATTGAAAATATTTAAAGTATTGAAAATATTGAAAGAATTGAAAATATTGAAATAATTAAAAACATTGGAAATATTGAAAATACATATGTATAAAAATATTGAAAATATTTAAAATATTGAAAAATTCGAAATTATTAAAAATTTGAAAACGTTGAAAATATAGAAAAAAAATGAAAATATTTAAAATTTGGATAACAACGAAAATTTAGATTAAAATAGCAAATTAATAATTACATAACATTATGAAAATAAAAGTTTATTAAGATTTAAGTTGTCTGATGCATAAATATTATAGTTGAAAAATTGAAAAAATTGAAAAATAATAAAAATATTGAAAGTATTGAAAATATTGAAAACATTGAATAGATTAAAAAGATTGAAAATATTGAAAACATTGAAAATATTAAAAAAATTGAAAAAAAAAAATGAAAATATTGAAAATAATAAAAATATTGAAAGTATTGAAAAAAATATTGAAAGTATTGAAAATATTTAAAGTATTGAAAATATTGAAAGAATTGAAAATATTGAAATAATTAAAAACATTGGAAATATTGAAAATACATATGTATAAAAATATTGAAAATATTTAAAATATTGAAAAATTCGAAATTATTAAAAATTTGAAAACGTTGAAAATATAGAAAAAAAATGAAAATATTTAAAATTTGGATAACAACGAAAATTTAGATTAAAATAGCAAATTAATAATTACATAACATTATGAAAATAAAAGTTTATTAAGATTTAAGTTGTCTGATGCATAAATATTATAGTTGAAAAATTGAAAAAATTGAAAAATAATAAAAATATTGAAAGTATTGAAAATATTGAAAACATTGAATAGATTAAAAAGATTGAAAATATTGAAAACATTGAAAATATTAAAAAAATTGAAAAAAAAATGAAAATATTGAAAATAATAAAAATATTGAAAGTATTGAAAAAAATATTGAAAGTATTGAAAATATTTAAAGTATTGAAAATATTGAAAGAATTGAAAATATTGAAATAATTAAAAACATTGAAAATATTGAAAATACATATGTATAAAAATATTGAAAATATTTAAAATATTGAAAAATTCGATATTATTAAAAATTTGAAAACGTTGAAAATATAGAAAAAAATGAAAATATTTAAAATTTGGATAACAATGAAAATTTAGATTTAAATAGCAAATTCATAATTACATAAAATTATGAAAATAAAAGTTTATTAAGATTTAAATTGACTATGCATTAATAATTATAATTTTTCGAGCTTTGCTTATTTACATTTTTTGTTGGAAAGAAGTATAAGTGACTTTAGTGTTCGACTAACTTATAGAAACATGCATAGAATATACTTAGCCTTAACAATTTCGAACCCAAGCTATGAAAATCAATATTAAAAAATGTTTTTTTCGGTATTATCGGGTCAAAAACATCACAACTAAGAAATATGAAAGTTATTTTCCAAAATAATAAATAGCAAAACTAATGTGTTTTTCTCATGTTACATGCACTACCTATGACCCCCAAAAAAAGTCGGAGAACTGAGATAATAACTTTTTATGAAACTATAATGTATGCTAATTCTTCTAAGCAAAAAAACAAAACACTTTCTGCATTAACATTTTTACTTGCTCTATAGGCAAGTATTTTTTTCGTGTAGAAAAAAAATTTGAGGTTTTAATCAAAACCAACATTACGATGATGGTCCGTCGGTCCGTGCGTCTGTGCGTATGTGCGTATGTGCGTCTGTGCGTCCATCTGTACATCGAGCTAGGGCCTAAACGGATGGATGGATTTGCTTGAAACTTGGTACAGATGATTTTTATGTAATTCCCTAGACCGTTTTTTTTATTTTTTTAATATCTCCTTTTTAACGCATATCTCCCATATAACGTTTTCAAGAAAATTTAGATTAAAATAGCAAATTTATAATTACATAACATTATGAAAATAAAAGTTTATTAAGATTTAAGTTGTCTGATGCATAAATATTATAGTTGAAAAATTGAAAAAAATTGAAAAATAATAAAAATATTGAAAGTATTGAAAATATTGAAAACATTGAATAGATTAAAAAGATTGAAAATATTGAAAACATTGAAAATATTAAAAAAATTGAAAAAAAAAAATGAAAATATAGAAAATAATAAAAATATTGAAAGTATTGAAAAAAATATTGAAAGTATTGAAAATATTTAAAGTATTGAAAATATTGAAAGAATTGAAAATATTGAAATAATTAAAAACATTGGAAATATTGAAAATACATATGTATAAAAATATTGAAAATATTTAAAATATTGAAAAATTCGAAATTATTAAAAATTTGAAAACGTTGAAAATATAGAAAAAAAATGAAAATATTTAAAATTTGGATAACAACGAAAATTTAGATTAAAATAGCAAATTAATAATTACATAACATTATGAAAATAAAAGTTTATTAAGATTTAAGTTGTCTGATGCATAAATATTATAGTTGAAAAATTGAAAAAATTGAAAAATAATAAAAATATTGAAAGTATTGAAAATATTGAAAACATTGAATAGATTAAAAAGATTGAAAATATTGAAAACATTGAAAATATTAAAAAAATTGAAAAAAAAAAAATGAAAATATTGAAAATAATAAAAATATTGAAAGTATTGAAAAAAATATTGAAAGTATTGAAAATATTTAAAGTATTGAAAATATTGAAAGAATTGAAAATATTGAAATAATTAAAAACATTGGAAATATTGAAAATACATATGTATAAAAATATTGAAAATATTTAAAATATTGAAAAATTCGAAATTATTAAAAATTTGAAAACGTTGAAAATATAGAAAAAAAATGAAAATATTTAAAATTTGGATAACAACGAAAATTTAGATTAAAATAGCAAATTAATAATTACATAACATTATGAAAATAAAAGTTTATTAAGATTTAAGTTGTCTGATGCATAAATATTATAGTTGAAAAATTGAAAAAATTGAAAAATAATAAAAATATTGAAAGTATTGAAAATATTGAAAACATTGAATAGATTAAAAAGATTGAAAATATTGAAAACATTGAAAATATTAAAAAAATTGAAAAAAAAATGAAAATATTGAAAATAATAAAAATATTGAAAGTATTGAAAAAAATATTGAAAGTATTGAAAATATTTAAAGTATTGAAAATATTGAAAGAATTGAAAATATTGAAATAATTAAAAACATTGAAAATATTGAAAATACATATGTATAAAAATATTGAAAATATTTAAAATATTGAAAAATTCGATATTATTAAAAATTTGAAAACGTTGAAAATATAGAAAAAAATGAAAATATTTAAAATTTGGATAACAATGAAAATTTAGATTTAAATAGCAAATTCATAATTACATAAAATTATGAAAATAAAAGTTTATTAAGATTTAAATTGACTATGCATTAATAATTATAATTTTTCGAGCTTTGCTTATTTACATTTTTTGTTGGAAAGAAGTATAAGTGACTTTAGTGTTCGACTAACTTATAGAAACATGCATAGAATATACTTAGCCTTAACAATTTCGAACCCAAGCTATGAAAATCAATATTAAAAAATGTTTTTTTCGGTATTATCGGGTCAAAAACATCACAACTAAGAAATATGAAAGTTATTTTCCAAAATAATAAATAGCAAAACTAATGTGTTTTTCTCATGTTACATGCACTACCTATGACCCCCAAAAAAAGTCGGAGAACTGAGATAATAACTTTTTATGAAACTATAATGTATGCTAATTCTTCTAAGCAAAAAAACAAAACACTTTCTGCATTAACATTTTTACTTGCTCTATAGGCAAGTATTTTTTTCGTGTAGAAAAAAAATTTGAGGTTTTAATCAAAACCAACATTACGATGATGGTCCGTCGGTCCGTGCGTCTGTGCGTATGTGCGTATGTGCGTCTGTGCGTCCATCTGTACATCGAGCTAGGGCCTAAACGGATGGATGGATTTGCTTGAAACTTGGTACAGATGATTTTTATGTAATTCCCTAGACCGTTTTTTTTATTTTTTTAATATCTCCTTTTTAACGCATATCTCCCATATAACGTTTTCAAGGTATTGCAATTTTCTCGAAAACGGCTCTAACGATTTTGATTAAATTTGGTGTACGTAATAGTGTTATTGATTCTAACAAAACTGCGTTTTTAGTTTTTCTCAAAAATTGCGGAGAACAGAAATATGGTGTTGCCGTTTTTCGAAAATCGACAAATTTTTAAAATTCATATCTTTCATCAAAGCATAAGTCAATTTTATCCAAAATTTACAGACTTCATTTTGAAGTGTAAAATGTAAATAAAAAATTAACAATCATTTTTGAAAAAAAAAATTTTAATTTTATTTTTTAACTTTCTAATTTTTTTCTCGACACCAAACAAAATCTTAAAATTTCAATAGATATTTAAGATAAAGATACTTTGAACTACAAGAGCAAGTACGTGCGACCCCAGTCGTGCATTTTATTTATATGTATCTTTTTTTTTTCAAAATTATGACCATATATAAAAAAAATTTTTTTTGAAAAAAAAAAAATGTGAATTTCAGTCCCTTTCTCGATAAAAAAAAATTAAAGGTATGATATTTGACTAACTTTTTGTAATAATATAGTAACTAGGCATTATTATCTTTCAATTAAGCCATCGTAACCTAAAAAATTGTTTAATTTAATAATAATCAGCTTGATACAAGTAGATAACAAATTACAACTACAGCTTTCCTCATATTTAAGAACTCAATACCAAAATACCCAATATCTCCTATTAATTTGAAGCTTTATTTAAAAATCACTGTCATTGAAGTTTAATCCTCCCTTCTGGCATATTATATTAACGATCTCGTGGCAAGTTGCCATTTTTCAGCATTTTTATTATTTTCACCAATTAATTAAAAACCATAACAAAAAAGACAACAACAACACCAAAAACGAATCCCATAATTCAATTATCATAAAATTTTAAGGATATCACATATCGAGTCCATTCCAACTGATTGCAATGCAATTATTATACCTACCGGTGATATGAAATATCCTTCCATTAAGATTTTAACACTCAAATGTGGGAGTGGTATGTGTTTTTGGCATGACACAGAGTGTATCAGTCTGTGTCTGTGGTATATAAGGAAGAAGGAATCCTTCCACGTGGTTAATTAAAAAAATTTCGTTTATTTCTTTATATGTATTTTTTTTTTTTGTGAGTTTCGTGCAAGTTGCCATTAAAAATTGAAAATATAAAAAAAAACTAATGTGTTAAAAGAAGATTAATTCCTTTAGTTTATCTTTATTATATGTGATGTCTTCTTGAAGCTTTCAAATGTTTTCTATCTGTTAATTTTTTTTATTTCTGAAATAATATCCTTGATCCTTTAAATTCATTAAATCTGTATTTCCAAAAATTAATTACCATCGTATTTTGTCTCTATTTTAGGTACATGCAATATTAAATTAAAATATAAATTCAACCTGACAAAACTTTGACAAAATACACACACACATTTATTTTTGACATAGAAAAATATAAGCAAGCAAATACATTTGCATAGTTATGAATATTGCATTGAGCACCGACCACAATTACCAGGATTTATTTTGAATAACACAAAATTGACACCATTAGAGAGTTTTCAAAATGGATTTGTCATGAATATTTAAAAATGTCAGCAATTATTGTCGTAATAGTGATGTTTGATATAATATTGCAAATTGCAGGTAGGTAACTATAGTGGAAGAAATACCAATGGATTTTCTATTTTCATTTTTATTTTTTTTTTTTTTTTTTCAAATTCTGAAAATCCATTATTATTCGTTATTTTTTAACGAGGCAAACTAGTTTACCACCAAGAATCGACAAATTATTCAATTTGCGGTCAGCAATTTTGTATATAATTCTATTTGAAATTTGCATCAGAGGTTAATAGTTTTACCGTGTGAAATTACTTTTTTTTAAGGTGAAGTATCTACATAATTCCAAGTGGATAGAATTTTCTTAAGCATTATTCAGGAGGCTTACAACAGCAAGAATAAAATCATTTTATTTTTATTGATGACAAAGTTTGAATTTTAATATAATTCAGATTTGAATTTGTTGCTGCAACATGTTACTAAGTCACTTATAAAGTTTTCAACTTTTTCGGATAAAGTTTTTGTTTATTTTTTTTCTCTTAGTTAAAAGAAAAAAATAATTTGAGAAACATGTTGCTAACACTGAACTGGTAATGAGTCCTTATCCACTCATTAATTTTTTCGTCCAATTGTTTTAGTCTTACCTTATTTAAACTAGATTTGATTACTGCAACATGATGCGAAAACATTATTTTGAGCATTTGTGGCTCGAAACATTTTTGTAGCTGAATTTGCTGGAAGCTTCACTGTCAAGTTGCTTTAAATTTATTATGCAACATATTGCTAGAAGCGTATGATCACATAAGCACCGAAAATAATTGTTTTTTTCTGAAATTCTAGCAACATTTTAAGAACTCTATATGAATTTGAATAAATAAATATGTACTTTAAATTTGTTGCTAGGAAATGTTGCTAATGGCGGTCTCAACTTACCCTGAAGCAATTGTCGACTATAAAACTTATTTAAAAATTCCAACTTTAAATACTTGCAATCTGTAAATTTGCACCCTTGTTTATCTGACAAAGCAGTGTATGGAAAATTGTATCCTTTATGTTGCCAACAAAAGTTTTGAATAGATTTAAAATTTCTGCAATAATGTTGCTGCAAAATTTGCTGATATGCATAAAATCTTTCAGAAGTTGACGAATAAATTTTTAAATAATTTTAAAACGTCTGTAAATATGTTGCTGCAACATTTTACCATGTGTATCTATGAGATCTTTCAGCTCATAAAATTTTGTTAGTTTTAATATAAATGGCACTTTTGCTTCCGCGATTAAAATGATTAAGTAAATTTTTTTATATAAAATTTTGTTGCCGCAACATGTTTGCTAAGATTTTTAAGATTCACATTCTTTAGGGAATTTGTAGCCCTCTACATATTACATAAAAAAAAATTGTATTGCTTAGGGCTATTTGTTTTGGCAACATGTTGCTTAGAAATGCATTGATTTAAAAGGAACTATAATCATGCTCGCAAAAAACTAATAAATTATAATAATAGGTACAAATATTGATCCCTTGATCGTTGCGAAGCTTGATATGAAATCCTTAAAAGCTAGTGTATCTGAATATCAATAAAGACCTCCTTGAAACGTGTTTGATTTGTATATAAATCGAACTCAAAGATGATACCATATTATTACTTTAAATTACTCCTCAAGAACATTGTATGTTAAATTTGCTTTTCAGCATAATATCTAACTAAATCCATAAGAATGTCAAAAACCATTTTTAAGTTTAAATCCATAAAATAAACTTTCAATGCTAGAGGCAGCAGGAATTATTATTTAAAATTGCCTCTTAAGCGGTTTATCGAATATTTTGTTGATAGACCTCTTCCTGAAACTCTTGCCAAAAAAAAAAAAAAAAATGGTAGACAAAAAAAATATAATGTACATTCAATTTATGTCTACAATAAGAGAAAACACATCGAGCAAACATATTGCAAAGACTTAAAGGAGAATCTATAAAATATACAAAAAAAAAGGATAAGCCTGTTTGCCGTATGTAGAGTAGGTATACACCAATTTATATTGCGTACTTACCCATGCAATAATACTAAACATTGAAAACGTCCTCTACACAGCCTTCTGGCTATTATTCTCTCCATCTCACTCTTTGTCTGTTTCTGTTGTATGTTGGCATCTTATTGATTGATGATGACTTGGTGGTGAGCTGAATAAAAAAACGTTTTCCTTCTTATTATTCGACTTCCTCGATAACACAAAGGAAGGCAAAAATTGGCTTTTACACGGCTTGATGCCTTACATTGTTATTCACACTATTACCATTTTGTTTTACAATATAGTGCTTTTAGACTTAATGGTTTTTGATAAGGGTTTGTCAAAATTGGGCATTTATTTAAATTTTCTATGATATAATAATAATTGAATGAAGATCGAGAGAAACAAAGGATTTTAAATTCAAACAAAGGAAAAGGCATTAAGCTTCACATACTTACTAAATAACATAATATGGCACTCACAGTCATTCTATTGAACTACTGCTTAATTTTTTTTTGGTTAGCTTAGAGCTGAAATGTACATTAAAATTTTCATTTATGTAGAATATTATGCAGTGCCGAAACACCATCGCAAGATCGCCGCTACATCGATCGCCGCCGCAACACCGCCAGAATACTTGGCAACATATTGTATTTTTGGCAAAGTGTTGCGGTGCTGTTGTGTTGGTGTTATGGCGGTTTCGTGGCGGTGTTGTGGCGGTGTTGTGGAGGTGTTGTTGCGGTTTATATGGGTGTTGTGTCAGTGTTATGGGGGTGTTGTGGTGTTGTTTTGGCGGTGTTGTGGAGGTTTTGTGGCGATGTTATGGAGGTGTTGTTGCGGTATTTTGGTGGTGTTGTGGCGGTGCTGTGGTGTTTTTGTGGCAGTGCTATGTCGGTGTTATGGTTGTGTTGTGGAAGTGGTGTGGCGCAATTATGGTGGTGTTAAGACGGTGTTGTAGCGGTGTTGTGGAAGTATTGTGGCGATGTTCTGGTGTTTTTTTGGTGGTATTATGTCGGTGTTGTGGCTGTGTTGTCGAAGTGTTGTGGGGGTATTGTGGCGGTGTTGTTAAATTGTTTTCGCGGTATTGTGGTGGTGTTGTGAAGGTGTTGTAGTGGTGTTGTGGTGGTGTTGTGGCGGTGTTGTGGCGGTGTTGTAGCTAGTGTACTGCTTAATTGTGATAGTCTGATTAATTGATTCCTTCAAGATTTACCAAGACTTAGAACTTGTCAGTATTTAAAATTGAGAATTCTAAAAAAATACCACAAACATTGTGTTATATTGAATTATATTTATGTCGTTGACAGAAAGTATAATTAAGTAAGAATCAGCTTTAATGCTTTATAAACACAAGCCTTCTTGCCTTTTTTTTCCTTCAGACTTACACAGAAATACCGCATCATTTCCTTTTAAATGTATGTAAGTTGTTATGTTGAAATTTTCATCACAAAAACATTTGTTCTTCATCAGAAGAAGAAAATATTCACTTAATAAATAACCTTCCATATTCAAATGACCCAAATCTACTACAGCAGCAAGCTTGTCATTCTTTTACCAAAAAATCATAATTCACTCAGTTGAAATCCATCAGTTTCTGACATAACCTTCCATCTCAACGGGAAACGAATTTAATTTCAAACGACGACGATTTCTAACTTTTTTTTTTTATTATTCTTGTTTTCTTTTTGGATGATGGGATAAGCCCACAAACAAAATAAAAAAAAAACACAAGTAATATAAAATGGACGAAAATTGACTGGCATTTTCTGGCAAAGGGAAGGCCAAATCGCCCCCGCATCATCACTGTCCAGAAGGAAGGAAACAAAAATTCCTCAAAAGCACGTTCCTTTAAGAAAGGTAAAATGCGGAGGACTACATAAATCATTTTTGTTTCCCAAAAAATATTTTTTTTTTGTTTTTTTCTCTTCTCCGAATAAGAGAACGGACCTAAGTACCATAGACCGTTGACACCAAAGGAAAAACATGTCAAACAAACTTTTTTTGTTCTTGTCCTGAACCCCCCATCCCCTCCTCAAACAAAACGATGAAAATAAAAAAAAAAAAAAAAAAAAGAGAAACGGCGACAGCGTTCCATTCAAATTGCTTCCATTTGTATCCTGGTGACATTTTTGTGGGTAATTTTCTATTTCGGGATCTCCATCAGGACATCAACAAAAAAAAATCACACAAAAAAAAAGAAGTTATCCTGATATTTTTATTTTATTTTCTTTTTGTTTTTTTTTATTTATTGTGTTTTTCTTGCATGAGAAGGTTTAAGGCGGTAGAGTGATTTACAAAAGAATAACGAAACAGGATATCAGACAATTTCTTACCTGCTGCAGAGATTAGTTGATTTAGGATAACGACAACTTTTTTGTTTCGGTGTTACTTTCATTCAATTTTTTTTTTTTTTTTTTTGTACATTTATATAACTTGGGACTTCTTTTGTATCAATTTCAATGAAATCTTATACCGAAATTATTCTTTATTTTTTTTTTTTTTTGTGTTTAAAGAAATATAACCCTTCCACTTTACTGCTAATTCGCCGGGGGGATTAAACAATTTGATCCCATAAAACAAACGACAAGCTCTTGCTGGCATTATATTTATTTTCTGGAGTTTTTTGGGGACTGTCAGTTATTCTTTTCGCATCGGGGGTTATTTCTTAAGAAATATTTTGCACATTCAGCAGGATTAAATTTGAAAGGAACAACGAAAATAGCAACAATGTGGAATAATGGTGGATAAAATATTAGTGGAAATGGCATCACTATTTTTATTTTATTTTGAAAACGTGAGGTAAGGTAGACATTTTTTGTAAAAACAAGGGTTACATTTTGGGACGTGTGTGTGTAACGTGCTCATTTTTGACAATTGTGATGAAAAGCTCAACGCGTCGTGTCGCTTTGTTTAGCGTTATATCGCTTTGTGTCGCGATGTATCGCGTTGTTTCACGTTGTGACACATTGTGTACCCATTGTGTCACTTTGCATTGTTTCGTAATGCGTTGCGTCGCGTCGTGGCACCTTGGTTCACTTTATGTAACGTCGCGTCACATTGCGTTGCGATGTGTTTAAGTGCGTCAAACTGTGTCACATTCTGACATTATGTCACCCTATGTCACATGGTGTCGATTCGTGTCTTATTGTGGCACATTGTTTCACATTTTGTCATATTGTGTCGCATTGTTTCATTTTTTCACATATTGTCATATTGTTTCATTTTGTCACTTTTTGTCACATTTTGTCACATTGTGTAACATTGTCTAACATTATGTCATATTGCCATATTATGTAAAATTGTGTCACATGGTGTCAATTTGCGTCTTATTGTGTCACATTGTTTCATATTTTCTTCTATTTTGTCATATTATGTCACATTTTGTCACATTGTGTCCAGTTTCGAGTTGTGTCGCGCCGTGCTTGTTTGTTTCATTATGTATTACCATTTGGGGTCACTGTGGCGTATTCGTAACTTTTTTTTTAACGAAATTGTTGTTATGTACTAAAAATTTTATCCCCTACACCCTCGATGAAAAATAGCAACCAAGTAAAATCGTATTGTCGATTTAAAATTCCTATTTTTTTCCCCATCTCATTTGTACTAAGTCACCCTGAATACTAAAGCTCAACGAGTTCAAAAGTGGACAACAACTACTTCTGCTGGATTAGCTTGTCTCATATACCAGCTTATTAAACAATTTAATAATGTTCTTGACATCCATCCACCATTTAACCTAAACGCTTTATTATACATTTAAACTACTACTTCAAAAAAAAAAATTTAAAAAAAAATAGTCCTGTCAAATAACCTTTTATGCTTTCTATAACACACTCGACCCGCCCACTCCTCCTCTTTTTAAACATAAAAATGGCATCACGCGTCAAAACCTCCCCTAATTTGCAATTCTATACTTTAATTTTCTGCTCATATGGTAGAAATGGTGATATGGTGGCATGGTGGTGCTATGGTGCTGGTTCTGGTGCTTTGATATTATTACCCACTGTCATCGCCAGTGCGTTATATTTTTTTTTTTTTGTTTCTTTTGTCCTGAAGGATTCCGCATTTTGTCACTCCTGTTATGCCCTCAAGAGCCGTCATTTCGTCCGCTCTGTCGCACATATATGATGATGATATCCTACTGTGTGTTGTTTTTTTTTTGTGTGTGTAAGAGAGGTGAGCTGTCAGCAAGGAATTATATTTTTTCCTTTTTTTTTTGTGTATTTTTTGTTTGAACGAACACACAAGGGAGTACTTAGCTAAATTGGTGTCAATTTAGAAAAATATGAGCTTCTTCTGCATAGAGAATGCCTTTATGTGTTTTTTTGTGTAAAGTTTTGAAAAAAATCCTTTTTCTCGAAAAATGGGGGGTAATTTCTTTCTAAGGATCCAAATATGTGAATATGAAAAAATGGAAAGGACTCACTTTTCTTCAAAGCTTGATAAGGCAATCAAAAAAATTACCAAATCATTTTTCTTTTCTTTGAAATTTTTTTTGGAACAAAAAATGAAAAAAAAGAGTCGTTGAAAAAATGAACAAACATTAAAATACTCCCCCCCTCCCTCTTTTTTTGCAAAAAAAAAAAAAATAGCGATGAAATCACAATTTAAGGCTCCTTTTGGCTGGCATTTCCTTCATTTTCGTATGTAAGGTAGGTTTGATGTACTCTCATCGCCTCCATTCATTCTGGGGAATTCACATCTTTTGCAAGGTATAAAAATAACATTTGATCCCCTTATTTGATATGCAAGGGAGGAAAAAAACAAACGCAGACGGAAAAGAAAGTCCCTCTACATTATAAATGACGGTCGAACAGATGTCAAAAAGTGTCGCATAGTGGTTTCGTTAAAAGGGCCTTTCGTCTTATTTTTATTCCTACACAATCATCCCCCCTCTTCTCTCACTCATAACGGTTACTTGTCTATGACAGAAGAAGATTTCGAAAGAAATATGACACGTTGACGGAATTCAGCGGAATCGTTGACTTCATCTGGTGCTACCTTCCTTCTATCTACTTACTACCTATACCTAAAACCGACCTCGCGCTCAAATGCCAAAAATCTCAGGATATAATGGCAGTGCCATTTTTTGGTATAGCGGTTTTAAATTGTATGAGCAGTAGCTAGGTGATTTAATATTAATAAGACGTTTTTTGAGGAGTTCATTTTATCTCATGGAATATGGAATCATAAGATATTAAATAAAAGAGAAGGTTTGTTTTGTTTGTTTTTTTTTTTCTTGCTTGGAGGGATGCAAAACGTGACAGGTTTTGGGAAATTTCCGGGTAAGGTACCTTTTTTTGCATCATGTGCATAGGTATTTGACATTTTGAATATTTAGATACCGCGTTTGGAATTTTTTTATATTTTAATTCATTTATCAGTGACATAAGGGATTTTGTTAAAGAAAAATTTTGTCAAAAATTCATAAAATTTTAGAAGGAAGGAGTTGAAGTCCCCGAGTATAAATGGAATTCCGCTGCACCACCGCTGCACCACGTCTGCACCTTTTTATTTTGAAAAAAAATCGCTGCACCATAGCCGCATCATTTCATTTTGTAGGAAAAATTCAGTGCACCACGTCTGCACCATGATCAAAAATTCTAGTCTCGTTTTTTTTACTTAAGCAACAAATTGTACATGACTTGGTGGTCGAGTGGTTAAGACTTTGGACTTCTAATTGAAAATGCTCTGAATAATCGGGTTCAAATCTCCTTCTCGTCGGCAGTTTTTTTTTTTTATTTTTCAATGATACAAAATTATGTATCATGGTGCAGCGAATTTTTCATACAAAATGAAATGGTGCGGACGTGGTGCAGTTGTGGTGTTATGGTGGTGCACCGAATTTTTCATTCAAAATTAGTTGGTGCGGACGTGGTGCAGTTGTATTGCGGCGGCGGTGTACGCCGAAATTTTTCGCCAAACGGCTGTGGTACAGCTGTGGTGCGGCGGTCAAGATTTTTTAAGTTTGTTCTTTAAAAATTCAATTTCTATTTTTACTCCGGTCCTTAAAGCCTTTCAAGGTTTCAAGAACTTAGTTTCCTTTAAACTGTTCAACCTTGAATCGCAAAAATCGATGTAAATGCGCGACAAAAAAGTATGATTTTCGTCTTCAATCACTTAGTACATTTTCCTAACAGCGACACATTATACTTTTTCTTTGTAGACCTTCGTGTCAATCAACAACAATTCTTGTCTTTTCATCACGTTATCGGTATCTAAAAATCTTACCTTGATGGTTTATAGCTTTTTAGTGAGTACGATGAAGGGCGGAGGAAGGAGGTAAAAAGCGTACTGTAGGAGGACATCATTCACTTAATTATTCCTTAAACTAAGGAGCACGCCAAGCTAAAACTACATAAATAAAAATAAAAAAAACACCCAAGAACACCACAAAATGTTAGTTTGGTTTACACGTGGTTTATTGTTACGAGTTGAACCAGACACAAACGCGTAATTTTCTTTATCATATACCAAAACCTAACAAAAAACATATACCTTCTAACTTTGTTCATACAAATGCGTATAACAGAGTGAAACAGAGTGTAACACCTTCTTCGTCTTATTCTAGTGTAAGTTTTTGTATTATTCATGAAGTCTCGCTTAAATGTAATTCTGTTAACGAAGTGTTCGCGTGGAATTCTAATTAAATTTTCTTTGAATCAAATATTAGGTGTAAATATACACACAATATGTAGATAGGTAGGTATTTATAATCGACATTTTATACTATTAAACACACATAAACAACAGTTTAGTTTTAGTTTGGTATTGGTTATGGTATACGAACATACACTATGGGCAAGGGACAACTTTTGAACATGTTACGTCAAAGTTCGATTTATTTGACGATAGAAAGGAATCTTTCTTAAAAAGTTAGACTATATAATAATAGTCTTGGCGGTCACGTTGCAAATATAAGCCGTGTTTTATTGGTAACCTAGTACTTAGCTGAATAAAATTTTGCACTGTAAACAACAAATGATTACTAAGGATAAAAAAAAATTCAATTGTTGTAGTATACACCAAGAATTTTTATTTTTATTTTAACTTACACATTTTTGACTCTTAACAACATAAATAATTTTTAGTAATAAATAAATACCTACCTACTGAGTTACCACATAAAACGGCTATAATACTGAGGCAAATTTTTTCAGCGCGATACCAGAAAAGTTCTCTAGCAACTGGTAGCACTGCACCCTTGTGTACAGAAAACAACTTAGGCCAGTTTTGACCCCCCTCCCCCCCTCCAATTTCTTTACCAAGGGTGTCAGAAATTTCAAACTCACTTTTTGTTGAGCTGGACAAAAACAAAACTCCTCACAAAATTTCAGCTTCTTCGGATGAATATTTTCTGAGATATATTGCTGCAAAAATCACAAAAAAACGTAATTGACTGACTAACTCATCGCCCGATTATAAAAATTATGGAGAACTTCCAGCTATCGTAGAAATTTGTAACTTAGAACAGTGGTGAATACAAAAATGAAAAAAATTGAAAATTTGAGACTTTCCATTCAGGGGGTGTGGTATCCGTCGTTGTCAAAATTATAGGTACATTCCATGTACCTATGTATATATGTACAAAACGAAATACATACATTACTTTTCTCAAAAACGGCTCTAACGATTTTGATACAAAGTTTTGTATGGTCTATGTCAAATAATGTACTCGGTACAATAAATTGTTACAATTTTTACTTGCGATATAGGTACTATAGGGTAACTTCGGGCATTATGGCGCACCTCTCAACTACCATACTTCCAATACTCGCATTTAAATAAAACCAATGCAGAAACTTTGGCCTTCGTCGAACACTAGCCTTGTGACGATCGCAGGTGTGCTATTATTTTTGTGGCAAACAAAAAACAAAACAAAAAAAATATACCGGTTCTGGGTTCCAATATAATATCGCTTTGTTTTTGTTTGTGTGTATCTCGGTAAGTATACAGTGCACGTGTTTGTTGTAAAGAGTGAAACGCAGAGTACAGTTTTGGTTTGGTTATATCACTTGTTATATTTTAACTGAAGTAAGAATTGTGTTTAGTTTTTGGAGTTTTGTGAATATGTGTATATTTTGCAATATGGCGCAGATGTAATAAGGGCATTATGGCGCTATATTATACCCGACTGCGCCATAATGCCCTTATGTAAAACTAATTTCAAAAGTAACTCTGCATTTTTTTAAATTTGAAAATAACCTCAATTTAACGTTAATTTTATGAAACTTATTTACAATTATATTTCAGAAATGTCAAATATACGTAAAAAAAGTAAAGAGCTCCGAAGTAAATGGGGTTCGCCATATTGCCCGTACATAGGGCAATATGGATTTTTTTGGACTATTTTTAATTTAATTTATTTTTTGTTAAAAAGCTTGAATTTTTATTCTTAAATAATTTATTTATGTTACGTTTTTATGAAATTTAATTAAAAAAAATGATTGAAGTAAAAATTGTAGTCCGTAGTAAAGTTATTTGAGTTTGTGCTTAGGTATGCCATAATTCCCTAATTTACCCTATATCAAGTTATGTATTCGTACAAAAAAAAAAAAAGTTGATATAACATTTTTCCATGACATTACGATGGTAGACAATGCCAAAAAAGTGGGTCCCGGAAGTCCGTCTGTCTGTCAGTCTATCTGTCTGTCTGTCTGTATACGAACCTACAGCCTAAACGGATAGACCGATTTATGTCAAACTTGGTTTGTTGCGTTATTTGGCGACTCTCCAGAGGGATTTTTGAAATTAATTTTTTTGGACCAAAAATAACCGTACTTGTCATATACCGATTTTAGTAAAATTGAAATATCTCAAAAAGGGCTCTAACGATTTTGTTTAAAAAATTCAAATGTTAGTTTTAAGCTAAGGTGTATCTTCTATTGAAAAATTTTTTTTTTGAAAATCATTATTAACGGTACCTGCCATAGAATCGTTTTTTCAAATCCGATTATCTCCGAAACTGCTTATTCAATTTCAATGAAACTTTTTGTGAAGAAGCATTTCTATAATTTAAATATAAACCAAGAATAATCAAATTTTCGAAAACGGGACATTGAATTTTTTTGAAATTTTATTTTAAGATGCCGATTAGTGATTTCTATAAAATGGCATACCAATTTTATTTTAAAACTTTTTTCCAAAAAATTATTTATAAAAAATTAGTTTTTTAAAAAACGGCTCTAACGATTTTGAAAATTTTATTTCTAAAAATGCATCTAAATATATCAGTCAAAACTGCATACTTGTTTTGGAGGGCAATTTGATTTCAGATTTTATTTTATTTTTTTTTTTTTGTAAACGAATTTTATTTTTTCCAAATTTCTATATAAAAACTCTTAAAAATTTAAGCAACTTTAACTCTAAGAGCAAGTTCGTGCGACCTACTCGTGCATTTTATTTCTTAAACTTTTGAAAAAATAAAATGTTTTATAAATAAAATTTAAAAAATAGTTTGTCCTTATTAAAAAATTATTATTCGACAAAAAACGTATATATCAACATTTTTTCAAAATTTAATTAAAAAAAAAAAAATATATTCAAAAAAATTAATTTTTTTTAATTTAATATAATTTTGTCCTGAAAAAAAAATAATTTTCCCTAGAAAGGAGAATGGGCATTTTGGACGTTGAGCGGCCATTAATAAAATTGGTATCAAATGAAAGGACTATAACTTAGGAAAAACTTTTACTATGGACGTTTCGCAGTATTGCGTTAAGAATGTAAGAAAATGCAGTATTAGTATCGTTAATGCATTATTCAATGTATGAACGACAAATTGGTTTATATTTTTATTTGGAACATAAAATATGATGCTCTGTCATTTTCCCTGAGTCTGAAGTCATTACTCTTGAAAATCCGACCAATAGAACTCATAATATAAGATTTTTAAGACAACCACTTCAAGATTTTGTTCGAAAGTTTTCAAACAATTCAAACTAACAAAAAATTGAATAACGAAACTCTCAAAATAGTCTTGAAACTGTTGTTTTAAAATGCTTATAGTTTGGGTTCTAGTGGTTGGAAATTCAAGATAAAGGTCTTCAGATTTAGGGAAAATGAGAGAGTATCGTATTTTGCACTTAAAATACACACATAAGATAAAACTTTGAGACAATCTGCATAAAGTGTTTTATGCAAAAATGCATTTTATCCGTTTTTGGAGTACGCCACAAGGATAAAACTTCTCCACAATATTTGTAAACCTTAATTACATCAAAAAACAACAAATTCATTCCTGGCCGCGCAACGTCCACATTCCATACAAACTTGCCCATTCTCCTTTAACGAAAAATCTGTTGTAAAATGTTTTAACTTTAAGTGATTATTTTTGGCACATAGACTTATTGCGGTTCACTTTTACAACTTTTGACGAATTTGTAAAAATAATGATATTTTTAAAATACAAGAAAAAAAATGTTGATCGATTTTTGTAGAGTGTCAAATAGTGTACACATTCTTGTACACTGACTACTTGTATGAAAAAAAGTGATATAACATTTTTTGTAGTACTACCTTAAAACCTATAACGTGAATATAAAACCTTTTTTGAAGACTATCATAGATATTTAAGATTTTATAAAAAAGTTCTTATTATTTTGTTGAAAATAAGATAATGTGGAAACTTTGTAGGTACCAAAATGTTTTAAGTGACTTTGACCAATAAGGAATCTATAATATGCATATTAAGGCGTTTAAAAAAAAAAATGTGTTTGATTTTCTCGGAGCCAAAATTCTCAAAAATTTTGCTTAGACCCAAAAATAGGTCCCTGAAAATTTGAGCCCTTAATATTAAAGTTAACTAATTCCGCATTTTTCCCCATAAGAATAACAGAGGGACATTTTGTTTTTACTTGTGATCTTTATAACTAATGAAGGATGAATTCCACTGCCATGGAGATCAAAGATTTTTGTAGATATAATATTAAGGGCTTAAATTTTCAGGGACCTATTTTTGGGTCTAAACGAAACTTTTGAGCCTGCTTCCAAGAAAATCAAACAATTTTTTTTTTTTTTTTGAAACGCACTAATGCATATCTACAAAAATTCTGTTAACGAATTTTTCTAGACAAGTTTATTTTTTTGTATTTGTTAGTTTACCACCCTCTCCACCAACCATTTGTATTTCTATTTTCGACTTAAAGTTGTAATGTCAGTCCGAAGCACCAAAACCTTTTTAACAGATAAATTTACTTACTTTAGTCTTTAGAAAGTTAATAGAACTTCAACTTCAACAGATATTTAATGACATTTGAATATTGGTTCATAAAAGTTAAATGTCCATTGTTTTGTCAAAGTTGTAAACTCAAATAAGAGACACATAAAATTAACACCAACTTAAACCACCCCTCAAAATCGAAACAATTCCACTCTGACTATATATTTATAAAGAAAATATAAAATAATAATGATGATGACACTTTTGATGGGGAAGTAATTTGAATTTAATTAATAGGCATCGAGTGTCAACTTGAAATTATGGAACACAAAAATAGCCATTACTATAATTACTGTTTATTAATAGTAAACATCAAAAAGTTTGATTATATTATTATTGTCAATAAACGAAATATAATGATGAATATTGTTGACGGGGTTATTTTCATTTATTCTGCGTGCGGGCGGTCGGTGGCCGGCGGCAGCAGGGATAAAAACGTGGATTGACGACTGACAATAAATGATAAATATTTGATGAAATTATAACTATTTAAGAATGTTAAAACTTGACTTTTTGAAGAATATGGGACTAAAATTAGCGATTTTTAAAGAAGTGGTATATTCATCATAAAATTATACTTTTTTTAAGAGTAATCATCATAAGCTATAATGAAAACTACTAATTACGTTTACAATGATTATGGGAGTCTTATTGATGGAATGAGAAAGTAATACCAATACAATTGGCCCAGAAGCTATCCAAATCTTTCAAGCATTTTTTCGGCTTCTAGAAAAACAGCAACCACTTTAGATCTTGGGCTTCAAACCTAACGAGTGCATTCCCAGTTCTATGTCCAATGTTGATACATTTTTAAGGACATTCTTGATAAATAAAAGAGGTTTTCGAAAAGTGATAAGTGAAAGATATATATGTAAGTGATCAGTGAAAATGATGAGTGATTAGTGATAACTTGTGATAAATGGTAAGAAATAAGTGATAACTGATAAATGAAAACTTTTAATGATAAATGAAAAACCGTAAAGGTTATATATAAGCTAAGTGATAAGTAATACGTTAGTGATAATACTTGATGAGTGATGAGAGACAAGTAATATTACGCTAACGATAAATAATAATTTCTATCTTCGTGACTTTTTTCTTAAAATATTAAATGATTAAGTGATTTACGATAAGTGATAAGTCAAAATGATGAGCAATCAGTGAAAACTTTTCATTCGAGCTAAGTGATAAGTAAAAAAATTGATACATGCTAAGTTAAAAATGATGAGTTGAGTGATATATATTTAGAGATAGGTATATGTATATGTATATGTGATAACTGATAAATATTAAATGATAAATGATGAACGTTAAATGGTAAATTTAAAATACAAGATAAGTGCTAAACAATAAGTTATATCCATTAAACCATGAGTTCAATGGTCTCAATTCCAATGCTTTCCCTATACTTTTCATCCGTTTATAAACGATAAGTAATAAGTGAAAAATGATGAATGGTTGATTAGTGATAATTTGTGAAAGATGGTAAAAAATAAAAAATGGTTAACACAAGCTAAGTGATAAATGATAAGTAATAAAAAAAACTAATAAATGATAAGAAACAAAAATGTGTGATTAGTGATAACTATAGTGATATGAGCTTAGTGATTAGAACTAAGGGATAAACCATAAGTGATAAATGGTACATAAACGATAAGTGAAAAAATGATGAGTGATAAGTTATAATGATAACCTATGATAAGAGCTCAGTAATAAATAGAGTAACTTACGATGAATGATAAGTTGTAATAAATGGGAACAAAATTTTATTTTATTCTTTCCCACTAATAAAAGTCATAGATATGAAAGACAATTAAGGCTTTAATTTAAATCTTCTTGTCTTAAGCTTTTCTTTAGTGACCCATGTTCACAAGAATCATAAATATTCAGTTTTCTGTATCTGTAAGAAAATGCTATTTAAAGACTTAAATGCAAGCTTCTTGATATTTTTATTCAAACCTATTTATGCTCAATGAACTTGTAACAGAATATCTTTGTTTTTTTTTTTTTTCATTATATTTATAAGTCCTTTGGTTTCTATAGCAAACCTCATTTATCCACATTCCTGTGCCCCCATCTTAACCATTTCACATTTTCATCTCATTTATTCTTATTTAATAAAAATGTTATATGTATATACGCTCTCACAGGTAAAACCATTGCCAAACAAATTCTGAATTTTATCATAATATTGTCATACAAGACCACAAGAGAAAAGCTTCTCAAGGCAAATGTTAACTTCATTAACCATCACGACCTTTATTTTTTTTTTTAGTCTGTAGGTAAGGATACTTAGATGTCTTTCTTAGGTACTCATAGCTGGCTTCAATTCAAACCCATGTCACATTTACACTTAATGTAATTATGTGTCACCCCTTATTAACCATCAACCAACTAGGTTATTGGTGGGGTAGATGGAAGTAATAACAAATAATTAAGAAAAATATTTTTACATTAAAATATGTGGTGGCTTTGGCACAGACACAGGAAATATAGAACGTGACTTTGACGTACGGACTTGTTTTTATGAGTCAATAATACAAGGATGATAGGAATTTCTTCAAAATAACAAAGAAAGACTGAAATCAAAAGTTTTAGAATTTAATCAAAATCGATTCAGGTCTTAATAAGATTTTTGAATTTATAACATTTTTGATATAAATGTCATAAGGACATGAATTTCTCAAGAAGCAAATAAAAAGTTCAGAAATAATTTAATTTATTCAACTTATAACCTTTTATGTACACCTACTGACATGGTTTCTCCTCAAAGACGTCAACTCTGTTTCCTTCGAAATGAACGAAACACGCTGATGGACGCCAACAACGACTGATATCAAAATTATTACCTAAACAAATTCATTAGTTACTGTCAAGATACAAAAATGTGATTAAAACAAAACCCAAACCCGCAAGCAACTAAATGAATGAAAAATAAAAGGAAAGAAAATTCTCAAACACACGCAACAAACCTCAGTTAGATTCAGTAGCAATTAATATTTATCGCCTCATGTAACCCATGCAAAAATCTAATTCTATTAAATCTGGCAATACAAATGGAAGTGTCACGAAAGCCCCTCAAGAGAGACTCCGAAGGACATAGACATATACTCTTGTAGAGAGCGAGAAAGGACTATGCTGCTCTGCAAGAAAACTTTCTTCTCTGTGCTCCTCAGGCTTACCTACATCCTGGGAGCATTTGAGAGTTGTTGTTCAGCTTTGGTTTGGTGTGAATTCCCTAAAGGTGCACCCACAAGGATAATTGTTACACGCTAAGACTGTCACATCAGTTGAAACGTGTGGTAAACTTTATTTTTATTTTTGGTCCCCTTTTTATCGTTCGTGTCGCCCTTAAACTGTCTGAAATTGATATCACTCTTCTACTATAGGATGTGATGTTGTGCTTTAATTCGTTTTGGTAACAAGTTTATTCGAATATACATTTTTATATAGCTAGCATGCAAATGCTTTATCAGATCTTTGAATCTTAGAAATAATTGTGTGGAGAGTTAAAAAAATAATAGGTGTCTTGGAAGTCCTTGAAAAGAAATTAGGAGTTTTTAACATTTCAGACGATTAGAGGGATTTTTGGGGATAAAAATTCGTGAAGGGTTGTTTTAAGTGAGATAAAACTGTGATAAACGATTTAGGGGTTTTGTTGATTAGAGCTTTAGTTTTACGGAAATCTAGAAAAAAATTAAAAAGGATACATTTAAGAAATGTGTGTTCGATGTTGAGCTTTTCTTTCAGTAAACTTCACTCTAGTTAAGGCTGGACAAAACATTTCTGCGGATTGAAGTTTCTATAGCTAGTAGAAATGATTCAGTTTATTCAATGGATTTGTATATTTTAAGGTAAGATCTTCAGCACACTTCCAAGGGTGTTCTACAACAAATTGTAAGCCCCTTATCACTTATCATTTATCAGTTATCATTAACAACTTATCATTTATCACTTATAGTTTATTGTTCACACTTATTACGTATCACTTATCATTTATCAGTTATCATTAACAACTTATCATTTATCACTTATAGTTTATTGTTCACACTTATTACGTATCACTTATCATTTATCATTTATCACTTACTTCTTATCTTTTTACTTACCACTTATCACGATCACTTATCAATATAATTGAATCATTTATTTTCAAAACATGATAAGTCCACTTTTTTTCAAAATTCGTTTATTTTTTTTTGACTAAATTGTTACTCCACGTCTATCTTCAAAATAATGAAGTATCTACTCCATCTATATCCGATTTTACAGCTAAGCGAAATATTATTTTAGTATCAAAAACATTATAAGTCTTGGACTTATCATCTTTTGAAAATAAACAACAGCTTTTTTATGTGTAAATGCTATATTAAGCTACTGGCTGAAAATCTTAAGTTTAAAGCGTCTTTAAAGTTAAAGAAGCACTCCGGACATTATATTTTAATCTCAAATACAATTTTGTGATAGACTGGGGATGAAAGCAAAATTGTGTACCCATTTTAAAACTAATTTCACATCCGTTTATTTCAAAGTATCATAATCCCAAAAGCGTTTTTATTTTTTATCTTTTGAACTATCGCTCCAAAAATTAAAAACGAAACTATATTTTGTACCTAGGCAAAAGTTCTGCAGAATATATTTTTTTATAAATTTTGTTACACACATCAAAAGAAAATAGAACATTTTTTTCTTCTCCTGCAAAATTTAAAATCATGGACTTATCATGTTTTGAAAATAAATGATTCAATTTTAAAGAACGTAAATTGGTTTATGACTACCTTTCAAATGTTCTACAGCAGATTGCGAACGCCTTATAACTTATGATTTATCACTTATCATTTCACATTTTATCTTATCTCAATTAAGGCTTACTTTTTATCACGTATCTTTTATCATTTATCACTTATCATCTATTGCTTATCGCTTTTCACTTACATTTTTTTGTATTCTTTTTATTTTGTTTAATTAATGATTTTTAATAACCATTTATCACTATCACTTATCAACATAACATTAAAGACAGAAAAGTGTTTAATGACTTCCTATCAAATGTTCTACTGCAAATTGCGAACGTCTTATCACTTATCATTTATCACTTATCATTTATCACTTATCATTAAAAACTTATCATCTATAAGTTATCGCTTACCTTTTATGATGTATCACTTATCATTATCATTATCATTTATCACCTATTGCTTATAGCTTTTCACTTATCACGATCACTTATCAACATATGTAATTTTAAAGACAGAAGATTGGTTATGACTTATGAGAAATCGTTTGGTTTCATCTTTTGTTCATTGTTATAAATAAATATTGACTGTAGTTTTCAACACAAAAAAAGTTACACATACACCACAGTGATCAGTTATATATCGAATTGGAACTGACATATCTAAGTAATTTTTTCAATATATGGCTGGATTCATTAAGTAGAATTGTTTAGTTTCTGTATAAAGAATACCATTTCCAGAAATTCATTTAACTAAAATATTCAAAGTCTATTTCCATATCCATTATCTTTACATTGGCTTCCGAATACCTTCTAACCCTTCTATCCCATTATACGCCCCCCTTTCCTTAACTATTTTCATGTATCAATATTTGTTTTTAATTTCACTTTCCACATAAAATTTTATTCAATTTAGTTTATTTTTTGCAACTATTTAATGTTTAAGCTTTCAAATATAATTTCTATATTTCAATAAATCCTCCCTAATTAAGCCATTATCAATGAAAATTCCATTAATTAAGTAAACACTGTTTGTCTATACATATGTCTGTATGTTTATAGAATATTGTAGGTGGGTGTGTGAAGTATAGAAACAACATACAAATTGTGTATCGTATATCAAAATTGGTAAAGGGTAGGAATATACACCTACCTACATTTATATTCAAAATTTCCAGTTATCTGGAAATTTAAGCCTTTGAACATAATATATACAAAAATATACAACTCTATGACACACATTATAATTTACTAGATATGCTTTTATGTATAGGTTTCGGTTATAGATATATGAGTTTATATTATAAGTACCTACACTCCTTTCGATGGTTTCAACAAAGCTTAAACCTTATGTGGAAATTCAGCATAAATTAAATGCCTAAACCACAAAGGTTGATTTGTTTTAAATCCTCATTTTAATTAAATTATAATTCATATTATATTATGTATGTATATGAATATTATTATATATTTACATAAATTTATGTAGAAGAATATAATGACGTAACCTACCCTACATACTTTGATTACAAATGATAAACAGAGAGCATGTTTCAAATGTTAAAATCGGTTTATCGAAAGGAGTTGGGGTAGTCTTGTAATTATGTCGTACTCGTGTTATAGATGTAATTTTTTAATTTATTTGTTTTAACATTTTTATAAGACCTACAAAAATTGTAATTGAAAATTCTGTCTTAAAAATATAAATTTAAAAAAATGACAAAATGTTTACTGACGAAAAAAATAGAAACCGATGTTCCGCAAGGAAATGCTCTTAGACCTATTTTATTGATTTTTACTTAATGAATTTCTTTTTTTTTTCACAAGGATCTTTTTAACTAAGATCATTTCAAAAATACACCCTTGAGCCCTTAAAACACCAAAAATATTAGGTACTTTTTCAACCAAAAATATAACTTTTTTGTATTCAAAATGGCGGTCAGAATAAGTCAGAATAAAAACGGCACCAAATATATGAAGTTAGTAAATAACATATTTATTTTTTAATGTTAAAAGTCTCTTTCTCCTGTTAATGTGAAAAAAGACCACAAATAAATTCAAACAAGAATTGAAATGAAATATCTAAATAATAAACCGCTTTCGACATTATAATTTACTACCAGGACTTTATTCAATAATTGACAAACGATTTGTATTTGCTTCAAGTCTGCACTCTCTTTCCTCTGCACAAATCCATCTTACTAGTAAATGTACAATAGTCAATATGGCTCAAGCTCAATTCGCCTTGAAGATTTATAAACTGTCATTAAAAATAATAATGTGACTGTTTATATCATTGGGCATTTTTATTTTATTTTTCTGTGTATTGTTACGCTTCACTCTATTTACACACACAAAATTATTTGGTTGAATGGAAAAAATTATGCATTGCTTTGGTTATGCCAAATTGGTTAGTAGACAACATAAATTTTATTGAAAAAGCAATTTGCCAATTTATCGATTCGAATTAAATGCTAATGGACTGAAATATTGTGGCATGAAATATTTTATTTTTTTCAATTCTGTCGATTAAATTTATTTTTTAAATAATGAATCAAAAAATTATAAGCATGTTTGTATAAAAATTGACTAGGTATTTATTTCGATTGCAATAGATTTTTGAGAAGAAAAAAAATAAGCTTTAGTTACAATGACTACGAAATCTTCATCCCTGCATGATATACTAAAATTTAAAGTTAATTGATAAAAAGGCTAATAACTTTTTACAGATCTTTTGAATAATAACACTGGCTGACAGCCGAAATGGACACTCAATCCCACTATTCTTTTCTTACGTTCTCTGACCTCAGGGTCTCGGAAATCACTTTAAAAAAAATTACCATGGATACGTTTTCGAGATATGATTTTTCAAAGCTTCTTGTTGTTGTTTTTTTCAGCCTACTTAATATTCTGGCTATATCTTGAGTAATAAAAACCAAATCTGAACAGAAATGCCGGCGCCTGAAAGCTGAGTAAATAAGCAAAAAAAAAACTAGAACAACTTTTTTGGGGCACTCCAGATGTGTAAGTGCAATGTATTTAAACATTTTTTAAAAAATCGATTTTTCAAAATAAAAATTTTTGCAAAAAAAACTTTATTACTGAAAGAAATAAAATGCACGGTTAATTTTTTAAGACTTTTTATATAGAAATTTGGAAAATGTAGGTACCTACTATATGGGTACAAAAAAACAGAAAAAAAAAAAAAAAATAAAATAAAAAAATAAAAAAAAAAATAAAATAAAATTCGTTTTTTAAAAAAATAAAATAAAATCTAAAATCAAATTGCCCTCCAAAACAAGTATGCAGTTTTGATTGATATATTAAGATGCATTTTTAGAAAAAAAATTTTCAAAATCGTTAGAGCCGTTTTTTAAAAAACTAATTTTTTATAAATAATTTTTTGGAAAAAAAGTTTTAAAATAAAATTGGTAAGCAATTTTGTAGAAATCTTTAATCAACATCTAAAAACAAAATTTCAAAAAAATTCAATGTCCTGTTTTCGAAAATTTGATTTTTCAAAAAAAAAAATTTTTTTAAATCCAAAAATTATTTTTTTGGAAATTTTATTTTTGGCTTAAACTAAAATCATATAAATGTTTTTTTACAAAAAGTTTCGATGAAATCGAATAAGCACTTTCGGAGATAATCGGATTTGAAAAAAACGGTTCTATGGCAGGTACCGTTAATAATGATTTTCAAAAAAATTTTTATTAAAAGATAGACCTTGTCTTAAAACTAACATTTAAATTTTTTAAACAAAATCGTTGGAGCCGTTCTTGAGCAATTTCAATTTTACTAAAATCGGTATATGACAAGTTACCGTTATTTTTATTCCAAAAAAAATAATTCCAAAAATACCTCTGTAGAGTCGCCAAATAATGCTACATACCAAGTTTGACATCAATCGGTTCATCATTCCGGGACCCACTTTCTTGGCATTCTCTACCATCGTAATGTCATGGAAAAATGCTATCTCAACTTTTTTTTTTGTACGAATGCATAACTTGATATATAGTACCTATATCGCAAGTAAAAATGATGTTTTTACTAAATGGTCTATTTTTATCATTTTAGCATTTATAGATATTGAACATGTAAAGGAGAAAAGAAGATACTTTATCTTTCAAAATAATGGTCACAAAAATTGAATAGGGCTAAAATCTACTGTTTTTGGTCCTTCTAAACAATATTTCTTCAAAATCGATTTTTTTTTTATGTTTTAATACCTACATTGCACTTAAACATCTGGAGTGACCCAGAAAAGTAGTTTTAGTGTTTATTACTTTCAGGCGCCGGATTTTCTGTTCAGATTAGTTGTTTATTACTGAAGATATAGCCCGGATACTAAGTAGGCTGGAAAAAACTTTGAAAAATCATATCTCGAAAACATATCCACAAATATTTTCTTAGATAAGATTTTCGAGTTTTCTGGACTTTAATCTAAACGAAAATTATAACGCCACTTGGTGTCTGAAAAATTTTAATTTTTTTGTAAACTAGTGTAATTATGTTCATTTAATTAGATCAGGCTTCAAAAAAGTTTTCAAGTTTTCTCTGTGTGCTCCTTTAAGAAAAAGTTGCTTAAAATAAGAAAGTTTTTTAAAAATTTATAGAAGAATATTTTCATTTAATTTAATAAGAAATAAATTAAAACTTGTAAATTATATAAAATTTGTATTAAAAATCACAAAAACATCACATAAAGAAGTTTTGACCTCCAACCGAAGAATTCCAAAAAATTAAACAAAATTTGTTTTGAAATTTTTTCTCAACCGTTAAAAACAAAATAGTTTTTTTACATACATAGGTTCAAAAAAAAAAATTGAACAAAATTGGTATGCCAATGAAGAGGAAATATCAATCCACATTTCACATAACAATGTTTCTAAAAATTTCATCCACCCGTTTTCAAAAAGTTGATTTTTCAAAAAAAAACGAATAGAATTTTTTTTTATTCTAAAAATTATTTTTTTGAAATTATTTCTTAATTTTTGATTTTAAATTTTTAAATTTTTTTCGTAGAAATCGCTTTCTTCGTTTACAAGAAAAACAGACATTAAAATATTGTTCATAAATTATTTTCGACTATATTTGCAAAATACAAAACAGAATGTGGGCCTTTCCATTTCCATCCTTAAATTGTCTTAAATTGTCCCTGTATGTCCTGATGATAATGCAAGGTATTGATTTTAAAATATCGTCAAATTTGTTGGCTTGCTGATACAATAATATTTTCTAAAATTTTGAATTGAGTCCTTAATTGAGTTAAAAACAATTAATATTTCTAAGAACTTTTATCAGCATCAGCATCCAGTGTCTTCTTGCTAAACAATAAAATAAACTTTTTCAACTTCATTTAAAAAAAAAAACTTAAAACAAAAGGAAAAAGAAAAAAAAAACAAATTGTCAGTTTTCTCTCCCAACTTTTGATTTTTGGTCCTTGAAAAACATTTCATTCTCTTTATTATTTATTCATTCGAGTTTATCCTTTAGGGAAATTTTTAACTTCAAACAAATAAAATAAAAAAAACCAAAGCAGACAATATTTTAATATTCAATAATTTTTTTTTTTAATTGTTAGACTTTTTGAATGCTATAGTATCCTGAGGGGAAAACAAGACATAGAAACTTTTGCAACTTTTTTGATAAAAAATAGACACAAATGTGAGAGTTAGAATATCAGAGATGTGTCCTTCCGTTTTAATTTGAATATGATTGTTTTGTTTTTTTTTTTTTTTTTTTTGAAAGGAAAGCAATACTGCTGAAATTTAATTTCCTTGGTTTAATCCATAAAGTTTATAAAAGTTGAGTTTAAAAAAAATGCATCCAAAGGTATTAGAAAAAAGTTGATATAAGATCCTTTGGGATTCTTAGACTCATTATCAAATATATGTTTTAAAGGACATCTTTGGAATTTCTTAAAAAACATAATATTTCTCAAGAAATAAAGATGAGAATAAAGTTAAGTGCAAGATATACAAAACTTAACTTCTCTCTGGTTTATGAAATCTTTTATTTTTATTTTTTTTTTTTTTGATAAAAAAGTTAAAGCATAAATTATATTCCCTGAACACCAGGATGTGCATGATAGTCCTTTGGGACATAATTTTAGTAATTTTTTTTTTTGTGGCTTTCTCCCCGTTTTAACTGTCACAGAGAATGATGATGATTACCATGAAAGAAATATTTTTTTTATTTTGCTGATGGAATTTTGCTATAATTTTGCATGAAGTGAAGTGTGGAATTAAGTTTTAATATTTTTGGCCATTCCATCATTAAAACAAAATATGTGTATGTGATAAATTCCAAAGTTGTTTTTGACTTTATTTGAGTTGTAAATATTGAATATCCAAACGTACAGCTGATTGACAGTATCACGCTTGGTAAAACACCTCGTACATGTATATATGATTACGTTAACAGTTATAGGCCTCTTATCTTCCTGTTTTCAAAAAAATACTATGCCTATGTTCATGCCTGGATCGAAATCTTTATCTTGACCAAGATTTATGAAAATCAGACTATTACTTTAGGAATTATGGTGGAACACACATGACTCAGAAATGTAAGAAATTATTGATTTAAATTAAATTTATTGATTTAAGCTTAAAATTTCATTTTTACCAGTTTTCTTCTCCCAAATTGTTATTGCCATGGATATCTTTTGCTCAGATTTTACAATTTTACTTAACCACTTTAGAGACCTTTCGTCTTATATGGTTTTCATGTCTCTTAACTGATAAATACACAAATTTCATCATTAAGCTCAGAACTCTCTGAATTAATAGTATTAAATTGAATAATTTTCTTATATTTTTTTTTTGTATTTTGTAAATAATGACAACACGTGTGAACACATTAAAACCACTTCTAGATGCTTATTGTATTCAGTGTAGAGGAGCTTTATTCTTACCCATTTTATCAACATGTGCCTTTGTCATAGTAAACAAAAGCATAACACTTGTGTAATCATGTTCATCACCCCTTTTGGTTTTGTTTTTTTTTTTTCTGTTTTGTCTCAACATGGTAATAAAGTATCGTTTTTATGGAGGGCGTGATGTTTTAGTATTCCAAGGAATATACACTCAAGTGTTATCCTATAGCCTATCATCATACAACACTCTTATATGTCTGTTGTGAAGTGTTTTGATAAATTGGAAGCTTTTGCGGACAGAACGTTTGAGAGGCATATATAATTTTGTTTTGGTTTTTGCGGTTATGCGATCAAAAGATTTTTTCGGTAGAAATGTTTTTCTTAAAAATTAAGATTTCTTAGAAATACTTTTTTGCTGAAAAAAGAAGTCGATTTCTTAGAAAAATATTTCTACTGAAAAATTATGTGATACAAGATTTAATATTTTTTATTTAATTTAATTTCTCTTTAATATTTACAAAGCTGATGAATGTAATTTGTACGCATTGCTTTGACATAAAAATAAGAAAGATTAAGAACAAAAATGCTAAAGAATGTTGATTTTTTTTTTAAATATAGTCAGACTGATACCTAACTTAATTGTGATTTAGATCAACAGGATTCTTAAATCATCTCCTTATTGTGGTTATTTGAATACAATTTTAAATGTGAATTGTCACATAAAAAGACATTACAACACAATGAAACATATTATAACATATTACAAAGCGTTACAACACCTTACAATACAATTCAATAGATTATAACACATTACAACACATTTTAACACATTTGTACACATTGTTACACATTACAACACAACACATTACAACACAACACAACACAACACAACACAACACAACACAACACAACACAACACAACACAACACAACACAACACAACACAACACAACACAACACAACACAACACAACACAACACAACACAACACAACAATAGGTACACATAATCAATTTCACACTCTGATACCCTGATTTGTTGAACATACTATTTTCAAAAAAAGTTTAATTTCAAAAACACAATGCGGTAGAGAATATAAAACAAAGTTTTACTTTGACCTTCTCACAGATAACCTACTCTACCTCTATAATTCGATTAGAAGTTAACTAGTTTACAAGTTATTTCATGGTCAATTAACCAAAACAATGTGAAATCGATTTATTTGGCCTTGCATCCATGCAGTGTAAGCTTATACAAAAACTTTTTGATTGCTTTACATACAAAAACACCATGAAAACAAAAACAACTAAATCAAAGTTACACCAAAAAAAACACTGACTAGTTTTTGCAAATTTAGGTTTAGAATTAAAATATGTTTTCAAATAACCTCGATTGCATTCAAATAGAACTTGCAAAAGAACCTTAAACTTAAAAAAAATAAATAAAAATGATTTATATGAGTTTTAAAATTCATCTAGTACAATTTTTATTGATATGACATCCTCTCAGTTAAAGATTCAGTTTTAAGATTTTGTAACAATGAATAGCTATTTCCTTCAATTTCAAACTTACTCATGGGTATTCTTTTTCTTATGGAATATTTTCTTACAACTTCAAAAATCACAATGCGAGTTAAACCCTTTTCACACAAAAAAAAAAAAAAAATACAAAAACGGATTCAACTCGCTTAAATTGAAAGGATTCCATTTTACAAAAAACAAAAAAAAATACCCCTTAAATTTTGTTGAACGAAAATACTTTGTAATTTATAGTAGAGTAACTAAAGCAAATTATTAGGGAACCCGGCCGAACAGCTCTGATTTTGACGATTTTTTTTTTCAAAGGTAGGTAATTAAAAATACTTTAAAGTCTATAGATTAAAAATTGCCGGTGTTGCCGTATTGTTTTTTAAAATTAAAATTAATTTTTTTTTAACAAAACCATTTTTTTTGCTTAAATTTCATAAAACAAATGATAGCAAAAGATTCTCTAGGTAATTTAAGGAAGATACATAAAAGGCAGTAAGGGACAATCTTCCATCGCTTAAGCGATAAATGCAATTTTCTAACATTCTGACCTCAAACACAAAAAAAATATTTTGAAAACAACGGCAACACCTACAATATTTTAAAATACATTTTTAAAAAGCCAGAAGCTCATTCTTATCTCTTAAATTTAAATCCACTAAATTTAATCAAGACTTTTTGAACAAAAGGTCCTCAAACTCAGAATTAAAAAAAAAAATGTTATTAGAAAAATTTAAAATGACTCTTTTCCAAACTTTTTCTAATAAAATATGAATTTATTTAAAAAAAATGTTTGGCCATAAATATTATCAGTTGAATTTCGAAGCAAAAAATTTAAAATAAATCACACTTTTGAAAAAAAATGAAAAATTACTTCAATTTCAATGGTTTTTTTTTGTTATTAAAACTGAATTTTTGCATTGAAATAATTAATTTTCTCAAAGACTGTGGTAAATAGGAACTTTAAATTTTTGCTATTTAACTTTCAACAGTAAGGGTTATTAAATGAATAAAAAATAATTTTATGTTTAGATGTTGAACTTTAAAAAAAAAATAAGTTACATTTTTTTCAAAACTTTTATTAAAAAAAGTTCTTCGAAAATAAAATACTTTTTATTTTTTTTCATAAACCGTAATACATATTGACATTTCCTTTTATAATTTGAAATCATAATAAATGCGGCCAAAAAAATTTGAAAATAAATGCATTTTATATTACGACCAAGTTTAAAAAACGACATGTTAAAATTTTTTCAATAATTTTTTTTTTCAAAAATCTGAGTTCAATTACCATTCTTTTAAAAACCGTTCATTCAATTAACTTAATTTTAATTTTACATATATGACTTAGCTTCTAGCTTTTAAAAAATGTATATTTGAATTTTGTAGGTGTTGCCGTTGTGTTCAAATATTTTTTTTTGTGTTTGAAGTCAATTAATAAGAAAATTGCATCTATCGCTTGAACTATGGAAGATTGTCCCTCACTCCAATATATTTTTTTTCCTTGAATTTCCTAGACAATCTTTTGGCATCAATTAATTTATGAAATTTAAGAAAAATTTTTGAAAAAAATTTGTTTTTGTTCACAAAAATCTTCAATTAAATTTAAAGAATCAAAACGGCAACACCGGCAATTTTTAATCTATAGACTTTAAAGTATTTTTAATAACCTACGTTTGAAAAAAAAGATCATCAAAATCTAAGCTGTTCGGCCGGGTTCCCTAATATTGCCAATTTTTGAGCTTTAGTTACTCCACTATTATAGTAATTGATGAAAAGGATTTTAAAAAAGGTACCCGATTCTATGGAACTAAGAAAATTTGTGCGTTTAGGTATATCCCCGGAAGTTGGTTTAATGGGGAATTATGAAACCCCTAAATATAGCCTTATACCCTTTTACCAAAACAAATCAAATAGAATAGGATAGAATGGGATGAGCCAGCTATAAAAGCAAAGGTATGTTAGGAGGTACATTTTGTTGAAATGGAAATTGAGTTATGACTCAAACAAAAAGGATGTATTTTTTTTAATTTATCCGTTTGAATACCCTAAAACATGCAGTAACTTAAAACTAATAAGAATATAAACTCAATTTTTTGCATTCACATTAATATAAAATAACTTCCAAATTGACTGTTATTTAAACAGAATTACTATATCAATCCACCAATAATACAAAGAAAAAATCAAAATCCATCAAATAAAAATAAATTGGGAGCCAATAAAAATGGTTTCGTGTCAACAACAATACATTTCGTTTATTATTATTTACTTTGTCAAAAAATGATTGCAATTTAATCCTTATACATGCCACATTTTTGTCTCTGTCATAAATAACAATTTCATGTTAACTGACATTAGTTCTTATAAAACGAAAAACAAAATTGAGGGTAATTGATGATAATTTACTATTTAATTGTATATTATAGCAATGTGAAGTTATTATTATAGGAATGGTTTTTAAAGCAGATTTTTATATATGATGACTTTAATTTAATAAAACAATTTGTTAGACATTTTGCATGTAAATATAGCGAATTTATAATTGAAATGTAAAAAACAAAATATTTTAGCCATCATGTAAAGTCTTTACTACTTTGTCCATTTTTAAGTGAACTGTCTTTCTGTTAAGTGCATTTTATTATCCTCTTGCATAAAAGCTACTTTACATCAAAAAGAAAAATATTATATAATGCTTTAATAACTAACAGGACATTGTGGACATTTTGGACATGCTTTTAACCATAGACAATGTTTTTCTTACTCGACATCATAAGCGACTTAAGGTAATTGTTTCCTTCTTTGTTAGTTGAAAAAAAAAGGTTTGCGACTGCAAAAAAAAAAAAATACAAAAACTGTAGGTATACAAAACATTAAACAGGAAGATGTAATATTTGTAAGCCATATATGACCCAAACATATGTTTCAAAGATGAAATCGGAAGACCCAGGAATAAAGCTTCATATACCATATTTCGATTATGAACTCATGTTCCACATTAATGGGATAGAAGTTCAGAATAAAAATGTATGGAATTTAGTCCCATCTGAAATATCCCACATTGGATTTGTTCTGTTTGTATTAAATGGGTGCGTTCACGTACCGATCCAAGGGATACCTTTGTGTTGTTGTAATTCCATATAAAATCTCAGCTGATCGTAAACATGTGTTGACAAGCAAAAAAGTCCAAAGGTATACTAAAAATTTCTGGATTCTCGTATATATTATGGGAGATTTGAATAACAGCTGATTCGTGTTCACAAACGTATCGTATACTTAGGTATCTGTGCGTACGTGAACGCACCCAATTATTAAATAAAATTATTCCAAATTACTTTAAAAAAAAACATACAAAAGGCCGCGAGGTACTATTAGATACCTCGCGGCCTCGCGGTCATTGGGAAATGCAACACGTGCTTCATTTGGAAATGCCCAAAGTTTGTCATTTTTCCAAATGACCCACGTGGGGCATTTCCAAATAAACCACGTGGGGCATTTCCAAATGACCCACGAGGGGCATTTCAAATGACCCACGTATGGCATTTCAAATGACCCACATGGGGCATTTCCAAATGACCCACGTGGGGCATTTCAAATGACCCAAGTGGGGCATTTACAAATGACCCACGTGGGGCATTTTCAAATGACCCACGTGGGGCATTTCCAAATAACCCACGTGGGGCATTTCAAATGACCCATGTGGGGCATTTCAAATGACCCACGTGGGGCATTTACAAATGACAGACGTGGGGCATTTCCAAATGATCCACATGGGGCATTTCCAAATGACCCACGTGGGGCATTTCAAAATGACCCACGTGGGGCATTTCCAAATGACCCACGTGGGGCATTTCCAAATGACCCATGTGGGGCATTTCCAAATGACCCACGTGGGGCCAAACGACCCATGTGGGGCATTTCCAAATGACCCACGTGGGGCATTTACAAATGACCCATGTGGGGCATTTCCAAATGACCCATGTGGGGCATTTCCAAATGACCCACGTGGGGCATTTCAAATGACCCACGTGGGGCATTTCCAAATGACCCATGTGGGGCATTTCCAAATGACCCACGTGGGGCATTTCCAAATGACCCATGTGGGGCATTTCCAAATGACCCATGTGGGGCATTTCCAAATGACCCATGTGGGGCATTTCCAAATGACCCATGTGGGGCATTTCCAAATGACCCATGTGGGGCATTTCCAAATGACCCATGTGGGGCATTTCCAAATGACCCACGTGGGGCATTTCCAAATGACCCACGTGGGGCATTTCCAAATGACCCATTTGGGGCATTTCCAAATGACCCATGTGGGGCATTTCCAAATGACCCATGTGGGGCATTTCAAATGACATACGTGTGGCATTTCCAAATGACCCACGTGGGGCATTTCCAAATGACCCATGTGGGGCATTTCCAAATGACCCATGTTAGGCATTTCAAATGACATACGTGTAGCATTTCCAAATGACCCACGTGGGGCATTTCCAAATGACCCATGTGGGGCATTTTTAAATGACCCACGTGGGGCATTTCAAATGACCCACGTGGGGCATTTCCAAATGACCCACGTGGGGCATTTCCAAATGACCCACGTGGGGCATTTCCAAATGACCCATGTGGGGCATTTCCAAATGACCCACGTGGGGCATTTCCAAATGAACCATGTGGGGCATTTCAAATGACCCACGTGGGGCATTTACAAATGACCCATGTGGGGCATTTCCAAATGACCCATGTGGGGCATTTCCAAATGACCCATGTGGGGCATTTCCAAATGACCCACGTGGGGCATTTCAAATGACCCACGTGGGGCATTTCCAAATGACCCACGTGGGGCATTTCCAAATGACCCATGTGGGGCATTTCAAATGACCCACGTGGGGCATTTACAAATGACCCATGTGGGGCATTTCCAAATGACCTACGTGGGGCATTTCCAAATGACCCATGTGGGGCATTTCAAATGACCCACGTGGGGCATTTCCAAATGACCCACATGGGGCATTTCCAAATGACCCACGTGGGGCATTTCCAAATGACCCACGTGGGGCATTTCCAAATGACCCACGTAGGGCATTTCAAATGACCCACGTGGGGCATTTCCAAATGACCCACGTGGGGCATTTCCAAATGACCTACGTGGGGCATTTCCAAATGACCCATGTGGGGCATTTCAAATGACCCACGTGGGGCATTTCAAATGACCCACGTGGGGCATTTCCAAATGACCCACGTGGGGCATTTCCAAATGACCCACGTAGGGCATTTCAAATGACCCACGTGGGGCATTTCAAATGACCCACGTGGGGCATTTCCAAATGACCCATGTGGGGCATTTCCAAATGACCCATGTGGGGCATTTCCAAATGACCCATGTGGGGCATTTCCAAATGACCCATGTGGGGCATTTCAAAATGACCCACATGGGGCATTTCCAAATGACCCACGTGGGGCATTTCAAATGACCCACGTGGGGCATTTCAAATGACCCACGTGGGGCATTTCCAAATGACCCACGTGGGGCATTTCCAAATGACCCACGTAGGGCATTTCAAATGACCCATGTGGGGCATTTCCAAATGACCCATGTGGGGCATTTCCAAATGACCCATGTGGGGCATTTCAAAATGACCCACATGGGGCATTTCCAAATGACCCACGTGGGGCATTTCCAAATGACCCACGTGGGGCATTTCAAATGACCCACGTGTTGCATTTCAAATGACCCACGTGGGGCATTTACAAATGACCCATGTGGGGCACTTACAAATGAAATGCCCCAAGTGGGTCATTTGTAAATGCCCCACGTGGTGCATTTCAAATGACCCACGTGGGGCATTTCCAAATGACCCACGTGGGGCATTTACAAATGACCCACGTGGGGCATTTCCAAATGACCCACGTGGGGCATTTCAAATGACCCACATGGGGCATTTCCAAATGACCCACGTGGGGCATTTCCAAATGACCCATGTGGGGCATTTCCAAATGACCCATGTGGGGCATTTCCAAATGACCCATGTGGGGCATTTCCAAATGACCCATGTGGGGCATTTCAAAATGACCCACATGGGGCATTTCCAAATGACCCACATGGGGCATTTCCAAATGACCCACATGGGGCATTTCCAAATGACCCACGTAGGGCATTTCAAATGACCCATGTGGGGCATTTCCAAATGACCCACGTGGGACATTTCCAAATGACCCACGTGGGGCATTTCCAAATGACCCACGTGGGGCATTTCAAATGACCCACGTGTTGCATTTCAAATGACCCACGTGGGGCATTTACAAATGACCCATGTGGGGCACTTACAAATGAAATGCCCCAAGTGGGTCATTTGTAAATGCCCCACGTGGTGCATTTCAAATGACACACGTGGGGCATTTCCAAATGACCCACGTGGGGCATTTACAAATGACCCACGTGGGGCATTTCCAAATGACCCACGTGGGGCATTTCAAATGACCCACGTGGGGCATTTCAAATGACCCACATGGGGCATTTCCAAATGACCCACGTGGGGCATTTCCAAATGACCCATGTGGGGCATTTAAAAATGACCCACGTGGGGCATTTCAAATGACCCACGTGGGGCATTTCAAATGACCCACGTGGGGCATTTCCAAATGACCCACGTGGGGCATTTTCAAATGACCCACGTGGGGCATTTCCAAATAACCCATGTGGGGCATTTCAAATGACCCATGTGGGGCATTTCCAAATGACCCACGTGGGGCATTTCAAATGACCCAAGTGGGGCATTTACAAATGACCCACGTGGGGCATTTTCAAATGACCCACGTGGGTCATTTCCAAATAACCCATGTGGGGCATTTCAAATGACCCATGTGGGGCATTTCAAATGACCCACGTGGGGCATTTACAAATGACACACGTGGGGCATTTCCAAATGATCCACATGGGGCATTTCCAAATGACCCATGTGGGGCATTTCCAAATGACCCATGTGGGGCATTTCAAATGACCCACGTGGGGCATTTACAAATGACCCATGTGGGGCATTTCCAAATGACCCATGTGGGGCATTTCAAATTACATACGTGTGGCATTTCCAAATGACCCACGTGGGGCATTTCCAAATGACCCATGTGGGGCATTTCCAAATGACCCATGTGGGGCATTTCAAATGACATACGTGTGGCATTTCCAAATGACCCACGTGGGGCATTTCCAAATGACCCATGTGGGGCATTTTTAAATGACCCACGTGGGGCATTTCAAATGACCCACGTGGGGCATTTCCAAATGACCCACGTGGGGCATTTCCAAATGACCCATGTGGGGCATTTCCAAATGACCCATGTGGGGCATTTCCAAATGACCCACGTGGGGCATTTCCAAATGACCCATGTGGGGCATTTCAAATGACCCACGTGGGGCATTTACAAATGACCCATGTGGGGCATTTCCAAATGACCCATGTGGGGCATTTCCAAATGACCCACGTGGGGCATTTCCAAATGACCCACGTGGGGCATTTCCAAATGACCCATGTGGGGCATTTCCAAATGACCCACGTGCGGCATTTCAAATGACCCACGTGGGGCATTTCAAATGACCCACGTGGGGCATTTCAAATGACCCACGTGGGGCATTTCAAATGACCCACGTGGGGCATTTCCAAATGACCCAAGTATGGCATTTCCAAATGACCCATGTGGGGCATTTCCTAATGACCCACGTGGGGCATTTCAAATGACCCACGTGGGGCATTTCCAAATGACCCATGTGGGGCATTTCCAAATGACCCACGTGGGGCGTTTCCAAATGACCCATGTGGGGCATTTCAAATGACCCACGTGGGGCATTTCCTAATGACCCACGTGGGGCATTTCAAATGACCCATGTGGGGCATTTCCAAATGACCCATGTGGGGCATTTCCAAATGACCCACGTGGGGCATTTCCAAATGACCCATGTGGGGCATTTCAAATGACCCACATGGGGCATTTACAAATGACCCATGTGGGGCATTTCCAAATGACCCATGTGGGGCATTTCCAAATGACCCACGTGGGGCATTTCCAAATGACCCACGTGGGGCATTTCCAAATGACCCATGTGGGGCATTTCCAAATGACCCACGTGCGGCATTTCAAATGACCCACGTGGGGCATTTCAAATGACCCACGTGGGGCATTTCAAATGACCCACGTGGGGCATTTCAAATGACCCACGTGGGGCATTTCAAATGACCCACGTGGGGCATTTCAAATGACCCACGTGGGGCATTTCAAATGACCCACGTGGGGCATTTCCAAATGACCCACGTGGGGCATTTCCAAATGACCCATGTGGGGCATTTCAAATGACCCACGTGGGGCATTTCCAAATGACCCACGTGGGGCATTTCCAAATGACCCATGTGGGGCATTTCCTAATGACCCACGTGGGGCATTTCAAATGACCCACGTGGGGCATTTCAAATGACCCACGTGGGGCATTTCAAATGACCCACGTGGGCCATTTCCAAATGACCCATGTGGGGCATTTCCAAATGACCCATGTGGGGCATTTCCAAATGACATTTGCCCCACGTGGGGCATTTCCAAATGACCCACGTGGGGCATTTCCAAATGACCCACGTGGGGCATTTCCAAATGACCCACGTAGGGCATTTCAAATGACCCACGTGGGGCATTTCAAATGACCCACGTGGGCCATTTCCAAATGACCCATGTGGGGCATTTCCAAATGACCCATGTGGGGCATTTCCAAATGACCCATGTGGGGCATTTCCAAATGACCCATGTGGGGCATTTCCAAATGACCCATGTGGGGCATTTCCAAATGACCCATGTGGGGCATTTCAAAATGACCCACATGGGGCATTTCCAAATGACCCACGTGGGGCATTTACAAATGACCTACGTGGGGCATTTCCAAATGACCCATGTGGGGCATTTCAAATGACCCATGTGGGGCATTTCCAAATGACCCATGTGGGGCATTACCAAATGACCCACGTGGGGCATTTCCAAATGAGCCATGTGGGGCATTTCCAAATGACCCATGTGGGGCATTTCCAAATGACCCACGTGGGGCATTTCAAATGACATACGTGGGGCATTTACAAATGCCCCAAGTGGGTCATTTGTAAATGCCCCACGTGGTGCATTTCAAATGACCCACGTGGGGCATTTCCAAATGACCCACGTGGGGCATTTCCAAATGACCCACGTGGGGCATTTCCAAATGACCCACGTGGGGCATTTCCAAATGACCCACGTGGGGCATTTCCAAATGACCCATGTGGGGCATTTCCAAATGACCCACGTGGGGCATTTCAAATGACCCACGTGGGGCATTTCAAATGACCCACGTGGGGCATTTCCAAATGACCCACGTGGGGCATTTCCAAATGACCCACGTGGGGCATTTCCAAATGACCCACGTAGGGCATTTCAAATGACCCAAGTGGGCCATTTTCAAATGAACCATGTGGGGCATTTCCAAATGACCCATGTGGGGCATTTCCAAATGACCCACGTGGGGCATTTCAAATGACCCATGTGGGGCATTTCCAAATGACCCACGTGGGGCATTTCAAATGACCCACGTGGGGCATTTCCAAATGACCCACGTGGGGCATTTCCAAATGACCCACGTGGGGCATTTCCAAATGACCCACGTGGGGCATTTCCAAATGACCCATGTGGGGCATTTCCAAATGACCCACGTGGGGCATTTCAAATGACCCACGTGGGGCATTTCAAATGACCCACGTGGGGCATTTCCAAATGACCCACGTGGGGCATTTCCAAATGACCCACGTGGGGCATTTCCAAATGACCCACGTGGGGCATTTCCAAATGACCCACGTAGGGCATTTCAAATGACCCACGTGGGGCATTTCCAAATGACCCATGTGGGGCATTTCCAAATGACCCATGTGGGGCATTTCCAAATGACCCATGTGGGGCATTTCCAAATGACCCATGTGGGGCATTTCAAAATGACCCACATGGGGCATTTCCAAATGACCCACATGGGGCATTTCCAAATGACCCACGTAGGGCATTTCAAATGACCCACGTGGGGCATTTCAAATGACCCACGTGGGGCATTTCAAATGACCCACGTGGGGCATTTCCAAATGACCCATGTGGGATATTTCCAAATGACCCACGTGGGGCATTTCCAAATGACCCACGTGGGGCATTTCCAAATGACCCACGTGGGGCATTTCCAAATGACCCACGTGGGGCATTTTCAAATGACCTACGTGGGGCATTTCCAAATGACCCACGTGGGGCATTTCCAAATGACCCACGTGGGGCATTTCCAAATAACCCACGTGGGGCATTTCCAAATGACCCACGTGGGGCATTTTCAAATGACCTACGTGGGGCATTTCCAAATGACCCATGTGGGGCATTTCAAATGACCCATGTGGGGCATTTCCAAATGACCCATGTGGGGCATTTCCAAATGACCCACGTGGGGCATTTCCAAATGAGCCATGTGGGGCATTTCCAAATGAGCCATGTGGGGCATTTCCAAATGACCCATGTGGGGCATTTCAAATGACATACGTGTGGCATTTCCAAATGACCCACGTGGGGCATTTACAAATGACCCATGTGGGGCATTTCCAAATGACCCATGTGGGGCATTTCAAATGACATACGTGTGGCATTTCCAAATGACCCACGTGGGGCATTTCCAAATGACCCATGTGGGGCATTTTTAAATGACCCACGTGGGGCATTTCAAATGACCCACGTGGGGCATTTCCAAATGACCCACGTGGGGCATTTCCAAATGACCCATGTGGGGCATTTCCAAATGACCCACGTGGGGCATTTCCAAATGACCCATGTGGGGCATTTCAAATGACCCACGTGGGGAATTTACAAATGACCCATGTGGGGCATTTCCAAATGACCCATGTGGGGCATTTCCAAATGACCCACGTGGGGCATTTCAAATGACCCACGTGGGGCATTTCCAAATGACCCACGTGGGGCATTTCCAAATGACCCATGTGGGGCATTTCAAATGACCCACGTGGGGCATTTACAAATGACCCATGTGGGGCATTTCCAAATGACCCATGTGGGGCATTTCCAAATGACCCACGTGGGGCATTTCCAAATGACCCATGTGGGGCATTTTCAAATGACCCACGTGGGGCATTTCCAAATGACCCATGTGGGGCATTTCCAAATGACCCACGTGGGGCATTTCAAATGACCCACGTGGGGCATTTCAAATGACCCACGTGGGGCATTTCAAATGACCCACGTGGGGCATTTCAAATGACCCACGTGAGGCATTTCCAAATGACCCACGTGGGGCATTTCCAAATGACCCACATGGGGCATTTCCAAATGACCCACGTGGGGCATTTCCAAATGACCCACGTGGGGCATTTCCAAATGACCCACGTGGGGCATTTCCAAATGACCTACGTGTTTCATTTCCAAATGACCCACGTGGGGCATTTCCAAATGACCCATGTGGGGCATTTCATATGACCCACGTGGGGCATTTCCAAATGACCCACATGGGGCATTTCCAAATGACCCACGTGGGGCATTTCCAAATGACCCATGTGGGGCATTTCCAAATGACCCACGTGGGGCATTTCAAATGACCCACGTGGGGCTTTTCCAAATGACCCACGTGGGGCATTTCCAAATGACCCACGTGGGGCATTTCCAAATGACCCACGTAGGGCATTTCAAATGACCCACGTGGGGCATTTCAAATGACCCAAGTGGGCCATTTTCAAATGACCCATGTGGGGCATTTCCAAATGACCCATGTGGGGCATTTCCAAATGACCCATGTGGGGCATTTCCAAATGACCCATGTGGGGCATTTCCAAATGACCCATGTGGGGCATTTCCAAATGACCCATGTGGGGCATTTCAAAATGACCCACCTGGGGCATTTCCAAATGACCCACGTGGGGCATTTACAAATGACCCACGTGGGTCATTTCAAATGACCCACGTGGGGCATTTACAAATGTCATTTGAAATGCCCCACGTGGGTCATTTGTAAATGCCCCACGTGGGTCATTTGAAATGCCCCACGTGGGTCATTTGAAATGCCCCACGTGGGTCATTTGTAAATGCTTCACGTGGGGCATTTCAAATGACCCACGTGGGGCATTTCCAAATGACCCACGTGGGGCATTTACAAATGACCAACGTGGGTCATTTGAAATGCCCCACGTGGGTCATTTGGAAATGCCCCACATGGGTCATTTGGAAATGCTTCACATGGGTCATTTGGAAATGCCCCACGTGGGTCATTTGGAAATGCCCCATGTGCGTCATTTGAAATGCCCCAAGTGGGTCATTTGAAATGCCCCACGTGGGTCATTTGGAAATGACCCACGTGGGGCATTTCATTTGTAAATGCCCCACGTGGGTCATTTGAAATGCCCCACGTGGGTCATTTGTAAATGCCCCACGTGGGTCATTTGAAATGCCCCACGTGGGTCATTTGAAATGCCCCACGTGGGTCATTTGTAAATGCCCCACGTGGGGCATTTACAAATGACCCACGTGGGGCATTTACAAATGAAATGCCCCAAGTGGGTCATTTGTAAATGCCCCACGTGGGGCATTTCCAAATGACCCACGTGGGGCATTTACAAATGACCCACGTGGGGCATTTCCAAATAACCCACGTGGGGCATTTACAAATGACCCACGTGGGGCATTTACAAATGACCCACGTGGGGCATTTACAAATGACGCACATGGGGCATTTCCAAATGACCCACGTGGGGCATTTCCAAATGACCCATGTGGGGCATTTCCAAATGACCCACGTGGGGCATTTACAAATGACGCACATGGGGCATTTCCAAATGACCCACGTGGGGCATTTCCAAATGACCCATGTGGGGCATTTCCAAATGACCCATGTGGGGCATTTCCAAATGACCCATGTGGGGCATTTACAAATGACCCACGTGGGGCATTTCAAATGACCCACGTGGGGCATTTCAAATGACCCATGTGGGGCATTTCCAAATGACCCATGTGGGGCATTTCCAAATGACCCATGTGGGGCATTTACAAATGACCCACGTGGGGCATTTCAAATGACCCACATGGGGCATTTACAAATGACCCACGTGGGGCATTTCCAAATGACCCACGTGGGGCATTTCAAATGACCCACGTGGGGCATTTCAAATGACCCACGTGGGGCATTTCAAATGACCCACGTGGGGCATTTCAAATGACCCACATGGGGCATTTCAAATGACCCACGTGGGGCATTTCAAATGACCCACGTGGGGCATTTCCAAATGACCCATGTGGGGCATTTCCAAATGACCCATGTGGGGCATTTCCAAATGACCCATGTGGGGCATTTCAAAATGACCCATATGGGGCATTTCCAAATGACCCACATGGGGCATTTCCAAATGACCCATGTGGGGCATTTCAAATGACCCACGTGGGGCATTTACAAATGACCCACGTGGGGCATTTCAAATGAACCACGTGGGGCATTTACAAATGACCCACGTGGGGCATTTCAAAATGACCTACGTGGGGCATTTACAAATGACCCACGTGGGGCATTTCAAATGACCCACGTGGGGCATTTACAAATGACCCACGTGGGGCATTTCCAAATGACCCACGTGGGGCATTTCCAAATGACCCATGTGGGGCATTTCCAAATGACCCATGTGGGGCATTTCCAAATGACCCATGTGGGGCATTTCAAATGACCCACGTGGGGCATTTACAAATGACCCACGTGGGGCATTTCCAAATGACCCACGTGGGGCATTTCAAATGACCCACATGGGGCATTTCAAATGACCCACGTGGGGCATTTCAAATGACCCACGTGGGGCATTTCCAAATGACCCATGTATGGCATTTCCAAATGACCCATGTGGGGCATTTCCAAATGACCCATGTGGGGCATTTCCAAATGACCCATGTGGGGCATTTCCAAATGACCCACATGGGGCATTTCCAAATGACCCACGTTAGGCATTTCAAATGACCCACGTGGGGCATTTCAAATGACCCACGTGGGGCATTTCCAAATGACCCATGTGGGGCATTTCCAAATGACCCATGTGGGGCATTTCAAAATGACCTACGTGGGGCATTTCAAAATGACCTACGTGGGGCATTTCCAAATGACCCACGTGGGGCATTTCCAAATGACCCATGTGGGGCATTTCCAAATGACCCATGTGGGGCATTTCCAAATGACCCATGTGGGGCATTTCCAAATGACCCACATGGGGCATTTCCAAATGACCCACGTTAGGCATTTCAAATGACCCACGTGGGGCATTTCAAATGACCCACGTGGGGCATTTCAAATGACCCACATGGGGCATTTCCAAATGACCCACGTGGGGCATTTCAAATAACCCACGTGGGGCATTTACAAATGACCCACGTGGGGCATTTCAAATGACCCACGTGGGGCATTTACAAATGACCCATGTGGGGCACTTACAAATGAAATGCCCCAAGTGGGTCATTGGTAAATGCCCCACGTGGGGCATTTACAAATGACCCACGTGGGGCATTTACAAATGACCCACGTGGGGCATTTACAAATGACCCACGTGGGGCATTTCCAAATGACCCACGTGGGGCATTTCAAATGACCCACGTGGAGCATTTCAAATGACCCACGTGGGGCATTTCAAATGACCCACGTGGGGCATTTCAAGTTTCCCACATGGGGCATTTCCAAATGACCCACATGGGGCATTTCCAAATGACCCACGTGGGGCATTTCCAAATGACCCATGTGGGGCATTTCAAAATGACCCATGTGGGGCATTTCCAAATGACCCACGTGGGGCATTTCCAAATGACCCACGTGGGGCATTTCCAAATGACCCATGTGGGGCATTTCAAATGACCCACGTGGGGCATTTACAAATGACCCATGTGGGGCATTTCCAAATGACCCACGTGGGGCATTTTCAAATGACCCATGTGGGGCATTTCAAATAACCCACGTGGGGCATTTAAAAATTACCCACGTGGGGCATTTCCAAATGACCCATGTGGGGCATTTCAAATGACCCACGTGGGGCATTTCCAAATGACCCATGTGGGGCATTTCAAATGACCCACGTGGGGCATTTCCAAATGACCCACGTGGGGCATTTTCAAATGACCCACGTGGGGCATTTTCAAATTACCCACAGGGGGCATTTCAAATTACCCACGTGGGGCATTTCCAAATGACCCATGTGGGGCATTTCAAATGACCCACGTGGGGCATTTCCGCTTCGCGTTTCGGTTCTGAAATTTGAGTAGATTCTCATGTCAACAAATTTTTTTCCGTTTCGCTTCTAATGTTGGCCTTATTTTACTTGGCGTTATTTCATAGCATCATTATCCATATAATTGCTTATATCCACAAGATGTAGTTACATAATTAAGAATTCCGTCCAAGCAACTTCAATTGAAGGAAAAACTCTATAATCGTTTGTTTTGAAAAAGAATACAACGTCGTTTTATAAAAATAAAATATTTTGGTAAAACTAAACCTTCTATTTCCATATACATACATAAAAATATTGCTTAATATGAATTCAAATGGTTCTTAAAATATTCAGAAATCAAATTTTTTTCTACAGTTTTGGTGGGTAATAATTCGACAAAAAAATTGGTGTAGTAAATTCCCTTCCACGGTGAGAATTTATTCCACTTCAAAAAGTGTAATAGATTCCCACTTGAAGTGGAATAAATTCCCATGTGGAGCAGATTCCCGTGGAATTATTTCCCTGCACCATGTGGGGCATTTCCAAATGACCCATGTGGGGCATTTCCAAATGACCCATAAGGGGCATTTCCAAATGACCCACATGGGGCATTTCCAAATGACCCATGTGGGGCATTTCCAAATGACCCATGTGGGGCATTTCCAAATGACCCACGTGGGGCATTTAAAGCATTTCAAATGACCCACGTCTATATTTATAGTAAAAATTGTAATTAATTAAAGAATTTAAAAAAAAATAAAAATATTTATTAAATTTTTATTTTTAAATTAAAAATCTGTCTTTTGGTGTTATTTGGACTTTTACAACCGAGTTTTAGCTGCTTTCTTCGGGTTCACCCTGGCCCCGCTAAGTCCTACCCCAGCTGAAAAGAAAAAGCATCACAAATTGGCGCCCGAGCAGGGCATTTATTAGTTACCCACGTGGGGCATTTCCCAATGACATTTTAAAAAGCTCCATGTGGGGCATCTGGAAATGATCCACGTTGTTGTGGGGACCCCCTTATTCTCTAGGCTGGGGGCTATTAGAAAATAATACTATAAGTTCACTTTTGTGGAAATATTCAATTAGTCTGTTTCCAAAAAAAAAGTATCGTTTTATCTATTTCTTGTGGTGTATTTTTGTTTCTATGTTATTATTTCTAATTTATTCTAAAAAAACCACAAACACATCAAAGATTTGAATATTTTAATCCTCATTAAAATTAAATTAGAAATTTATGAAAACACAAAATAAAACATACGTGTGTGCTTCTTCTTAATTTCGAATGGCACGTCTACCAGCTTAAATCAATAAGACATGATAAAATAACACAAATACATTGAAATAGGGATTGGGGGAGGGGAATGTAGTTGAAATTGAATAATACCTCAATTATGTCAAACATAAAAGTTCACACGTTGTATATAAATAGTCGATAATTTATGTGACATCTGTATAAATGTATGTCTTTTTGACATATGAATCTAATTATATCATCACTCGTCAATATAATTGAACTTTTTTTTTTTTAATTTGAAACGTAGACTTTAAGAAACAAGGAAATAGAAGAATTTGAATTCATCAAACTTTGGCCAAATTTTTGACATTTGATTTCTTTAACCCTTCTCTACTCTTTTCCTTTTTAAATTCAAAAATTGACGAAATGGCAATAAAACAAGTTTTTACTTCGAACAAAAACAATAACAACAACATCAAAAACATTCAATAGAAAATTTTGTTTACTTTAAAATAAGTTAATAGAACTCAGCCCATCGGCCTACAAATAAGACGACAGAGGCAATTTATTGGTTTAATTTGTGTGCAGGGAGTCAAAAAACGTGACACAAACGATTTTCCTCAAGGGGCTTCTAAAATCCCTTTTATAACCATTAAAAGCCACCTTGTACTTAGCTATAGAGTTATAGATAGAGTTTTTGGGTGAATTGAAATTGATGGATTTCCTAAAACAAGAAGTAAACATGGGTGTATTGTGTAGTATATGTATGAGATTAAGAAAGGCTGGACAAGGACATAATATTTTATAACATTAGAAGGAACTAGATGGGCTGGCAAAACAGGATGTTTATGGGTCGGGATAATGGCATAGTGACCTAGTTTTTGTTTTTAGTGATTTAAAGGATATTTTTTTTTTCTGCAAAAAAAAAAGAAAGCTGGAAATGAATATTTTTGTAATTTGTAATCATATTAATAGCTTTTGATTTTTTGATAATAGAACATGTTTAAAAAAGTTATGAATGTCTTCCTATTTACTTGCTCTATAGGGCAAGTATTGGTTTCGTGTCGAAAAATAAATTTGAGGTTTTAATCAAAACCAACATTACGATGATGGAGAATTCCAAAAAAGTTGGTCTGTGCGGTTGTGCGTCCATCTGTACACTTTTCCACAGCCTAAACACGTGGATAGATTTTCTTCAAATGTGGTACAGATGATTTAAATGGAATTCTGAAAGTTGTTTTTTTTTTTTGTTTTTTTATATCTCCCATAGGTACAAATTTTTCAATTTAAACCACATAACTCAAAAACGGCTTTAACGATGTTGATTAAACTTTGCAGACGTAATATTCAAAGCTATTGCAATAAAATTGCATTTTTATTTTTTGCAAAAAAAGTCAAATACAAAAATTTTTTTTTTTCATATAAAAAAATTTGCCCTCAACTTCAACAAAATTTCTTTAAAATTTATATAAAGACAGCTCGTAAAATCTACAAGTAAACTAACATAAAAGTGCTTTGAATTGCAAGAGCAAGTACGTGCGACCCCAGTAGTGCATTTCATTTTTGACGTGATAACGTCTTGTAAATCGATGAACCATGGCAGCCACCTCAAAAAAGTGACGCCGTTTTCTAGCGTTTTCTAGCGCAGTGCGGCAAAAAATTTAAATTCAAAATTAAAAATAAACTATTAGAGATACAAAAACCTCCTATAGCTTATTTGAAAGATAATAACCTAAAGCTTAATCCAAATGAAGGATTTTTAAAAATCCCGTCACTTAATAGTGTAAACAGGGGTAAAACGAAAAGATGAAATTTGGGCTAAAATCTAAACGCGTGGTCGTAGAGATAAGATTCTTTTTGTTATAGATAGAGGAGACTGATTTAAGGATAACTGCATTTAAGAAAAAATTCTAAAAAACTCTGGAACTCCGCTATAACGTTTTGTTTGAACGTTGATCAGGTGTTGTGGGTATGACAAAATGTTGATTATGGGTAGGGGAATTTTTTTTGACAATTCTAAAGGTTCCAGGTGAAATATGCAGGAAAAAAAATTAAGCGTCTCATACGGATTTTTTTCCAACTCTCTGCGTTTCGAAATATGAATTTTTGAAAAATACCTACTTTTTTAGGGGTATTTTTGGGTAGTTTTTTATTATAAGCTTTTTTTTAGCGTTCAAAAAATCTCAAGTTATATGGGACATGTAGGACTGAAAAATGCGCATACATGTGCAAAAAATTGGAATCGTTAAAAGAGTTTTGACTGAATACGGAGAAAAATAAGTTTTTAAAAAACGGGTTTTTGGCCGTTTTTAACCGATTTTCATGGTTTTTTATTTTTACTTTTTTTTCTTTAATAGATAGAGGAATATTATATATGAAGTAATGATAGACCATGTTTACGACTATATGTGTGCGAAATTTCAATCGTTTTCGTAAACACAATTTTGAGATAACGGTAAAATAAAATTTTAGAATTAAACAGGTCATAACTTTTTACCAAGAGCAGATAGAAATTTGACTAAACACTTATGAGCATCCTGATACAATTACCTTTCAATTGGTATATCACACATTACGCTAGACTAACTACAAGCCACACAATGGTAAATCAAGAAACTTGCGAAAAACATCATACCACCAGTGGAAATCTGTTGCGCCATGAACAGCCACCAGTGTGGGAAGTACCGTAATCTCAGTCTGGAAATTCCACATGGTTGACTTTAAAAAATTCTAACTTCTTTTGTAGGCATCTTTGAAATGAGATTGATACGTCATTTGAAAGGTGAAACAATAAGCTTTCACATTATGAAATTTCATCGGGTTTAAAAAATTCTAGCTCTTTTTGTAGATGTCTCATAGACTTGATCTATATACATATATATTTTTAGCTAAGACAATAAGCTTTCAGATGGTGTAAACATTTTTATAGATTGTTAAAAAAATGGATTTAGGGCCGGTTTGTTGACACTCGATTATGTTTTAATCAACGATTTTTATATGGAATAATCCTTGATTAAAAGATAATCGACTGTGAACAAACTGGCCCTTAATAGCGTGAGAAGATAAATTTACATGTTTTCTTTGCTTTTTATTAATGAAAATGATTGTTTTAAATAAATTATTTTAATACTTTTTGGTTATTATTATTTAGAAGAAATATTTGGCTTTTTAATGGTATAATTTTTTTTTGTGAGCTTTCAAAATAAAAAAAAATTAATATAATGGGAAAAGAAAAAGGTATTTTTTTTTAGCTTTTTCTTATAAATTATGACTGTTTAAAATAAATAAACCCTTCAAATGGCTCATTTTTTCTTACGACGTTATCACGTAAAATCATCGTCCGTAAACCGGCTTTACAGACAACCTCTTTTTAATACATACCTAGTTGAAAAACAAATAAAATCGGTAGAAAATTAACAATGCTAGAAATTTTGTTGTGACGATAAACCCGATGATGAATTTTTACTACCAATATTGTAATTCTAATGATTTGGTTGTTTATTTTTTTTAACACCACCTTAAAGAAAAATAAAAATTTTTTCATCATTTTTTTTCAAAAATAATCATTTTTAGCAAAAAAACAAAACCGACTTCCATGGATCAAAACTGGGTTTTATGGTTTTTAAAATAGTTCCTATGGACGAAATTGAAATGGGACCACACTGCTGCCACCAGCTTTCCAATACAAAAAGAATTATCAAAATTGGTTCACTCTCAGTCCAAAGTTATGCGGTAACAAACATAAAAAAAAACAAAAAAAAAAAAAATACAGACGAATTGAATACCTCCTCCTTTTTGGAAGTCGGTAAAAAAAAAATTCAAAAAAACTGTAGGTATTTTGCTTTAAAAAACATCCAAGTCTTAAAACAAAAAAGTAGATTTGCACAAAATTAAAAAAAAAAAAACACAATTATTTTTACTGATGATTGAAATTTAAAAATTGTAGATTTATACATTTTGTCTCAATAATTTTAGGGTTTGTAAAAAATAAGATTATTATTCGATATAAAAAATTAAAACGAAAACTTTTTGTGTCGAAGTACAAAGGTCTATGAAAGTTTTTTAAACAATTGATAAGATTTATTAAACAAAGTGCACTAAAGTGTTTTTCTCAAAATCGTAGAATTATCATCTAAGTAAAAAAAAATAACTTTTTTTTTTCAAATTGGAAGCTGGTTAATGGCTTTGTTACGTTGCATGAAGTTGAATTTTGGCACTTTCTAGTCGAAAAAGTTATGAATTTTTTTTTTAATGTAAAAGTTTTTTGTCACAAAACAATATATAACCCCAAAATAATTTAAATACTTTTTATGTAATTATTCATAAAAGAATATTTTTTAAAATAATTTAAAAATCTAATTAAATTTAAAGAAAAATAATTTTTTTTATTAGACATAAAAAATATCTTTTTAAATGGATTTAATATCCAAATTTTATAAAAAACAAACAATTTTTAGAAGAAATAATTTGAACCATTGAAGCATTTTTTTTAAAGATTTTCAATGTCTTTATACAAGATTGTCAAAAGTTCTCCAAAATAAAAATGGTATGAAATTCTTAAAAAATTAGGTACTTTTTGCAAAAAATACCAAAAGCAAAAAAAACTACTAATAATTATTTTTTGAAAATTATTTATTAATTTTTATAGAGATAAAATGACATAAACGATTCTGTACAAAAAAAAAATGAGAAAGTCAGAAATCCAAAAAATGGTTCTTATGACAACACAAACAATTGAATCGTTTATTTCAGAAGCAGCATAAGTCCACTTTTTCCAAAAATTTTTTTTTGGAAATTTCTCATTTATGTATAGTTATTCATCTTCTGAAAAAAAATCAAGTATGTCAGACCCCCCAAAATACGAAAACTGAAAGAAAAGGGTTCAAAATATATGGAAAATTTTCACCCGGTGACAACATTTTTGACTGTTAAATACATGACTTTTTACCAGTTTTAAATTATTTTGGCAGCAATCTTGACACTCACCCCCTTTTGTTATATATCTATAAAAAGGTAAAGAATTACTCTATCTATATCTATTAAATTCATTAAAATTGTACTCAGGATTCAAAAGTTATAGCCAGATTTCTGGTGGTGGTAGCATTTTTAACTCTTGAATAATATGACATTTTACCAGTTTTAAATTATTTTGGCAAACATCCTGACACGCAAGCCTTTGAGTTATACATCTATAAAAAGGTAAAGATTTACTCTATCTACTGCTATTTAATTTATTAAAATCGAAAGTACGGTTCAAAAACTATAGCTAAATAAAAACAAAAGTTTTACCACAAAAATTTCGTTTATTTCAGAAACGACATAAGTCCACCGACTTTAAAACCTTAAAAACCCGCAAAGACCTAAAAAAAAGTTTATATTTTAAAGGTTTCTAAATGCATCTTAGGCTAGATTATAATTCGGCATACTCTAAATTTGAAGTGTTGTGGAATTTTAAGTAAAAAACAGTTTTTTGTTGCTCCTGAAAAGTTTATGCTCATGGAATTATGTCGTTTCTGAAATAAACCATTCAATTTATCTTGTTTTTGTTTTGCGATAGTTTTTTTTTTACGTAATACGAATACATGAACTGCTTGTACATTTCAAATTTGAAGACAACATGCTGGAGTATCTCTAAAAACTGAATTGTTTAAGCAAAATGTTGGACCAATATTTGTGATTTGGAATGGCACCTTTTGAATGTATATTCCATTAGTGGTATGATAAAAAATTGACTTTCACTCCATCTGAATCGACATCCAAGGGCAATAATCAATGTATATTTACATATTTATTCAAACATAAGTACAAAAAACAACAAATTTTTTTCATCCTTTAATTTTATATGAAAAACACCCAAACAAAAAATCACCAATGAAACTATCTACATATCTAAACCTATAGCGCACAAAAAAAAAATGTTTAAACAAAAGTTCAGATACAGACAAATCGATTAAAATTTATTTTCACTCGCAGCCTTGACATCTTTAGACTTTTTTTGCTTCATCGTTTTGTTTGGTGCTGAAAATGTTTTCCTATCAAATAATTGCATGTGTCAGATCCAATTTTATCAAACACATCAACATCACAATCCACACTCTAGACTTTCCATGGTTCCTGGCTGGGATTGTAGATATTCAGCACTTTAACGTGCTAACTAAGTGATTCAATAATATATAAAAAAAAGTCACAAATTGTGAAAAAAATCGAATAAATTATGCAAACTTGCACGCCACTGGTTTCACACGTTCAAGCCATATTCAATTTTTAAACTTGCAATATCAAATTCACCTACAAAACATAGTGATTGGTTATGAGTCGTCGTCCTTGTTCTTTTTGTATAGGCATAGGCTAGGCGTGTTGTCGAGTTTGGGAGAGTCGGTGAAGGTTGTCGGTTGTAGGTCTAGTTATTTTGAATTTCAAAAAATATAACCCATCACTTCACATCACAACACAAAACACATCGAATGCACCTGAAAACTAAAGTGTTGGTTCACATCATTGCATCGTGTCGGAAAAAGGGTGTTCTCCTGGATCGGGATGAGTCCTTGTTTTTTTTTTTCTTCAACTATTTCATGTATGCAGGTAAGGTGCCATGTCAATGCACCCAAGAGGCCGTCTGGTGAATTTATATAGTATATTTTGAGTGATTTTAAGGATGAATATTTTTCAATAGAATTCTGCTTCAACATGCATGTAATCGAATTAAATGGAAATGGAAATACATATAATGAAAGCAAAATTCGCCCTAGTCATTTTTTGGGATATTTTCATATTCGACTAGACATATACGAGCTTTATGTGTGAAAGGTATACCTACAACACATGTGTGGCAACACTCTCTCTATACTAGAAATTTAATTTCATAAATTTTTGTGTTTTTTCTTGTGAAAATGATGAGAGTGGATTGAAGCCACAAAAAGTAGTTGATCCAAATAAATTTCAAATTAGGTAAATTTAATTTTAAAATTTTATATATAAACTAGTTTTCGAATTGAAGCCTCAAAAATGCAGAGTAATTTTATTAAATTTTCTATAATATTCATTTCATCATCAGTGTTGTGCTGTTGAAGTTGTTGATACGAACATAAAACCTAACGGACGAGTGCCAGATACTTGCACATGAACGATTTGCATTAAATAGTATAATGCTATAAACATTTCTTACCTTTTATTCTTTATTTAGTCTTAAATTAGTATATTATTTTTGATAAATTTTAATATAATCTTCAGTTTTTGTTTATTAAGAATTTTTTAATTTAATTTAAACACAAATGCCCATCATTTTTTATTAAAAAAGTTGGCAGTTTTTTTCGTATTTTCTATACAAATCTCTTCTAGTATAGCAATAAAATTTTCATTACTTTTTGTTAGAAAATATATGAATAGTTTTGACGGCAAAATGCAAGAAAAGCGTACAATTTTTTTTTTTTTAATAAAAAAAAATTATCAACAAAATATATTTTTGTTATGTTATGAAATATTACTTCCTTTTTAGCTGAATATGGAAATTTTGGAGCGATTTTTTATTAAAACGGAGCCAATTTAACATGTTTCCTTTTTTGCTACAACGATGAGCTTAAGCAATCAATACAAAAAAAGAAAGTAACAATAATTTTTTTATTCACAATCCTAACCCCAGTTAGGATTAAATAAACAAAAAAATACTTCAAAGCATAACACAAATTTTATTTGTTAAATCATAATATTATAATAAACTTTAACAAAAACAGAAAATAGGTTTGTAATTTAAAAAAAAAATAATTGTCAAGAATTCCAAAGAAAGAAAAATCAAGTCAAATCAAAATTTCAGTTAAAATAATGCCAATATGAAAAAAAAGTCCAATTTTTGAGGGAAAAACAACTTAAAATGAACAGAAGTAATGAACTGCAAGTAAATCTGAAGTCTGATAAAAATTTTAAATTTGGTTTAAGTTGTTTCAACTTCGATTTACGTTGCGGTTATACTCTCAGTGAACTCTTACAGAGCTCATCTTGTTTGCAGAGGTACGTAGGATCGAATTCTTGCCGGGCCATGTGAAAGTATATAAAATGGACAGCTGGGTCGCACGAACTTGCTCGTAGAGTTCATTTCCCCCAATTTGTTTGTGGGCAATTTATTTGTTCCCTTTCTTATACCATTTATCCTAAATTTTCCAACCACCCATATGCTGCTAATAATATTTTAATTTTTTAAAATTATTGACACTGATCTAATTGCAATTTTGATAAACTTAATAATATAGAGATTGAAACAAATTACAAAATGCACACTCAACACAAAAAGCCGGTATACTGTACTTACAAAATTTGGGTTAATAAAATTGGGGTTAAAAAAAACCATTACCATTTTCTTCTCAATATCTATTAAATAAATACATACATATGTATGCATGTGTTAATGATATAATAATATAAACATTAAAAAAAAACATGAATGATTGTTTTTTTTTTTTTACAACCGAACGAGTGGCTTTCTTGGCGGTGGGCGCGGACTAAACGACTTTGAGGCCAGCTGGAAGTCGTAATTTTTGTCCAAAAAAAAACTAAAAATACAAAATGGTAGGTCTGAGTATGGTCTACAAATTTTATGTTAATAATTTTTTCGATATTCATCACGCAAATTCTTGTAAAATTTTCGTATTTCGTGTGAAAAAACCAATTTTATCCTTTTTTCAGAATGGCGGAAAAAGCTCATATAGGAAATCTTGGTCGAAAACTTCAAGTTAAGCTTTTTTAAGCATCCCCTACAACATATCCGAAATTTAGCTTTCTCGGTCATTTTGCATTTCTAAGCCGTTTTTTACGACATGAGGACTGGCCTATAACAATATATTGGCCGCGGGACGTCCACCTTCCATACAAATACTCCACTCTCCCTAATTAAAAAAAAAAATAATCGAGCGCACTCTTGACCTTGCCTCGCTCATTGCAGCTGCGAGACTGAAAATTAAATTTAGACCTCCTATCCTTATGAATAAATATTTCTGTATACTCTCTTATTTTCTGAGACCCCAGCCCTATCTAACAATAAATTCGTCTATTTATTCTTTCTTAACCAATCAGAATTGTCCATCGCCACATTTGTTTTCGCAAATTTTCATTTCTCTTTGTAACTATTGCCAGATCAAAACCCAGTCAAAATAATAGTTTTCCATTTTTCGAACTTTTGTCGCGCATACTTTTTTCCTTGAATACTTTTATCTGTTCATACTTTCCTACCTAATACTAAAAGTCGTGAATACTTTTTGTTTTCACACTTTTGTTACGGATTCGCCATTTTGAGCTGTTCGTCACAAGCTATTAGTTTGTTGATTATAATAACCTGTGAAGGAAAGTTATGATCAATCTGGTAATTGTTCCAAAATTATTTGTATAAGATCTGTCTTTTTTTTTTACAGAAGCCAACAAAATATGTTATGAAATCTTAATTGCCCCATACTTCCCCTACATGGGGCAGTTTTGCGACAAGTGCTAACAAAGCGGCAACGGCATAAAACACAAGAAGTCAAGAAAGATTTTTACTTACTAGATTTGTTACCTCTTTCACATTATTTGACATAACTTTCTATGAATTGAAATCACCCATAGAAAATCTTTTAAACAAGAATCGAAGCCACGTTGCTTAGAAAAAAAATAAGTTTAAATATTGAAGCAAGCGTCACTAAAAATGCTTTTAACCCTAGTTTACAAATTGGGGTTCGTGCGAACCCCAACGCATGTTTAAATGGTTATTACTTTTTTCTAAATCGTTTTTTCGACTTGGGATGAAAACTCAGTGAACGAAATTCATTTTTGTTTACGTTTTTTTGTCTTTTTTCCATAAAAGCGGTTTTATATTATTTTTTGGAATTTTTTTCTGAAAAAAAGTCACAAACCAAACTTGGGGTTCGTGCGAACCCCAACGCATGCTTAACTTTTTTCTAAATCGTTTTTTCGACCTGGGATGAAAACTCAGTGAACGAAATTCATTTTTGTTTACGTTTTTTGTCTTTTTTCCATAAAAGCGGTTTTATATAATTTTCTGGAATTTTTTTCTGAAAAAAAGTCACAAACCAAACTTGGGGTTCATGCGAACCCCAAGAATTTAAATGGACTATTTTCAACAATTTTTATTAAGTATATTTTGGCAAAAATATACCTGTTATATATACGTGTTATCATAAAAAGACACCGCAACTGTCACCTTAATCAATAACAGAAAGAGACAATGCATCAAATTGTTGATAATGAACAATTAGAGGTGCATAAAAGCTTTGGGGTTCGCGCGAACCCCCAAGTTTGGTTATTGCATTATTTTGCGTGCGGTAAACTAGGGTTAAATCCAGTTTATGAAAATCTAATAAAATACGAGTGTTAATCTTTAAGATGTGCCTTGCTGGAAAATTCTCATAACTGCGTATGAAAGTACAATTTACATAGTTTTCAATTTGCAATAAAACCATAAAAATGATAAACCTTATCTCAAAAGTCAAAAAGTAATATCTTTATTCATAAAATTAATAAAACTTTGAGAATTAGTTTTTATTGCCCCAAAGTCATTTTTTCATATAGAAACCCACTCAAAAATTCTACTTCCACTACTCTTGATTCCCCTCAATTTAATAACATCAGCTAAAGGCCAAGAGTAGGAATACTATACCTACTCGTACATAGTCATCAAAAAAAAAATGTTAAATTCATTTTTTATCACAATTAGTTTTAACATCCTTGTTTTATTTATTATTATTGCTCTTTTATTTGAATATCAGCAAAATATTTATATTTTGAACAAAAAAAAATACTCAACAACAACAAACACAAAATAACACAGCCCTCGAGCTGTAAAACAGAAAAAACACTTAACTTTCAAAAATAAGCTGCGAAATCACCTTAGAAGAGTCGTAAACGAGCCAATTTGCTTATTCGTTGTTTCGTGGAATAAAAAAAAAATATCCCAAATTGGATGTTATTTCAATTTAATTGTAATTTATGTAAAATTTTGTATATTTTTATAGCGTCATTTAATTTTTTTGTATTTGTTGTTGCTGTTGTTTGCTTCTACTTCTCTATGAGTAATCTAGAAAATTGGGGAGAGAGTCCTTTTGCTGTTGTTGTTGTTGATTTTTTTTTTTATTATATTTATTTGCTTTTCTTGGCATAGCGAAAAAAGCTAATTTTAACTATTTCTTTATTTTATATTTTCTCATTTAAGATTTTAAATTTTTTTTGCTGACTCGAAGGTTAAGGATCTTAATACAATATATACACAGCATTCCCCTAAAGCAGCAACGCAACACACAAAAAAAAAAAAGAAATAAAAACAAGAAGCAATATACGTATCTATATAAAAAAAAAGAGTGTGTGTACACATGTACACGCGACTGAAGTTATACTTCTCATTCAGTATATGTAAATGAATTTCATTTGATATTTTTAATTTCTATTATTAAATTAATTAATCCACACATCGTTTTTTTACATTTTTATCAAGTGAACAATAAATTAATTCTTTCATCCTCCTTGCGTCCATGTAGTTTTCAATTTATTCTGTGAAATTTACACATGTTGTGCGGTTCAGAACGTACGGTATACGCTTAACGAAACTAAATGAATTGAGCATAAAATGGTTATTTTAAGAGAATTGTGTGTGCTTCAGCACTAGTAGTAGCAATATGGAACTTGCAGAGTTGCTACAAAGCTCAAAAGTGAGCTGAGCTCAGCTCACAGCTCAGCTCAAATTTTGATTACTTAGATTATTTTAAAGAAGTGATATAATAAATCAAATCAATTTAACAAAAACCCAGAAATTTGAATTGAATTAGATAAAACAGTTCTTTACACGCCATACGTCTTACAGACGTAGATTATCTTTCTAGGGTTAATAGTAAATATATTTCTATTTTTTTAGTAAAATATTTCTTTTTTAATCATAAAAAAAATCAGGTACAATCCGGTTTTACGACTTTTTTCAAAATTCTGAGAAAATCGCGTTTGAAAAATGGGGTAAATTTTTTTTTCGAAAAATCCCCGAATCTTTGAACGCTCCTGGAAGCTAAACCGCTTGAGAGCAATTTTTGGGAGTGGTGCCAAATGATAGCTTGTGTCATGGGCCTACGCTTTGCACATTATCAGATTTTTAAAAAATCGCCTTCCATGTTAAACCGCCACATCATGCCTTTTTTTTCAGAATCGGGCTTAACTTTTTTTTTACCTTTAAGTTCTCCTGGTTTGAGAACGCGTGTACCTACAGGGATGGACGTTGTACCCAAATGTAGGTTAGAGTCCCCGCTACCTTTTGGCATCAAACAAATTTTTTTCATTTTTTTTCAAAATTCCGAGATATAGGCGTTGCAAGGCTTTGATCTAGAGATAGGGGAGTGGTGCCATATGAAAGCTTATATTCTCAGCTACCCGAAAGTGGTATAATCCGGTTTTTCGATTTTTTTCAAAATTCCGAGAAAATCGTGTTTGAAAGTTGGGGTAAATTTTTTTTTCGAAAAATCCCCGAATCTTTGAACGCTCCTGGAAGCTAAGAGCAATTTTTGGGAGTGATGCCAAATGATAGCTTGTGTCATGGGCCTACGCTTTGCACATTGTCAGATTTTTAAAAAATCGCTTTGCATGTTAAACCGCCACATCATGCCTATTTTTTCAGAATCAGGCTTAACTTTTTTTTTTACCTTTAAGTTCTCCTGGTTTGAGAACGCGTGTACCTACAGGGATGGAAGTTGTACCCAAATGTAGGTTAGAGTCCCCGCTACCTTTTGGCATCAAAAAATTTTTTTTCATTTTTTTCAAAATTCCGAGATATAGGCGTTGGAAGTTGGGGCGCTCACTTTCAGCTCAGCTCACTTTCAGCTCAGCTCAAATGAGCTAAGCTATGGTACCTAGCTCAAATTTGAGCTGAGCTGTGAGCTGAGCTGAAATGTTAGCTTTTTGCAACCCTGGCAACTTGCCACATGTAACTTGCCACATGCAACTTGCCACACGCAATTTGCCACATGCAACTTGCCACACGCAACTTGCCACATACAACTTGCCACATGCAACTTGCCACATGCAACTTGCCACATACAACTTGCCACATGAAACATGTAACTTGCTACGTGTTGTGTGTTTTATGTTTGCCGTACTGTGGCGTACTGCATTTTTAAATACTAAAGTACTGCGTACTCTAAAGGTGAAACGACAGCCCTGCTACCCAGGGTGATCGCGTCATAATCCCTTTGACATTCTTGTCAAAAAGTAAATTTTCATACCCACCCTCCCATAAGAAGTATAACTTCAATAATAAAAAATAAAAATAAACTTGAAATACTGGGGGTAACCATTTTTAAGAGTAAGGTCCGTCTTCTTGGATGCCATCATGGGAAATATTAGAAAATGGTTGCTCTTCGGGTGTTTTTCTTTTTTCATTTTTAAATTGCAATAATTACTTCATCTTATCAGTATCCTGACAGACAAGGACTCGCGCGCAATGGCTAATTGTATTTTTATGCTGAAGTAACGTTGATTTAGGAGGGTTCTCATTTACAGCTTACCTATACACACCACAACTTATACTATACCCTCCATCCAAATGGGGGATTTATTTTTTGCAAACGTTTACAATTTAACTGATGACCTTTCCATTGGCTTTGTATACGTATATTAAGGGATGATTTGACTTTATGGTGGAAGAAAGCTGTTAAATAAAAATTAAGCTATTAAGAAGGTTATAACCTTTGAGGAAGAAAAGGAAAAAAAAACTAAGTTCAAGATTTATTTCATAATGAGAATTATACAATTATAAGCCCTTTAAATTATGAAAAACCGCTCAAAAGGGACAAGAGTTTCTAAACCTTTTCATATTCAAATAAATGTTGTTATTTTTAAGTAAAGTTTACAAATTTCAATGCATATGGAAGTGGAAGTATTTGGGTTGGAATCTTCATTTTTTTGAACTTACGATCAGACAAAATTTATACAAAAAAATTCAAACTTTTTTTTTGTTGAAAATCAAATTTTTTCAAAACGGAATGATGAATATTTGTAAAACTTTTTTTTTGAGTGAAAATTAATATTTCATTTGAACCAGCATACCAGTTTTTTTTTTTTTTTAATTATAATTTTTATTGGTAGTTAGTTGTAATTAATTGTATCACAGTGAATTTTTAGAAAAAAGAAAATAATTTTGAAATCGATAGACCCATTTATAAAATAAATATAAATGTAGAATATTATTCCCTAAAAATTAAATAAAAGATATTCCTTTAATAGGTATAATTCAATTTTAATGAAAAAAAAAAAGGTAAATGAATAACAATTATTAATTAAAAGAAAGAAAAGAAATCGTTTAGTGCACAGTGCCGGTCGTTGCTTTACTCTACTGTGTGTCTCTCTCGTGTCTACTTTTGGCTAACTCAGTGGTAGTTTGTACCTTTGTGCCAGGGTTGCCACCCATATATATGTACAATAAAAAAAAAAAAACAAAAGTTTAAAAATAAAGTTGGTATGCCAGTTCTTAAAAATTGTCAATTAGCACCAAAAATCAAAATTATCAAAAATATTTTTTTTTATCGTTACTAACGGTACCTGCCATACAACCGTTTTTTATTCGGTTCTGAATACCTCTTACGAGACTTACCCGATTTCAACGACAATTTTTAAACAAAAGCGTTAAGGTAACCGTAATATTAAAATTTTTTTTTTAATAGTCAATTTTTTGAAAACGCGTTTGTGAAATATTTTAAAATTTTGTTTTTAAGTATAAATTAATTATTTCTTAAAAATATCATACCAATTTTTTTTTTTTTGAAAAATGCTAGAAAATTTGTAGGTACCTACATATAAAAAATTAGTTTAAAAAAAAAATACAACGTTTTTCAAGTTTTTTTTTTCTAAACGTTTATAACTGTCTAATTTTTGAAATTAAAAATGATTGATAAAAAATTTTAAGTTCAATCAATTTATTTATATTGTAAATAAAAAATCCCCTGAAGAAGATGGTAATCACCATGGTCGGAAAACTAAAAATGAAATTGTTGTTTCATTTAAACACCATTATGACCAAAACGATAAGAAAAAAATTGGAATTTTCTCAAACATCTTTAATAAAAAAAAATTTCAATATTTTGAATTTATACAAAAATGAAGCATTTTTGTTTCAACTGATTTTTTCTCAATTTCGGAAGTTTTATAGTATCTACATAAATTTATTTAATTAAATTGAAAGAAAAAGAATGACAATTCTTTCCAAAATTAAAGCCCAAGTTCTTCATAAACAACCTGATAGTCTTTAAATAATATGCAAAAAGAATCAAAAATTTAAAAAAAAAAAGAAGACAAAAAAAATAATTTTCCTTAGATAATTTTTTTTGACGTTGATGGGTCTTATATAAATTTAATCCACTGCCAACAAACCTAAACAAAAATTCAAATCGGACAGCGTAAGAGAATACAAACAGGAACAAAAAAAAAAATAACTAACAAGCAATATTTAAATAAAGAAAAAAAATCTCCAAGGGACTAACGAAACGATCCAGTTCCGCTGGTTTTAATTTATTCTTTAATTTGATATTTTTCCCTACAAAGCTTCCCTTAAAAAAATAAGGTTTTCGCACTTTTATTATAATATTTTCTTAAAAAAAAAAAAAAAAAAACATTTCAACAGATTTTCTATGCAAATAATAATTCACACCTTTTCTTTTATTTCCGGTAGCAAATAAATTCAGATATTATGTTTCCGTTTGCGTTTTATTTTCTGTTTTTTTTTATGATTTTTAGAATGGTAAAGCAATTAGAACTTTATTCATAATTTTATTCTTAATGCTTGGGTAAATTTTTAAGTAGAAAGGCAAAGCTAGAGGAGGTATATACTCAAAAAGGGTGGTTAGGGATGATTTTTTAAAAATAATTTTTATAAGTAATGTAAAAAAAAAAATATTTTTCTAAAAAATAAAAAATATAAAATTATATTTTTTAAAAATATGAACCCTATTTTAAGGACTAAAGAAATTTATTTTACAAACCTTTTTTTTAGGATTGATTTTTTTTAATTTCCTTGTTTGGCATTTAAGTAAGAAACTCCTGCAAATGAAGGACTCTATCAATAAATTCTAATATTTATTTTTATTTGTTTTCAGAAAAAAAAGTGAAAAGAGTGAATTTTTTGTTTTGTTAAATCAAAATTATATTTCGCCCCCTCATATTGCTTCAGGAAGGAATTCCACCTTGTTAAATTTCTTCACACATCCTTAAAGAGGCAATATTAAATCTCTCCTAGATACGAACCATATAATAATAAAAAAAAACAAAAAAAAAAAAAAACAATGCAAAAAAAAAATCATAAGAATCCTGTCTTCAGGTTTATATTTTTCTAAATTGACACCAATTTAGCTGAGTACTCCCTCGTGTGTTTTTAAATGTCTTCACTGACAGCTCATCTCATATGAGAGTGCCATAGAGCAGAAATAAAAAAAAAAATATCCCCATACAAACACGCCTCTCTGTGTGTATGGGGATATTTTACCTCGATTATATTAAGAAACAAAGGAAATGCAACCTCCATCAAGGAAGAAGATAAAAACGCAACGGGGTGTGAATTTGAATGCCATATGGGTGGAAAATTATAAAAGGGTAGAATTTCAAATTAGAAATAGAAAACGTGAGTTGGAGAGATAACCCCTGCCTGCTGCTATGGTGTTTGTATGTTCTCTGTTAATGTTGACAGCTGGGTAGTGGCAGAATTAAATGCATGCCAGTTTATAAAGGTGCGGAAGTTCTCATAACACTCATCATAATAACTGATTTTGAAATCTAATTCCAAGTGTTGCTGTGGTTAGTGATTAAAATTGAAATTGACATTTGTAATTGAAGGTTTTGCTTAACAACACCCGCAATATTATTAAAAAGCAGATACATATAGATATTGGTGGAGAATTTCAAATTTAATTCGATTCGAACTTAATTTTTGAAGGCGTGGTCATTAGTTTGCATGGAATATCCGGATTATTAATAAAAAACGTGCATCTTAATAAAAATTGCACACCTACATTTGGGAGCCGATATTTTCGGATCAAAATCTTGGAACAAGTTTTGGTTTACAGATACGAGTTCATTCGTACAAAAAAAAAGTTGAGATAACATTTTTCCATGACATTACGATGGTAGACAATGCCAAAAAAGTGGGTCCCGGAAGTCCGTCTGTCTGTCTGTCTGTCTGTATAAGGAGCTACAGCCTAAACGGATTAACCGATTAATGTCAAACTTGGTAGATACGTAGCGTTATTTGGCGACTCTCCAGATGGGTTTTTGGAATTAATTTTTTTGGACCTAAAATAACGGTACTTGTCATAATACCGATTTTAGTAAAGTGAAAATTGCTCAAAAACGGCTCCAACGATTTTGTTTAAAAAATTCAAATGTTAGTTTTAAGCTAAGGTCTATCTTTTAATGAAAAATTTTTTTTTTGAAAATCATTATTAACGGTGCCTGCCATAGAACCAATTATCTCCGAAACTGCTTATTCGATTTCAACGAAACTTTTTGTGAAGAAGCATTTATATAAACAACCAAAAATAAAATTTCCAAAAAAATTAATTTTTGGATTTTTAAAAAAAATTTGAAATTTTTTTTTTGAAAAATCAAAATTTCGAAAACGGGACAGTGAATTTTTTTGAAATTTTGTTTTTAGATATTGATTAGTGATTTCTACAAAATGACATACCAATTTTATTTTAAAACTTTTTTTCCAAAAAATTATTTATAAAAAATTAGTTTTTTAATAAACGGCTCTAACGATTTTCAAATTTTTTTTTTCTAAAAATGCATGTTAATATATTAATCAAAACTGCATACTTGTTTTTTTTTCCCAAATTTCTATATAAAAATTCTTAAAAATTTAAGCAACTTTAACTCTAAGAGCAAGTTCGTGCGACCCAGTCGTGCATTTTATTTTTTATACAATTCACATTCAGTATTAACTGAAATATTACTAACTAACTAACTAACTAACTAACTAACTAACTAACTAACTAACTAACGAATACTGGAAAACTAACGAATACTGGAAGATCATCAACAAGAAAACGATTGACGTTGCACACTCCAACAAAGCCAGTGACTTCGATGTTTCAAAGAAAAATTCATCCGTAACAGTCAATACAAAGTGTCTGAAATGATCTCTATTCGTTTTGACTAATCTTTCATTCCATTCTTACCCATCTTTTGAGTTCAATCACCTGTCAAACCTTCATTGTCATGAGTAACCCTCTTGTGTCTGCTAGGCAGCACTACTCCGCCCTAAGCATAGGTTGGAACATTCAATATTCCACCAAATAAAATGACATGATATAAGGACGCTTCCCGATTTATTCCGAAGCAATGCTTTTTTCGACAAATTGTATCAATTGAAAATATTTTTAAAATGCTAATGTGAATATTTTGTACTATCACACTTTTTCATTATCATCAATCTAAATCGATTTAAATGGAGGAAAAAAACGACGAGGAGGAAAAAAACGTTTACCTGTATTTTTGAACCTGGAAAATGGAAATAAAGTCCTGTCAATTATTTTTGTTGATGTAACCTCAAATTTTCGTGTTATATGACTAATAAGTAATAACTCTCGTTTAGCAATGCTTTCTTCAACAGATTTGTGTTTCCTTCTGTATACCTATTAATTTCAATAAGATCAAATCATTTACTTTAATGACTTGACCAATAAAATATTTCACAAAACATTTCACTCGCATAAGCTTTTTGAACCATAAAGCAGTATAGCATAGCCAACACCAACACAAAATCCTAAATAACCAACAACCCCAAAAATGCCCATCATTACACTTTCTGGTAAGTCAACAAAAAAAAACCAAACAAGAACACAGAAGCACCAGAGTTATATTGTGTGTTGTCGTTAAAGCACTTTGTAGCACTTTGATTCAATTAGTGTAATTGTATCAACAAAACATTTCATCCGCTTTTCCCCTCTCTTCCCCGTATTCCCCTCCTCACAGATCACCAACTTTTTTGGGATAAAATAGCGTATCACACACAAATCCTTTCGCATCCACTCAACACAAAATTTCTAATACGATAGCAATAGGAATAGTATAGGAGTTAGGAGCTGATATAAGAAGGATTTTGTTGTGAAAATTTCATTCTCCTTGTCTTTTCTGTATTTCGAAATCTCGTATAAGATATAGAGCATGATATTGGTTTGGTCTATTCATTTCAATTGGTGATGTAATTACGAATGCCAGCAAATATCCTTGATGATTGTTTTTCGGGTGAACGAAGGTTGATGATATTCCAAGTTGATTACTCTGGGAAGAACAATATAAGACAAACAACGTGATCTATTGCAATGAAAATGGATTAGGTTTTTATATGTAGGACGACGATGAGCAAGGTTAAACGTTGATGAAATATGTAATGAAGAATTCTGAATGACAAATTGTTACAGGAATTGTGATTTTGCTTTTTCTTGGGAAATGTTTTTTTTTTTCGTAGAAAACTGTGAACACATTAGAGTAATAGACCAGTGCCAATAATTTTTGAAAATAAAAAAATTATTAGCAGCATATGGGTGGTGGGAAAATTTACGATAAATGGTATATGAAAGGGGAAAAATAAATTGCCCACAAAAAAATTGATAAAAAGGGGTGGGTGGGCGAAAAAGTGGGGTGGGTGTCAAAAATCATGGTTTTTTACGATTTCACTAGTCAAAAAGTTTTTTTTATAGAAATCAAAGTATATTTTTCTAATTGTTTTTTGTGTCAGAAAAATTCTATCATATCACGTTTTTGACATATTACCATGCCAAAAATCAGAAAAATAGTGTTTGGGACGTTCAAAATTCAATAGTGCTTGATTCAAATTAAAAAGGTCAATGACCATTAGAAAAGTATAATTTGGTTTCTATGGAAAATTATTTCTCGCCAATATTACTGTCATTTACGGAAACATCAATCTTAAAAATCGTTTTTTGTTTTTTTTTCAATTTTTCTCAATATTTTCTAAAACAAAAGTATAGTTTTTCCATACAATCTTAAAAAAAAACGGTTTTAAGCTAAATAATTGCATTCCACACTTTTCAAAAATCAAAAATTTTTCAATCGAAAAATAGGCTATTTTTTCAAAATTAATTCGTCAAAAATCCAAAAATGAACTTTTTGCTCAAAAAACATTTTTTAATAGATAGAAAATATAAGAAAGTAATTTTTAACCAAGTTTTGTTAAAATCCAACTATTTTTGTAAAAGATAAAAATAAAAAATCGTATTTTTGCATTTTTTTTCAATATTTTTGAGGTTATAGAAAAAAATTGTTTGAGTAAAAGTTGTAGAAATTTATACTACCTACAACTTTTGCATTTGACTTTTTTCGATAGGACGTCTAGTTTTGACAGAAATCGTAAAAAACCATGATTTTTGACACCCACCCCACTTTTTCGCCCACCCACCCCCTTTCCCCCAATTTTTTTGTGGGAAATTTATTTTTCCCCTTTCATATACCATTTATCCTAACCACCCTTATGCTGTAATAATTTGTTCAACTTTTGCCTTCTGAAAACCGGATTTGGCACTGGTCTAATAGTGTACCTAATTCTTTCTTAAATGTTTATGAAAGTTTTGATAATTTTGACTATCATGAGGTCCAAATTTATTCTAAAAATTGAGAATGGCTTGTTACAGGCCGGTTCATTTAAGTAAAAGGCTGTTAAGAATTCTTTCAAAAAACAGCAATCCTGAAAAAATGTCTTTGTATTAAGGCTGGATTTCAACCCAGAAGCAAAATATGAAAAAAAAAAAAAATACCGCCAATTCAAGTTAAAGAAAACAGAATTCAATTTCGTAATGAGAGTACTTCCAAAGTAAGCTATGATGCTTTTTAAGATAATAATGAAAAACTGCTGTTATATCTTCCAGATAGATGTGATATAGAAATGGTATCACTGCAGTAATAATGGAACTTTCAATAACAGGACAAAGTCCTAGCTCAACAACATCAACAACATTCTGGAAGAAGTCATATTTTCAGAAAGATTAAGCACAATTGTTACGAAAATGTGATCATTTCTAAAAAGCAGAAGCTCCTTCCTTTTTCGAACCACTTGTTAACAAACACCTTATCATATGTAATTTATAAAGACGTTTACTGAATTCATTGATTTATAGTTGCAGAAATATTTCAGTAATAAGAGAGTGTTCGAAAAATTCAAATATGGCCTCGGGATCAGTACCTTTCTGGGAACAGAAAAATTTTAAATTTCATGATTCAGACAGCTATTTCTCCAAACCCTCTTGAGAAACAGAAGAAGTGGCATACTTTCCAGAGCAAAGATGTCAAGGTATTTCCAAGTTACGGTCAACTAAGGCTGAACTTGAGCTTTTGGGACATACATACTTGGAATGTTATTTCTAACAAAATCCACCAGCAGTATTGGTTTCCTAGAGGAATTAGATCTAAAATTTCACCAAACGTTTTCTTGTGAGAAAAAGAATTCGTTTATCTTATCAGTAATCCCATTTGAATCGTTTATTTCAGAAACAACATAAGTCCATGAGCATAAACTTTTCAGGAGCAACAAATAACTTTTTTTTACTTAAAATTCCACAACACTTCAAATTTAGAGTATGCCGAGTTATAATCTAGCCTAAGATGCATTTATAAACTTTAAAAATATAAACTTTTTTTTAGGTCTTTGCGGGTTTTTAAGCCTTTAAAGTCGGTGGACTTATGTCGTTTCTGAAATAAACGAAATTTTTGTGGTAAAACTTTTGTTTTTATTTAGCTATAGCTTTTGAACCCTACTTACGATTTTAATAAATTAAATAGCAGTAGATAGAGTAAATCTTTACCTTTTTATAGATGTATAACTTAAAGGCTTGCGTGTCATGATGTTTGCCAAAAAAATTTAAAACTGGTAAAAAGTCATGTATTTAACAGTCAAAAATGTTGTCACCGGGTGAAAATTTTCCATATATTTTGAGCCCTTTTCTTTCAGTTTTCGTATTTTGGGGGGACTGACATACTTATTTTTTTTTTTTTCACAAGATGAATAACTATACATAAATGAGAAATTTCCAAAAAAAAAATTTTTGGAAAAAGTGGACTTATGCTGTTTCTGAAATAAACGATTCATTTATATCACAGCCTTCACAACTCCTGAGGAAATCCAGAATTCACAAAAGTCAGTAAAAGAAACCAAGAGGACTTTATCCAGTGATAATTGTTTTGGTGGTCTCACTAACCTCTATACAATTATTGCTACTTGTTTATTTAATGGAATTGTTCGTTTTGCTCGTCTGCATCCTTAGAAAACTTTTTTTTGCACCTTCATCTTGTTCTTACAATTCAACCTCGAAGAATATAGTGAGATTGCTGTTTTCCATCTCACATAAGTCTCCATCGCTGATACTATAGCTTCCAGAAGAGCCAAAGTTCACACACGATGATTTTCCAAGGTTTTTTTTAAGTACGTTTGGACTTTAAAATAAACTCCATCTGGTCCGGACAAGTGAATGTAGAAGGCCCATACATTTTAATAACGTCATAGTCAGCTTGCCTTATGGAGTATAGTGAGCCAATGGGCTTGTTACAGTACAAAGCTGGTTAATTGAAAAAAGAACTTTAAAGATCTATCATCACCAAAAGCTTCTCAATTCGCTACAATTCAGAGCAAGCAAGAACAAGGTTCAACCTTAAGAAAAAAAGTACACAATTTTGAACTTTAAGGAGATTTATCTGAACTCTCACAGATGTGTAAAACAAGAATCTTTTAACCCTTTCGAACCCAAGCTATGAAAATCAATATTAAAAATGTTTTTTCAGTATTATCGTGTCGAAGACATCACAACTAAGAAATAGGAATAGCAAAAAGTTATTTCCCAAAATAATAAATAGCAAAACTAATGTGTTACTCTCATTTTACATGTACATAAGTAACATGCACTGCCAACAAAAAAAATCGGATAACTGAGAAAATAACTTTTTATGAAACTATAATGTATGCTACTTCTTCTAAGCAAAAAAACAAAACACTTTCTGCATTAAAATTTTTTTAATCTTTTTTTCAAAAGTATGACCATATTCAAAAAAAAATTTTTTGCAAAAAAAAAAAAATGTGAGTTTCAGTCCCTTTTTCGATAAAAAAAAAATAAAGGTATAATATTTGATTAACTTTTTGTAATAATCCAGTAAATAGGCATTATTATCTTTCAAATAAGCCATCGAAACCTAAAAAATTGTTTAATTTAATATTTTTTACGAATTTTTAAAAATATGTTACATGAGAGTAACGCTGGGTCCGAAAGGGTTAAGTATATCACCGAAATCCGCTTACCGAAATTCAACAACGACATATCTTTTCGCAACATAGGTATCTGACTCTACTCAAAAGAATCTTTTGGAGGATATCAATTTTTAAAATTATAAAAAATTTATAAAAACTCTAAACAAAGAACAACTAAACTTTCACCAACAACAACAACAGAAGATTTAAAAAAGCTCAGGTCAAATGATAAAATACAACAACACTAAACAACAAAAGTATTCGACCTGATGATGGAGTAGCAGCTCCGAAACGCGTCGTCGTCACAAGAAATATAAAAGTTGTATATTTTTAAAATAAAAAATTAAAATAAATAAATATTTATATATAAAAAATTGTGTAACTGTTTATTATTTTATTTAAAACTAATAAAGTGTATTACCTATACAACTTGGAGACAAAAACCCAAATCATGTATTTTGAGGACTGATCATTGTTGAGCATTAAAATCGATTCCTTGAGCTAAAAACCTTGTCCTTTTTATATTAAAACGAATAATGGCGCCCAACGTTCTTAAGAGATATTTAATATTTTCCTTGACGTTACACCGAAAAAACCCACAATTAAAATATCAATGTTGACTAGATTTTACGTTTTAGTTTATTATAATAAAACCTATTTCTTTCCTTTTCAATTTATTATTTTTATTATTTTAAGAATTTTCTTTCTTTTTTCAAAACATTACTGAAAGGGAATATTCTTAACAAAATAATGGTGTTATTATTTTTCTATTAAAGGTGATATATGTAATGGTTTTGCTATTTTTTCTTAAACTATGTGAAGTAAAATCTTAGTGCCGATCAAATTTTCTCAGTAAATCATACATTTTACTTCGAAAAAACACAAAGCGCCTTTAAATTAGTAAACATTAACAATTTTTTATTTAATATTTTTCAATAATTTGGAATGAGAAATTGATATGAAAAAATGATAATAAAATATCAAAAAAAAATTCCAAAATGTGACATTTAAATATCATCCTGATAATAAAAATGTTGTTTTAACATTTTAAATATCATAAAACACATTTTATAAAGCATTTTTACCTGATATTTAAAAAATGTTAATTTGATATTTAAAAAATGTTAAATTGATATTGTTTTTTTTTTTCGGTGTAGACAGTAAAATCCTTGACCAATTTCATTAACCCTCTACATTTAATGGTTTTAACAGCTCCCTGCTGGAATTGTTTATCTCAGTTTCAGTTGTACTCTTTACAATCTTTCCAATGCGATTTACCAGCTTCCATTGTTATATCTTAGTTTTGATTGGGATTTATGAGAATTGGCTGTCTTTCCGCTGGGATTTAACAGTTTTGACTTTCATTAAACAGCTTTAGCAGCAATTAGATAGTTTTGGTTTTAAATTATTAGTTTCAGCTGTTGTGTTAATTTAATTATACTAAAAACATGGTGGGAATACAAATTCCCCCTAATTTTACAAGTTTCAAAAATCCTAACCGCGTGTTTCTTCCCTCAAACCGATAACATTGATATAACTTTGCGCAGTTTACCTATAACTCAAACATCATTTGAAACTGTTTTGCTTTGTATACAAAATTGATAAATAATAATTTATAAACTTTTGCCAATATACACAAAAAGTTTAAAGTTAAACGTTTTTCCTTAAAAATTTTCATTTCAAAACAACCAGCCACAGTCTGTATAGAATAATGCATGTTTGTGTTGTGTACTTCTATACAAAAAGGTATATAGGTAAATCATGAATATTAAAAGATTCTTTATATTCCTTTGAGAAACAACTTTCGACACTTCTTCTTCTTCGAATACTTGATAATACCCCCCCTTTTTGCTGAAAAATATAGAAGAAAACACACACAACGCATTTTATACCTCACCTCTCTTCTGCCCAGCCTTTCAAATGGTGAATCGAAACGAAAATTCGAAATTCATGTTGAATAATATTATATCGATATATTGAATAATTCATGTGCCAAATGGATATCGAAATAAGAAGAGAATAAACGAACCCGATATATACTTGTACTACCTCCTCGTTAGATCACAAGCGAACACTTAACTGAATTATTCATGAGCATATTACTGCATAACCAATTAATTATTCTTCCATTATCTACTCAAGAGTGTCAAATGCAGGCAGAATCCGAACTCGTCCTAGCTTCGTCCTTAAACTTGTCGAAGATGTGAATGGAAAAAAGCTGAGGGAACAACTTGGTTCCTATAAGAAAAATATAGGTCAATATTTTTTCACTTGGTTCATTGTTCGAGTTTATTTTATTTCTTAAAAAAATTCAATTTCAATCTTAAACGGTTTTGACCTAAAAAAAAAATACCAAGATAAGATTTGATTTAGGAGTTTACCAAATGATACTGAATTTTTAATAGCTCTGCTTTTAAGAAAAATTACTTCTATAACTCACATTGTCAAGATAAATCCTTGTACCGAACTTGTAAACAATCATAATTCTCTAATCACTGCGCCTCTCAACTCAACAACTTATAGGTTTAACCTGCTTCAAGTTTAATGACAACACGTTTGAACATTTAAGAAACAACAAAAAACCAGTGAAATTTGAGCATTCGAAGAACGTCTTGCAAATATGTCATCAAAGTAAACAAACAACATACATGTACTTTGTATATAGCCATGAATGTCATCACCCCTTTTTTCAGCTATGCCTAAAAGACAATAAAGTGTCCTTATTTAAGGGCCCATACCTATTCTATGCTCCTTCACAATTGTATAGTATTTTTGTATGCGCGAAACTGTTTAAGTATTCTGGACCATACTCAAGCAATCATCGTACGACACTTTCTATATAACAACCCTTAAGGTGTCAGATAAATTGGAATTCATCTCTCTTATTCGAAATTGTGTAGATCCCAGAGAGAGTGTCCTTATGGTGGCGAAGTCATCTTTGGGAGATGTTTTCAAGGAACAATCAATTTTCTTTAGAAACTTTTTTTTTGTTGTTGTTGATGTTTTTTTTTTTTTTGTTTTGTTTTGAGGAAGAAATCTTGGTAAGAATATTTAGAAGCTTGGTAACAAAAAGGAGACAAAAATTTTTTGAATCATCAATAAAGGTTAACGGAAATAGCAAAATTATAAAAAATGGCTGTAGAATAATCAATATATGTATTGTTTTTTTTTTTTGCAACATTTTGGTAATATTTTTGAATAATTGTTAAAATGTATCACTATTTTTTATTTATTTTTTAAAGAATTAAATATCCATACATTACGAAAAGTTAAAAACAAAATAAAATAAGAAAACAAAATTTTGACAATATTAATGTTTAAATTCGTTCTTTTTTGACGTGATAACGTCTTATAAATCGATGAACTATGGCAGCCACCACAAAAAAGTGACGCCATTTTCTTCCGTTCCAGTCTCGAACTTTCGCAGTGCGACAAAAATTTCAATTCAAAATTTAAAATAAACTATTAGAGATCTTCTATAGCTTATTTGAAAGATAATAACCTAAAGTTAAATACAATTGAAGGATTTTAAAAAATTCCATCTTTTAATAGGGTAAATAGGGGTAAAACAAAATTTCAAAAAATTGGCTATTTTCTAAACGCGACAATGGAAAGAGTTGTATTTTTTTTTTAATCAATAGATAAATTTATTGCAAGACTGACAATGGTATTGAAAAAATTCTAAAAAATTTCAAAACCAAGCTAATAATGGTTTTCTAAAACTAAAACATGAGGTAGAACTTTGATAAAGTAGTGATTATAGGTAGGGGAATTTTTTGTTTGACAATTTGAAAAACGTCATTCGAAAGATAATAAAAAAAGTTAGGGATCTGAAATTTTTAAGTTTCTGCGTTTCGAAATATGAATTTTTGAAAAACACCTACTTATTTTGGGGTATTTTTGGGTGAGTTTTAATTTTTTTTAATTTTTTTGTAGCATTCAAAAAATCTCAAGCTTATAGAACATGTAGTCTATGACTGTGCGTATACATGTGCAAAAAATTGGTATTTCAAAATGGTTTTTGACCGAAAAACGGGAAAAAACAAGTTTTTTTGTCCCAAGTTTTTTGACCTTTTTTAACCGTTTTTTATTTTTATCTTTTTTTTAAAGATAAATAAATGAAATTTATATTGTAGATAGATAATAGACAGGACTATAGCTGTGCAAAATTTCAATCAATTTTGTAGTCACAATTTTGAGATAACGGTAAAATAAAGTTTTATTATTCAAGAGGTTCTATCCTTTGATCTAAAGCAAATACAAATTTGAGCATCCTGATGATGTTTTATTTGGTATATCACACGTAACCGTACATTCACTACAAGCTACATACACAGTGTTAAATTAAAAAACTTGCGAAATACCTCAAAACACCTGTGGAGATCTGTTGATCATGAACATGATGTAGATACCGTAATCTCAGTTTGGAATTTCGACATGGTTGGCTTTAAAAAATTCTAACTTTTTTTCTAGGCATCGCAGGAAAAAGATTGAAACGTCTTATGAAAGGTGAAATTATAAGCTTTTACATAATATAAAATTTTTTATAGATTATCAAAAAAAAAAATTGATTCAATAGCGTGAGAACATAAAATTATATGTTTTTTTTGCTTTTTTTGATGAAAATTGATCGAGTTAAAAAAATTTTTAGCGCTTTTTGTAGATGCCAAATAGACATGATCGATATATACATTTTGAGCTGAATCAATAAGCTTTCAGGTGGTAAAAAAAATTCCTTTTCATACTAGAAATAAAAAAAACAAATCATTAAAAACAGTGTTTCATTAATAAATTATAAAACAGAAATTTTGTATTTTCTTACATTATTTTAAATGTTTTAATAAAAGCTTTTAGATAAGAGCTAATTTTACCATAAGAGCAAGTGCAATTTATTTTTTTAAATCCAAAAATTTTGAAATTTTTTTTCTAACAAACATTAGAAGTACCTACTAAAAAAAAACTTTGTACAAACATTTATATTGATATGTATACAAACATTAGGGTGTGTCAAAATGCTAAACTATGGAATTTTCAAATGTAATAGCCTTTAAAAGTTGCATTGCATACACTGGTCAACAAAATTAAATTTTCTTTTTGGTGCTAAAACTAAGATATACTTTTCTATAGGTTTTCGGTGTGCTGAACTCAAATCTGGAGTCAGAAATATCCTATCAGCTCTAGTTTTTGAAATATTACCGTTAGAAAGTTAAAAAAAATTGTTTTTGGACTTATTTTGAAGTTGAAAAGATTTTTCCCACTTAAACCAAAATATTCTTTTTTGAAGGTTTTCGGTGTGTTGAACTCGAATCTGAAGTCAAAAATATCCTATCAGCTTCTGTTTTGGAAATATTACCGTTAGAAAATGCAAAAAAAAACTTTTGATGTTATGCCCTTATTTGAAGATTTTATTTTAAATATAAATCATAACGGTTTCTATAAGAACTATTTTCCTTCTTTCAAAAACTGTTTAAATCTTTGCAATATTTTTTTACTGCCCGAGAAATTTTGGAACGAAGTAAGTGTGTTTTTATCAAAAAGGAAATGAAAACGTGAAATCTGTTTGATACATTACAATAAGCCAAAAAACTGGAACAATAAAAAAGATATCGAAAAGATTAAAGAACATTTTGAAAGAACGAAAATAATTCTTATAGAAACCGTTATAATTTATATATAAAAAAAAATTTCTTCACATAAAGCATAACCTCAAAAGTAGATTTTTTACATCTTCTAACGGTAATATTTAAAAAAAGGGAGCTGATAGGATATTTCTGACTTCAGATTCGAATTCAGCACACCGAAAACCTACAGAAAAGTATATCTTAGTCTCGGCACCAAAAACTTTGTAGACCTGTGTTATCAAAATTAAATTCTGCGTTTACAATTTTCATTTTAATTAATATCTTTGGGTAGCTCAAAATATAGGAAGAAATCGAAGAAATTTGGATTTTTAGAGATTTCTTAAACGTATGTTTTTATTTTGATTGCTGCGTTTGGATAGAAAAAAAAATATTAAATATTTTTAGGCTTTCACGTAAAAGATAATTCCAAGAAAAAACTTTTAAGTTTATACATATTTGTTGGAATTGAACACAAAGTAAGGAAAGTGCGAAATAATGAGTGAAGAAAAAACAATCATTTTTCTCATATAAAATCGTTTTTTTTTTTTTCTTAACCCTAGTTTAACGCACGCAAAATAATGCAATAACCAAACTTGGGGGTTCGCGCGAACCCCAAAGCTTTTATGCACCTCTAATTGTTCATTATCAACAATTTGATGCATTGTCTCTTTCTGTTATTGATTAAGGTGACAGTTGCGGTGTCTTTTTATGATAACACGTATATATAACAGGTATATTTTTGCCAAAATATACCTACCTAATAAAAATTGTTGAAAATAGTCCATTTAAAGTCTTGGGGTTCGCATGAACCCCAAGTTTGTTTTGTGACTTTTTTTCAGAAAAAAATTCCAGAAAATTATATAAAACCGCTTTTATGGAAAAAAGACAAAAAACGTAAACAAAAATGAATTTCGTTCAGTGAGTTTTCATCCCAGGTCGAAAAAACGATTTAGAAAAAAGTTATAACCATTTAAACTTGCGTTGGGGTTCGCACGAACCCCAATTTGTAAACTAGGGTTAACAACTTTAACCGATTTGAGTGAGCCAAAGACGAACGATATTATAATTATTTTTTACATATTCTTAAACCTTAGACCCTAATACAACTTTTGACCACTATTACATTGCAAAATTAGAGTACTTTTTTTCCGTCACACAAAAGTGACACACCCTTACAAACATAATTATTATGTATATTTGGCACTTTGAACCTTTTTTTTTGTCTTTATTTGGATTGATTAATTCTGGAATGCTGTAACCCCCTCCAAACTGAATTTCTACACCCGCATCGACCTTACATGGTAGCGTTATTGAAAAGAAAACCCAATGAAAAGGTTCTTCTATTCTTCAAGGACGAATCAAAAACATATGTACATTTAATTAAACAAGCTTTATATAATCCAAACATCTTTTATGTTATACACATATTGGCAAGTCATGAATTCTATTTTCTAGTCACATTTGAATAAATCAATCTTCACATCCAATTACTCTTCAATATGTCATAATTTTTTTGATGTAGACCTGACAAAAATATAATAACTTCCCTTTCTTAGCAATAAAAAAAAAAAACAATAAAATAAAAACATATCAATAACAAACATCTTTATTTATAAAAGAAGAAGAACGAACCCCTCCCATCAAATATTTGCTCCCAATTTAATATTAATTAAGTCAACAACAAAAAAGGTTAACCGATATTATCATTCTCAATTTCCTCAAAAACTCCTTTTGAGCGTCAAAGCTCTTCTATAATAACCCACCAAAATAAACTCATATAAATAACACCCATATAACCTCTCTATATAAAACCAAACATCTATCAAATATTGTTAGCTGGCCCAAAAGAATGTAATTGGCATTTAATTAATTCTTCCCTCAAACTAAAAGTTTTTATTTTTTTTCGATTTTTGTTTTGCCTTTGTAAAAGGACGAAAGATCAATAAATAAGAGATATTGAAAGTGGCCCGAAACTATGCCGACAAACAAAACCGAATTTACACCCTCGAAAAATAAATATTTGCTGAAAATTGATTAGGGTCATGTTTGCGTATATAACAGTTTTGATAGACCCCCAACAGTAGGACGTTCGTCGATGATTATGATGACGACCGACGACGACGTCAAGGACAAGGATATGGCAATACTGTGATGGTGACTATGATGATGGTTAACTACGACGACCGACACCATCAAAACAGTTCCTGGATGATGGTCCGCCTCCGATTGAGCGATTTTCTAGAGGCGAAACAAACTTGTTTGTGGATCATTTCGGTGACATAAAAGTGTTACGAATATTTGTACAACATCAATACCTTTTGCCGGTAAATTTGATGGATGAGAAAAATGTCCTCGTCGCTCGTTTTGCCTTCATCATCGTTTTCGTCCTTTCTAGAGCTTCTTCACCATCACTTCACTTCAAGTAAACAAACAGACAAACAAATTAATTATCCACCTCTAGCAGCAGCTAGCTAGCTTCAGTTGTTTGAAAATTATTTTTAACCATCAGTTAAAGACACTCTGATTAGAAGGAAGAAGGATTTGGAAGGATGTTTTTTTTTTGTGTTTTTTTTTGTGCTAACTTTACCCAAAGAAAGATTCCATTTTGACAGGAAATCTCATAACACTGCGACGAAATGCACATTTGCTGCTGCTTCTGCAGTTGTTTACATTGTAAGCATTCTACCAAGAAGCCATGGCAAAGAGCAATGTGCAACGTCTTCTCAATAAATTGGAGAATTGGAGAGAAGGAAGTAAACATACACATTTCATACATTTAGTTGGATTCAAACTTGGTTATGTTTTTGTTTTTTGCCAATAAAACATGCAAGCATCTTCTGGTGGTTGGATTGCAGCTTGCTGTTATGCACAGACGTTTATTTGCAAAAACGGAATTTCACAAGTCAAAGAGTTTTCGATTATTTTTTTTTTTTTAATTTTTACCCTTTACAAGACTAAATATGTTGCCTAGAACCTCTATTTAGTACTCTCAACAAAATTAGATAGAACTAGATCCATAACTACGTTTTTTATTTTTATGTCAAAACAGAGTGTGAATTATAAATCATAGAAAAAATCGTCTAAAATTAAAATTTATCAAAATAGGCGTCTGTGTTTTGCTATTTTTGTAGAGAAAGGAGTGTTACGAGGGCTTAGGAAACAGTATTAATAGCTTTGAGTTCCGAATGAAGAAATGATAGGAAAAGATTTTCCAAAATTTGGTACATTGGTTGGCCTTTTCACATTTTATACAAATAAATATCTTCAAATTAAATTAGTTTCTAAAGAAATTCACCTTGAACAGTAACCAAACAGGCAAACATGTTTCCATTTAGCATCACCTCTATATTGTTGGCATTTTGAGAATAAAGCTGGGCGTCTATATTTTGAAAGGAAGGAAATTACAAACAACACGAGAGGAACTATACCGACTTTACTATACTCTCCTATGATATAAATGAATATTTGTATAATATTTTGTTTTATTTTATTTTTTCTTTAACGCCCTCTGAACTCGTGGTGCATCTCTTCCTGATGTTTATCCTTTTTTTGGGATGAAAATTGTTATTTCTAGTTCTTTCAACCTACAATTTTAAAGAAACACAATAAATGAGAATTATCCTGTTTCACACATATTTTTATTTTTTATTATTATTTTCTTTTTTATAATTTTACTTTCAAATCACAAATCTGGATAAGGGTCAGTTATTTTTTTTAGAGAAAAAAAGGGACATTCAAAATATTATATTGGACGGTATTATATACGCTAGGAATAATTTAGTAAAGTCAAATTAGACGAAAATTCGGGGGCACATATCAGAAACTATAAAACAAAGGACGATCTATGCATTTTAATACATTTTCATCTAAAACACTGGCCCAACACACACAAATTTTCCAGACTGCTGTTTATACTGAGTATAGGAAAAAGATATTAGTACCAATTACTGTAGCCTTTCATTTGGTATCAGAATTGTTTTTCTAGGTTCTATATTTCGGATGTTATGAAGAGTTGTTTCGAAAACTTCCAATTTTTCTGATTTTTCCGCCCCCAACTTCAGACTCAAATATCTCGAAATCCCCAAAAGTAATTTTGAAAATATTTGGCTCACTTATAGAGCTCAATATAAGCTTTCATTTGGTACTAGTCTCGTCAGTGTACGCCCTGGGCCCAAAAATGGGTCATGTCCTTTGGGGTGCCGATTCCAAAAACAACATTAGTTTTTTTCTAGCAGCTCTAGTTTTTAAACTATTCATACATGAAAAGGCATAGAAATTCATAAAAACATTTTTTTTGTAAATGTTTTTTTTTTTTATTTAAAAATGTTGTTTTGTATTTTTATTTTACTTAGGGCCAATTTTTCAATAGTCAGTTAAACAGTCAGTTAGTACTTATTCCTAAGGATAGAGAAAAAATCAATTTTTCAACAGGCAGATATAGCTTATTCCTAAGAATAAATCTATCTGCTTCTTTCAGAGACGAATAAAATTATTCTAAGGAATAATCTCAATAAAAATATTGTGTCAGTTGTCAAAGCTGTTTTGAAAGAATTTTGAAAAAAATACAGTGGAAAACAAGAAAACAAAAACAATCATGAATAAAAATGACGTTTAATTTTAAATATTTTTGAATTTGACAATTTTTTTTTTTTGTTATATGTAGAATAAATTATTTTTGATTGAAAAATTCAATGTTTTTATTTGATTGTTTATGAGCCTAATAACTTTATTCGTCGAACAGTTAACTGACTGTTTATTAGAAGATTGAAAAATTGGCTCTTACTGAACTAAATACATAACGTTCGAAATAAATTTTTCCAGCAAAACATTAAAATCGCTTATTATAATAAAATCTAAAAAAAAATGATATCAAATTATTTCCAAAATGTGAAAAATATAAAAAAAAATATTTAAACAGTTAAAATAAGCAACTTTAAAATTAGTACAAAACTACCCCCAAAATGTGGAAAAATAAAATATTTCAAAAAATAGAAATAAATGAATGCGATTTTTAGGTTTACTGACCCCGAAATCAGAAAACTTGAAAATTAGTATGAATACTCCACAAAATATGAAAAATATTTCAAAAACTAGAACTGCTACAAAGAAACCAATATGATTTTTGAGCTTACTGAACCCAAATCTATTTGATATAAATCTTTCTCGAAAATTTTAAAAAGTTGAAAATTGTTGGCAAGTGTAATGAGTTTTTCAGATCGAAAAAGTTTGAGAGCAAAAAAATATTAACCTTAAATTTTTGAACATTTAATGCTATGTGTTTGGCATTTTGTTGTTACAACTTGAGAACATAGAAGTCGGCAATTTTTTTAAAAGTACTTTTTTTGAAGGTTTGAGAATTGAAGTTTCAAATCCTTTTGGACCGGTCGCCCTCAATTTTTGAGCTGTGATTGCAGTTTTTATTGCAATGTTTGCCTTTTTTTTTAATTAGCTATACATTTTCTACAGAACTGGAGGGTGAACGGACCCAATCGTACCTACTTGAAAAAGTAATTAAGTCCAATTCATAGTACATACCACTTTAATTTGTGCCTAGCCATTTTTATGCCATTGGCTTTAAGGAACAACAAGTTGCAAGAAAAGTCCTTTTAATAATGTTTGTGATGTAAAAATCTTATTTGACTGTACTAGCTGGTCAATTTTTTTTTGAAAAAAATTAGTTTGATTTTTCCCTTTTACGAGTTTTCATCAATAAAATACTTTTCATAATACATATATGGTTTGAACTTTAAGATCACCATAAAAAACAATAATATTTACAACTAGGTGCTACTTTGTCTTATGTTAAAGTTTCTTATAATATTAAAAATATTGAAAAACTTATAAAAACTCTAAATTTAATTTTATAAGGAACTAGCTGACCCGGCGGACTTCGTTCCGCATTTTTCTAGTATTTATTTCCAATTTTTTGCTTTGTAATGTGTTAACCTTTTCCAATACAAAAAAAAATCGGGCCACATATTGATATATGGAGCACAAACATACAATTGTATAAAGTATTAAAAAAAGCAAACCATTTGTTTGACAGCTATTATAATTTTAATTGGGGTGTGCACCAAGTTTCATTAATATTATTATTAAGGTAGGTATAACAACATAAATCTTCAGTGGAAAGCAAAATGCTGCTATGTCCTTAACAGATCCTATGGAGTTATAATAATTTTGCTTTCCAGGGGATATGTACATATGTTGTATGCATGCCACTATTTTTTCTGGTATTGGCACGGTTTTTTTGCGTCAAATAGTAAAAAAATGTTTTTAAAAACAAAATCTTATGTGTCTCGAACTCCTCTCAATCACTTGCAATCGCTACTAAAATTTCATATTTTGTAGCTATTTAGGAAATCCAAAAAATAACGATCTTTTTTTGTAAATTGTAAAGAAAACGACTTAAAATGAAAAGATTCCGTCTTAATTCTATGCATACGTCTAAATATTAAAATATTTTCTTAAAAAGATTAAATCATCTTAAATTAATGCGGAAATTGTATTAATAAATTGGTAGTTGAAAAAACTTAAACAAATTTTAAGTTTCAGTTTATCATACCAATTTTTAACTGTGAGATAGCTTAGTGGTAAACAATTTTAATTGAGGAAATAACATTTTAAAGAGTAAAATCATGTTTGTTTTTATAAGCCTTGAATATGAGCTCTTTGAACCCCAAATATTGAATTTGCTCATAACTTGACAGCAGCACCACGTACCAGGTCTAACTATAAAACAAAACCTGTCTCGAATGAACCTTATCAAACGCAAAAAATTTCATAAAAGTCTATACAGCCGTTCGGACTCCAAATATGGAAGGAGATTTGCCTATAATTTGACAACAGCGTCACCTACCGAATACAATTATAATTTCCAAAACATGGATGGACCTTATCACACAGTCTTTCGGACTCCAAAAATAAGAAATTTGTCTATACATACTTCGGCAACAACGCCACCTACCGGGTCCAATTTATCAAACAAAACATGTTTCGAATGAATTTTATCAGACACAAAAAATTTCACAAAAATCAGTCCAGTCGTTCGTTCAAAATATGCGATTTTCCTAGAACTTGACAACAGCGCCACTAACGACTGTCCAGTCGTTCGTTCAAAATATACAATTTTCCTAAAACGACAACAGTGCCAACTACTGGGTCCAATCATGAAACAAAACTTGTCTCGAATGAACCTTGTCATAACACAAATTTTCACAAAAATCTGTCCAGTCATTCGACTCCACCTATGGAACTTGCCTACACTGAGGGAAAAAACGCAACGTAAAATGTAATACGTTCAACGTTGACTTAATGTTGAAAAAACTAACATGAAACATCTTTAAATTAAAATTGAAACAACGTAAGAATTTTTTTTTATTTTTGTCGGACTTCAGCTTTTGTTGCATTTTATCACCCTTATTTTCAACAGCGAGATAGCACGTTGCTAAAGCATTCGCCTGGAGATTCAAGAGTTGTAGGTTCGATCCCCAGTGGCTGTCAAGTTTTTTCTTTTTTTTAATAAATTGATGCCGTTTTTCAAAGTTGAAACAACTTTGGTTTAAAGATGTTTTATAACGGCAAACCACTTTAAAGTAAAGATGTTCATTCCGATAAATAGTTGAATCAACGTGGTTTTCGTTGATTTTAAGTTGTTTTTTCCCTCAGTGTATAACTTGAAAATAGCGCCACCTACCGGGTCCAATTATAAAACAAAACCTGTGTCTGATGGACCTTTTCACATACATTTCACACAAAATTTCAGAAAAATCTGTCTAGTCGTTTAGAAGTAGGGTCACAACCAAACGCACAGGAGAAATAGATTAGATTAGATTAGATTAGATTAGACTTTATTGAAGCATAAAAAAAAAATAAATTTATAAATACAATATTTAAATACAAGTCGATTACGACCTGGTATATAACCGTCGGTCAGATTGACAGAACATAATATAATATTTTATACAATGCGTTTTGTGTTAATTTTTCAAATAGAATATAATAGTTTACAATATTAAGAACAATTTTTTTTTTTTTTTCTTTGAATTTCTTATTTTAAAAATCAAAACTGATAGATCAAAAGCTTTCTGTTTGTATTTTCTTTCTATAACTTAGAGCCAAACGAACAAATTTGTACAAATTTTCCCAACTTTTTGCCCCATTTAAAATTTGAATAACTTCCTCTGATGTCAAATGGTTTTTTCCAAAAATATTTCGTCTCATTTCTTGGAGAATTGGACATGATCCTAGAAAGTGTGCCACGTTTTCTCTGGCATGCATGTTGCAGATGTCGCACTCGAGAGGCAAATCAGGTCTATGTGGAATGAAATTAAGAGGAAGGATTTCCCCTCTAGCTCGTAGTATCAGCGATATCATTTCTGTAGGATTCTTATCATTAAAATAACTAAGAGGTCCAAGGTCATACTGCAGGTTGCTGTAAAAATCTCTATATTGCGATGATTTGGCCTGGTTGATGAAACTCTGGTGAGATTGTTCATCTAATTTGGTCACCAACTGATAAAGAGATTGTTTTAATGCTGAATGATCGTGTAAATTGATTACCAGTGTTTCATTCACGGAACTCGAAATTTGAAACCAAGCTGCGACAAAGTTCAGTTTGTTTGTGATCAGATAGTTTAAAACTCTAAAGATCAGCCTTGAGGAGCTCATTTTAAGTACTTTGAGCACATAGTCGAAGTGGAGAAATATATAATATAATAGAGAGAAATATATAATATAATAGATACAAACCATAAATCTGATTAATGACACCTTGCATAATGGTGTCATACACATACTTTTGTTGATCTTTTAACATGGGCACATTGGTTTGCACAAATACTTTTAATTGATTAAACAATTGTATTGCCTTTCGCGTAGTATTTCTGATCAAATACATCTTGGTCTGCACGATTTGGAACAACCAATCCTAACTGCGCCAATGCTTTACTCGCAATAATCAAACACGTGTCCTCAATGAAGATCAGAGATTGAATATACATTTTATTTGTGCAGTCCATATGTGGATTTAATGTCACAAGGCGAATAATTTATTTGTTTCACTCAAAATCAGGCTTTTTTAATTATTTTGAAAGCTTTCCAAACTAAGCTTAGTTAAAAAATTTAAAAAGCGAGAGTGTTTTTTACTCGTACAAATTGACAACTGTAAAAAGATGCGAGAAAAGGTATTATTTTTTTTGATACAAACCATCTACATATTAATACCTTTCAAACAAAAAAAAAAAAATTACCAAAATCGGACCAGCCAAACGCGAGTTTATCGGCCACACACACTAAACGAACTCATTTTTATATAAGATTTAATAAAACCTGCAAAAAATTGAAATTTTTATAAAAAAAAAAATGAAAGAAATTAAAATAGATTTATATAAATATAACAAAAGCAAAAATTTTGTCAAAAATGTTAGAAATATCAATCAACACATTAAAACAAAGTTTCAAGAAATGGAACAATTTAAAATCGTTTAAAATCGGGAAGCTTTCAACCACTTTTTGAGATCAATCGGGTGAACCCCTCAGGCGGGTTATTTGTGTAAAACAGACACATCGGGATAGTTATAGTGCCGTACAAAGGAAGAAGAAGAAGAAGAAGTGCGACATATATGTAAATAGAAAAATGATTGAAAAATTATGTTTTCTATGTGTTTCAAAACTTTATTTCTCTTAACAAGTTTTTTGTAACTTAAAAAAAAAAGTACAAAATAACAATTTAAATTCATCTTATACCTTTTTAAAAAATTTTAAATATTTGAAAATTTAAAACTGTACTTTTTCACATAGATTTAAGGACTCAAAGAATAGTCAACAAATGTCAACTTATGCCATTGATAAATTTATAGGAAAAAAACTACAATTTTTTTATTAAAAAAAAGGTACGCATACGCCACAGTGAGTCCGGAAAATCAATCTTGCATATAAGAATACTGTTTAATGCAAGTGCTGAAATAATAATAAAAAATTAATTAATGACTTTTGCCTCTAGAGGGCGCCCCATTTAATTTAACGTACGTCGCGTCGTATAGTTTATAACTAGCGGACAAACAAGACGCTTCGAACTTTATCTCATTTTTGAAGTTGTGATATGTATTTAAGGAGCTATGATAGAACAGATGAATAAACAAAAATAATTTATATAAAAGGTTAGAATACCGCACTTTGTTGCTTTCCATTTTATTTTCAGATTGCCAATATCATTCCTGACAGTTAACTCATAAGCAAGTTCTTACAACCATTTCGTCCACTTAATTGTTATTTTTCATAGCTGGTATATCCCTATTTAAGTTCAAAGATGTAAAAGATTGTTCTATTGTTTTGTTTCTATGTTTTTATTTTGTCTATTTTTTTTTTTCGATGTGTTCAGTTGGTGTGGCTTAAACGGGATGCTCTTACGAAATATAAATTAATGAAAAGGATTTTTATAACCAACAAGAATAAGCAGAAGGCTGAAGCACAACAACAAATCCATATAGAAAACAAAAAGAAGTGAAGTTTTGTGTGCGAATGTAGGAGAGTACCTTTCGTATATAATTCCCTAGGGAGAGAAAAAACAAAAGGATGGTTCAATGGGGAGTTATGAAATCCGGAAATAGACTAAAATTACTTTTCCATATGTTAGACACACATATAGACACTAATGGACGGTGGTGGTGGTGGTGTCGAGATAAACCGGGATTGTTTGTTTGTGTGTGTGTAGTTTAGAAAAAAATCTTTTGTTTTGTTTTTTAGCATTTGAACTTTAAGAAAAAGGTATATCTACCAATAGTTAAAGGAAAAATAGAAAAAGGATTCGAATACGAGTCGAAGAGTGTGTGGCAATAAGGGATTTACAAAGTTTATGGGCCTATTTTGTTTTGAAATTGAAGAGTTTTAGTTTTTTATTTTTTTTTTTTTCGTTTATTTTGTGCAGATTATTGTCGAAGGATGAAAAATTGCACTTTTAAGATTCTTTAATCCTACAATATGACAAGGATGTTTGATATTTTTTTTTCTTTAAGGCCACTTGGGATTCATAATTGAATCCCATTTAAAAGCTAAAAGAAAAAGATTGATTCAGTTACACGATGATGTGGTCAATTGAATTTCCCTCGATAAAAAAGGACCAAACACATAACAACAACAACAATTACTTAATCAACCATGAAACTGATATCAATATACCCATAAAAGCCAATGATACTAATATCTTGTATATTCCAATTTAAATGCTCAATTATTCCCGACACATCCAATCATTCGAATGAAGGCAGAATAAGTTGATAAACTGAAAAAAACAAATTTTTACAGCTCTTAAAAGTTTCAACAGATTCACTTAATGGTCCTTTATAGAAATGAGGGAATGAAATAAAAAAAAATAAAATAAACAGAAGGTAGCTTCATTTTGTGATTTATCGTTTCAAACCCCGTCTCATTCTCTCTTTTTCATGGTTGAGTAGACAAATTCTGATGATTTTTGTTGTTGTTGTTGTACTTTACTCCTGTTGAATAGCATTAAAGGACGTTCAAGGTAATAGTTGGTACGCCATTTTGGAATTCATTAGCTCCAACACGCATTATGACAGGAATTGATTTTTGCGATTTTCAACAAACACATGAGATCAAAAATTAAGTTGTGATTTGGAATTTATTTGAAGTTTCAAAGCAAGAATTCAAATTATTTGTAAAACTGCTTAGAGAGTAATTTCAAAGTTTTTTTTCCTTTAGTTTCATTGGATTTGACTCCTTAAGCCTCAAAAGTTGATAAAACATTTGAAACCAAAGCGGTTCGGTAGAAATAGAACGAGAGAATATGTCACAGAAAATTCTTCATCATTTTTTGAAGTAAACATGCATAGAGGCAAAAATGGATTTTGTGTTTGAAGAACACACACAGAGAAAAAGAAAAGATAAATAGATAAAAGTTTTGGCATAGCAATTCGTTTTTTGATTTATAAATGGATAAAGTAGGTACTTTTCAGTCTATACACAATGTCAGCATCAGCATATTTTTGAATATGTACTCTGTATTCCTCTCTTACTCATATTCGATATTTTGAGGTATGCAATGTATATATGTATAAAAGTTTTGTGTGTATTTTTTTGAAAGTTAAAGAATGACAAGTTTTTGAATTTTTTATGACAAGTGCTCTTTCAAGTTTTCTTCTTACATACCTATCAACTTTGTGATTTTTTTTTTTTTTTTTTGAAACGTAGACATTTTGAAGGTACAAGTTTTATGTACGAGTATATCTTAACAGGTAAGTGCTATGTCAATTATAAGAAGATTTACAGAAAATAACATATGCATTTGAAATTATGTGGCGAAATGGATGTAAGGAAGTGTCTCTCCTGACAGTTTTTGATCTAAAATTGGAGGGTTGGCAAATGTTGGTTTAGGATTTAAAAAAAAAATATATTATATAGGTATCCTCATGTCTCATGAAATTTCAAAAATAAACCTATGTATGCACTGGTACTTTGCTTTCGCTGCCCATAATTAATTTTTGTTTTCTTACAAATCTTGTATTTAAACTTGTTTAATAGTATAGTAGAGTAACTAAAGCAAATTATTAGGGAGCCCGGCCGAACAGCTCTGATTTTGACGATTTTTTTTTTCAAACGTAGGTAATTAAAAATACTTTAAAGTCTATAGATTAAAAATTGCCGGTGTTGCCGTATTGTTTTTTAAAATTAAAATTAATTTTTTTTTAACTAAATCATTTTTTTTTGCTTAAATTTCATAAAACAAATGATAGCAAAAGATTCTCTAGGTATTTTAAGGAAAATATATAAAAGGCAGTAAGGGCCAATCTTCCATCGTTTAAGCGATAAATGCAATTTTCTAACATTCTGACCTCAAACACAAAAAAAATATTTTGAAAACAACGGCAACACCTACAATACTTTACTTTTTTCCAAACTTTTTCTAATAAAATATGAATTTATTTAAAAAAAATGTTTGGCCATAAATATTATCAGTTGAATTTCAAAGCAAAAAAGGTAAAATATATCACACTTTTGAAAAAAAAATGAAAAATTACTTCAATTTCAATGGTTTTTTTTTATTAAAACTGAATTTTTGCATTGAAATAATTAATTTTCTCAAATACTGTGGTAAATAGGAACTTTAAATTTTTTCTATTTAACTTTCAACAGTAAGGGTTATTAAATATATAAAAAATAATTTTATGTTTAGATGTTGAACTTAAAAAAAAAAATAAGTTACAAAACTTTTATTAAAAAAAGTTCTTCGAAAATGAAATACTTTTTAATTTTTTTCATAAACCGTAATACATATTGACATTTCCTTTCATAATTTGAAATCATAATAAATGCGGCCAAAAAAATTTGAAAATAAATGCATTTTACATTACGACCAAGTTTAAAAAACGACATGTTAAAATTTTTTCAATAATTTTTTTTTTCAAAAATCTGAGTTCAATTACCATTCTTTCAAAAGCCGTTCATTCAATTAACTTCATTTTAATTTTACATATATGACTAAGCTTCTAGCTTTTAAAAAATGTATATTTGAATATTGTAGGTGTTGCCGTTGTGTTCAAATATTTTTTTTTGTGTTTGAAGTCAATTAATAAGAAAATTGCATCTATCGCTTGAACTATGGAAGATTGTACCTCACTCCCATACATTTTTTTTCCTTGAATTTGCTAGACAATTTTTTGGCATCAATTAATTTATGAATTTTAAGAAAAATTTTTGAAAAAAATTTGTTTTTGTTCAAAAAAATCTTCAATTAAATTTAAAAAATCAAAACGGCAACACCGGCAATTTTTAATCTATAGACTTTAAAGTATTTTTAATTACCGACGTTTGAAAAAAAAGATCATCAAAATCTAAGCTGTTCCGCCGGGTTCCCTAATATTGCCAATTTTTGAGCTTTAGTTACTCCACTAACCCAAAAATTCATTTTTTTGATATAACAACCTATAATAAATTTTATACCACCTGAAAGCTTATTGCTTCAGCTCCAAACATATATATATTGATCGTGTCTATTAGGCATCTACAAAAAGAGCTAGAATTTTTTGAACTCGATCAATTTTCATAAAAAAAGCAAAAAAAACATATAATTTTATGTTCCCACGCTATTGAATCAATTTTTTTAGACAACCTTTAAAAAGTTTTATATCATGTAAAAGCTTATAATTTCACCTTTCATATGACGTTTCAATCTTATTTCTGCGATACCTAGAAAAAATGTTAGAATTTTTTAAAGCCAACCATGTCGAAATTCCAAACTGAGATTTCGGTACTTCCCACACTGGTGGCTGTTCATGATCAACAGATCTCCACAGGTGTTTTTTAGGTATTTCGCAAGTTTTTTAATTTAACATTGTGTAGCTTGTAGTGAATGTACAGTTATGTGTGATATACCAAATGAAAGGTAACATCATCAAGATGCTCAATAAAGTTAAATCAAATTTGTTTTTGTTTTAGATCAAAAGATAGAACTTTTTGAATAATAAAACTTTATTTTACCGTTATCTCAAAATTGTGACTACAAAATTGATTCAAATTTTGCACAGATATAGTCCTGTATAAATTTCATTCATTTATGTGTTGTCGAAAAAAATAAAAAAATAAAAAACGGTTAAAAATGGTCAACAAACTTGGGACAAAAAAATTGTTTTTCCCGTTATTCGGTCAAAAACCATTTTGAAATACCAATTTTTTGCACATGTATGCACACAGCCATAGACTACATGTTCAATAAGTTTGAGATTTTTTTTTATTTAAATTTAAAAAAATAAAAACTCACTCAAAAATACCCCAAAATAATAGTCTAAGAGCCGGCAGCATATTTTGGCAGTTTTGATATAACCGAAATTCGAGTGTGCACATATCTAGATATGCACCACAGTATGTCAACGGAACAAGTCTGGCAGTGATCTTTTTCAGCTTTCCCTTGCCAGACGCATCCAAAGTGCAGCAAAAAATCAATTTTTGGCGTTTTGGTATAACCGAATAAATGATACACCAAAAAATCATAAAAAATCCCCTGATTTCGAATCTGTGGGTACCGCAAGTTTCTTTTTCAGCTTTCCCCCCGCCAGACCGCTTTAAAGCATTTTTAAGTGCATTTTTCTAATAAAAAACCTAATTACTTATTTTCTGTTAGGTATAACCGTATGATGGTAACAAATTAATATTCTATGTCTATTCCTGGTCTAGAAAATATAAGTTTTAGTCAGCTATTTTTCAGCCTTCCCTCTGCCAGACGCATCCAAAGTGCAGTCAAAAATCAACTTTTGGCGTTTTTCTAGGTATTACCCCAATAAATGATACACCAAAAAATCATAAAAAATCCCCTGATTTCAAAAATGTGGGTACCGCAAGTTTCTTTTTCAGCTTTCCCCCCGCCAGACCGCTTTAAAGCATTTTTAAGTGTATTTTTCTAATAAAAAACCTAATAACTTATTGTCTGTTGGGTATAACCGTATGATGGTAATAAATTAAAATTCTATGTCTATTACTGGTTTAGAAAATATAAGTTTAAGCCAGATAGCTTTCCCTCTGCCAGACGCCCTTAAAGGTTTCCCAAACAGGTTTTTCCATAGAAAAAACACCTAGTTTCTGTTTTTTTCTTATAAAATTGAAATAATATTTTTTGTTTAGAGTAACCATATGATGGCCAAATATTAACTTTCTCTGCCTTTTCCTGATTTAGAAAATGTAAGTTTAGGCCAGTTTTGTTTCAGCCTACCCTCTGCCAGACGCCCTAAAAGGTATCTCAATAGTACGTTAAAGTTAGGTTTTGCTATATGGGGCATGGGGGTCTGGGAAAAAATCCGAAATGCATTTTGTCTTCAGGGATTAAAAGAGCATAAACCCAGGAATCGAAAGAGTCTAAAACCACATTTTGTACAACCGCACCAAGAATCATTTTGTTTGTCCCTATACAAAAAATTGCAATTTTTTGAAGTTTTTTGCCTACAGATCGAAAACGGTCTGTCAAATCGAAAAACCAATATTGCAACAAATGAAGGTAATTAAAAGATCTACAACTTTTACAACGAACAAATTAAAAAAAAAACGCTCAAGTAAAAGAGATATGACAAAAATAAGAAAATCACTTTTTGACGTGTTTAAAAACAAAACACCCTAACTTTTAAACCAAAGGGATAATCGAAAAATGTTGTTTAACATATATTGTAGAAAATTAAATTATTTCAAGTATGACATTGTTTTTTTGTAGGTTCAAAAATACGCGAGTTATGTGAAAAACTAAAATTTGTATTTAAAAAAAAATTGAGGCCAAATGACTCTTAGTGCGATTGAACAAAATTTGGTTTACGACTCGTGTCTTTATGCCTTTCGAGCCTTGAAGTCAAAATGCATTTCGGATTTTTTCCCAGACCCCCCATATAGCAAAATCTAACTTTCCCGTACTATTGAGATACCTTTGAGGGCGTCTGGCAGAGGGTAGGCTGAAACAAAACTGGCCTAAACTTACATTTTCTAAATCAGGAAAAGGCAGAGAAAGTTAATATTTGGCCATCATATGGTTACTCTAAACAAAAAATATTATTTCAATTTTATAAGAAAAAAACAGAAACTAGGTGTTTTTTCTATGGAAAAACCTGTTTGGGAAACCTTTAAGGGCGTCTGGCAGAGGGAAAGCTATCTGGCTTAAACTTATATTTTCTAAACCAGTAATAGACATAGAATTTTAATTTATTACCATCATACGGTTATACCCAACAGAAAATAAGCTATTAGGTTTTTTATTAGAAAAATATACTTAAAAATGCTTTAAAGCGGTCTGGCGGGGGGAAAGCTGAAAAAGAAACTTGCGGTACCCACAGATTCGAAATCAGGGGATTTTTTATGATTTTTTGGTGTATCATTTATTCGGTTATACCAAAACGCCAAAAATTGATTTTTTGCTGCACTTTGGATGCGTCTGGCAAGGGAAAGCTGAAAAAGATCACTGCCAGACTTGTTCCCTTGACATACTGTGGTGCATATCTAGATATGTGCACACTCGAATTTCGGTTATATGAAAACTGCCAAAATATGCTGCCGGCTCTCGGTCTATAAGTAGTTGTTTTTCAAAAACTCATATTTCGAAACCCGGAGACTTAAAAAAAATCCATATCAGACCCCTAACTTTTTTTTTATTATCTTTCGAATGACGTTTTTTCAAATTGTCAAAAAAAAAATTCCCCTACCTATAATCACTACTTTATCAAAGGTCTACCTCATGTTTTAGTTTTAGAAAACCATTAATAGCTTATTTTTGAAATTTTTTAGAATTTTTTCAATACCATTGTCAGTCTTGCAATAAATGTATCTATTGATTAAAAAAATTTCAACTCTTTACATTGTCGCGTTTAGAAAATAGCCAATTTTTTGAAGTTCTGTTTTACCCCTATTTACCCTATTAAAAAATGGAATTTTATAAAATCCTTCAAATTTATTTAACTTTAGGTTATTATCTTTCAAATAAGCTATAGAAGATTTTTGTATCTCTAATAGTTTATTTTTAATTGAAATTTTTGCGCGCACTGCGAAAGTTCGAGAGTGGAACGGGAGAAAATGGAGTCACTTTTTCGTGGTGGCTGCCATGGTTCATCGATTTATAAGACGTTATCACGTCAAAAAAATAATACTCATACGTCAGAGTGCCCTCATTGTTTAAACTCTTAAAAATTCCAATTACAAAAAATTGTGTTTTTCGTTCGCTACTTAAATCAATGTATTAAATATCACATGGGCCAAAATACTTGAAACCCAAATTCGGATTGAATTGTTTGCAAACCACGGTAACATTGTGGTTTATTTTGGTAACGCAGTGGTATTTAAAGTTTTATAGCTGATTTTAGGTAGGTAACACAATGAAATAAACTATTAAGAATATTTAATTGAAATTAATTTTTCTGTGATTTAATTTCATAGGAGACTTACGTTGTTCGGAGAGCTTTATTATATGATTTTACCAATAAAACTGAAATTTGCAGTAAAGTAACGCATAGTTGTTTGGTTTTGATCACTTTGTGTTTAAACTTTCATAAATATAGAAATATCATTCAAAACATTGGTGCAAATGTTATTTCATAATAGATTAAAGTATAACCATTCTATGTAAACTATAAATACCTATATGAAAATAGCTATATTGATAAAAATGTCCATATTTTTTTTTTTTTCAAAATTCACTGCCCTAATTAAACATCAAAAAGTATTTTGGCCCACATAATACAATATTGGTTAATATTTCACAAGAAAATCCCCAATATTATCTAAAATCTTTTTTAAATTAAATCTTTATTCCAAGAAGTACCAAACATATCATTTTCGTTTTAGGTCAGCTTTTGTTCTCAAGGCTAACAAATAAACAATAAATAATCGTTTGTGGCCTTATCTATATTTTATTTTTTTTTTAACCCCTTCATCGATATCTTAACTCTTTTGCTCTTTTACTTTGTTGCCTTTTCTTTAAAGGATAAAGTATCCAATTAAAGAAAATGTCAAAACCTTTTCAAGAATCCATACAATATACCCCCAGCCAAGGCGGCAACACATAAAATTACCTCTTAAGCGGTTTATCGAATTATACTCCTTTATCAAGCCTGCCCTCTTACAAATGGCTTCAAGATAGAGCTAAAAAAAAAAAAAATAAAAAAAAAAAATAAATCGAATAAGAAGAAGAAAAAAAAAACCATCCCTGAAAAGAAAAACCATAAAGTAACATATTGAAAAGGATTCTCTTTATCCTTCAAGAAACCATAAAATATAAAAAAAAAGTCTAAGCAACATGTATTGCGTATGGAGGTACTTTTCAGTGTTCAATAATACTTAACATCGAAATTCCCTCTTCTTTTGCCCTCGAGTCATCAATTCATCATACCACACATATGAACTGAGTAGAGTCTCGAGTCAGAGAAGTATCGGCCTCTTATTGATGGATGATGACTGCTCTAGCAGCGGTGTGGTGTGGTGTGACTTTATATGAAACCAACTCAAATACCTCCTTCCTGGCCAAGAATAAGAGAGCAAAGTACTTATCGTAATCCTTCGGGGGTAGTGCAGTAAGGGTTTTAGGTTCACTACCCACTCCTAACCCAATTCCAATCCCTCCATTCACAGGGATTTAATTTTCAAATGTGAAAGATATACTTTTTTTTCTTTATATTTTTGATGAAAAAGACCCGTCAGAAATTTTGGTATAAGAGTTACCCGGAATAATGGTTTGGGTGCGTGTATTATATTTTGTACTTCAATGATTGAGATAAATGATGAAGTTCCATCATGGCCTCAGACGAGACATTAAAAAAAAGGAAATTGAAATTTTTAAAAAAATATAGGAAAGGTTTACAAAGTCGTCTTCATCGATATCGTCAACTTCGGCGTCATTGTATGTGTGTTGGTTAAGCTTTGTAATTTTTTTCTATTTTACTTGAAATCACTTAAAAAGTTAATCCCATACCTGGGGAGTAGATATATGATGTGATTTGATTGGAGTGCCATTGATTTATATAACTGAGGCTTGAGACCTGTTTGAATGAGTTTCTATTTGTCAATTTGACAGATCAAGAATCTAGAGTTATTTTTTCTGTATTTTTTTTCTTTGTGTATCATAATGAATGCTTTCAAAAGAGATTCAAGTCAATTCAATTTGAAAAAAAAAAAAAAAAAAATGGGTTAGGGTAATGTGTATGAAAAATCATACCTTTATTTTAGGGAAAATTTTATGATTTTGAAAAATATTTTCCTAGAAAATTCTTTTATGCTATAATTTATTTTTGGATCATTTAATTTAAAACTTACCGTTAAGGTTTAAAAATTTTTACTTTTCGTCGAAATTAAAGGAACAAAAAAATATTACGCTTCTAAAAACATATTTATATCTAAAATAAGGTTTCATGTTCTCATTATCCTTAAAGTATTGAGAGTTCAAACATAATTTGGTTAATTTAAAGTGTTATTCTTAACTTAATTTATTACTAAGTAATATATTTTAAAAGTACAGAAATAAAAGTTATTTTTTTTTTTTACAATTTGAAGAATTTAAAATTAACGGTCACTGTGGTGTATGTGGAACATTTTTGTCCTGTCATTATTTTGTAATCATTTTCAAACAGTTTTTTTTTTTTAAATTGGTCACTTTCTGAAATCCACAAGCTACAATCGAATAGGGTTGCCATGATTTTAAAATATTTTTCTTTCATTTTGATCAATAAAACGTATTAAGAAATGGCTAAAAGTGGTAGGTGTGACTTTAGAGTTAGCCTCAAGATCAAATTTAAATTGTGCTATAGAACTTATTCTATTGTTTAATTAAAAAATTTGGAATTTCTAATAAATAGTTTTGAAAAAATTAATATTCGAATTTAATTTCGAAAAATTAAAATTGTTCAATTATAAATTTAAAAAAAAAAGTATGTAGGGATAAAAGGCAGGGTTTTGCTTATTTAGACAATTTTGTATCCAAAATTATGGTTTTATAGCAGGATTTTAGACAGTGGGGAAAATCTACAAACTACGTTTTTCTGTAGAAAATAATTATAAAGACAGTTGATTTTATTTTTTTTTTTAGGTATGTAAAGTATATACTGGATTGTTTGCCACCCTTTATTTTTATTTAATTCGTTAAACTTAATTTAAAAAATAATTTTTTGAGTTTCTGGTGCGAAATAATTATGAAGGCACAGCTGATTTTCGCATAAAATGTGGTTCAACGAGATCAAAATGTAATCAAAAGTAAGCAAAACACTTGGAAAGTGAATTTAAACCCATTATGCCCATTTATTAAGTAAAATTTGTTGGTCATTTTAAAATGCGGGGTGGAAAATCCTTGACCCACAGGCAGAAATGGCCAAAATTAAGGTTAACCATGAAGAGGGCTTGTCTAACTTGGAAATATCTAGAGGATTAAAAAAACGGTCCGATTGTGTAATTGATAATTTAATTTACAAAGGTATGATATAGAATGAAAAAGAAAATACAAGCGAAAAAAAACATGCATGTCCTGACATAACCCTGGTAGTAGAAAAATGGTTTATACTTTTTTGAAAACGGTATTTACTGTTTAGTGTAGACAAGAACTTCATCAAAAAAATTTGACATAAGGCTATATCTAAAAAATGGCTTCATAAGCCAACATATACATAAATTTCAATGAGATAAAACTTAAAGCCTCTTCGGGCGCCATCTAGAAATCTAAAAATCTCAAAAAAATTAGGGGATTTTTTTTTGGGTTGGGGTCAAAATTAAGCCGGGGTCAAAATTCTTTTGTCAAAATTCTGCTTTTAAAATCCTGCTTTACAAAATTCTGCTTTCAAAATTATGCTTTTCAAAATTATGTTTTTTGAAATTCTGTTTTTCAAAATTTATTATTAAGGCTTTATCTAAAAAATGGCCTCATAAGTCAACATATACATATTTCAAATGAGAAAAAACTTAAAGCTTCTTTGGGCGCCATCTAAAAATCTGAAAAAAATTAGGGAATTTTTTTTTTTGGGTTAAGGTCAAAATTCTGCCGGGGTCAAAATTCTGCTTTTCATAATTTTGTTTTTCAAAATTTTGCAAAAAATTAAAAAAGGGTTTGGAAAATGTTAAAAGCGCGCGCTTTTTAACATTTTCCAAACCCTTTTTTAATTTCTTGCAGAATTCTGTAAAATCATCTTCTTGAAAAATGTATTTGTAATTTGTCATTCTTTGAATTTTTTTTATTTTTGTTTTATAAATGAATAAATTTGAAAATATTAAGAAAAAGTTTTTAATACTACCTAAACATTTCCGAAAATAATTCAAAATTTTTTAATTTATCAAATAAAGATGAATATTCAAAAATTTGAATAAGAAAAGGAATATTTTGTATCAAACAACATTAGTTCCAATAAGTTATAGAATTTATATAAAAGAAAGTAAGTCAATGAATTTTAAAAAATATTTGCGACACTTAAACAAAAAAATTTAGGAAAGTACCAATGTTGAATTACATTAATGAGGTGTATTTTTCCTTAGTCAGCGCATAGGTATGCTATAAAAAAAAAAAAACAGATTTGGCAGAATTTTTTTTTCTTTACCTAAGTATAATACTGGCAGAATTTTCAAAAACAGAATTTTCGTTAAAAAAGCTGAATTTTGAAAAGCTGAATTTTGAAGCCAGAATTTTGACCCGATCCCTTTTTTTTATTATTTTGAAATAATTTTTCTGTTTATAAACTTGATTCTTAAATTACGAACGCCCTAATGATTGTAACTATAGAAATAGTACCTACTTGATTTTGAAAATATCTATTTTTCGTTAAAAAATCGTGATATTATTTTTATTTTTATATTGCTTCTTCTTCTCTTGGAAACTCTACAGAATTTCTCTTGTTTTGTATGCTTGTAAGAAAAAACAAAAACTTATTTGCATAGGTCTTTATTATTTTTTACGAAAAAATAAGGTCCTCTTTATAAAAATAAAATCTTAACTAGAGCATCACGCCTTTCATAAATAAATAAAAAAAAATATAGATACCTACCTCCCCATCATTTGACATTAAACGTACAAAGGAACCCTCCATAGAAAGAAATACCCTATATCTTTACCCTTTTTTTTAAATCTGAAAATGTTTAGGTAGGTACTTATAAAAAAAAAACTATGAGGATACCTTATGGCATGTAGGTAGTAAATATCTACTGTCCCACATTCAAAGGAAAGACATCCTAGATCTCAATATAATTACCATCATCACACAGTAAATCTACCCTTTGCTGTCAAAATATGAACAAAAAAAAAATAAACTAACAAGAAAGAAAAAAAAAACAAACAAAATATACACTCTTTTCTGTTTATGAAGAAAAACAAAAAAAAAGGCAAAATTTCTAAAAAGAAAATAACACCCACCAAATGGGGTTAATGTTCACTTTATGACATCCACAAAAATATATAAAAATATAATAAAAACAAAAAAAAAAAGAAAACTTAAAAAAAAAAGTAGAAAACCACACACAAGAAAAATCTACTACTGCACTGCCATTGCCCATAAAACTCATGCAGTCAACAACTCTGCAATAAATTGACTCTACTAGTCAGCTAACCGCTCTTTCTCTCTATAACCTAAACATATCTACCAACCACCCAATCCAGGGATCCTTTCTATATCACACCCTCTGTTTTTTTTTTCACTCATTCCTATATCCACCTCGCAAGTAGCACAAAACCAAACCAAAACGTATAGTACCTTTAGTATAAAGGACATTCATTGCAGTATGCAAGAACAATAAACGACCTGTTTTTTTTTTCTCCTCTCCCACTCAAGGGATGTTTGTTTTTCCATACACACTAGTTCTTTGATGGTAAAAAGTTTTTTTTTCCTTTCTATCCTATGTACCTATGTTTTTTTGCACACCTTACGATACGAGTCCTGAAATAATTTGACATTAAATTGAAATCTCGATTCACATCAACCCACGCAATATAGAAACCTACATCACCCACGTAGGTCTTTTCTAAAGACAAAAAAAAATAGAAAGAAACTCCAGTTGAATATCGAAAAAAACGGTACCTACACTGCCAACAAGGATAACACTCTACCAATTCAAACCAAAGGTTCGCCGCTGATTTTTTTAGCTGCTGTGTAGGTAGGTGCAATTATTTTCCAATTTTCCACCTGAGACTTAAAAAAAAAATACAACAACAAAAAAAAAAAACAAGGACTAAAGGACCTTCTTATTCAAAATCCCACGAACCCCACAAAAAAGAGAGAGTTAAATTCCAAGAAAGAGAGAGAGAGAAAGAGTTCTTCGTTAAAAATAGAAATTCAGGACATTCACAAAAAATATACTGGGAAATTTATACATTTTATTGTCCTTTCACAAATGTGTCCTTAGAAGGAGCAACACGTGCAACATATTCAAAAATATTCCATTAGGACCAACCACAACAGGATAAATGTTTTGTGTGGAAAATCACAAAACCAAAAAAAAAAAAATTTAAAAGAAATCAAGAAAAGCTCTGGAATTCTCTGTAAGAATTCCAGATTCTGCGCCTGTACAATTTCCATAGAAAAAAGCTTTATTCCTCTTGGAATTCCACAGGCTTCGTAAAAGGTGAATGGAATTGTGCCGCTATCTGGGCTAGAGCAGTCGTCGTGATACTTTTGCCGTGTAACAAGTAAACCACGGAATATCGTGCGCGTAAATTTTTTTTAAATCCTTCTCTTCTTTAATATCAAAAAAGGATTTTTTTATTCAATCAACAAAACATAGAAAAAAAAATTAAAAAAAAAAAATCCTGCTATCCTTTTTACTATGAATTTTCTACAATACAACCAGAGGCAAATAAAAAACTAGTAAAAAAAAAAATTAAATACAAACCGGGTATTCTCCGTTATAGAAAAGCACAGAAGAAGAAGGAAAAAAAAACGCAATCAACGCGCTTACCTACTTGATGTGGTATAGTGCTCTCCTCTTTCAATGAGGCTTTTATTTATCAAAAAAAAAAAAAGTGCAAGTGGCCTCAATAGAAGAATAAAGGATTTCAAATAAAATAGAAAAAAAAAATAGTCCTTTTCATATGAATTTTTGTATGATTACACAAGAATTCGTGTAGAATACTTTCCGAGTTTCCTTAAAAAAAAAATTAAACACATAAAAGGATAACACCACGTTTCTCCACATAACCAATTTCAACGACTTGTTCTGGGTGCAATTATTGGCAAAAAAGCTCTAATAAAAAAAAAATACACAAGAAAGTGTGTTGGTGTCAGAATTTGAGAGTATAATAATTTTTGTTCCAAATTTAAGTTTTTTCGTCCTTTTTTTGTTGTATATTTTTTATTTTTGGGAAAAAAAAAAATTATGTGCTTTTGTTAGCACATCAGAGCGTGTGTGTGTTATAATAGTGTCTGTGTATTTTTACTACTTATACTTATGTGCGTGTTTTTTGTATAACGGTGATATGTCATTGTACACAAAAAAATAGAGAAAAAAAAAATAAATTTGTGTTCTTTTTTCCCATCATCATCGTCGTCGTGTTTCATCGACGTCATTCATTGAAGGAGCAAAAATAAAGGATATCTACTTATAAATTTTCTAGGATCCTTGTGAATTTTCTTGAGAGGTAAGTTTTGCAATATTTTTTTTTTTGCTGTCAAAAAAGAAAATTCTTTAAATATTTAAGGACAACGGGGCGTTGCACCATCCTTAAAAAATGTTTCCTAAAAAAAAAACTGTTTTAAAAAAGGTTTTTATCACATCTGTTAACGCAAAAAGTTGAGTCCTTTTTTTTTCGTTGGTTGTATATTTTTGGGAAAACTTATTCCAGCTGTTTGTCTGGATACAAAAAAAAAAAAAAAAAAACAACCAACAATGAAAAGAAGACAGCGACGTGCCCTAATTATTGAATTATCAATGTTTTTATGGGGGCGTCGCACTTTTAAAGGAAAGCTTAAGAATTTAAACCGATTATGAATGAAAAAAAAAAATGTATTTATTTTTTTGATTTTGACTTTGATTAAGGATTTAATAAAAATGTTTTTGTTAAGAGTTGAGAGAAAGTGTGTATACAGAAATAGCTATAAAGTGATGGAATTTTTAAAGGATATTTGGATATGTGAAATATTTGTTATATATACTCTATCCCCATCGCAGATAAAAGTTTTATACCCTCACAACAAAGTTTTCAAATTAAATTTTAATTGCCAATCTCGCTCTCACTCTATCTCGTTTCTCATGTTTACATTTGTAAATAATTAAATTGGTTTTTGTTTTTAAATTTTGGGAAAAGTTTGGTTGGAAGGTAGAAAGACTGATTTAAGGATATGATGTAAAATTAACTTATTTAATGTCTTAAATTAGATTTTGTTTTTTTTTTTTTTTTATTTTAGGTAAGACAAGAAATACCTTTTAGGGTATAAATAGATTTTAACTTCTGGGCGGGAAGTTTTTGTTTGATTTTATATCAATATTATGGAAATGAGGAAACATTTAAAAATGGAAATAGGAAATAACATAATGCTAGTTATAGGGTGTTGTGTTGGAGTTTATTGTCGTTTTTTTAAGCATCTTGGAAAATTTTTGGGTTTAATACTTTAGAAAATACAAAATTACTATAAATATTTTTAAATTTAGTTAAAAAAATAAAACCAATAAATAAAAAAGACTAATAAATTTACTAGGCTGATTAAAAAAAAAAATGTTTTTTTTGTTCATAGTTATATCGCAAATATTGTTGGAAATGACAAAAAAAAATCTTGTAAAAGTAAAGCATTTAATATTAATATTAATTACTACCCCATCGCAAGTTTCTATCTACCATATGATTTAAATGTGAAAGATTGTGTTTTTGAGTTTAGAATTTTATAATTTTTTAGTTGTTTATCAGAAAGGATAGATTTAATCATTTTCTTGTATAAAATTCTACGTTCTACAACGTTCAATAACTATGAATCAGTCTAATATTTACATTTTTATTTCGCTTATTTTTTTTTAAACGCAGACACATTTTTATCCACTTCAACCCTGCTCCAAAGTAGGTACAAATTTTTTTTATGAACAAGCACAGTTGGAACGTTCAAAGTCAAATCCAAGTTCAAGCTTATATTTTAATTTTTTCTTTAAAAAAAAAGTTACACATACGCCACAGTGACCTCTAACGCCAATAAGACAATAAATTGAAACACTTACCCAAACAAATTAGTAACACAATCAAGTTAGACTTCTTTAACTTACATCAAAAGTGTTAGGAAATCTTGTGCCTGCAAAATGTAATTTTTAATTTAATTTAATAATATTTTGGCGTTTGAAGACATTTTTGGTGATGAAGAAATTTTCTTAAACTTAATTTTAGAGGATTTCAGGTATATTGTTCATGGTTTAACTTGTATATGGTCTTATTAAAATCAAGAAAGTTGGTTGTACAAAAAAAATCGTTTTGATAAATTAAGGAAGAATTTTTTTTTGTATTGTTAAAACTTTTACATTCAAATGATATAGGCAACTCCAAAATTGGAAAAAAAACAAAAACCGCTTTTTTCAGGATCGTTTTTTTCAGTTAATCTATGGAATAATTTTTTTTTTAATTTTTTGTTACTACCTATGTATGTATTTTCAAATAAGATTAAGTCCTAAAATGGACAAAAATGATGGTTAAAGGTTTTTGGAAATTTTTAAACAAAGGAGTCAATAGCGTATTTTTTAAAACTGGTCAGCCAATACAATCACATCATTTCTATAAAAATTGCTTGAAGTGAAAAATTTTAGAATTCGAAAATATATTATTATTGCACTTTACTAATAAAAAAAAGCGTTTTTTTTTATCAAAATATATTTTCAGAGTAACAATATGCTTACAAAATCTTAAAGAATTAAAAATTTCATCTTAAATTTTTTTAAATTTAAAAGTTTGTTCACTTACATTTTTCAAAATGAAAAATCAGATCATTTACAAAAAAAAAAAAAAAAAACACATCGTAAAGAATGGAACGGTAAATATTTTGCTTCGAACAAAATTAAATAGTTTTTGAAAAAATTTTCTGTTCTGATGTAGAAAAATTACCACAATAATAGTTATAGATATTTTCCCTCAACACCAGCGCTTGAATCATTATTTCCCATCTAAGGCCAAAAAGAGATATTTGCTCATACATTTTTTGGCTTAAAATTACTTTGGACTGTCCTGTGGGACACCCTGTATACTAATTATTAATTTTCTGCTTATATTTTTTTTTGTCTATCTACTCTACATGTATATTTTAAGCTTCCATATATTTTATTAGAAGTTTAGAAAGAAATTGAATTTTTGACGTGATAACGTCTTATAAATTGATGAACCATGGCAGCCACCACAAAAAAGTGACGCCATTTTCTAACGTTACACTCTCGCAATTTCGCAGTGCGGCAAAAAATATCAATTAAAAATTAGAAATAAACTATTAGAGATACAAAAATCTTCTATAGCTTATTTGAAAGATAATAACCTAAAGCTCATTCCAAATGAAGTATTTTTAAAAATTCCGTCATTTAATAGGGTAAACAGGGGTAAAACGGAAAAATGAAATTTGGGCTAAAATCTAAACGCGAAGTCGTAGAGAATTGATTTTTTTTGCTTTAGATAGATGATATTAATTTAAGAGTAACTGCATTTAAGAAAAAATTCTAAAAAATTTTGAAACTAAGCTATAACGTTTTGTTTGAACGTTGTACACGTGTTGGGGCTATGACAAAATGATGATTTTGGGTAAAGGAAATTTTTTTTTGACATTTCTAAAGATGCCAAGTGAAAGATGAGGGAAAAAAATTAGGTGTCCGATACGGATTTTTTCCAACACTCTGCGTTTCGAAATATTAATTTTTGAAAAACACCTTGTTTTTAAGGGGTATTTTTTGGTAATTTCTTATATTTAGTTTTTTTTTTTGAAGCGTTCAAACTTATAGGACATTTAATTTTTCGCCTTAAGCATAGGGGAGAGTGGGGCCAAATGTAACACTTTTTTCTAAAATCGATGGTTCTCCTACAAATTTGAAAGTGGGTCAACCAGACCTTTTTTAAATTAAAGACCCATGTTTTAGCTCCAAGATCCATCATAAAAACTTAGCAAAACATAACGGTAATGTTGAAAAATAAAGCTTCCAAAAAAAAAATCGTGTTGTTTCAACTTACCCCACATACGGGGCAAAGTGTAACACATACCGGGGTAGGTTGTACCAAGAACTAAAAATAAGAGAAAAATACCTTTATTTGTTTATATTTATTTATTTTTAATTAATAACAATAAAATCAAACCTCAGTCATGAAATTTTGGTGCAAATTTGTAAAAAGTGGAGCAAATCCAAGATTTCCAGAGAAAATTTGACAGTAGTCTTAAATAAAAGTTATTCGAATTCATAAATTGTTTTATAAGCTTTAGGAATTCAAGTGGTGGTTCGAAAATGTGTTTCCAATTTCAAAATAAATACAAATTCAATTACAAGCATTCATATTCAGGGTTGTTAATTATATTAGGTAAACAATTTTTCAGTAGAGGTAGGTTTTTACATGGTACAACTTGCCCCGGAAAAATGTTACAACTAGCCCAAGCATGAAATTTGGCACATAAAATCAATTTAAAAAAAAAGCGAAATTGATGTAGACATAACATATACACGCAAATTGAGCCAAAACACAGTTGCATATAACAAAAAAACACTTAGCACTCTATCTTTTTCGGGTAAAGAGGTAGACCAAAAATAAAATTAAAAAAAAAAGTTACAAACATGCATTTTTTGGGCACCACTAGTGTAACTTCTCACCCTGTCGTCTAATCTTCACCTGAAGAAAATGTGCCGGTAGATATGCAAAAATTGAGCATTTTTCTCCTTTACGCGTTTCTTAATATTGAAAGGAACATCGCTTTTTTTAGCTGTTAATTCTTACCCCTGTTACATTTAGCCCCACTCTCCCCTACATGTGCAAAAGCTTAGAATCGTTTAGTGAGTTTTGACTGAATAACGGAATAAACAAGTTTTTAAAAAAACACGTTTTTTGACCGTTTTTAACTGATTTTCATCGTTTTTTTTATTTTTATCTTTTTTTCTTTAATAGATACAGGAATAAAGTATATAGAATAATGATAGACCATGACTACGACTATATGTGTGCGAAGTTTCAATCATTTTCGTAAACACAATTTTGAGATAACGGTAAAATAAAATTTTAGAATTCAACAGGTTATAACTTTTGACCAAGAGCAGATAGAAATTTTATTAAAATTAAATTAAGAGCATCCTGATACAATTACCTTTCATTTGGTATATCACACATAACGATAGACTAACTACAAGCTTCACAATGTTAATTAAAAAAACTTGCGAAAAACCTCAAACCACCAGTGGAGATCTGTTGCGCCATGAACAGCCACCAGTGTGGGAAGTACCGTAATCTCAGTCTGGAAATTCGACATGGTTAACTTTAAAAAATTCTAACTTCTCTTGTTGGCATCTTTGAAATAAGATTGATACGTCATATAAAAGGCAAAATAATAAGCTTTCACATGGTATACAATTTTTATAGGTTGTCAAACAAAAAAATTGATTCCATAGCCTGAGAACATGCAAATAAATGTTTTTTTCTTTTTTTAATGAAATTTGATCGAGTTTAAAAAATTCTAGCTCTTTTTGTAGATGTCTCATAGACCTGATCGATATATATATTTTGAGCTAAGACAATAAGCTTTCAGATAGTATAAAATTTTTTATACGTTGTTAGGGAAAAAAATGGAATTAATGACGTGAGAAGATAAAAATTCATGTTTTTTTTTTTTTTTTTGCTTTTTTTAATGAAAATGATTGCTTTCAATAAATTATTTTTATACTTTTTGCGCATTGTAAAAATTTAAAAATGGTTTTATTCTTAGGAAGAAATACCTACTTGGCTTTTAAATATTGCATAATTTTTTATGTAAGCTTTTAAAATAAAAAAATTAATATAATGAGAAAATAAAAAAGGTATTTTTTTAACTTTTTCTTCTAAATTATGATTGTTTGAAAAAAGTAAACGCTTCAATCGACTCATTTTAAACAAAAACACAACCTGTTTTCTGACGACGTTATAACGTTAAATCATCCTCCGTAAACCGGCTTTACAGACAACCTCTTTTTTTATAGTTTGTTATAAATCCACTTCTCTTTAAGTTGGTTGTATTAAGGTCTTACAAAAATTATGTTTTTTTTTTTTTTAATAAAATGCTAGAAACAAATTCAAGAAACATAAAGTTATTGTTGAAATATTTTTTTTTTTTCAAAAGTTTCTTTAGTTTCTAAAACAGAGCTCTCTTAATCCCATATAACCATAGTAAAAACCAAAAATTTATCAAAATTGACTCCAAAGTTTACTAACTGAATTTGTATCAAAAGCCAACGATATCAAAATTATATTTTGATATCTCAAAGACTTGGCAATATTATATGAAAACAATCAACACCAATGAAATCAGTTTTGTGTATGCTTAAAAGCCAATTATGCTTCAATATAATAAATTTAATAGCTAAAGGCTCGCGAAAATTTGTCCAAATATAAATATGGGTCGATAGATTCAGTGACCTATCATTAATATCTCCTGGGCGTATAACCGTATCAACATTGAAACAATGATCTCTCTGACAGTTGCCTACAGGTGAAACTATGGGTAATAGGTATCATGATTATGATATGACTTTTCGAATAATATTATAATATTTGAGGAACCAAAATGCATACCTATATCCAGATATAATAGCTATTTAATAATGTTAGCTTTTCTGTAGGGTTCATCGAATGTCAAGAAGTTACCTTTATGAGGATACGAACTTTTTCAGCCAGAAGGGTTTCGTCCATAATTTAAATTGAATTTAAAATTTCTGCTGAAATTTTGAAATATTGAAGGTTTTTCTATTTTATAATTTCGAAAAATTAGTTTTAATAAAATATCAATAATGGCAAGTTGCACAGAAAATTAAAGATATTCGTGTGATTTTGAAAGATCTAATTGCTAGTTTTATTATAGAGAAAGACTATTTTTATTTTAAAACGTTACTATCATTTGCAAACTTTCCTTTCTGGTAATGTCATTTTCTAAGAAATGAATCGATACAAACAGAAATTCTTATTAAATTCTATTTTGAAACTTGTAATTGTGTTTTTGTTGGTTTTAATATTGCATGTTACATGTCGAAATGGTGCCATTTTCTTTTGAATTCAATTTAACAAAGTTTGACAAATTCTTGCTAAAATCTGACAGTCGAAGAAGGTTCAGGTCAAATAAAAGTGAAGTGAAAATAAAAAACGCAATTTCTATGTGACACCCACCCATAAAATAATTTAAGGAATGTAGGTAAGCCTACATAAATTTGACTTTCCATGCAAATGTTTTTGCGTCATTTTCGACAAACGTATGTGTTTCTATTTTTGGAAAATTATCTAGAATAATTAAGCACCAATAATTCACACAACATTAAATTTAAACCTTTATTTACCGCAAATTTTTACATTTGTGCGCGATTAGAGAGATTTACCATTTTTAATGGCATTAAGGTCTACCTCATGTTTTAGTTTTAGAAAACCATTAATAGCTTGGTTTTGAAATTTTTTAGAATTTTTTCAATATCATTGTCAAATTTATCTAAGTGTATCTATTGATTAAAAAAAATTCAACTTTTTACATTGTCGAGTTTAGAAAATAGCCAATTTTTTGAAATTTTGTTTTACCCCTATTTACCCTATTAAAAGATGGAATTTTTTAAAATCCTTCAAATTTATTTAAATTTAGGTTATTATCTTTCAAAAAAAACTATAGAAGATTTTTGTATCTCTAATAGGCGTCACTTTTTCGTGGTGGCTACCATGGTTCATCGATTTACCTATAAGACGTTATCACGTCAAAAAATCCACTTGAATCTAAACAACAATTTTTTTAATTTTAAATGATTTTTTACCGACTTCTACCGACTTTTTTTTTGTGTTTGTTACCTCATAACTTTGGACTGAATGAACCAATTTTGATTTCAATTTCGTCCAGTTCTGGCCATAGGAACTATTAGAAAAACCATAAAACCTGGTTTTGATCCATGGAAGTCGGATTTAATTTTTTTGATAAAAATGATTATGTAAGAATTGTTCTCATCAACCAAAATTTACCCAGCCGCGCACGGTCATTAATTGTCAAAAAAACATGAAATTAAGTACACTGACGGATATTGGTATAGAAAATACCAATTTTTTTTTAACCCTTTCGAACCCAAGCTATGAAAATCGATATTAAAAAATGTTTTTTTTTCAGTAGAATCGTGTCAAAAACATCACAACTAAGAAATATGAATAGCAAAAAGTTATTTTCCAATATAATAAATAGCAAAACTAATGTGTTACTTTCATGTTACATGTAAGTAACATGCACTGCCTATGAACACTAAAAAAAGTCGGAAAACTGAGAAAATAACTTTTTATGAAACTATAATGTATGCTACTTCTTCTAAGCCAAAAAACGAAACACTTTCTGCATTAACTTTTTTTATATCTTTTTTTTTCAAAATTATGACCATAATATATAAAAAAAATATTTGTGCAAAAAAAAATGTAAATTTCATTCCCTTTTATGATAAAAAAAAATTAAAGGTATAATTTTTGACTAACTTTTTGTACTAATCCAGTAACTAGGCATTATTATCTTTCAATTAAGCCATCGAAACCTTAAAAATTATTTAATTTAATATTTTTTACGAATTTTTAAAAATATGTTACATGAGGGTAACGCTGGGTCCGTAAGGGTTAACAGTAGATAAGTTAGAATTTAATGAATAAAGTTCTTAAATTTAAAAAACGAAGCCCAGAATGGCATGAAATGTAAAATTCAGTAAAACATACCTAGTTAAAAAGTCAATATTATGATATTTATAATTTAGATGAGCAACAATGTTGGCCTTACTGTTGGAAACTTGGTGTAGTGTAAGGATTGAAAAAAAAAACATTAAATAATCAAATCTATCAGGAGTTTCGCCCGAATAAGATTTCACTTCGGATTTAGAACTGACATTTCGAAAAATAGGTATGTTCAGAAAACATCTCTAAATAAAATTTCCCATTTCTGTTATGGAAACTGAGAATGGCATCTGAGTTAAAATTATGGCCACTGAATACCTTGATTTGACTCGAAATGCTTCTACAATCGACTTATTAAAAAAAAAAAACAAATCATGTGTTCAATTCACACGTGGTAGAAGTGAAACCTTAAAAAATAATTTTTCCTACAAAAAATAAATCGAAAAATGTACCTTTTTTTATTCCATGACCTTTAAATCCATTTTTTTTTATATGACAACCTATAAAAAATCTTATATCATCTGAAAGCTTATTGTTTCACCTTTTATATGATGCTTCAATCATATTTCTATCATGCCTATAAAAAAAAGTCGAAATTTCAAACTGAGATTACGGTACTTCCTACATTGGTGGCTGGTCATCGGCAACAGATCTCCACTCCACAGGTGTTTTGAGGTATTTTTCAAGTTTTTCAATTTAAAATTGGGCAAGTTGAAGAGCACGTATCGTTTCGTGTGATATATCAAATGAAGGTTATTATCAGCATGCGTATTAAAGTTTAAAAAAAATGTGTATGTGCTCTAGATCAAAATATATAACGTGTTAAGAAAAAGAGCATGTTTTTACCGTTATCTCAGGATTTTGAATATAAAATTAACTGAAATTTTGCACAATTATAGTTTATTTAATTACCGGTCTGCCGTATAAATTTTATGCATCTATCTTTAAGACAGAAATTGATCAATTGATTTTTCCTGTCACTTTTTTGTTTCATCTTGTTTCAAATCACTACACAAATCAAGTTTTCACTTCAAAAACTTTTTGAGTAAGCAAATCACAAAATGTCCCCCTCTGTTTTTAAGCAAATTTTCAATCGTGTTCATAAAATGTAATTTGCTGCGCATTAACTTTGGCAATCCTCTGTTTTTTTTTGCTTCCTTGGTGTTGTTTTATTTTGATCAGAGATCCGACACAAAAATTTAATAATTTATGTTAACAATAAACATTTTTGTCGAAAAACTACATATTAATGTTTTTTCGTCTTGTTTGCCTCCATAAATTACATAAGTGAAAATTTTAGCTGTCAAATGTGTGATATTTCGCCCGAATTGAATGCTCATGATGAGGGGAATTTTTTGTACATGCATTTTTTTCGGATGAAACTTAAAATAAGGGAAAAGAAAAAATGGATTTTTTTCGGGTGGAATGACGTTCGGGCGAAACTGAATAAGAAATTACAATTAAATGGATTAAAATTAAATAAATATTTATTTAATTTATTTTTTTTTAACAAAAATATACTTTTCTAATATATAAATTTAATGTTTTAAATTGAATTCCAGAGTTAAAAAAATGTAATCTTAAACATGAACAAAATAGTAAATTTATTTTCTGAAAATTTATGGAAATGTTGTCAAAATTTATTGAAAGCTAAAAAGAATGAAATATTCGGACAAGTTAATTAAGCGATAAATTACACAAAATGTTATGATTAGCTTAAATTGCAGATGACAATAACTCCAAAATAAGATATAAAGACACATTTTTTGAAAGCACATGTCTTATTGTATCTATATCCTATATAATTACAACAACAAAAGCCCCAACTCTCATAAACACAAAATAACATTTTGTCACCAAATATTCTTTTCAAAAAGTATTTTAAGTACCAACATGATAAAAACCATTATCACCATCAATAGAAATTCCCCGGGTCAAACCCCAAAAAAAAAAAAAAACTGATAATTTCTTCCCTAAACACCCTTATATAACAATACAACAGACAATATGAAATATAAATTTATTTAAGCCCATTATATGCTTGAGAATTCCCATTTTCTTAATGTTTATTTGTTTGATATAAAAAAAAAAAATAAAAAAAAAAAAAAAAAATACCAACCTACAACCCCCCAACGCACTTGGCAGCCGAAAAAACCGTAACCAATCCATTATAGGTTCACAAAAACCTATAACTGTTATACAACATTCGAAATAACATGCAATAAAAAATAAACCTAATCCTCCGCACCTTAGAACAAATATAAAATATAAATATAACTCACCTTTTTTCCACCCCTTTTATTATTGTTTCTAATATATATCTCTGTTCCCCTTTCACTCTATTTTACTCTCTACGGGGTAACTCCCTCTCTTTCATTTTTTATGACCATAAAATATAAACTCCATTTATACGCACTTAGGCATACAAAAAAATTGTATCACAAACCGAATACAAAACAAACAAAAATACAAAAAAAAAAAAAACTGAAGGACTCATAAAAAATAAATCCCAATTCCACGCAAAAGCCCATTCATTGCGCAATTTACTTCGCATTTTTGTTTCTGTAATGTTTTTATTTTTTTTGATATTTTATGTTATTTGCAAAACATCGAGCAATTTTGTGCAATTTTGTTACCAAAAAAAATTCAACCAAACCAAGTGTAAATCTAAAATGAAGTACACCGCACTGACTGAAGTATACCTGGAGTAATATTTCACGCTTCGATATAACTAACGGTTTTTTTTTTTTTGTGGAGGGGGGGTTGCATTCCACCCCCCCAAATCTGTGTTCCAAAAAATTCCACAATATATTGGGTGAAAATAAAAATATAAAAATAAAAAAGCCTCGAGCAAAAACAAATAAACATCAGCAAACACACACAACAAATCTGATGGTCCGAATTCCGTAGGGGTTGGAGCTGGAAAGAAGTGGCTTTTTTAAGCCACCTGCACCACCACAGCCGCCGCCGACGCACGGACGCCGCCGGAGAAGTGGAGGTCGGTGGACCTTAAAACAAGTATTTTTGTTCTCGTTGTTTTTTTTTTGTTTTATGACGGGGTTGAAGGTTTGTGATGGTTTTTCTTTGGATCAACATCATCATCTGCATCATCATCATCATGATGGGGGTGGTGTTGAGGGGGGTTGTAGCCGTCAATCTCGTCGTCTGATGTTCAACTAAAACCACACAATTTTTTTTCTGAACGAACCATTAAATACAGAAAAAAAGGGTGGGTCGGTGTTAAGGGTGTGAGTAAGATGAGTAGCTTGCTATTGAGTTTTTATGTTTTTTTATATTCTTTTTTTCCCTGTCCTGGGTTCTGTTGTGAGCCTGGGCAACCCACTTTTAGATTGTTTGGGATGATTAGCCAGTTCCCCGGTTGCTTTGTATTAATAAATAAATATCCAAGGGCGGCTTAGCATCATTTAACCTGAAATATTTCCAGGGATATAAACATAAACACACACACAAAACCCCATTCCACAGACACACAATGGCAACCCTAACCGACACGATTATGCAGCGGTATATCCAGAGAACGAGTCAGCCAATGGGTTTTTATTTTTAATCCTTGATGAGAGCGTTTTTTTTCTCCTTTTGCTTGTTATTATTATTTTTTTCTTGTATTGTTTTTTTTTTTTATATTTCGTTTGCCCCAGTAAGTACACACATTTCATTGATTATGAGCTTTGTGAGTCGTAAATAATGTAAGTAGGTTGCACAGGTTGGTTATGGCTTGGTTAGGTTTTGATGGTTGGTTGGTATAGGAATCAGCAATAACTAACTGTATATCTCTATTCTATACCATCATCAACCTACTCACTCATGGTTTTCAAACTAGGGAAGAGCATTGATATTCTATATTAGAAGAGATCTCTCTTCGACACTAATTGGATTTTATTTACTTCAATGACGATGCGAAAAGGAAATCAAAAACAACAACAAAAATATAACTTTTCTAATTTTTCACCTTTTTACAAAATAATGAGTCATCGTTACAAGTCGAAAAACAAAAAAGAAAATTATTTTGAAGGGAAAAATAAAAGAATCTTTATAATGATATGAGTGACTGGATAAGGATAAAAATGGGGTTTATAAAAATAAAATCAGCTTCGTAAAAATATCGGAAAAGATGACTTACATTAAAATTTATAACAAATTTTCGATAACTTTTGAAGGTGAAACGTTTCAATAGAGCATTTTAAAAGGGCAAAGGTAGTCAGCAAAAATGTAAGCAATCGGAAGTACACCTGGAAGATTTTTTAATAGACTTTTCCATGCATTGATTGTTTCTTGAAGTCTTAATATGGTTAATGATTGCTCTAACAAGCCCTATAAGTAAAAAGGCTTACAAATTTCAAAGCTATAAAAAGCTCAACTGTTTTAGGGCCATTTGCTGAATAGAAACTTAAATAATTTAATTATGTTGAACATAAACTCTTATTTTCTACTTTTTCCTCAGCTCTTAAATATATAAATATTTCAATTTTTGAGGTTTACACTTAAAGGGTCACGGTGGTGTATACGCAACTTGACAATGAAAACGGTTTAACTTCGTTGATTTTGTGATATGTAATGTTATATATGTACAGTACATATTAGTGATTTGAACAATCGAACAAGAACTATCGAACTATCGATAGTTGTAATATATTCATTCATTCGATAGTTTTAAACCATTCATTCATTCATTCATTTAGTTACTATTTTAATTCGAATAGTTTTTTTATACGATAGTTTTTTCATTTGAATAGTTTTTTTATACGATAGTTTTTATTCGATAGTTTTTATTCGATAGTTTTATTCGATAGTTTTATTCGATAGTTTTTATTCGAATGAACAAATGAATGAACTATTCGATATTTCAAATCATTCGATAGTTCCCATCGCTCATTACTTGAATACTGGCATAACTTAAAAGTCACGAATTTTGAGTTTTTAATGCAAAAGTTATTAGAATAAAGTAATCTTTGATCCTACAGAAAATCATTTCTTAACTTTAAAAACTGAACGAGAAGGAGCACTAGTTTTTTTTTTTTTTTAACTTACTTTTTACATACAAAAATAAATCGATACTAAATTTAAAACTCGTTTCCTGGAAAACCGGTTTTTTTTATAGAAACATTTTTATAAGCAAACCCTATTTAAAAGTGGTTAGTTTTGCTACATCAATAATAATTTAGTTTATAACAATATCATAAAGGTTCTTAGCTCTATTTTGTACTATCTGAAAAAATCTTGAGTTTCTCGTTACTGCCTGCTTGTGCTATGGACAAAATAAATTCTTTTTTTTTTTAAACAGAAATCAATATCAGAAAAAAGGAGTAATCATGAAATTTACGTTTAATAATATAAAATCATTAGATTTTTATTTTTACAAAAAATAACCAAACATTTTGTGAACATTTTGTATTTTAAGCAAAATATCAGTTTTTTCTTCAATTGATACAAAACTTATGTTGATTTTTTTTTAAATATCACTGAAGAACAGATTTTCATTCTTTTAATTCCATTATTCTTACAAAAACAAATCAAAATTTCTAAAGGTTACAATTTCACTGGCAATTCAAAAGTCAAAAACACGTTTTTTGGGTACATTTGACGTCAAATTACACCACCGTTAAATATTTTTTTGAAAATCTTTTTATGCAATTTCAAAGCGCAATATTTTATCGTCCTAAATATATTTACATTTTTTTCAAAATTAATTTTTTTCTCAAAGATATTGCAAAAACAAAAATGTATGATATCTCAAAATCTTAGCACATATCGTAGTGAATGGTTTTTTTTTCATCCAAATTACAGTTTGCTACTTCTGATTTCTATTTCAAAAAGCAACATTTTAAGGAAAAATGTATTTTCTTCGATTAAACATCAAAAAAAACTTCATTGAAAATTATTTTTTGAGAATTAATAGCGAAAATAGAGATGAGTATAGCTCAAAAACTAGACGTGATAGAACAAAACTGTAAACAATTTTGAATTCAGCACACTAAAGTCAATAAAAATCACCTTACAAAGTTCTCAACGCGACTTTTTTTTTTTTTATTTTTGCCGACCAGTGTAATTTACAACAATTAGTATTAAACTATATTAATTTGTTTGTGGAAAAAAGTTACAAGTACACCACAGTCAACATACGAACAAAAAATGGATTTCTTACTCATTGATTGACAAAATTATTTAATTCTTTATGTAAAATTTTATTTGCTGGTTTCAAATATGATCAAACTCCTTTAGTGGTGCTATTTACATTTCTGTTCAATCAACTTGAAGAATTTCTATGCCCGAGCAGGGACTTTAACAAGCTATATAGCGATTTGGAGGCCGATACACTACGCATCACACTACCACTGCCACACCCAGAGTAGGTTTTTCTCTAAATCATCAAATTAAATCAACTGATTAACATTTTTACGTACTCATCACAAAAGCAGTGTTTTTGCAAGTTCAAAATTCTACACCTTCAAAAAATTTGAACGTTGGAAAAATTCTGATGTTAGATTCAAATTCAGAAGGTCAAAGTCCATTAGTAAATTATAGTTTAGTTTCTATGGCAAAATCTGACTGGCCAATATTACCTACTGTCATTTACGAAAAAATCGATTTTAAAAATAGTTTATTTTTTAATTTTTCCAAATATTTCCTGAAACAAAAGTGTACTTTTTCTACATATTCTTGAATAAAAGGTTTTAATCTAAAACACGGTTTCCCAAACTTTTCAAAAATTAAACATTTTTTCGGTATCTTTTTTGATTGAAAAATAGACAAAATAAATTCATTAAAATTACAAAAATATAATATTTTTCTGAAAAAAAAAAATTATAAAAATATGTAAAACACATTAAAAAGTAGGTTTTGTTAAAATCCAACTATTTTTGTAGAAGTTAAAAATAAAAAAACCAAACAAAGGTTATACAGTGGACAGTTCACTATATCAATCGAGTTTTCAAAAAATCTAATCATTTATGGATAAAGTTATTTTTAAAAATCGTTTGTGTACTGCTGATATCATATTTGGGTTTTTTTTTATATAATGCACTATGCATTTCCCTGCCTTACAGACTTAAAGAAATGTTCAAAGTTCAAATTTTACAGTATGTATATTTGCAATTTTGAACAAAAAAAAAATTAAATAAAATTACCTTTTCTAGTAAAAACCAACCAAGAATATTGATCAAACTTGTTATAAGGTTAAAAAACCTTCCTCTAATAGAATCTGTTGCTTATCTATTTCTTTTTGTTCTTCATTTTACAGAAAAAAAAAAAGAATATTATTTCCATCTATGAATATGAAGTAGCATTCAAAAACGTTTCTTTATTGTATGAAAAAAAAAAAAAAATAAAAAAAAATTTCAAAAACAAGAAACAATAAAAATCAACTTGAAACATACACCGAAAGAGCGCACACGTTTTCTTCTCTAAACAAAAACAAGAAAAGCAGCAGCAACAAAAGAATGAGCCCAACCATCGTAGAATCATCAGAATCAGAAAAACATGTAGACAATGAAAAATGAATGCTGTTGTTGTTATATCGCATGTGAAGGCATATAGTAGAAATTAAGCTACCTTTTTCTAAAGAGAGAAAGAAAATATATAAATTTTCAACTCATAAACTGTATCTATTCACCTGTAAGACTTCACTTGCCATCCGATTACACGTGTACTTTTCCTAATTGCAGCAACAGCAGCAGCAGCCAGAAACTGCAATTCTTTTTCAACCCTCATATTCTTCATTTGGATGTAAGTACTTTTTATACTCGCAAGCCAGTTGAGAGTATATGTGCCTTGCATATCACAATCAAAATAATCATCATCATCATTGTAGTCGTCGGCAACATCTCCCAGAACCCAGCCAGAATTTCACCTACACAATCGTCAAATGAGCTAAAATTGTTGAGCCTTCTACCCAACCATCACTCTGCTTTCTGCTACTAGCTGCTATTGCCGCCAACGACACTACAACAGCACTTATATGCCTCTCTCTCATGACCCATACAACGTCAACAACACTTTTCAAAAACCCTTAGTTTTCATCACAACCCCCTACCAACACCCCCTTCGGTGAGCTCCTCTTGTCAAAGAGCAGAGCAATAACAATAGAAGGCAGCAGAATAACAGAAGAAGCAACAACGTTCTCATGTTTTCATTTCGTTTTCTCGGTTCTTCGTTGCTATTACCGCCACAACTGCTGCGCCGCACAGTGGTGCCTTTGGTACTTTTTGGCGTCAAAATTCATTTGCACCGCCATTTCTTGACAAAATGTCATAATATTAGTATGGAAAAACTGCCAACTTTTTTTCATTCAAAATGGCGGCTCCAAAATTGCGGTCAGAATAAGCCTTTAAATAAATTTTTTTTTTTTTCAAAATAGTATATTAGCTAAAAATTTGGCTAAATTCATGTCAAAAAGGTGTTGGATATTAAATTTAGAACTCAAAGATTCATAGGTATTCCATAAAAAAAAAAAAAAAATTTAAAAACAAAGTCCAAAAAGTGTTAAATTAGTAAAACACAATGTTAGATCTCTTATTACGATATTTAATATATTTATTCTTTAAATTAGCACAATTTTGACATCTCTTCTATTTGTGTATCATAAAAAAATTAAAAAAAAATTGGGATTCTATGGTTGCCAACTATGTTTTTAGGAAAATTCTTGTTTCAATGTTCGATTAAACTGAAAATTTATTGAAGTGAAAACTTCTTTAGTATCGTAGTGATTTGAAACAAGATGAAACGAAAACGCGACACGACTTCAACTTGTTATAACTTTTTTGTTTTAATAGATAGATGAATGAAATTTGTACTGTAGATAGGTAATTAAATAAATTATAATTGTACAAAATTTCAATTCATTTTAAATTCAAAATTCGGAGATAACGGTAAAAAGATGTTCTTTTCCAACACACGTTATATCTTTTCATCTAGTGCACATAGAAATTTGATTTAACTTTAATACGCATGCTGATAACATAACCTATAATACCTCAAAACACCTGTGGAGATCTGTTGGCGATGACCAGCTACCAGTGTAGGAAGTACCGTAATCTCAGTCTGGAAATTCGACATGGTTGACTTTAAAAAATTCTAACTTCTCTTGTAGACATCTTTGAAATAAGATTTATACATTATTATACAAGGTGAAACAATAAGCTTTCACATGGTATAAAACTTTTTATAGGTTGTCAAACAAAAAAAAATGATTTAATAGCATGAGAACATAAAAATAAATGTTTTTTTTGCTTTTTGGATGAAATTTCATCGAGTTCAAAAAACTCTAGCTCTTTTTGTATATGTCTCATAGACCTGATCGATATAATATATTTTGAGCTAAGACAACCAGCTTTCAGATGATATAAAATTTATATAGGTTGTCATATAAAAAACATGGATTTGAAGGTGATTGAATAAAAATAGGTAGATTTTTTCTATTTTATTTTATTTTATTTTTTTTTTGCAAGAAAAATGATTTTTAAGGTTTCACTTCTACCACGTGTTAATTGCACACATGATTTTTTTTTTTTTCCATAAACCAAAATACATTTTCCTAATAGATTTTAATGTTCTAAATTCAAATCTGAAGTCAAAAAAAATCTATAACGTCACGTTTTTGAGACATAAGTAGTTGAAAATTAATATTTATCTACGAAACGTGACTTCGAATTCAGACTTGAATTAAGAACATTCAGATCATTCAGTGTACCAAATTTCATGACTTTTCGTCCAAAAATGGCCGTGCAAATGAATTTTGACGCCAAAAAGCACCAAAGGCACCACTGTGCGCCGCCTCGCTAAGGATTAACAAATACTCGTAAAACTGTCGTGCATTTTGTCGTTTTTCTACATTTTTTTTTTTTTTTATTGTTTTTTGTTGATTCTTCGTTGTAGTTATAATCCACCCCCTCACATTAAACCACCCCCAACCCCATCCTCATCCCAACAGTGTGCTCGACTGCCGTTGGTACATTTACCTTTATGACAGATAATGGGTAATTAAGAGACACTGCTGGTTAAAGTGCTGACACACACCCTTGTGTTGACTATAAGGACCATGACGACGACGACGACGATAGCGATGAGGACGACAAAGTCAACGACGACGAAGACTCACCACCACGTTGACAACAGCCAGCGTCGCACAATGATATGACAAGAGGCAATTTAGAGAGGACTCCACTATCATCCACCTTTCTCCATTGTCGCTGCTCCATGCCGCTCCACTCCACTGACAACCCCTTTATTTTTATATGCTTTGTTCTTCATCCTTCCTAAGGATGTATTTTATTTGATTAAATTTAAAGAGAATTCAGAATTCCTAGGTGTGTCTCTGAATTATCTCAGTCTTCTCTTGGTAATGGGGTAAGGGAAAAAAGGTATTGTGTTTGTGTACCACTAGAACAGCAGCGCCAGCTTAAAGGGGGTGTTAAGGGGGGTAGATGATTTTATAATCTTTTGTCTTTATTTTTGTTAAAGCTTGAAGAAGAAGAAGTTGAGAATGTTTTAATGAGACGAGAGAGAGAGAATATATACTTTTACCATTATCATACCAAACCTTCACCCTCAATTTCCACCCTTTCTTGTATGTCTTTTAACTAAATGAATGTCAGGGGTATTTGCTTAATGCATTTAACTACTTTTTTTTTTCTTCATTTTTATTTTTTTTTTCTGTCCTTTTCCATCATCGTCATCAAAAATGTTCATTATCTTCCTTCGTTTTCTTCTTCGTCGTCATTTTTTTTTCAAAATGCGCTTCTTTCTACTACCAAACTACTACTACCCAAGACTCTATAACCCATCAAGGATGTTTAGAAAAGAAAATTAGGATAACAATTAATAGAATAATGAATACCGTTAAATGAGATTTTCTGAGTGGTTTATTGCGGGAATAGCAATTTCAAAAATTAGGTAGAGTATATGTATATATATCAGAGAGGACTTTATTGGGACGAAAGGGAGGGAAATTAGGAAATATACTGAAGAATATTTTCCAGGACATTAGTTTTTATTGAATTTTCGTTCTTGTTTTTTGTGGTGCATAGTCGTAGTTGGTAGTTATAATTTCTATTAGTTTACTAATATTTTTGTTTGTTTGTCATTAAAGTTGTTGTGATACCTGTGCCTATATGAATTTAGGAAAATTTGTTGATAGGGATCATTTGCAGGATGGATATTAATTTTACCCCTTTTTTTTATTATTATTGTTATTACTGTAAATGAGATTTATGTTTTGTCGATAAAGTCTTTTATATTAAGTGCTTGTAATTTAGCTTCGTCCTCAAATAATTTATTAACTTTGTTTCGAAAGACAGAGGTAAGAAAGGCTCCCGATCATTATGGATTACTGATTAGGAGACTATGTGGATTTCTATTTTTCACGATCCTTAACCTGCTGCCTCTGCATAAAATAAATATTTTCATGGTTTAGGCCTAGTCCGAACGGCTTAGCAGATGCACTTGATGCTCTTGGAGGCTTATTGTTAATTTTTTAAAAGAAGTAATTCTTCCGAAAAATAAAATCGTCTTGATAGTGGAGGCTAGATTTGAACCTAGAACCTATGGCGTGACAGTGCATCGCAAAAAAAAAGTTGCGTCGGAGAAAAATATGAACCACTCTAAAAATTCAAATTTCAAATGACGATAGATAACCATCCAGCAATTTCAAAATGATCGGGGAGTAATTCTGAAACAACAAAATGACAGTAATGAATTCTACGTTCTCAAATTAAGAAGGGAGCACAATTTAAACAAAATACACAATTACATACAAACAACTACAGTCCACATCATAAAACTGTATCTAATTTTAAGTTTTATAGTATGAAACTCGTATAGTGTTTTTTAACATGGGGTTTTTTATAAGTATTTGATATTCTCAGTTTTGGTCAAAAGGGGGTCTGGGAGCACGTTTTCGAAAAAAAAACTTATATACATTTTATTTTCTTATGTGACTATATTGCCACAATATTGTTTTTTTAATATTTGAAAATTTGTCGGGGTTCAATAAGAACTTTTTTCTAATATCGTAAAAATAGTTTTTTTTTGCTCTAAAATATATATTTTTCATTATTTCTGTGTGTGTTTTTTTGATTTTCAGTTTTCGAATTTGGGGGGGTGGTGGGGTTTTTTTTAAATAATTTTGGGGGGTTGAAATATCTTTGAAAAATATTATATTTTAATACTTTAAAGAGAATCAGAAAACTAATTTTTTTTTTAATTTTTGGATCTTAAAATTTTCAAAAGGGGGGCAAAATTGGGCAAGAGTTTAATAAAATTGTTTTTTGTTTAAGTTTAAATGCCTAGTTGTTTGTTTTTCTTAACGATTTTTCGTTTGGCTCAACTTGGAACAACTTTTGGAATTTTATTTTTCGAAAAAGGGGGGCCTATGGAAATTTTTGAAAATGTGAAAACATCACGATTTATTTTCAAAGTGCATTTTCGAGTTGATACTCTTACTGTAAAACACTGAAACTCACTATAAATATGTATGTATGGTTAAATATTCGATTTCAGAAAAAAAAATTTGTTTTTTTTTTGGTTTTTGAAAAAAGTTTCCAAAGCGATATCTTTAAAAATACAAATTTTAGGACCTCAATTTTTTGGAACAATGCTTAGAACACTTTTTTAAAGTTAAAAAAATATAAAAACTTAAAACATCGAAAAAAGGGGGGCTAGAATTTTTTTGTTTTTGGCCCCTAACTTTAAAAATATTGAATTTAGAGGTCCAAAAATTTGGAACATTGTTCGCAACAACTTTACCCGAAACAACTTTGAAAATTTCAATTCTCGAAAAAAGGGGGGCTAGGTCAAAAACGGTTTTTTGGATCTAAAACCTTCATTTTTGAAAATGTTTCAACAAAAATTTGGAACAATCCGGAACAAATCGGGAACAACCTGAAACAACTTTTAAAAAATTACAATTTCAAAAAAAAAGGGGGGCTAACTTCACACACTCCTGAAATTTGCAGTAAAGTAACGCAGTTGTTTTGTTTTGATCACTTTGTGTTTAAACTGTCATAAATATAGAAATATAATTCAAAACATCGGTGCAAAATCGGTATTAACCATTCTATGTCAACTGAAAAATGTGAAAATATATTGATAAAAATGTACATATTTTTTTTTTCAAAATTCACTGTCCAAAGGGACTTTTTAGGTACTAAATAGTATTTTTGCCCAAATAATGAATAAATTCTCAGGAACTAGTTATATGTGGATGAAGTAAAGGGCTGTGGTCGCAACGTTTTAATAGACCTTAAAGGTCGCTGTGCATCTTACACCCCAAATAGTTATCAATAATAAAAATTAAGTCACAGTGATCCTGAACAAGTTTAAAGTTTACCTAAAATGATGACAAAAACTAAAAATGAGACTTTATTCCTGAGGGTCTCAGCAATAATTATTATCCGTTTTTACGAAAATCGAATTAAATTTATTTCGAGATAACCCCGTAAACGTGTTTTTTTTTTTTTGTCGTGAAAAATTCGTATCAACGCAAGGCTAGTTTTCAATACATTTTTACAATTGCTTTCGAAATAATCGATTTCAAAGTCAACATTTTTGTGAAAAATAAGTTAAAAAAAAAAAATAAAACTATTCTTGTCAAGTCTGTGGAACACAAAACGAAATGAATGAATCAAGTAAGTTTCTAAAACGAATCCTTATCAAATACTGAGAAAATTTGGCATAAAGATTTTGGAGCCTTTTTCTTTGTAAAAGGAGATCGATTTTCAGTACCCAAAACAAGCATTTAGTTAGTTATAACTGTTTAAATGGGCAAATAGTATACTTTTCCATGTTACCTAGAGATGTTTGAAAAATTCCAATCTTTCTCAACTATCTCTAATTAAATAAACACTAAGCCGAAAAACTCCTTACATTTTCCATATCATGACCATTTACGTATTAACAAATTTACTTTTGAATAATTCTTGAATCTCTTGGAAAACTTCCAAAAAAAAAACATCTTTCGGTAACATAAGAAACAAGTAAATTTCTTGTTCATGACATTTCAATTTTGAGAAATCAGTGATAAAACATCTCAAATTTAATGTTTTGCATTATGTTACTTCAAAAATTCTTAGTACATATTTCAGAATATTACTTCGAAATATGTCATTTCCATTCAAATATGCCAACTTTTAAAATTTTCGAAGCATAACTAAATTGCTTTTCATATAACTGTATAAGAAAACTATTCCATGAATGAAAATTTGTATTTCTATGAATACTGTACCTACCAATCAGAATTATAACCATCATCATATCAAAATATTTGAAAGGTATTTTACTTGATGTTTTCTAAAGGAAAAGAAACCTCAAACCCACATCTCCTAGTTCTAAGTAATTTTTGCCTTGATTTGTTAAACTAATGAAGTAACTTGATATTTGAATTGAATCTTCTTCATATATTCTACCAATATTTAGTGTCTAAAAACAAACCTCAGTTTTGTGGTCATTGGCATCATAAATTCTCCCATTTGCCTGAAATCAAAATCCATCCTAAACGTTTGTAGTTAATCAAAGTATCGATGTTGTTCTTCTTCGATTTATTACACAGAAACATTACAATCCACAAATTGTATGTAACTGTCTTTGTCTAGTAGGTATCTCTCCTATTTGGCAAAAATACCCCAAATTAGACATCGAATGAATTTCGGATCTAAATGCACAAATAGGTGTATAAACCGTTCGTTGGGCAATTTTCGTTTCAAGACCATAACTGAACGAATGGACAGGTAAAAACTAGAGAGAAATGATATCCCTTCAAGGGAATTACATAGACACAATTCAAGGATAAAGTGAATGTACGAATTTCGTTTTTGTGAAATTGATCTGGAAAAGCTGATTTGAATGGTTGGAGTTCTTTCAAAATTTTCCTATTTTAGAGATATGTTTCATACAGAATTTGAGAAGAGGAAAGTTTTGACGTGAATCTTAACCATAAAAAATTGTTCGAAACAGCATTCATTCACAGGAAGAAAATCCTTGAGAAATGTCCAAGGCTCTTGTTATCCATTCTAAATGGAATAACAAATGAAAAGTTTCAATTGCATAATTGCTCATTTTACATCGTCAACTTTTTGAGAACTTACACAACACAAGATTAGACAAAAAATATAAAATTAAATAAAAATAAAGAAAATTATTTTCTCCATTAAAAATCCTTCAACATTTTTCAATGAAAATCGAAAACAAAAAAAAGTTTTTTTTTCTCCAAAAAAAACAAAAAATAATCAAAAAAACATCAGATGCAAATAAAGTTTTTTTTTCCTCCACACAAATTCACTCTTCAAATACACTATACTTGTACTTGACCAAACCAAAAAATAAAGTTTATCTCAAAACTAAAGGAAAAAAAAAAAATAAAGCCCATCATTGTGGAAGCTTTCACTCACAACAAGTGCCAAACAAAAATGCAATTTCTCCTGCAGACATTTTCCAAAAAAATAGAGAAAAATAAAACTAAAATTCTGCCTGCCTCCTTTCCCTTGGCCCACTTCAGAAAGTTTTTTGTTTTTTTTTTATTTTTTTGTTTTTTAAAAAAACTTTTACATTTTGTTTCAATTTTTTGCTAAATATTTTACCATTAAAAATATAAGCATTGAAATATCAAGCTATGGACGGACACTCGCGCTCCCCTTTTTAACGAAAGCAACCGTCCATCGTTCGTTGTTGGTTGGTAGCGTAGCGGAGCATTTGTTGTCGTCATTATTTTTCATCGCGGTGTAGTTTTAAATTTTCTTATTTTTTTTTTTTTTTATTTTTTAATATTTCATTAAAATAAACCAGGGGGAAAATAAAGTGAACTAAAAAGTTTCTTATTATTTACCTACTTTGTTGAAATAAAGTAGAGATTGAAGTGGAGACTTCATTTTTTCTGCTTACATGCAACAGTGGATTGAATTATATTGATGGATTGAAAAAAATTGTAAGAAAACGAATTATAAAAAAAAGGAGTAGGAAGGAGGACGAAAATAATTTTAAGTACTGTGTTTTAGTTTTGAGAGGGAGTGAAAAAAAGCTTTGGAAAACAAATTTGTTTTAAGGGATTTTCGTAAGAAATTTTTTTCCTTGAGTACAAATTAAACCATCGTTAAAAGCTTAGAAATTAATTTGTGGAATTAGTACAATATAAACATTTGAACATAAAAACTAAATTAAACAAATTTTTTTTTAAGAATTTTAGTTATTTGAACTAACTTTTACCGAATTTACGGGGGGACCTAAGTTCACAATTCTGGCGGTTATTTTGGTTGGGACTTTATTCATGCGAACTACACCATAAATTTTTATTTCATTGAATGTTGATATTGAATAAGAGAATTAAGTATGTACTTGGTATAATTTTTAGTATAAATTATTTTAGGTATAAAAATTGACTTATAAAAAAGAAAAAATTTAACACGAATTAAAAATAGAAGTTTAAGAATGATAAATTTTAAAATTAAGAAATACCTAATATAAAAAAATAATTTTTTGAAAAACAAATTTCATAATTTGTTTTCTTTTTGTTCTGAAAATCATTATTTTCTAAATAAATTTATGATTTTTCTGGAAATTTTGTTTTACGGAAAAATATTTTTGTATCAAAAGCAACTTTTTCCATAAGAACAGTGTATAACCTAGGCGTACATTTCATTTTCTTTTCTTTTAGAGTTTAGAAATTTAAAAAAATAAAATGCACCACTGGGTCGCACGCACTTGCTCTAAGGATTCAAAGTACTAAAATTTTTAAGATTTTTTCATACAAATTTGGTAAAAAAAACATAAAATTCGTTCTTCAAATGAAAAAAAAAAAAACAGCTCTTTACATTAAATTGAGCTCAAACAAATTTGCAGTTTAACTTATTTTATAAATATGCATTTTAAGAAAAAAATGTTCTAAATCCTTAGAGCTGTTTTTTTTTTTTAAACTAATTTTTTATAAATAATTTTTTGAACAAAAATTTTAAATAAAATTGCT